>NC_140942.1:159514599-160714599 GCF_014529385.1 Adiantum capillus-veneris
AATGTCTGCAAGGATAAGAAAATGAGGGAAATTTTGTTATACCCCCCGGAGCTAGTGCCACAACTCACAGTTGTAGATGTCACACATGATGTGAATACAAGGGCAAGGGCAGAGACTATTGCTCGCCAAACAGAGGACATGAGGGAAGCAGAGCTTAAGGAGAAAGCAAAAGTAGCAGTGGAGTCCCAGAGGCAAACAGAATGCAATGTGACCCTGTCCATAGAGGCAAGCAATCAAGAAACTCTACTTTCCATGAAGGATGGTTTGCTTGCAGAGATACCATTTGTAGATGGAGCCAGAAAGCTAGCTCTGGAAAAAGTGGACATTAATTTATTGCAGAATCCAGATGCTCAGATTTCAGACACAATTATCTATGCTTGTCTTAAGTAAGTGTTACTATCTTGCTAGCTTTGAAAACTCAGATAATAGGTTTGCTAACTCAGGTAGAGTCTCTGCAGCCTGATCAAAAGTCAACTCCCACTGCACACCCACACAGAGGTGTTTCTTCTTGATCCACAAATGTCAGTGATTATTAGACAAAAGAACAGTCCATTTGGGACCTTTGAGAGTTGGTTTCTCCACTGTGCTATGCTGGAAGTTACTGTCATCATCTTTCCATATGAGAACAACCATCACTGGAGTCTCATATGCCTTGATGTTGACCAACCAGCAGTGTGGGTGTACAGAAGAGGTAAGAGGTAAGTGTGGATGAGGAAAGCAGGCCTAGGGATGAGCAAACTGATATGGATCAGGCAAGGATGTATGAGGCAAGCCGATCAATCGAGGGAGAGGAAAAGACCTTGGAGGAAACCTTGAATGAGGCAGAAAGAGCCATGGGGGAGACCCCTAATGAAGATGTGAATGATGACTATGAAGATAAAGCAGAGGAGAGCAACAACGACATGAACACTACAGAAACCCAGTATGGACCCTTGCTACCTGTAGATACGGTTGTTCCGGTAATGTCTATTCAAGTATGGCAAAATATGTTCAGCTTCCAACTACTTATATGTACTTGTCAACTTTTACAGAGGTTGATTATCTTGGACGTCAATGGATTGCTGCTGATGCGGGTGCCTCTCGGTGACAGAGAACCCTTTGAGGATTTGCAAACGTTTCGGATGGGAACTTGTCGAGTCGTGGTTCGTCCAGGAACCAAGGAATTTATTCAGTTTCTTCTTCCGCACTTCAGAGTTGCCATATGGTCTTCAATGCAAAGGCAAAACTTGTCGCCACTAGTTGCAATAGTTTGCAGTGTATGCCACGCTCACACGTCAGATTTTGCCTTTTTGTATGATCAAAGAAAATGCGTTACTGTTGAGGGCCACTACCACCCTAAAAAACCACACTTACCTCTTTTGTACAAACCGTTTAGCCAAATCAATGTACCCTTTGATGAAACTAATACACTACTGATTGATGATACTCCTGAAAAGGGAGAACTAAATCCGCCGGGAACAACTGTCTCACCACCTTCTTTCGAGGGGCATTCCTTCGATTTTTACCTTGAAGACATTCTGATTCCATACTTACAGAAATTGTATCTCAGTCCATTGTTCATGGACGAGTTTGTACTTTCTAATGAATTAAGATGACTCTTCTATCATGTCTTTGTCTTGTCTAACATTGAGAGAGAGAGAGAGAGAGAGAGAGAGAGAGAGAGAGAGAGAGATTTGACATGGTAAAGAAATGTATTTCAAGCACACTTTTTCACAGGGCACAATTGAAAAATGAGCTCAATAAACTTCATGTCTTGAAAGTCATTTGTATACACTTGGGTTCACAAGAATATCTGTTACATTGACACTACTTCAACCCGACCATCCAACTCTTTGCACAAAATATCTTTTTCCCTTCGCCGCATCACCTTACGGCCAGCTAGGAAAAAGGAAAAATCTGATAGGTCCTTGTCCATTGACTCTTCAATTATGTCATGCCGCAAATGCTGAAGACTGCATAGCTCCCTTATTGTAACCACCAACAGTAGGCCATGCTCTTTATCAATCACTTCCACATCCACAGCAGGATTACCTTCCAAACCTGTAGAAACCTGGTCCATAGGAATGTACTTACCGTTGAGCATTTGTGATCGCATATACCAAAACGAGAGTAACAGTGATTGGCTTGCAATCATGTACTTGACAACTAGAGTATCAAGCGCGACCTCGCACTGTAAACCAATCTCTTCCTTTGCATACCATCCTTTGTCAAGAAGTTTGTCACAGGATGACTGCTGAAATGACTTGCACATGAACATAGTTTTCGTAACTCGGATGTTGTAGCTATGAAACAGCTCTATGAAGAGTGCAACAGGACAAAAGTTTGCAATTCTAACCAGTTTGGTGGGAATAGAGCTACGTAGAGACCTTTGTATATCCTCGTAGAGCTTACTTCGCATTGCCTCCACCATTGTTTCCTCGGGAACTGGCCAGTCCACAGTGTTCCAATCGGTTGGTAGAGGCACTTTCACCAACATGCCATTCTTATTCCCTGAGCTGAGTTGGTAAAAGTGGTCATAAAAAAAGATTCCCTCATCAGCCAGTCTTTTGCTGCTCCTCCCTGAATACTGTAGAGAACTAATGTGGGCATGAACAACATGGAAGAGGCCTATTTTGCACTCCACAGGCTCCCATTGCTCATAAGAAGAGGGATAAACATCTGCAATATCTATATAAGAAGAGTTAAACTAAGAGTATCAATAAGTACAAATGACAAATCTAATGTAATTGAGCTATGAAGAATGGAGACATTGCTCATAACAAGCGGGAGAAACATTGCAAAATATATAAGAAAAGTTATAATGAGAGTATCAGTAAGTTCACATGTCAAGAGTACTTACAATTGCAACGTGGTTGATGTATATCTGATACATTTCCACCGTTTGCTATCACCTCTGGATGGGTAAAACTTTACAGATCTTTTGCCGATTTCAACTTTGAAATCCAACACTCTGGCCTTCCATGCTGAGCGGTAAACGTTGATACCACTAGACCTCTTGGGTCTTCTTGGTTGCATGAGGACCCATGAACCTTTGTTTATCCTTTGTCCAACCCATTGGTTCTACCTCTTAGGTGAGAAGACGTGGACGCCATAGCTCTCAGAGAAAAGCTTTAGTGGAGGGAGATTCACTTTGAAAGCATTCTAATGGAGGGAAAGTGTTTTAGAATTCCAATATCTTGTGCGGGCTTAATGGTCACCCTCCAGTACGTTAATGACCATAAGAGAATATCAAAAGTGGGACCACATGCAAGCACCTAAAAGCTCGATAAAAGGAAGGAAATTACGATGCTACAATCCTAGATTCGTGAAAGTTTTATGCTATTTTCCTATTTTTTGAGTCTTTCCACGTACTTTCCTACGTAACGTAGCCTTCGTGCTCATTGGACGCGCTCTATTATTCTCTCTCTTCATATGGCCCTCCAAATGACCTCTGAAATTTCCTAATGAAACACCAAGTAGAGCTTGTCACTCTACTATGGAAGATTGATAGGACTAATGCGCAGACATGCTTGCGGTAGCTTAGGCCCTCAAGCACCAAATTGATTACTCATTGGTTCTGGAACGATGTCGTAGGGTAAGATAGGGATCCTTTACCCGCTAGAAAAAGGACCGATGAATAGGATTTATCTTCTCTATCCCATAGTCGAGGAAGACTATGATTTCAAGAGAGAGGTAATGTCATGATAACTAATATCTAATTCTCCTAAATGATTTTCTTATGTTAAAATGATCATTTAATATGGGGAAGTACCAGGGGAGAAAAAGCTAGAATATTGGTTAAGCTCGCAGACCAATCACAGTAGGGATCCAAAGGAGGGAAAAAAAGGATCCAAAGGGGGGGCCATTTGCAAAAGAGAAACGTGCAACAATGGGCTTCAAAGATCCTAAGGTTCATCCCATTAAGACTTCCAAAATGCTAAGGTTCCAAAATTCAAAGGTTACGTCCAATGGTCAGACTCTAGGTAAACTTGAATGCTTATGTGAAGACCCTAAAGTCTTCACATATCCCTAGATAGGGGGGGCGAGCCCAAATTGTACGGGAGGAGAGATAAACACACACACACACTCTAGTAGGATCCCTTTACACAAAGGGAATAGGGGACACATGTCAGCTCCCTAGCCCAGTTGCCCTCAAGGTGCATTCAAATCCTATTGGAAGGCCATAGAGGTGGACCAATGAGAATTAGGCTAGAGCACATTTAGTTTAATTCATTTAAAAACACTTGATAAAAGAACCAATAAAAATTAAGCTCTCGAGAAGACTATTGGATAGTCTCCCAAGGGTCCAATGAGCATTCAACAGCCCAATGGCTTGCCTGATTCCGATTGGCCAGAAGACTAAGGGGTCCAATGAGAGTTTAGTTGCATTATTTAATTACCTAAAGCTCTCACAAAAGGGGAAAGGGGGACACGTGTCTCAAGGCTATCACTTATGTTGCTTAATTATCATTGGCTAAGCTTTGCAGGGTCCAACGGGATGCCAGCATGAGTAAAATCCAAGAGGGGTTGACCAGAGAGAGAGAGAGAGGGGGATTATTTGGCAAGGAATTATAACACACACACACTCACACAATCTCATGTGTGAAGCAAAGAAGACTCTCTCTCCTTCTTAAGCTTTAATGGAAAGCTCATCATCTACTCCAAGCTTGTGAGAAGGGAGGCCTACACCAACAACTCTTGGCTTTGTGATGCAAATCCAACCAAGAGCCAAGCTCCAATGCATGCTCATCTCCTCTACCATGCTAATTACTAAGCTATGCTAAGCTTTTATGAGTGATTATGAGAGGAGATATACTTCTTTCTCAGAAGTATACCCCTTGCCCGCTAGCTCTCACCATCTTCGAAGGTGTGTGAGGTCTTGGATGTCTCCCTTGATGGGGGAAACCTATAATACAAAGCCTTTTGGAGGGGGGACCAGCTCCATGTAAATCCGGTCCTCAACTGTTGTCAATAGCTTAATTTCTATCTCTTTTGAAGTATTGTTCATGCCTATCTAACTAGGTGTTATGCTTTTTGTTGCTCTCCACATCCAAGCACTCTTGCTATGCTCATTAGGAATCTATTCTAATGAAATGCTCACTATGTTTATGCTATTTTCTATTACACACAAGTTACTAGGCCATTAAATGTTACATGTTAGATATCCCACCTATTGAATTCTTAAAAAAGAACAGTAACCACCCACATAAAGCTGATCTTGGTACGTGTATAAGCCTCCTATACCTTATATTCTACTCCTCTTTTGACTTCTTCTTTGCTTGGGAAGATATTAAAATTCTTATTCATACATTTTTCCTTAATGGTTTCAAAAGAAAGGACATAATTAACAGAATCACAGAATCCCTTTCTCATAACGACTGGCCTGGCTTACATTTTGACCAATTTAAACTTATTTCTTTGATTAGGTAGTAGGCCCATTCACAATGGGCCTACTATCAATCCATTGTGTATGGTGCCTGGGACAGGGCAAGTACACACACACACACACACACACACACACACACACACACACACACACACACACACACACACACACACACACACACACATACACACACACACACACACACATGTTTACCTATACAGTAGTTTGATTATATAGAAACAAAAAAAGCATGTACTTTTGTACACAAATCCCTTGTGGTAATACTTTTTGGAAAAGGAATTAATTGAAAAATGGGGGGTTAACCTTCTTCCTCCCTAACACAACATGGGAACCCCCCCTTGGGGGATATTTTGAGGTAGCTAACTTTCATTACCTTAAACCTCATGCCCACTGGCTCTGTCTGTCTCACTTAACTACACTACAATGCATATGATTCCCCCTACACAGGGTCTCTCCCCCTCTCAGCTCCCCGTATGTAAGCAGGAGTGGCCATATAGCGGCTTGGGAAGCAATAGCTAACGAGTACTTGATCGTGGGTGTCTTCACCTTGAACTTGCCCATGGGTACTATATAAGGTGAGGGTGCTCTGGCCCCTCACTTAGTCTATGGGTTTATTCTCCTCTGTGTGTTTTTTCAAGAAGAGGTGTGAGGGTGTTTCTTTTACAAAGCAGCTATGGAAGTTGTTGAGCTACCATCTCAGGTTGGTACCCGCCTTGATACCTTGATGAGATACGTTAATGTTTTTTCTGCTAAATCGAGCAGTTACCAACTAACGGTACGTATTTATTTATTTATTTATTTCTACGATTGCATAACTAGGTAATTAAAAGATGGCTTGAAATACATTGATGATCATAGTACGTACTGTTTGGTTTCTTGGCCATTGTAGGGGGATTAGCTTCTGCCTTTTCTAGCTTGTATAAGTGCCTGTAGATCGTTTTTTTGATAAAGTTATTTGTTTAAACCATACAAATGGTGCTTGTTGTGGCAATATTTGAAAAAGGAAATGGGGGATCTTATACGAGATACTGTCATATGACTAGCTAATGTCGGGGCTATTTGTCACTTTATCAGATATATGGAATTTTTTGCAATACTATTGTGCAGTGGGAAAGGGCTTGGTTTCTTTTGAGAAAAAAGATGGGTTTTTTTTTTGATTGAACAAACACCTGTAACTCTGTTTAGATGGTTTGGTAACCAATGCAGAACCAGTATAGTAGTGCTTTAATGTGGCAGTACTTGGGCAATAAAAAATGAAGGACCTTAAACTTTATACTATCATTTTTTTGGCCTAGAGTTGGGGTTGATAAGACTATGTAAACCACCATGGGAAGGCTCCCCCAAGAACTAGTGCAAGTGCTAGTGGGAGTCCCCCCTACGCTTCAAAAATATGGGGCCATTTCGGGCATGGGACAAGCCCCTAGTCGGGAGGCCACGTAATCAGTGTCTCGGGCACAGCAGAACGGCCTACACTGTCTTCAACACAAGGAAAATGTGAGAGAAGGAGAGGAAGAGATCATTAGAGCTTCATTAATATAGGCTTCATAAACCATGACATAAGGAAGATGTGAGAGAAGGAGAGAGAGGAAGAGTAAGAGATCATTAGAGCTTCATTAATATAGGCTTCATAAACACTATACAAACATTCACAAGGGGAATTGCACATAATCAACATCTTAAAAACTCATGCGTGCATGGTAACTCAAACCTCTTAGCCAATAAGAAACCAAAAGGAATAAAACTATGCCATAGTTGAACTGTGTGTGCGTAGAGGTGCATACACAAGGATGTACATATGAGAGTGTGAGTGCTAGAGCTTGATTAAGTGTGTGTTTACAAAAGAGGAGGCCTCCTTTTATAGGCCAAGAGAGTGATTAGGAGAGAGATTATGAGCAAGAGGTGTAATTACAAAGTAACCTCAATTAGGGGCATTCCCCCAATGAGAGAGCTCCATGTGCCCTGCTTATTGACCAATTTCCTCCTAATCGCCTTCATCATGGCGAGCTTTGTCTCCATGCCACCTTCCATAGCTTGATTCCAAGAGCTTCCTTATAGTATTTGAGAGAATCTTGATAAAATAAGAGAAAATCCAATAATAATGGAGAGAAACCTATAAGCAATTGTGTTTGGAGAGTTGGATAACCATGACTTCTTCCCCATGTGGACAGATAGGCTCCACCATTTTGGTTATATCTCCCAAAATGTAGCTTCAAGGGACATCTTATTTAACTCAACGCCTACAACCTTGCTGTTGAAAGAATTTTCAAATTCGGAATGAAAAAAATTGAGAAAAATCCCACAAAAATATATGTCTGTCTTTTTCCTTCTAAAAGTCTTCCAGGTGGCCCCCTCTTGACTCCATGTGCAAGCATTGTGTCCAAAAGTGAATTATGCTTGAATTTGATAATATTTTGTTGACTCCAACTCCATAATGCATAAGATTCTCCTCCCTTTCACTATTGACTCTTATTATTCATCTATAGTGATTTTCAGGTAGAATCAGGATCCAATGATTTTTTTTCATAGGGTTTGTTCCTACCTCTCCTTATTTTTGAGATCCAAATGTGTCAAAACCATAGCTATGTATAAAATAAATACATAGCTTTTTTGTGATTTTCATGCATCAGGTCCCTCCTCCTCTACGAAGCCTTGAAGCCTTGCCATCAAGTGCATACCAAGAGAGAGGTGGACCAAAATTTGAAAAGTGGCCCTCACCATTGTGAAGTCCTTTTGGTCTAAAAAACCATATCAGTCATACACTTTCACTTCTACCTGCTTGCTCAGGATATTCACATCTGCTTCAATCCTTTAGTTTGCACCTGCTAGCATACCCATGCAAGCCTATGTCACCTTCCATGGTTGACCAACTTTGGCTACACCAACGTTTGACGTCTAGCTCTCTCGAGCTCAATGGCTCTGTCAACTAATATACCTTTGGTATAGGTAGGCTCCAAAGTTTGCTGTGAAGCATGCTCATCTGGATACTAAGTCGTTGCTCTAAAGAAGTTAGTGATCTCCCTATGTGAATGTCTTCCACTGCTTGATCTCTCCATGTGTGTGCACAACTCTAGCAAAAACAACCCAAGGCATCTTTGATCCTAATATCTCATGGTGGTCCAAAGCCCTCTCTGAATAGACAATGAAAGTGGCCTCGCACTTCATAATATACTGAAAAATGAAAAATGTGATGTAACATTGTCTTTGGCTGTCACAAATTGCTGACGTGTCAAACCACTAAAGAACGGAGTCAACATCTAGATCTAGACCAAAAGGAGCCTAAAACTTAGAGCAGAAGAAGACGTTTTACCAACTTGCAAAGTCTTGCCAAGCGGCCTATTTTCTAAAGAAGAGTTTCCACAAACTTATGGGACCCTGTCTTATGGGTCCCAAGTGACATAAAGGCATAGAGATGAAGCAAGACCACACACACACACACACATAGCATCTCTATTGATCAATTGATGATGTGGTAGCCTCTATGGAATCCCATAATTTACATTGACTTTTTAACTTGGTAGCCTGTACAGAATATTGAATTTTACGCTGGCATATGTTGATGTGGCACCTATACAAATTTTTGCAAAACACGCTGCCTGCTTTTTGGGATGATGCTTTTGAGTTTGAAGATTTTCATGTAATTGATTTTAAGGCCAAGGGCCTTTAAATATGTGCCATGGGCTCATTCTCTGGCATGCTTCTGCATGAAGGTGCAGAGGATGGAGTACCAACAATGTACTGAGTTCAAGAAATATAAATAAATACGAAAAGGAGCACCAAGGTTTGCGGCTAATGCTCTCTTGGGGTGGAGCTCTGCCACTCCCCGTCTCATTTTGTGCATCTCTTTTAGTGTTCAGATGTTATTTGAAGTGCTTAAAATTGTTAAGTTTGTTCTTTTTTGTTGGCACGTTGTCGTGACGCCCCACATTCATTGGGAGAAAAACACAAGAAGAGAAGGACTTTTTGGTTTTTTGGTGAAAGCATGTCGAGTTTTAATGTGGTCTTCTGGAGTACCGTTGATGGCAAATAAGTGTGCCAAGCGAGAGCCATGGGATGAGTTTCTTTTTCACGAACAAAGTGTTTGGAGAGCGTATTGCGACTGTTGTGGCAAGGAAGATAAACTGTAGAGACTGAAGGCATTGCTCCATTATAGTTATCTATGCTTTCACCTTGATGGTTGTGCTTGGTTGGTCAATATTTGTGCCGAACAACATGTGCTTAAAGAGCTAAGCTAGATCAAGGCTATGGTGGTGTTTTGCAAACTAGACATCGATGAAGTCAAGGAGGCTACAAAGATGATGTCAATGCGCATTGTACCTACCATAGTGTTTGTCATAGAAGGCAAAGGGGTGGTTAGAGTGAATCTTCTAATGACTCCCGAGGTTTTCAAGCAGAAGATTATGTCATTCCTTCCGCCTGAACAATCATAAGGCTGTGTAGTAACTTGTTCCACATAGGCCATGAGGGCGTGTGAATGGCCGCTTACAATATGAAGCTTCCATTAAAGCAAGGCTTTTTATTAATATCGAGGTGAGCAGCGAAATAAAGAAAAACGTGCCATCAAGGGTCGTTATCAAAAGCCAAGGCAAGGGACGAGGTTTTTGGGCAGGTCTTTCAAGCAGGAGCAGCACGAGGAGAAAGCAAGGGAGTTGGTTGACGCCACTGAGAAGGAGCTGCATGAGTAGCGCGAGGATAAAAGAGGAGGAGAGCAAGCTTTTGGGGGGCAGCTTCTGCAGAGCACAACAAGGAATTGCCAAGGGCTGAGCACTACGAGCAGAGGCGAGCCTGAGGGGAAGAGGAGACGACCAACAGGCAGCGCTGGTGGTTTTGGAGCAAAGGACGGAGTGCAGAGAAGAGCGTCATCTGCAGGGAGCCACAAGGTGTGAGCAACCTTGTGAGCAAGACAAACAAGGGTGCAAGCAAGCCGATGAGCTTTCGGGAGGTAGACAACGCGGCGTGTATTTTTTTAAAGAAAAGAGCTTGGTGGGCCTCGCTATATAACATCTATAGAATAATCATGTAGTGCACGCTAATTGCGATCAAATCCAGCTTATTAAACTTAGGGTCTAGATTCTAGAAGCCACTATTGAAGGACATTTATGTTACCCGCGTTCGTCTTCATTTTAACTTTTGTAATGTCAGTTTGATTGTACAACTGATTCAAGGCAACGTTGTTATAGTGTTGGACATTTAATCTTGTGAGTACATATTAATTATCGTAGTAGAGTTATTGATGTAGTCATGCACATGTGTCTTATCTGTAATACATGCACCCAAGGTACAAACAAGAAAATAGATAAAGCATGAATGAACTGCAACAATGAATGAGGTGCTTTACTGACCTGCAATGTTGTACTGCTGCTTTTCGATTGTCCAATCTATAGGCCGATATTTGAGTGAAGCTACAAATAAGCAACGTGAATAGTTAAACATAACATCTTGCAATGAAACGTCACAGATTGAAAGTGCAAAGTATGTAGTGCACGTCATACAGAGGTGCCACACAAAAGTATGGTGGAGAGCTGGCACTGTGGTCTCTCCAAAAAATTATAAGAAACGGAAGCCGTGCCCTGTCCCGTAGCGTTTATGTGTTGCGCCAAGCAAACGCATGCGCATGGGAAATTGAATGCAGATAACGGACCTTGCAATGTTGTCGAGCTGAAGTCGCGCTTGTGCAATTGGAACATGCAGTGTTGTGAATATATGTCCTGCTTGTTAAAAATCCCCCAACTGCTCGTTTGTTTTTCCCTACAGTTTGCTCTTGCTCTTATTAAGGATACACCATATCTAGCCACCAGTGCCCCGGCTGCAAATCTTGTTGCTCAACAACCTCCTTTGTTGAAGCACTGCTCCCCCATTAATTTCTCTACACTACTCGTTAGTGGCTCCCTATTCTTTGTAGTTGCACACTCTGTTTAGCTTCTCTTGCCTCGTTCTTACCTGCTCTTCAACTAGTACTGCTCGTTGTCTCTTTATAACATTACAACTCGCCTTAGAACAATAAATGCTTTGCTGTTCTGTTTGTAGATCCCAACCACCTGCTTGTACACCTTCTGTGAAATCTTGTTCATTTTCCCTCTTTACGTTGGTTTATGACCTTACACCAAGTGACACCAACTTCCCAAGTCTTCTTCACGCCCTCAACCTACAACTGCCCACCCATCAACTCTTCTGCACTTAAAGAGAGATCCATCCAAAAGCGGCTGGCAATTCAGTGAGCAGTGCGGAAGTCCCATTGTGACAGCCAGTTCATGATGCAGAACATATTGCATCGAGAAGGTTAAATAAGCGTTCTAGGCCGCTTGAACGGTTTACCGAGGACCTTGCAAACCCTCGTTACTTGTTATATTTTGCAGATCATGAACCTTAAAGGTACTTGGGATGCTTGCCAACATGATGAGCACTCTCAACGATCAGATATTTGGTGCGATCAAGGCATGTCAGAGATCTATTCTAGTGCTATTGAGACAAATGATATCAGATTTCAATCGATGATCAGTGGGCATAATTTGGAGTCGAGTCACCAAACTTGTACTTGCTTTCGAAACCTGCGAACTGTCTGAGAGTGCCTACAGACTGCACGCCTGTGAACTGCGCGAACTAACGCCTGTGGTGCCTGCGAACTACACGCTTGCGAATTGCGCGAACCGTTGCAAGTCCTATCTGCGAACTGGAGGCTACGACGTTGTAGTGTCGTTTTACTTATTTTAGCTTTAAGCTTTTCACTTGTTTGCTAGCGTGAAAAGCTTCCAACGAGAAGCTGCCAAGTGGTGGCTTGTGCGATCAGATAGGGGGAGAAGAGCCTTTGGCTCATCAAGTAAAAAGCTATATTCTAAATCTTCCCTATTTCATCCCATGATGTCGCCTTTCTGCATGCCTTGGCTTCCAGCTCTCTACAGACCTTCCAAAGAAGGACAAGCATTGATGTCGTCTTTCTTTGTGTGCGCCTATACAAAGGTGGTTGTCGGCATGAAAATAAAGCGGTTTGGGAACGAGAACTTGAGAAGTACTTTTAATAGGAGACCGGTGAGTAGTTGCAGGAGGAGGAGAGAATCCTACTTTGCTCTCGAGTCGCGTCTAGCCTCCCCGTGTGTGAGAACGCCTTCCGCTGCAGAGCAACACTCTTCTCGCTGTAGCCTTCATGTTTTGAAGTACAATACATGAGCCAATTTGTATTTTATTCTCAAATGCGCTTGTGACACAGAGCTGCTTTTCAGTGCTAGTTATTGAGGCCATCGGATTTCGATCAAAGGCAATGGCCTAGATCATGCCAAGTGGCAGCTTGTATGATCAAGAAATCAGAAGAAGACATTAGGCTCACCAAGTAACCAACATCGTTGTGATCTTTGTTGTGCTCGCTTCGCATCAGGTGAAAATAGCTCTTTGGCCCTACCCCTGTTGAGAATCAAGGCACTGCGAAGCACACAGTCCCTGTGTAATTCAATATGTAAGCATTGCCTTGAAGACCAAAGCATAGGTGATTTCATTCGGAGAGACGCTTTGACTTTGCATATGCCGGAAACAGACCAGAGCTTCCTGGCCATGCCTTGTACCACATATCTTGTAATCAATACATTCCAAGAGTTAACATCCTGCACAAGAAGCTCCTCAAGTAGTTTTTGTGCTTTCTGAAGTACACCATATTTGGCATACATGGCGACCAAGGCCCTGACTAGTGATACCATCGTGAATTTTCTTGCCCATATCAGCGTCTTGCATAGTGTCACATGCCTTCGAGACGAAAGCATAGGTGATTGCATCTGGAGAGATTCACTTGCTTCACATTTGCTGAAAGCAGCCCAGGGATTCCTGGCCCTACCACATTCGGCATACATGTCGACCAAGGTTGTGCCAAGCATACCATTTTTTTTTCAATAGCCCCTGACTAACAATATCGTCATGAGTTTTTTTGTCCATCTTAGCGTCTTCCAAATTGCCACATGCCTTCAAGATGTAAGCATAGGTTATTGCATCTGGAGAGATGCACTCACTTCGCATTAGCTGAAAACAGTCCATAGCTTCCTGGCCCGCTCCTGTTTAGCGTATCCAGCAATCAGTGCATTCTCCATATCAGCATCTTGCATAGTGCCAGAACGCAAGCATATGTATTTGCATCTAGAGAGATTCCATCTCTTTGCATCCGCTGAAAACAGCTCAGAGCTTGTTGACCCTGTCCTTGTTGGGCATATCTTGCAATCAATGCGTTGCAAGAAATGACATTCCGGACGAAAAGCTCAATGGCACTCCAAGAGACGACATTCCAGACAGAAAGCACCTGAAGCAAGTTTTGTGCTTTTTGAGATGCACCACGTTTGGCATACATGTCGACCAAGACAATGCCAAGCACGATGTTTTTTCTACACGACCCTTGACTAACAGTTACATCATGAATATTTTGGTCCATATCAACGTCTTGCATAGAGACACATGCCTTCAGAATGCAAGCATAAGTGTTTGCATTTGCATCCACTGAAAATAGCCCAGAGCGTGCTGGCCCTGTCCTTGTTGGGCATATCCAGCAATCAATGCTTTGCAAGGAATGGCATTCCGCATAGGAAGCTCAAAAACGACCCCTGACTCTGCTTGGTGTGAATCTGCTGCACTGATTCTGCGGACTTGCCTGGTGCGCTGATGCTGCTGCGAACATGCCTGATGCTGTTGCAGACCTTATGGCTGCGAAGTGCTGGAATTTATTTACGTGAAGCTTTTTACTCGAAGCTTTTTACTGCAGCGGCGCGTGGCCATACAATTTTAGGTGTGGGCAAAGGCTTTGATCATGCCCAGTGGATACTTGTGCGCTCAAAGATCCAGAAAAGGACCTTTGGCTCACCAAGTAAAAACCTAAAGATTATTTTATTTAATTTAAAAGTAAAAAAAGAGAAGGTTCCCACGATGGATCTTGGAACAACAGAGAACTAATTTCAAGCATATGAAGCATAAAGCAAAGACGAGGAGTTGAAGATCACAAAGTTATGTCAATGGAGAAGTAGATCTTTAGCACATTTTAGAAGTTTGTTTGATTTTGAGGAGACCAAAGCAAGTGACGGTAAAGTAAGAGCTCGTGAAGGTGGTCGGGAAGAGAAAGGGAAGGAAATTGAAGCAAATAAGGCTTTGGTGTTCGTGCTTCCGCTCAAGATCTTGACAGCTCTAAGAGCATAGAGGGCCTATTGCAACGGTCAAGCCTTGTATTCAGCTTTTGAGTTCATTAGTATAATTTAAGGTTTCTAAGGTGTCATTTGTGTCAAATTCGCTTGTGTTGTGCGTCTCTCTCTTGCCGTTTCTCACAGCAAGCAGCCCGGTGCTAATCCGTGGCTCAACTCGCGAACATAAAATCGCTGACTTCTTTAGTGAACCCGATGTGAAGCGATTTGGGGTGGGACTTTGATAGCAAAAGATGACAACATCACATGAGGTGCAAATGCAACAGATGATGCATCAATTTGCAGCCTATATGAGCAGCGCAGACTTCTCAGCAGTAGTATCAACAAAGTGAACGTATTTGTCAAGCGAGGTATACAGTAACTGAAAAACTGCAAAGATTTGAAGGTTATGATATTTCAAAATTTTGTACTATTTATGAACAATCTATGGAGGAGTATGGAGTTAATGATCATGACTTGGTGGAAGATTTTCACTTAATTGCGGCTCCCGAGCTTAGGGATTGAATTGAAGAAATTCGGGTAGCACATGGTGCAAACTAATAGGAGTTTAAGAAGGCTTTACAAGAAGAGTACTTTCTTGAAGATTCTCAACGGGTTACCAAGCAAAGCTTTATGAAATGGATACAGCAGAAGGATAAAGGATTATCTGCGAGAGAATTTCTACGAGCTTTCAAAAAGAAGTTTGAACAGTTATCTACTGCTGAGCAGAAAACAATGCAGCCAAAAAAGGTCGAACTATTTATTCAAGCAGCAGATTCGCGCCTTCAGAAGAGTTTGGTACACTTGCTCGAGGATCCATCGGGTGAGTTAGGCTTACCTTCTGATTGGAAATTGGTTATAGAAGATGTTATATGATTGTAAAGCAACAAAAGAGGGTGGAAAAGCCTTGAAATCCATGCAAAATCTTATTTTGATGAGAAGTTATATTCAATTTATGAAAATTTTGTTAAAACTGCACTAAAATTTCTATGGTTTTTTCATCTTAAAACTTATCATTATAATCTTAATTTGGTATTAATTTTGGCAAAAGTAAAATTTGGCTATGTTCTTCACCTCATAGCTGACCCAAGATATAAACATGACCTATGAATTTTTTTTTTAGATTCACCAAATAATTATGACAAGTTGTTAGAAAAACAGAACACTTTAGTGTCTTAGGACATTTGAGTGTCGGATTACAGAACTAGTGTTAATATCGAGCTGAGAAGCTAAATAAAGGAAAACGTGCCGTCAAGGGTCCTTATCAAAAGCGAGAGGGAGGGACAAGGTTTTTGGGCAGGTCTTTCAAGCAGGAGCTTCAACTACAGGAGCAGCACAAGGAGAAAAACAAGGGAGTTGGTTAATGCCGCTGAGAAGGAGCTGCAGGAGCAGTGCGAGGATAAAAGAGGAAGAAGGAATTGCCGAGGGCTGAGAAATATGAGCAGAGGCAAGCTTGAGGGGAAGAGGAGACGACCGACAACCAACACTAGTGGTTTTGCAGTAGGGGACGGAGTGTAGAGAAGAGCGTCATCTGCAGGGAGACACAAGGTGTGAGCAAGATCGTTGTCGAGCAGCAGACGTGTAATTATTTTTAGAAAAACATAAAGATTATTTTATTTTATTTAAAAGTAAAAAAAAGAGAAGGTTCCCACAATGGATCTCGGAACAACAGAGAACTAATTTCAAGCATATGAAGCATAAAGCAAAGATGGGGAGTTGAAGATCACAAGGTTATGTCGATGGAGAAGTAGATCTTTAGCAAATTTCAGAAGTTTGTGTGATTTTGAGGAGACCAAAGCAAGTGACGATAAAGTAAGAGCTCGTGAAGGTGGTCGAAAAGAGAAAGGGAAGGAAATTGAAGCAAATAAGGCTTTGATGTTCGTGCTTCCGCTCAAGATCTTGACAGCTTTAAGAGCACAGAGGGCCTATTGCAACGGTCAAGCCTTGTATTCAGCTTTTGAGTTCATTAGTATAATTTAAGGTTTCTAAGGTGTAGTTTTTGTCAAATTCTCTTGTGTTGAGCATCTCTCTCTCTCACCGTTTCTCACAGCAAGCAGCACGGTGCTCCGACTCAACTCGCGAACATAAAATCTCCCGACAACTTGGTGCCCGTCTCCCATGACATTGGCTCTATACGATACAATTGGAAAATATTGGCCTCTATTTGTACTCTCCTAAACGTGCCAGTCTCAATTTATAATTGATGCAATGATGTGCACATTTGACCAATAGCACATTGTTTGCGGGTCGCCGCGACAGACGTCCATAACATAGCTCTCACGCATCAACATAAAATATCAATACAAGGGAAGCGACCAGGATGAGGCATGGAAAGTCACTAGGGTGTCAATCCTAATGAAGTGAACTTGATGAGATGCAACTACTAACTCTGCAAGCAAATCATACGCACTAAAGCCAAGTAATCTGCCTATGTCCTTCTACACAGCTCTACAATCATCACGCCCGTTTACCATGCAAATCATGGCGAAATTGCACGAAACTTGAAGGGAACCTACAGGGGACTATCAAGAGCATATCCTATCACTGTCACAACATTATGGAGAGGTACAAAGATCACGATCGTTCATCCCAAAGTCAGAAAAAACAGCGAACAGGTGATCCTAAAGGGTCGTTTTAGGGTCCCTAAAGCCTCTCCTAGGGTCAAAACAACATAAAATTCGTGCGTTTAAACACTCAAAACAACGATTTAAGGTCTCAAACTCGTAGTTAAAAACCTACACCGAATCTTGAATGATTACACTTGAATGGAAGAGCAAAGTAAGAGGAACACAATGCAATAAAGGAATCTGAATTTGGATTACCGTAGCCACAATAGCGAAGATTACAAGTTGGAGCAAGAAGAAGCTCTCAAACGTACGCTGTCTTCTCAGTTTGTAATAAAAGAAGATTGTGTTCAAACTTACAAAATTGACCTTTATAGTTTAGGTCTTTACAAATGGCTTGTCCGACTAAAAGCTCCTAAACTTTAACTGGCTCTCTAATATACAATTGCTCCCAGAAAAATAATCATAAATTCTTTTAGAAGTTCTCGGCTTAAAGATGCTCTCTTACAAAGAATTTTACAAGGGTTTCCCACAAAAATGTGACTCCATCTCTGGAAACCACTGCTTCGTCCGCCAAACACTCCCCCCTTCCTTATCCTTGCACGTCCTCATGCATGTTCAAAGCTTTGGTCGTTGATGGGGCTCCAAGGAGGCAAGAGTTGCTGAAAAGCTCCGCGTGCGGAGTACCGCCTCCAGGGATTCTTGATGCTATTTGAAAGGGTTTTCACTGAGTGTGTGTTGGTATGCTACGTATCGTGCCTTGAGGTCCTTTGCCATAGGATGAAAGATCCATGAGTCTATTTCGAAGAAACCTGTGACGAAGGCCTCTTCAAACGTCTGCAAGTAATGTGAAGGCAGGTACATGAGTCTGGAGTACATTTCCATCAAGATATGTCATGGCGGAAAATCTTGCAAATTCTAGCAAATTCCTCGATGCCCTTCTAAGAACAGATTCCACGGGTGATCGTTGCCTTCAGTGTCTTTGAACACCTGGATGCAGGTGACGATCATCCAGGCTATCTTTACTAGCATCTAACATGCCACATCAGGGACATCCCACAGCAAGGTGATTGTCGAATTTAGAGTGTTGACTAAATAGGCTACGGTAGGAGGATTTTGCACTGTCAGGACTGGGTAGTTCAACTTTTGCTGCCTCGAGCCTTTCCATGTGACAAACTCCTTCCATGTGCATCTTCTAGGGACTGGGTAGAAAGTAGTATCTACTTGAATGTGCTGAGGAGTGTTGTGGTAGTTGGTTAGATCCTGTGGCCGCTTGTCCAGCCACTTCTACCTCCATTTAGGGTGATCTTCCATGAGAGCCTGAGCTTTTTCAGCTGTCAGTGCTACACCTTCGTAATCTCCATCTTTGTTTCATGGCAGGGTCGGTCACATCTTCTCCTTCCATAGGATTGCTTCGTGGCATATCAAGGGAAAAGGTAGGTACTCATGGCCAAACCCCTCCACCTGCTCTTTTGGCTGTAAGAACGCCAGGGCTGTTGACTCCATTATCTTCTTTTTGTATATCATGTAATCTTTGGCTAGTCCCTCTGGCATGTCTTTGATTGTCTGAGTTAGATCATCTCTTATGTCCAGATTTTCCTCTGTTGATCCTTGCTCTTATTTTCCTTGGTGTGATGTTTCAGGCAAATCAGGCATTTCTTGTCTTGGCAGCAGTTGCGGTTGCACTTGGGCTTCCTCTATTCTGATTTGCTGTTGAGAAATTAGGTCTTCTTTTTCTTTCAGCAATGTGTCACTGATCTGCTTTGGAGTCTCTAACTCGGCCCTTGCTTGTGTGAGTTGCTGCTCCAGCTCTTTCATTTTTTGCTCATTGACCACTGTTTGGGCCATCATTCCCAAAAAGAGCAGCTGTCTTTGAAGTTTTTCTTGCTCTAGCTCCCCTTTCAGCGCCGCTAGGGTGTTCACTGCTGCGGCATTGTCTGATGTGGAGACCAATGTCCCAACAGATTCTTGGTTTGCCATCAAGGTTGTCAACGTGCTTTTGACATTGAGGTATGAGCTGTTAACCCTCTGGAACCTTGCGTTTTCGTAATCAAGTTGCTCCGTTGCTTTCTTTACCCTTGCTATCAAATCCTGGCATTCTTTTTCCTTGAATGTCAACTTCGTCATGACATCCACCAGATCTTTGATCAGAGATTGAGCCTGTTGTCGCTCAATGTCTCTTTCCTGCGCTGTGAGCTCCAGTTGTGCCCGTAGGCTCTCTAACTCATCTTGCCCAGATTTTTGCATGTTTTGAGCCTCCTGTACCTGCCTTTCTTTTTCTCTCAGCACCACGTGTTGGCATTGGAATTGTTTTTCTAGATCTTGCAAGGTTTTTTTGTAGTCAAATTCAGCCATAACCTGACAGGCTTCTTGGTAACCTATTGCTTCAGTAGGCATAGACTCTTTTTGTGAGGATAAAGCAGGAGGAGGTGGTGGTTTTTTGGTTGATGGAGAAGGAGGAGGAGGAGGAGGAGATTTCGGCGAGGGAGGAGGTGGTGATTTCTCTACTTTTTGTACATGCCTCTTTTTCGTTGCATCTTCCCTTGGCTGTGAAGCAGGCGCGTCTGCTTTTCTTTTCTTTAAAATCTTTATTATTCTTTGGCGAGTCAAATCCGCCGCCTGTCGTGCTTCCACATTCCTCTCTCTTTGAGTTTTCTTTAATTGCTCTGCTTGGTTCGTATCTTCAGCCGCTTCTTTCTCCTTTGTTCCTTTAGTGGACTGCGAAGAAATGTCCACTTCTGCAGTCTTTTGTTCCGCTTCTAACCTTTGCTTTTTAGCCCGTATGCGAGCTGCATTTTCTATTCTTTCTTCTCTTTCCTTTTCGAACCTTCATTTTTTTGTTTGTTGTGTTGTAGCAGCTCTTGCCTGTCTGTCAGCCAACAACTTGGTCCTTCTTTCCTCAATTCTTTGTTGGGCCTCTGCATATGCCTTTTGAAGGTTGGACTGCGGCACTGTACTTCTTTCCCTCTTTCTTCTCTCAAGCGGTGTGGTGGAGTCTTCCTCCTCGCTTTCTTCAAATTTCGATGGTCCTTTGTCTTTTGACCCTTGAGAGTTTTGCTCGTCTTCAATCTCCGTCTTTTCTTCATCGCTTGAGCTTTTGTTGGATGCCTTGGCCGAGCGCGATGATGTTACGCTAGTGATTGTCCTTATTGAGTGAGCAACTAGCTTTGCTTTCTGAATCAAGGCCATTTGAGAACTGGCCACCGACAGGTTTTCAATCAATCCCAAAGCTTGGTACGCTATTCTTGTTAGCATTGTCCCTGCACTCATGTAGCTTTTGTTCCTTGCCGAGCTTTTCAAATTTGCTTTGATCAAGTTCTCCAAGATGTAAGAACCATAATCGCATCGGATGGTTCTGTTTTCAACTGTTGCTAGAGCCATGACCACTGTAATGTGCAGGATTGGCTTGGTGTAGCGAGGAGGCTTTTGTACCCTGAAATGCTGAGAGATCAGTCTCGTTGGAAACTCCAGATCACCGTTTATCATGTCACTGTACTTGTACTTGTTTCCTTTTGCTTTGATAAATGCCTTCTCGTTATCCAGTGACTTGGTCTTTGCCAGCAAGTCGTGTTGCCCTGGAAGGAAGTACAAAGCTTCGTTGATGATTTCTTTTGTGATCTTTACTTTTACCATTGAGCCATCCTTGTCGGTGAGCATTGCTTGCCCATCATACTATATCGAGCTCATGAGCTCGTGGGCTCTCATGTAGTCTGTTCCCCATGGTTGCAATCTGAAAAACTGATCCAAATGCACAGCCCGCACGGATTCTGTGACCTTCGTCCTTTGGTGGAGATTCCATATCTCCCGTGGCATGATAGTCGTCTTTACCATATCACCATCAGCATCCCTAAACTTTGCGATGAAAATGTGAGCAGGGATCTGAGCTAGTGTTTCATCCGAGATGTGAGCTTTTTCGTTTGTAGAGAGCTCATCCACTTCATATGGTGCTGCTGTCCACTGCCTTGCTTGCTTTTGGAGAGGCATTCTGTGTCATTAGAATCACATGCTGTCACGATTTTCCTTTCGCAACCAGTAGCATTTAGACTTTTAGTAAAAAGCAGTTCAAAAGTTAAAACTGATCATAACTTGAACAAATCTCATCCATTCTTGTCCATATTTCACCAGTGGAACTAGGAAGACTAGAGCTATGACTGATTGAAATCTGAGCCAGATCTGGGCCTGAGGTACACCGATGGCGATTGTAGTACAGAGGCCAAAAATGAGATTTGATCACATGAGTGTTTTGCCGATAGCTAGAGGGTCATTTTGGTCCACTCTGTCTTTTATTTGAACCACTTTTGAGTTTATAAGTCCGGTTACAAAGGAGTTTCGGACTAGAATTTGATTTTTCATGGGTTTTTGATGTCCAAATGGCTTGAAGCTTGATGTGTGACTTGAACAAGATGTGTATAAGAGATCTGTTAGGTTTTGGTCAAAATCTGATGCTGAGGTACATCGATCGCCATCGTAGTACTTGGGATTTTTTGGGTGAAAACTGGATGGCTTTGGTCCCCTATGCCTGCCTAGCCCGCTGATGATTTATTTTCAAGTTTGGACTTAAAAGGAACAAATTAGAGCAATTTTTCACTGTTTGACCTTATTTTACTAAGTCTAACCATATTGGGTTTTCCTGATGAATTCTAGTTGGAGCCTGGAGTTAGTTGATGTTAGCTTTTGAGCTTTTGCAGCTTCCATGATGTGTTGCTACCATCAGCCTACTCCGCTGTCTGATTCTCACTTGATCAGACACTTTTTACCCCGTCTTTGGAGATTTTCCAGACTTGGATATTTTTCAGGCATTCTTTGGATACCAATGGGATAATTAGGCATCTCTTAGTCGCCTTTTAGTCTTTGACATTAGTTCGACCAAATTCTTCCCTTGTGTGATCACTCGAGACTGAAATGGTCATCTCCGTCCTTGTGGAAGATTCTGAGCTCCATTCAAGGTTTCTACTACTGTGCTGACTCCTAGTCGGACAGGTATGCCTTTCAAACCACCCGTCATAATTTTCAGTCGAATTTTGGTAGTTGTAGGTGAAATTTCCTGATTCGGGTGTGTTTGACAAAATTTGGCCCATTCTATGAGCAAAATTTGTGCATTTTTCATGAAAATCCAAGAGAGTGTATCCCTCACTGAGTTCTAAGCCTGGGTCAAGCCAAAATTTCTAAAACCTGCATCTGGGGGCACCAATCGCGATCGTACCATAATTACCAAATTCATTTTTGACACCTGCAGATTGTTGGCGAAGTTGAGGGGAGGCTTTTTGCGAATTCTGTGTCAAGTTTGGTAAGTGGGGTACACCGATCGCGATTGTTGCACCACCACCAAACTGAGATATGATCATATGGCATGGTTCCTAACATTGTGGGGAACACATTGATGTGTTCTGTCCCTGAAAAAGTTTTGTCATGATGCCTCTAAGGGCCCTTGACCTATTTGACTCAATCCGACTTTGATTTGATCCATTCGCCCATTTGTGCAATGATTCGCGCTTGCATGCGTAATAGACTTGATCTTTACTTGATAAGGAACATACCTGTGAAATTTGGTATGAAATGCTGGCTCCGATCGTCCGTATGGGGTAGAAATGTGGTAGCTCGCTCTAGGTCAAGAAGCTCTCTTCTTCTCTCTCAAAATGTGAAAATGAACAATGAGCTAGATTTTGGTCTACCTAACTCATATCTTCCCGAGGTTTTCGTGACATAGGGCTGATTTTCCTTACCTTTGATCCCGATATAATCTGCATACCATCTATGGATCGAACCGTTCGTCATTCTGGCGTCGTATGACCATTTGATGCGATTCTGGCGAAATGTGGTCATGATCATTAAGGCTGAAATTCGACATCTTCAGATTAGCTTCATATCTTCCATGCTTGATAACCCTATCATGATACTTCGGCGTTTGATTCCAGAACTTGATTCCGACACTGTAGGCGAAATTTTTGAATTTTTGGAAGATTATTAAGAAAATCAAACGAAATAAATTGAAAATACTTATTCACTAACGAAAATTAGCCAAAAATTATTATACTCATCCCTAAGCATATATTTTCACTAGAAGCATCCCAATGCTCCAGATTTTGTCATTACAGCTTATTATTATGCTGGTTGGATGATAAAAATGCTAAAAAATACCAGATTTTGATCAAATTTGTTCGAAATTGAACTCTACACAATGAAAAAAATAGAAAAACACGCATTATGTACATATATACACGTTGGACCCCTTAATGGTCCTGACTACTACTCGATTCAATAGTTACTCCCCCCTTCCTAAACTGAGTCGTCCCGGACGAAGGTTGTGTGCATGTGCATGGGTTTTGAAATCCGTGTCTATGCACGGCCGTGTAATGTGGCCCTATCCTCATGTTTGAGACAATGCATTGGGCAACAAAGTGCTATGCAAGATGCGGGGACTGAATGTAATATTCAGTGGCTTTGGATGGCGAGGCTAGCTGTTTATGGAACATAAGAGCTTGCAGTTCAATTGCTCTCTCCTTGATTGTTGGTTTTTTGATGGAAACTATTTTTGGAACCCATTTGTATTCAATTTTTTTCATATTTGCTGATTTTGATGTAGGTTCCTGAATTTTCTTAGGTTTCCATTGCCATTTTGTTAGTTCAAGCTTCCCGTGTTGACTTTTTGGTCTCCGTTCGATCTTTGTCGCCGCTGAATGTTTGGTTGTCTCCAGCTTTGGTTGCCATTTCCACTCTGGATTGGCTCCTGAAGGTCTTTGATATGGTGTTGCTTTCGTCGGGAGTTGTGCCTTGGGTAGCCATATCTGACTCTGTTTGTTATGCATGACAGTTTTCTTTATCCATACTTTCCGAACAGCCGTTTTCGGTGTTTTTGGCTGATGAGCTGATTGCTTTTTGTCGATGGGGATAATCGGCCATGAGTGATCTATTTTGGAAAATGGAGTCATGTACGTGTTAGAGTTGTGTGTGTACATCAGTGCATGTTCTGACCATTCGGTAACTACATTGTACGTTCTCATCCATGGAACTCCCAAACATAGTGATTCTCTAATTCCTCTGTCTTTCATTACAAAAAATTGATGAGGACAACTATTTCCATCAATATTGATTGGTATGTTTACTATCCCCAATGTTGGCATTGTTGCCCTGTTTGCGGCTTGTAAATCTCGTGTGGATTGCACTAGATGTTCGTTAGTAAGCATCTTGTAAGTGGAGAAGTTTACCACATTGACTCTTGCCCCTGTGTCAATCAATGCTCATTGAAATATCTGCCATTTGGAAGTCTGACATTGACGCGAACATCGATTCCTATCTCCCATTGCTCGTCAGTGTGAATTATAGAAAGAGGAATTTGAGCCGTATCTGCTGGTTGAAGAAGTCTTTGTTGTTGTAATTTCTGTTTCCATTTTAAAATCCTGATTTTGGCCTCCTCCTGTGCTTGAGCCTTTGTCTCATTTGCTTTGTTCTTGCGCTCCTTCGCAGCGTGGATTTTGGCAAGCATCTTTGAGGTTAGTGGTAGGTTGTACTTCTTTATCTGCAGCCACTAATCCAATTAGGCATCTCCTCTCTCTCTAATGTCGCAAGCTTAATGGCACCGCTAGATGATATGTCATGAATCACATAGGGTCCATTGCCTCGCTTTTTGAGTTTCCGAGAATGTTGTTTCAGGGTATACATTAAGACCTAGTCCCCCGTAGCAAATTCCTTGCTGATAACATGTTGGTGAAAGAATGATTTCATGTTTTGTTTTTGCACGTAGATTGATGCCACTGCTCTCAATTTAGTTTCATCCAGTTTTTCCAGGTTATCTATTTGATTGGATAATTCATGGCCCGTCCATTCTAATTCTTTAGCTACCCGAAGTGTGGGGATAAGAAATTCAAGTGGCAAAATTGCTTGAATTCCATAAACCATGTTGAACGGTTTGTTCCAATTGAGGTTTTGTATGCTACTCTATATGCCCATAAAGTTGAATGCAGCTTCTGATCCTAGTCGGCTCTCGATTCACTAACAATTTTCATGAGAATAGTCACCAAAATCTTGTTCGTACTTTCTGCTTGGTCGTTAGATTGTGGGTGATAGGGAGCTGACTTCTTGTGAATTACCATGAATTCATCCAATAGGAATTCGATCACTTCATTGACGAAATGAGTCCCTCTATCACTCACTATCTCTATTGGTAAGCCATATCTGGTGAAAATGTTCTCATACAAAAAAATTGTTTTTGCATCATTTTTGGTTGTTGCTTTCGCTTCAACCCACTTTGTTAGATAATGTGTTGCCACAATAATGTATTGAGCATGCATTTTATATCCAGGAGGCGCAATTGGTCCTACAAAATCTATTCCCCATTTCGCAAACTCTCTTGCCCCCATCATTGGCCTCAAGGGCATGTCATCTCGTGCTCTAGGAATCTTTGTCCTTTGGCAATCATCACATCGTTTCACAAACTCTTCAGCATCCATGAATAGTATAGGCCACCATATGCCATCAATAAGAATTGCGTTGGTCGTTTTGTCAGCTGAGAAATGTCCTCCAGCTTGTCCGCCATGTGGTTGCTCTAAGATAGGAACGTATTCCTCTTCCGTCGCACACATTCTCAATTGATTGTATTTTCCCCTCTTGTAAAGACTGTCCTCAATCAATACATAGTTTTCTGCCTCTTTCGTGATCATTTTGCTACGTGATCTACTCATCCCTTTAGGCAGTATTCCGGTGGTGAGGTATTCTACAATGTAGTTACTCCATCGGGGTGCTACAGATAATTTGAACAGAGTCACGTGTTCTATCGAATTTTAAAAAGTGTAGATAATATATGATTTAATATGCTTACGAACACTTTGTTGCATTTTCGGCCAATATACACCCATTCTCATCAATCTTTGATACGTCCGTGCATGCCCATTGTGAATCTCCGTTGTTTGTACATGAGCCTGGTTTAGATACAAGTCCTGTTCACTTGATTCAACACAAAGCCTAAGGATTTGATCCGATCCCTGTTTGTATAGCCTTCCAGCCAGCATTACCAATGATCTAGATGCTGCAATGGTAGATGGTTGTCTTGTCAAATTCAATGACTCAATAGTCAACAAAAGAATTACATCCTCGCTCCATCTTGGAACCATTTCTATGTTGAAGAGATATGCATCTGGCAAATCATCATCAACTCCTACAGGGTTTTCTCCATGCACCATTCTAGATAAATGATCCGCTCTTTGGTGTGTAGTTCCTTTTTTGACTACAACCGTGAAGTCAAACTCAAGCAGTATGATGAACCATCGTACAATCCGCCCCGTACTGCAAGGTTTGGTTACCAAGTACAGCAGTGCTTGGTGATCAACGAAGAATACAAATTTATTGGAAAGTAGGTAATGCCTAAACTTTTTCACAGCATAGATCATACCCAAACCCTCCCTTTCAGTTGTTGTGTAATTCTTCTCTACACTATTTAGTTGTCTACTGGAGTAACTGATTGGAAAATCCATGTTGTTTTCTGCAGGTTGTGCAAGTATGCATCCTATAGCATATGCTGATGCATCTACGTGGATGTGGAATATCTTTTTCCAATCGGGAGCCTTCAAAATTGGAGCGGATATCAATCTTTTCTTCAAAGTTTGAATAGCTTTCTTGCACTCATCTGTCCACTCAAATTTAGTTATCAACGCGTAAAGAGGTTTTGCAATTATAGCGTATGAGTAGATAAATCTGTGATAATATCCACAATGGCCCATAAATGCCTGTACCTCCTTTACCTTTATTGGTCGTGGTAGATCAACATTTACGTTGATCTTCTCTATGTTCATCAAAATACCATTTTTGGACACTATATGTCACAATATTTTGCCTTGTCTTACCATGAAGACACATTTCTTCGGATTCAGGCAAATCCGATACAGTCTGCATTTGTCGAACACTTTGGTCAAGTGCTCTATGTGCTCCAATCTTACGAGAGAGTGAACACACAAGTCATCCATGTAAATTTCTAAGAACTATCTTAGATATTCTTTAAAAGCATGACCCATCAGCCTCTGAAATGTGGCTGGTGCATTCGTTAAGCAAAAGGCCATTACCCTGAATGCAAAAATGCCCCATTCAGTTGCAAAAGCCATCTTGTGCTGATCCTCTGGCTTTATTGTGAGTTGGTTGTAGGCTGAAAATCCATCTAAGAAACTGTAAGCTTCTTTTCCTGCCACTCTTTCTATTACATTATCAGTAATGGGTAGGGAATAGTTGTCCCGAATTGTAGTAGCGTTTAACTTCTTGAGATTGACGCATACTCTCAACTTTCCATTTTTCTTCGGGACCACCACAATCGGTGAAACCCAGTCAGTGTGCTCAATGTCGTAGATAAACTCTGCCTCTCTCAGCTTATCTATCTCCTCCTTGATCTTCCTTGCAAACGTCTCATTGTAAGTATAAGAACGTTGTCTGCTTGGTTTGGCGTCATTCTTAAGGGGTATTGTGTGTTGACAGATACTTGGGTCCACCCCCTTAAGATCTTTGTATGACCATGCAAACACATCTCTATACTGTTTAAGCGTAGCTATTAAAAGCTCTTCCTCTTCTTCAGTAAGATCCGTGGCAATATATGCAGGTTTTGGATCTTCTCCTGGCTCCGCCAGATCTATTCGTTTGGCTTTTCCAGGACCGTATATGATGTGCCAGGTTCCTTCAATTCCCTCATCGGTTGTTGCACTATGATTTTCCTATCTTGTATGGTATACTTCTTATAATGGGACGGCACATCCATCTTGTCAGAATTCGTATCCTCATCTGTTTCCATTTCAATTGTCCATATGTCTTTGAGGTTTCGTTTGAGCTTATTGTACTCAGTTTTCCTCTCTGTTTTGGTCATTCTAGACCCTGTTTCCCCCTCCTTATGTGTCTCAGTCATTTGCTTTTTGCGCTTGTTCTTCTTGTTGTTTTTCCATGGTTTAGTTTTGATAAACCGGCCAGTGACCTTGTCTTTGACACAATCGTCAGCTTTTACAAGCCTTAGATATCCCGTTTTGTCATTGACAAGAGGCATGGGTTTATGCTTATTCGCTCTTGATTTCCTTGTTCTCTTTGATCTATACCGCTCTTGTCGACTAGGTTTTTGGTTAGGAAACTCGTAAAACCTGTCCGGTCTCGACATATACTTCCTATTTGTCTTTGATCCACTTGATCTTTCGTCATCAACATCTATAATTTGGATTTCATCACCTAGTGATGGAAGGTCATCGCTTAGTGAGTCTGTGAATTCCTCCTCTGTTCGATTCCTATCGTCCACTACAGATATCTCATCAACTATTCTTTTACACTCAGTCTCACGTAGTGGTTCTTCTCGTTCCTCGCTCTCTGATCCTAACTCAAGGATGACGCTAGCCATTTGCAACGTTACTAGGTCGTATCCCTCATTGTCACAAAATTTTGTAGGCGTGCATTCATTAACACATACATCCAAGGTTGACAATATCTGAGTCCACCCAAATGGCTCAAATAAATGTTCAGGGAAATGTTATGGGAGATATTAAGCGTCATCTTCTACGGACCTTTCCAACACACATTCCTCTTTGATTAAGTCTCCACAATCAGATGCTCCACACATCCAGACATGTGCTTTTGTTTGTAACCACGCAGGTATTTCTTTTTCATTCACTGTGGTTGAATCAAATTCTTGCACTAGTGTTTTTGCAACTTCTCTATAGCCGTGATCCTTCATGTTGATCTTCGTTATTATCTCCTCATGCCTGAGGTAAATTTGGTCGTACCCCAATCTTGTATCATTTTGAGTTGACGCATAAAAGGTCGCCCCAAAATAATGTCAAAGTTGTTCGTTTTTTCAAAATCTACCACAGCAAAGGTGTGCTTATAGTTAATTCCACACGAAGTTACAACTATTTGGTCCAGGATTCCCAATGGTCTCTCTACATACCCATCTGTGAGTTACAGTTTCATTCTCGTCTTTCTGAGAGCTGGACAAACCCATTTCTCCCAGATTTGCTTTGTAGCAATCGCAACTCCCGCTCCACTGTCTAGGATAGCTATCGTCTTTATATCCTGATATTCGACAGGTAAGGTTGTATTACCTTCCTCACCTTCAAAGTAATCTCCGACCTTGTTTATGGGCACAGGTTGGGCTTTGGGTTGACCTTCCCGTTTGTTTTCTTCTACAGTCGGGTTTGTCTGAAGAGGAATCTTTATTCCTTTGTTCTCCAAATGTTTTTCCATGTCTTCCCATAAGTGTGGTCCGACCCTCAAGAGTTCTGACAGTGTGATTGTGCATGTTACAGGTGTTGACAGTATCTCTTGGAGACTTTTCGAGTCAATCATTGGCGGAATAGATCTCATCTGGGATGGAACTAATCTTATCTCCAATTGTGCCTCGTGTTCACCTATAAATGAAGGCAGGGTTTTTTGGGATTGAGCTTTGCTTTCCACCGAAACCTCCGTTTCTGCATCTCCATACAAAAATTGTATATCTCCTGGATAAAATTCGTTGTCCATGTTAACCTCAGGAATTGGTGCAAACTGTAATGTCGCGCTTCCGTTCTTTCTATTTCTAATGGTTTCCCAAAAGTGTTGTGGCCATGGTTCTTCCACTTCTAGAATTGGCATTATATTCATTGACATAGCATCATCAGTGGTGTTTGGCACCAATCGGTGATCCAATGACAATATAGTTTCAGGCCTGGGTCCGTTTATATGTTCTGATTCATCGATCTTCAGTTTTTCTCGCTCTTTGTGAATCATCACTTCTTGTTCTGGGGTTCTAATCGCATTAGGTTTCATCAATGCTTGGGCTGTTTCAATGAGGTGTTTACACATTTCCAAACGCTTTGTTTCCACTTATGGTTGAGGATAAGTCAACCATCTCTGCTCTAAGGTTTGGTTTGTTTTTAGCCTTGCTTCATATGCTTGTAATAGAGCATCTAAAGGCTCTAGCACTTTCTCGACCAAGACTGATTCCCCTGAGGATGCTTTCCACGGCTTGTTGTTGTCCTTAGCAGTTTTACTATCTCTCTCTCTTATTTTAGTTGTTCTTTCGTTTCATGTAATTGATTTTGCATGGCAATTTGGGTTTTAATCCTTCTTGTTTTCATTCTGTCTCGTTTCGACTTCTAGGATTTCCGCTGTGTTCTCACAGATAAACTCTCGTTTTCTGTGGGTATTGGCAATTCGGCCTTTTCTTCCAATGGCTTGTTTTTCTCTAAGTCCTTGGCTTGGGCTCTGGTTACCGCATTGATCTGGATCATGGGTTTGGTTTCTGATCCACTGCTCGCACTTGGTAACACCCCCACAATATACATCGTTGCTTTTCCTTTGTTGTTCGGATTCCTTGGGCAATCTGGCAGTATGTGATTCACACCACACCCATCACAAAACCCAAAAATTTTCACTCTTTCGCCTTTGAAAGGACAACTACGCTCCCAATGATTTGAACTTCCACAGTTATAGCACGGTCCAATTGGTGGTTGATTTTGAGGAGGTGGTCCCACCCTATTAGGGTATCCTCTTGGTTTATAGTTCTGGTTGGCAATGAACATTAGCGTTCTTTCGTCCACCAAATATTGATCCCTCGAAGGTTGTGCTACATACGTTGGTGGTGCCATACCCTTGTTATTTTCCCACGTTTGATAGGCTTCGTTTGTGTACATCTGTGGTTCAGTTTCAATTACGTAAGGCTCATTCGATTCCTCATAATAAGAAATTTGAGGCGTACTATTTGTTCCTGGTGATGCTTCATAAGATTGAGCATACCTAATCATGGCCCTATTTTCCTGTGGTAATGTAGGTTGACCCAACACAAGTTGAGGTCTGTCTGCTTCCTCTACCATAATCACATTTGGCCCAACTTGATATCTTGGAGGAGGTGGCTGGGGTGGTCCTACTGGAGGTCCATACGGCCTTTCCCTAACATAGTTTTTGTTGTAAAAACACTCATCCGTGCCGTGGTTTGTCCATTTTTGCTCTATGGTGCACCATTTTAGTACTTGTCCTTTCGCAACTGGTGTTTTCGACTATTGTGTGCACCACGAAGTCGGGTGATCCCCCCCACATATGTCACATTTTCTCATCTGAGGCTATCTCATCACCGGATTTGATCTCATATGTTGCTGCATTCTCTTCGTTACTTCCTCTATCATTTGGTCAGCTGTGTCGGCATCAAAGAAGCCTGAGCATCTTTCTTGGTAGAGGGTTCACTCTTAATAGATGAAGAGCCACTGGTTACTGAATCAGTATCCTTTGACACTTCCCTATATGCTTTGTAGTTATCAACAAGATATAACGCTTCCCTTGTAACCTGTTCAAATGTGCTACATGCTTTCAAGTGAAGGTCCTTTTTCAAGGTTTCGTTTCTAAGTCCTTCAATGAAGAGCACATACAATATCTCGTCTTGTGGTAATTCTCTCCCTGGGCACCTCTCGATGTATTGCTTGAATCTCAAGGATGCTTCCTTCACTTTTTTGTTCTCCTTTTGATTAAATGCATATATCTGTGATATAGTATTATGCTTTATATCCCGTTTTGAGAATTCTTCTGCGAACTCCCGCAATACATGTTCAATATTCGGACGAGTTTCAGGGTTCAAAGGTTGAAACCATGTTAAGGTCGTCCCTTCCAAGTCAACCCGAATCCCTCATATTGAGTATGAAAATCAGTGATCTGCTCTGCTCTTAAGACTTGCTTGAAGAGCGACACATGGGCATATGGATCCCCTGGTCTGCTATACTTCTTTGGCATGTACTTTGCTACCTGGGATGGCCTCATCCAGACCAATCTCAATGCTCCTGCATCTCGACTTAATCGTTCTCGTACATCATGGATATCGTGGGTTGCTCTCGGTGGCTCCCCTGCCACGAATCTACTACTAGGAGGAAAATGTGACGGTGTGGCTGCGAATGTCAAACCTACTGTGGTATGTGTAGATATAGGAACCGCACTACCTCGATTTGTAGCCATTGATTCCCTGGAACGTAATGTTCCCATAGGGCTTGGCATAGAATATTGAGGTCGACTGAAAGAATCAGCTACATGAGTCCTCTCTCCACCTGTTGCCATCGGGTCTGGCATGACAGTTGTAGGTGCTGGTCTCAGTGGGCTTGGAGTGACATAATAATGGTGGAGTAGTCCCCCAAAGTACGTATATCTTTCCAACTCCTTTTTATTGATTGCTGCATATCGTCTTCTAGATTTGTCGTATGCGACGATTTTTGTTTCTGATTCCTCTATGTAGGTGAAGACATAAAGTCTTTTCCGTTCTATCAACTCATCGACGTAGAGTTCCTCGCATCTATAATAGAGATCTTCCTCCATTATTATACTTGTATAAACCCACGTAGACGTTGTCTGTGTTGACTTTCAAAGTTTTGTTTTCTCGCTTTAACCTCGCATTAGGGAAGCTCATTGTTGGTGCTTTCTCCTTAGGTTCTACATCTACTTTGGCTTTCGTGCCCATCAATCCCCACTTGTCCACAATGTTAGGATTCAGGACTACCAAGTACATGATACCTTCGTCATCTAGGTACCTATCTCCGCTATAGCTCACAGGCACTAAGTCCTTGAACTCACTTGGTCTATCTTCTATTTTCACACAGTAGCGGTCCATACCATCTTTGTAGATCTTGCCACCTTGCTTGTTGTCATACTGATACTTGATGAACAATAGCTTCATTGTGGCTGAAGGGTCTGATTTTCCTGCTGCCATGTTTTATCTTTTGTTTAGTTTTAAATGTCCCAAGTTTTCCGTGAAATACTCGTAAGATCTGTATGAAGAAGTATCGGAAATACTTTCTTCAAGGATCGGCTCTAACGATTGTACTACACCTTGGTTTACACTCTCCTCCATTGATAAAACTGTTGTTTGATCCGCTAAATTTTGGTGTTGGTTGTTGATTTTTTTTCCCGATCTCAAAAACATGAAGAAAGTGGAATTTACCGGACTGAATCCAAACCTCTTACCTGGAAATGGAGTGATCTTCCAACTCTCACGACTGCATGGATTGTTACTTGATCGGTCTTTGCAAATGAATACACTTGATGGCTATGAGATCATTGTATCATTCCAACTGTCAGCAGATTCAACAATTTCACAATGACTTCAACACAGTTTTTCTTGTAGATTATTGACAGTATTTCCAATTTGGGTTTTGACAACTCCTGATGTCTTAAATAGTGTAGGTCTATGAACAGGTCGAAAATGAGTCAAATCTGGCACAGAGGTACACCGATCGCGATCGTAGTACAATGCCCAAATTTGATGAAACTTCACCAGCTTGTTCACCAGGCTATTTTAAGGCTAGAGATCACTGTATCATTCCAACTTGATGGCTATGAGATCACTGTATCATTCCAGCTTGTTCACTTGATGGCTATGAGATCCCTATATCATTCCAACTGTCAACAGATTCAACAATTTCACAATGACTTCAACAATTTTGCTTGCAGATTATTGACAGTATTTCCAATTTGGGTTTTGACAACTCCTGATGTCTTAAATAGTGTAGGTCTATGAATAGGTCGAAAATGAGTCAAATCTGGCACAGAGGTACACCGATCGTGATCGTAGTATAGTGCCCAAATTTGATGAAACTTCACCAGCTTGTTCACTAGGCTATTTTAAGGCTACCCACCAAATAATTTGTATTCAGACTCCAAAAAGTCAAGCTTTTACCAGTTCTTGGTTGGAAGTGTCTGTTTTCCTGAATCTGTCAGTTTGACTTGATTTTGGTGTTTGTTTTGGGATTTGAAAGCTATCTGGGGTTGTCCTGTGTATAGGCTCTCCCTCTATATGGTTTCTTCCTTATTTTGATGTGTTTTGATCTACTGAAAGTCAATTTATATGCCAGTTTAGCAGTTTTTGACTTGGATCTGTATTCAGATGATTTGACAGGTATTTTGAGGTTTCTGGCTCTTGGTCCTGTATACTTTTATGTACATATACACATGAGGATCTCACATATGAAATCTGGTTAAAATCTGGCATAGAGGTACACCGATCGCGATCGTAGTACAATGCCCAAATTAGACCAAATTTGATATGCTTGTAGACACTGATGTTTTAAGGCTATCCCCCAAGTCTTTTTGCATTTGGATCACCAAAAGTCAAGATTTTACAGTTCCTGGGTCTGTCAGGCTATGTTAGCAGTGGCTAACACAGGCTACACCATTTATGCACCGAGTTGTGGATGTGCCATATTGCACAGTATTTACTTTTCATTGTATAGGGCTTGGGCTCATTTAGGAGTTCCAAATTTGTATGAGTCTAAGCTAGAGAGCTCACTTTATCCCATAGTTGAAGGGTTTGAGGCCCAAAACTATAAAAGAGCCCTATGCTTAATGAGAGGTCATTCTTGAGTGGTCCTTTTGAGAACTCTCTCCCTAGAGGAGGTCTTGATGGCATAGCCTTTGAGCTTAATGCCCATGCTTAGAAGGCTAGTGCTAATCACATGTAATTAGTGTAATCCTCTCTTAATTAATCTAGTCTTCATTATGTTTTCAATCATGTTTCTCTACTTTCCTTCATTGTTTTGAAGTGTTGATCTTCTCTAATCTAACTCTTACTTATGCTAAGCTTCTCCGATTAGTGGAGTCCTTATCTAACTCTCTCGATTAAGTGGAGTGGGTGTACTCGTGATTGAGGGATTAGAGTTGTCCTCTAATGGTGTGCTTGTGTGTGTGTAGGTTTAAGAAGCCTTGAGCTTAATTTGATTATGCGTGACTTGATTTGGACACCATGATGGGCATGGTTTGGGTGGCCGACTTGAATGCGATCTTGTGTGCTTAATCGTCAATGCATGTAATTAGAGTTGTGCTTGAGAGATTCCAAGATTAGTGTGTTTCACTTCGTTGCTTGATGTGTGTAGATGATTTCTTGAAATTGATGCTTGATGTGCGATTAGCATTAGTTGATTTGGGATGATTTCTATTTGCATTGGAGGATGCACGCTCTTGAATCCTCTCAATCTTTGTGTTCGATGACGCTCTCGCACATTCTTTGTGTGATGCCTCCAAGCCCTAGCCGGGTCATGCTCTTTCTCTCCAGATTGATAGATTTTGTGGGAGATTGCCTATGCTTTGGCGAGCCTCCAACATTGGCGCCGCTGCCGGGGACGGGTTGCCTACGCTAGTGGAGTTGAGGTTGCAAAAGATAAGAGTAATTTGATTACCGATTTCTTGTAATTAGGAAGGATTTGATTTGTGTGTAATGTAATTAGGTTTAATTGGATGTGTATAGAGTCATTTCACCCCAAAACCCCCTAAATTCTCTTTTGATTTTGCTAATTTTTCACTAACCTTCACTAATTTGGCATCCCATTCATGCTAATTTCGTGCTAATTGTACTAATACCATGCTAATTTCATGCTAACCTAACCACAAATTTTGATTGGGAATGTATGCTAAATCCCCTTAATTGAGGAGGATCATCACTCTTAATTGCTCTAATCTATGCCTAATCATGTGATTGAGTGTTGATTTTGGTCAATTTTTGATCAATTTTGGACCGAATCGGAGTTGCGCACATGTGTGTGCATGATGGAATCGTTGCGTGGAGCAAGGATTAGCTTGGATGCAATCAATTGTAAGTGGATTGACCTACTCCGTTCAATTTTTGATTGATTAAGTTGATCCCATTGAGTTGCTAAATCATTGCTAAAATTAGGTGTGTGTGCCTAATTGATGGAATTTATGCATTATTTGATGAAATTGGAATGAAATTGGAATGAAATTGTAATAAAATAGGATGCCTAAATGCTTGTAGATTGATGATTTTGCAAGAAATGTGTGTGCAAGCATTAGGAATTGGCCTAACTTCGTTGCTAATTGAGCAAAAAATTGGATTTGTGCACCTAATTTTTGTGTGTGTGCAATGCTAAATTGAGTTAAAATTGGATCAATTTTTGATTAAAATTGAGTTAATTTAGCATGTATATACTCATGTATGTGTAATCAAGTGTGCAATTGATGAAATGAAATGAGTGTTTAATGAAAATTTTGCACAAATCGACGGCCTAAATTTAGGTGTGTGTGCCTAATTAATGGCCAATTATGCCTAAATTGTGAATGAATAAATTGGTATTTTTACCAATTTTAATGATTAATTTGGCCTAAAAGGTTGGTGTGTGACTTGAGATGATTCAATTGACGCAATTGAAAGTGATTATATGAATTAGTATTGCTATGTATGCCAATGGGGTATGGTAATTGGTGAATGCCATATGAATTAAAAGTGGGTAGCAATGTAATGACAATCCGATTGAATTTGGATGATGAGGGCAATTAGACATGAGCAATTTAAGATTGCAATGATGCCAATTGGGAATGGTTTTGCAAATGGGAGAATTAGTTTAAAATGCTGTGAGCTATGCTATGCCTCATAGGGTAAGATTGCAAGGATTTCTTATGGTTTACCCATTTTGATAATCAATGGATCGAACTTTCATTATGCATTGTACTAAATGGCTAATAAATGCTCAAGTAGAACGAAATGTGGATATTTTTATGAGCTTGTAACTAATTCTTTGATATCAATTGAGGATTTGAACATAACTTTAAGATATTGTCACTTAATTGATTGAAATAAGCATGTTATGATCAAAATGTTTTTTGCACTCAAAATTTGTTATTGAGTGGCATTGGGAATTAAAGTCGAGAGTAAGGACAGGCATATGTTAGCTCTAGAAAGATCATGAGCATAGGGGCTATGTGGTGGAGGGATTGAGAGAATTATCTTCAAGGGAGCATTGAAACATGTCACTTGCGCTCAAAAGAATGGTGGGAATGCTCCCTAAGTAAGCTTTTAAGTTATTTTTTTAAGAAAAAAATGCTAATTCAAATTTCTCACACACCCCCATTTTAAGAAAATTGACAGCACATCAAATTCCCCTGCTTGGCTTTGGCGCTAGGAGTTACCCCACCCACTTGACATGCTTGGTGTTTTCGCCACACATACACACACACCCGACTACAGCGCTGGTAGCGTTTAAATTTGGATTTATCCACACACACCACCCTCGCTTACTGCTGGTTGGGCACGCGGCTCCTTCTGAGATAATGCCAAAAACGGGTATGTCCTCTTACCATAAATACATAAACGCATGCAGTCCTTGCAGCCTTGTCTATCGCCGGCTTGGCGCGAAGCACACACACAGTCACACTTGGCTCCTGATTCGCCACCGGATACCTGGCCTAAATGCGAACACACACACACACACACACAAACACACACACACACACACACACACACACACACACACACACACACACACACACACACACACACACACACACACACACACACACACACACACACACACACACACACACACACACACACACACACACACACACACACACACACACACACACACACACGCAGCTGGCTCCTACTGGCCCGCCAGTTGCTAGTCCAATTTATGCAAACCATCACACACACACAACCCCAGGCTTACACACACATGACTAAAAATCTGCTGCTCTGAGCTCACACACGCATACACTAGTGCCACCTGTTCATCTCAAGACTCACACCATCCTTGGCTAGGAGTCTACTACCCTGCATATGGCGCTGATCATCAAATTATGTGTTCTTGGCATGCTCGGAACCACCACACATAGACACTCTCTGCACAACTTCCCCGATCGCTCCTGCCACTACCCTACCTCCTACTAGCTGTGAACTCGTCACTGCCCGCCCTTCAGCACTGGCCTATGGCTTTGCTTGCCTCATTAATCCTCGTCAAATTCAAAATTAACAAAATTAATTGAACGGGGGTTTGTTCCCACCATCTTCTCCCTCTAAAAAATATTAAAATGTTGACACTTGGCCATCCATTGATATGTTGCGACGTGATTGTGCCATGTGAAAATAAGTATCAAGGGGGACATAAAATGTGATGGCTCAAAGAAATCATGTAAAACTGTGTCCTTGAGACGGCGGATTGGAGATGCATACAATAAAAAGATGTGATTAGTTTTTGCATGATAATGTTGTGAAATTGTCACTAATGATATGGCTTCAAGATATTTATGCTCATGCTTTGAAATGTTTTTCTTGAAGTTCACATTGGAGTGCATTGTCACATATTTACATTTTCCAATGATTATCACTTTGTATTTGGAAAAAAAATAATTTGCCTCAAGTTGACCTTTACTCTCAGTTTAAATACATGAGAGCATGAACATGAAATTTGTATCTTCCATTGATTCATTAAAAACTTATGCTTGAATTGCACTAAAACTATTGCAGTTGCGATGATTCTTTAAATTTTTTGCTTGCATAACACTAAAGGGAGGGTCCTTTAGAGAAAGGGATGATTGGCAGAACATGTTGAGAGTCAGATTGCCTATTGATGGGCACATAATTGAGTTGCAAATTTGGGCTATCCAATCAAGAGCCATGAAATTTTCTTCATGTGTGCTTTGATTATGTGAGCACTTCCATGCATAAATGAATCTCATTGCACCATATTTTTTGTTAATGCATTAATGCTGGCCATCTTGATTGAAAGCTTTGTTGCAAAAAAATGAAAACTCTTCTTGATTGTGATTCACTTTGAGACCTACAATTGCTAATGCTTTAATGCTTGAAGAGTTTGCATTAAAAATTGAACTTGGCATTGCTTGTTGTATTTTAGTGCTTGATTTGATTGCAAAATCTTTACATAGCACTAAAATCGAGTTTTTTGAATGACCAAATCTTTGTGGTATGCACTATGAAATCATTCGAGAGTTACATTGATGATACATTTATGCTTGATCAAGACATGTTGTGCTTGGACTTGGTTTGCTTGTACATTTTAGTGCATAAATTGAATGAAAAATTATTGCAAAGCACAAAAATCAAGCTTGTTTGATGGCCAAAAGAGAGCATTTTGGGGTTATGGTTGATTAATTTTTTCTTGTGTCAAAATTCCAAATGCTTTCACTAACAATTGAGCTTAGGTTGTGTGGCAGGAGTGTGCTATCATTGATCCAAGAAGGGTCATCATTGCAATATTGCAAAATTTGGCTACTTAGAGCCATTCCAAGTGATTGGAATAAAAGTTGTATATATGCTAGCTCATAGCCTTGTCAAAATTTAATTTTTTTCATTTTGAGCTAGTGTTTAATCAACTTTTTTGAGCTTTCAAGTACAAATTTGGCTAGTAAGGGCCATTCATTTTCATTTCATCAAGTTGCAGTCATCTTTAGCTCATAGATTGCGCTAAAAAAATGTAAAATTTCACATGAGCTAATTGTTAGCCAACTTTTTGAAAAGCTTTAAATTGTAAAATTCGGCTTTAAAGAGCCACATCATTTCATCAAAGTTGTATTATTTTCAGCTCTGGGCTTGTTCTTAACTCCATATTTCATTGAGCTAGAAAATAATCAACTTTGCATCATGCATGAGAGATGGTGGAAATTGCACTATTTGCTTATGTAGAAGCATTTTATCTCTCTCATGGTTGTTATGTATGCATAAATTTGCTACATTAGAGCATCATGTGCATAACCAAAGGAATTTTTTTCCCTTGGGTTTTTTCCCTTGGGCAAATTTGGGTATGCAAGACCCTAGCTTTAGGTTTTCATTAATGTTTTTTGTGTGCTTTTGGCTTTCAATAATTGGCTTTTGTAGCTTGTGTTTTCACTTAGCTTCAAAAGTCTTCTTTTGCAAATAAAAACGATCAAAAGACTTCTCTACACAAAGGGGATGCTTGCTCAAGGATGCTCAAATGTAATCCTTCCATGATTTGGCTCTTTGTTCATCTCTCCATTCTATTGCTTGGTTTCAGTGAAATTTTGCTTCTAAGCTATGGTATTTTCATGTTAGAAAGCTAGGCATCGTAAAGTTTCAACACCCTACTTTGTGAAAATTAACTCACAAAAAATTAGGTTTTATGTATGTTAATCATAGGTAATTGGCCTTGCCCTTAGGTTAATGTAGGTCCATTTCTTGCTAGTCCTAGATTCTTAGTGATAGTCGTAATATTCCACTCATTTTTGTCATGACCTAGGGCTATGATTAGGCTTTAATCTTTTTAGTCCAATTGCCATAAACATCTCATAAAGGAAGCAATAAAAATGTGCTAAAAAAGAAACCATGAAGCAAAGAAGTGCCCCCCCCAAAAAAAAAGGTAGCAAAAATGCTACTAAGGCACATGAAAATAAAAATTCTATGTTATGTTGTGTCTATGTGAGGCCTAGCGCCTTATTGGCACTTGGTAGGTGAGGGTAATCACCTTGGCTCGCTTGGTCAAGGCCCTAAACCAATGCCCTGGGTTGATAGGGGTTAGCCGTCGCCTTGGTAAGCTAGTAGGCTTTTGGAACACCTTCTTGAGGGTTCAAGGAGCTGAGAGTCGCACCTAAACTTGCCTTGGGGTGGTAGCCTTGTGATTGTGCTTTAATTTTACAATGAATGACTAAATCAAAACTTCCATGAGCTTCAAAAATTTTTGACAATATACTAATAGATTAGGAGCTTTTTTATAGCACATAGACATGATAGACTTGAATGATTTATTAAGATTGTTCACATAGTTTTTAGGCTAGTAGGTTTATGAACCTGCATTAGCCTAGGGTCATAATTGATTACTTGTGTTTCATGCATAAAACTGAAATTTCAAGTGGTTTAATCTTCACAATAGTTTGAGTATTTTTTTGCTTTATGTTGTCTAGTTTTTGACTATGATTGACCCATCTTTTAGAAGCAAAAAATCACTTTGCATGATTGTTCATTTGTGCTTTATGTTTTATTCATTCTTGGTGGCCTTTGTTCTCATTACTTGTTCTTATGTTTTGCAGCTTAACATTTCTTCCAAGGACTTGCTTTATACCATGTCACCGTGTTTTGCTTCACCGGCACACGAGGACGTGTGCCAAATTAGGAAGGGGGGAATGTTAGCAGCGGCCAACACAGGCTACACCATTTATGCACCAAGTTGTGGATGTGCCATAGTGCACAGTATTTACTTTTCATTGTATAGGGCTTGGGCTCATTTAGGAGTTCCAAAGTTGTATGAGTCTAAGCTAGAGAGATCACTTTATCCCATAGTTGAAGGGTTTGAGGCCCAAAACTATAAAAGAGCCCTATGCTTAATGAGAGGTCATCTTGAGTGGTCCTTTTGAGAACTCTCTCCCTAGAGGAGGTCTTGATGGCTTAGCCTTTGAGCTTAATGCCCATGCTTAGAAGGCTAGTGCTAATCACATGTAATTAGTGTAATCCTCTTTTAATTAATCTAGTCTTCATTATGTTTTCAATCATGTTTCTCTACTTTCCTTCATTCTTTTGAAGTGTTGATCTTCTCTAATCTAACTCTTACTTATGCTAAGCTTCTCCGATTAGTGGAGTCCTTATCTAACTCTCTCGATTAAGCGGAGTGGGTGTACTCGTGATTGAGGGATTAGAGTTGTCCTCTAATGGTGTGCTTGTGTGTGTAGGTTTAAGAAGCCTTGAGCTTAATTTGATTATGTGTGACTTGATTTGGACACCATGATGGGCATGGTTGGGGTGGCCGAATTGATGCTTGATGTGCGATTAGCATTAGTTGATTTGGGATGATTTCTATTTGCATTGGAGGATGCATGCTCTTGAATCCTCTCAATCTTTGTGTCCGATGACGCTCTCGACATTCTTTGTGTGATGCCTCCAAGCCCTAGCCGGGTCATGCTCTTTCTCTCTGGATGAATAGATTTTGTGGGAGATTGCCTATGCTATGGCGAGCCTCCAACAGGCTAGTTTTACCCAAGTGGCCTGATTTTCTTGATTTGTGATGTTTTTGGGTGGTGTTGCTTAAAACTTGTTTAGAATCTTATCAGGAAGGCACATGTCAAATCTTGTACACTTCTGACACTGAGGTACACTGATCGCGATCGTAGTACCTAGGCCAAATCTGATGATATTTAGTCTGCTTCCTCTGTCAAGTGTTTTATAGTGTTTTGTGCTACCACTTGGTGATTTGAATCAATATCAACCCTGTTTGGTCAGATTTTCTAAATTTTAGAGTCTTATGGCCTTTTTGCCAAAGTTATGGTTTCCTCGTTTCTCGACTCTAACTTTTTTCCCAAATCTGACTGGAATGTGACTTACTTATCCTACTCCTAAGTACAGAAATGAAAGAACATAAAGAAATGAATCAAACAAAACAAACAAGATGGATTTCGGGTGAGATTTCAGTACTCAATCGAATTAGAGAAATTGAAGAGCAAAAATGCCTTGAACACTCTCACTCACAGCTCCCTAAATCTCCTAAGAGATGATCTAGCCGGTCCACTGACTCTAAACTCCACTAAGCTCTAAACCCTTGTCTAGCAGCCTAACTGAGGTGTAAAATGGATTTGTGGATTGATCTTCTTTTAAGAAAGCTCACTGCACACTCGGTCACTCATCACCTAAGGTCCATTCCTCGGCAGCGGTGCCAATGTTTGCGGGTCGTCGCGATGGACGTCCATAGCATAGCTCTCACGCATCAACATAAAATATCAATACAAGGGAAGCGACCAGGATGAGGCATGGAAACTCACTAGGGTGTCAATCCTAATGAAGTGAACTTGATGAGATGCAACTACTAACTCTGCAAGCAAATCATACACACTAAAGCCAAGTAATCTGCCTATGTCCTCTACACAGTTCTACAATCATCACGCCCGTTTACCATGCAAATCATGTCAGAATTGCACGAAACTTGAAGGGAAGCTATAGGGGACTATCAGGAGCATATCTTATCATTGTCACAACATTCTAGAGAGGTACAAAGATCGCGATTGTTCATCCCAAAGTCAGCAAAAACAACAAACAGGTGATCCTAAAGGGTCATTTTAGGGTCCCTAAAGCCTCTCCTAGGGTCAAAACAACATAAAATTCCCGTTTAAACACTCAAAATAGAGATTTAAGGTCTCAAACTTGTAGTTAAAAACCTACACCGAATCTTGAATGATTACACTTGAATGGAAGAGCAAAGTAAGAGGAACAGAATGCAATAAAGGAATCTGAATTTGGATTATCGTAGCCACAGTAGCAAAGATTACAAGTTGGAGCAAGAAGAAGCTCTCAAACGTACGCTGTCTTCTCAGTTTGTGATAAAAGAAGATGGTGTTCAAACTTACAAAATTGACCTTTATAGTTTAGGTCTTTACAAATGGCTTGTCCGGCCAAAAGCTCCTAAACTTCTAACTGACTCTCTAATATACAATTGCCCTCAGAAAATTAATCATAAATTCTTTTACAAGTTCTCGGCTTAGAGATGCTCTCTTACAAAAGAATTTTACAAGGGTTTCCCACAAAAATGTGACTCCTTCTCTGGAAACCGCTGCTTCGTCCGCCAAACACACATTGTATCCCTTGGGATAAATGAGTGTCCGTATAGGGCGGTCTGATCACATATCCATCCTCTGTTAGTTGGAGAAGATGCTCTTCATAGAAATACATCTTCGTGCCCAAGTCCTCTATCGATTGTATCCACGTGCTCATGGTATCTAGCTGAATAAAATTCTGACGTATGAGTCTAGTGATCTCTGTCTGTGTGAGAGATAGGGAGGGTGTATCCGAGGAGTAATGGAATGGAGGTAATCTATCCATGCTAAAACCATGTGATTGAAGCCACAATGTCATCTGCCCATACCAACATGTTGTCTCTGTCAATATATAAATGGGATTCTTTAGAGGTCTCCTCAATACTCTACGCATAAGCATCTGTACATATACCATCTATGTAGACATAATCATTCCTCTGAAGTAAAAGTATACTAGGTAAGCATAGATTTTTGTGCCAGTTGAGCTGTGCTTGAAATGGAATGAGATGATAAATGTGAGGAGGGCGTGATCTAATGCTACCCCAAAAGTCCTCGTCCCCATTGTAAAATCGAGAGGCGTGAGCCACTCTGCTGGAACTGACTCTGTGATGTCCTAGCAAATGCTCTGCACCCCTCTCATGCCCTGAAGCTGGAGACCCTGCACCTCCTCTGACAAACCTGTGAACTCTAGCCAGTCACCTAAAGAGCGCGGTGGACGTGCTACCATGGGACCCCAAGAAACATGAGGCCGACTACCAACTAGGTGGCCTCTCTGAGTGCTAACCATGGGGTTCTAGACGAGGGGCTGCCGTAGGTGCTCCTCCATGTAAAGAATGAGGATGCAAGAGAGCTACACAAGGCAAGCACAAAGCACACAGAGATGGAAAGCTTCTTCTTCTTCTTCACAGAAAAGAGAGTACAAAAATGACTAAGTGCTAAAGCTGAAAAGTAGCACATATGTACATGCGGTCACTAAGTGTGAACTCGCTAGAAGCATACTAGGCTGGCACTATAAGTGTAGTCCAGCTGTAGAATCACTGGCAGAGATCCTCCGTGTCGGTCACCTAACGCGCCAGTGAGTAAATGCCGTAAGCGGCCAAGACCCGTAGTGGATGCCAGCTCAAGGTGTAGAGCTCGACATCTCAACACTCCCCCTCGAGCTCTGCATGTCGCAGAGTCCAAGCATAGTCTGGAAACGTCGAAGCTTCTCAGCTCCGAGGGCCTTGGTAAAGATATCCGCTATCTGCTCCTCTGTGCTGACGTAGACCAAGTCGATGTCGCCCGCCAACACTCGCTCTCGAACGTAGTGGTAATGGACCTCTATGTGTTTGGTCCTGGCATGGAACACTGGGTTCCTAGCCAATTGCATGCTGCTGAGGTTGTCACAATGGATGAAAATCTGCTGGTCCACCTGCACTCCCAAGTCCTCAAGTAATGTGCGTAGCCAAGCTACCTCGCACGCCGCAACTGCTGCACCTCTGTACTCGGCCTCTGTGCTCGATAAAGCAACCGTAGGCTGCTTTTTGCTGCTCCAAGTAACAGCAGCACTCCCAAAAGAGAACATGAAGCCACTCGTAGATCTCCTATCAACAATGCTACCTGCCCAATCTGCATCTGTATACCCATACAATGCTAATGGTGCATCTGCTGCATAGAACAATGCGTAGTCAAGAGTACCTTGCACATACCTAAGTGTGCGTCGTACTCCATCCAAATGTGGCTTCCTCGGAAGCTGCATGAACTGACTCTCCAAGCCTACTGTGTAGCTCAAGTCTGGCCTTGTGATAGTCAAGTAGATTAGACTACCCACAATCTTCCTGTACATGTTGACATCCTCAACAACATCACCCTTCTCTGCACTCAGCTTTGCATTCACATCCAAGGGAATAGAAATCGGCTTACAATCAGCCATACCATACTTTGACAACATGTCCAAAGCATATTGTCTCTGTGACAGCCATACACCCTCTGGAGTCCTGATCACCTCAATGCCAAGAAAGTAACGCAACTCGCCCAAATCTTTCATTTCAAACTCCTGTTTGAGAAGACCCTTCACATGGTCAATCTCCATAGCATTGTCACCAACAATAATAAGGTCATCTACATATATGGTAATGACCACAATCCCCACATCACTCTCACGTACATAGAGTGAATGATCAGCATGAGCTCTCCTAAAGCCAATACTGACAAGATACTTGGCAATCCTGTCATACCATGCTCTAGAGCCCTGCTTCAAACCATACAAAGCTTTGAGAAGTCTGCATACATAATCTGGGTAACCTGGATCGACATAACCAGGTGGCTGATCCATATACACTTCCTCTTGCAACTCACCATTCAAGAAGGCATTCTTTACATCCATTTGATGCATAATCCATCCTCTAGATGCAGCCACTGCTATGACAGCTCTCACAGTCGTCATCTTTGCCACTGGAGCAAAGGTCTCCTCATAGTCTATGCCATACGTACGTGCATAACCCTTTGCGACCAGCCTTGCCTTGTGACGCTCAATGTTACCATCAGCCTTATGCTTGGTTTTATACACCCATTTACAGCCAATAGCTTTCTTGCCACTTGGCAATGGCACCAACTCCCATGTGTCATTTGCTTCCAATGCAGCCATCTCTTCATTCATTGCATCATCCCAATGCACATTTCCAACTGCATCCTCAAAACATGTGGGCTCCACATCCTGTATCACCTTAGCCATGTAGGCTTGGTGATGCGCTAGATACCCATCATAAGTCAATTTCTGAACTGGATTTCTGACTCTATTAGATCTGCGCGGTCCTGGGTCACTCCTTTGCCCTCTAGCATCTTCTTGTACTTTCCTTACACCAGGTGTCCTGACAGCCGGAATTCCAAATTCCTCATCAAGACTTTGTTCAGAACCATCTGAATCCATGTCTACATGTGAAAAACCTGATGATGCATCAACCATAAAGGGAGGTTCATCAACCTTTTCCTTTCCTTTTCGTGATACATTCCCTGTACCTGTTGGTGGAGTAACCTGCGTACGTAGTCTACCATTCCATGGTTTCTCAACAGAGCCACGAGAAGAGGACTCTTGTGGTCCACTCAAAACCTGTGACTGTGGCCTCACATTTTGTACAACCACATCATCTTTTACATCAGCCCCAATAGTGCCATGTGCATTACTGTACCAGCTGCTCATCTCATCAAAGACTACATCTCTGCTCACTCGTAATTCTCGTGTAGTAGGATTGTAGCACCTGTACCCCTTTTGTTCAAGGGAATATCCCACAAGAATACATTTCTCTGCTTTAGGATCCAATTTCCTATGCAACTCATCTGGTACATGCACGTAAGCTATGCAGACAAACACTTTCAAGTGTGCCAAATCAGGCTTTGTACCTGTAAACTTTTCCTCAGGTGTTACATCATGCACCGTAGCTGTAGGTGTCCTGTTCATAATGTACACAGCTGTATTTACAGCTTCAGCCCAGAAATGATGAGGCATGTTCTTCTCATTCATCAATGCACGTGCAACCTCTGCAATGTGCCTGTTTTTCCTTTCTGCGACCCCATTCTGCTGTGGAGTATATCTGCATGTAAACTGCCTGTGTATACCATGCATTCGCAGAAAATCTGAAAAATCGTTGGAGAAGTACTCTCCCCCTCCATCTGACCTCAATGTCTTGATTTGCATATCTGTCTCCTTCTCAATCATGACTTTGAAGTCTTGAAAGTGACCAAAAACTTCACTTTTGTTACGCATGAAGTAGACCCATACTTTCCTTGTATGGTCATCAATGAAAGAGACATAATACCTACAACCATGTATACTTGCAGTATCGGTTGGACCCCAAACATCTGTGTGCACCACCTCAAGTGGCTTTTTACATACATTGCGCTCATGTGGAAATGAGCCCTTTGACTGTTTTCCAAACTGGCATGCTGCACACACTTTATGCATACCATCCACCTTGAATTTGGGCAAACCTTTTACAATCTGTTTTGATTGCATGCTGCGCAATCTCTGCTCATTGACATGGCCAATGCGTTTGTGCCAAATGTCAACATCAGCCACAACACCTGTGCCCTGTGCAAATAATGCAGCTTTTACCTCAGGCATGTCTACATTCAACGTAAACATTCTGCCCACACATTTGCCCTCTGTGATCAGCTTACAGCCATTCTGGAAATCTTCTACATAACAGCCATTTGGATTGAAGCGAACCTGCAAACCCTGCTCAACTATTTGTCCAACAGAAACAAGATTCTTTGTAATGTTTGGGACATGAAGTACATCTGCTAAGTACTTTGATTTCCCACTCTTCGTATTTAGAGGTATGTCCCCTACATGAGCAATGGGGTGAGCTGTGTCATCTCCTGTCTGCACATAGCCTGACACATCTGGTTTGCGCATATCTCTAAACCACTCTCCACGAGACGTCATGTGATTAGAGGCACCTGAATCCACATACCAAACATCATCTTGGGTGGAATTCTCTGCAGTCATTGTATTCATTACATGTTGCATAACAAACATGCGCTCGTTTTTGCTGTCATCTGCATCTCTGCTAGTAGATGCATAGTTGCCCTGTTCTCTCTTTCTACTTGCTTTTCCCTTTGGACAGTCACGTGACATGTGACCTCTTTCACCACAAGTCCAACATTCTCTGCTATCTGGAGTATGTTGCTGCCTGCTTGATCCTGCACCACGACCTCTTTGACTCCCCCTGCCTTGAGACTGGTTTCCCCTGCCACCTGTATTGTTTTGATTTGATTGACCTTCCAGAAATTGGCCCCTGCAACCCCTTGGGCCTCGACCACGACCTCTACCTCTACCTCTGTTGGAGTTAGAATAGAAGGCCTGTTCAGAATTATTTCTGCCATGAGAAGAAGATGTGTCAAGGTTCTTCTCCTCAAGAATAAGCATAGAAATCAAATCTTGGAACACGGGGATGTCGTCTCTTGTATTCATGGAAGACCTAAAATGTACATACTCATCTCCTAGACCATCCAAGCATGCACGGACAATGTCATCGTCTTCCACTGACACTTTAATAGATCCAAGAGCCTCAATGATACTCTTGATCTTCAAGGCATAATCATTGATTGAGAGGTTGTTCCTCTTAACCTGATTTAGCTCCGACTTTAGTTGAAGCTTCCTGGCCTTGGTGTTCACCTCGAACACTCTGCCTAAGTTTCTCCATGCAATGGCGGGGGTTTCAGTATCCTGTAGATAGCCCATCATGCCATCTGTGATGCTCATAGAAAGCCAATACATCACTTTGCTCTGGCCTTGTTGCCAGTCCCTCAAAGCTTTCCTTTGTTCTGCTGTAGCATTTGCCTCGGGAATCTCTGGTTCCTTTTCATTGTCTCCTTCTACATAGTCCCAATAACCTTTTCCTTTTAGGAAATTTGTTATTCTGAACTTCCATGCAGGGTAGTTATTTTTCTCAAGCTTCTCAGTAACAATCTGACTGAAACCGTCAGACATCTTGAAGCACTAAGACAAAATAGCTGCAATCTGCAAAAACCGTCAAATCTGCTGAACCTGCTATCGTGGTTCCTGTAACGCTTTCTACACTCAACGAGTGTACACAATCAAGCGTTTCACAACCACTGTACTTGTACAGTAAATCTCTATATACTGCACTTTGGAGACCTGTACAGAAACTTGTGCGAACAAAGGGATTGCGAACAAAGGGATTGTGATGCTCTTGCTCTCTTAGCCTCTCTTGCCTGCACCAGGCTCTGATACCATGTAAAGAATGAGGATGCAAGAGAGCTACACAAGGCAAGCACAAAGCACACAGAGATGGAAAGCTTCTTCTTCTTCTTCACAGAAAAGAGAGTACAAAAATGACTAAGTGCTAAAGCTGAAAAGTAGCACATATGTACATGCGGTCACTAAGTGTGAACTCGCTAGAAGCATACTAGGCTGGCACTATAAGTGTAGTCCAGCTGTAGAATCACTGGCAGAGATCCTCCGTGTCGGTCACCTAACGCGCCAGTGAGTAAATGCCGTAAGCGGCCAAGACCCGTAGTGGATGCCAGCTCAAGGTGTAGAGCTCGACATCTCAACAAATCCATGCACGTAGGCTGTCTTTGCTATAGGCCACACCGCAAGTGTTCCCAAGATCGAAGCAAACTCACAGCGAAGCGGTCCTCTAGTCTCCTGCTCAAACCAACTCTGCGCATCTTTGTAAAGATCCATCTGGTCAAAGGTTGCCAAGGGCCTCCTGCCTAAGGCACCCTAGCACAAAGCCACTGTAGCAAGAACTCCTTCCAGGGCTCCTCACCTGGAAGAAGTCCTCTAACGATGAACTTCCCAAGAAGGGCTCTGCTTTGCTGTGCTGGATCAATGATCCCAAGCCCTCCCTGTGAACAACAAAGAGTGATGACCTGCCAAGCCACCTTGGCTTGGGCTATCTGAGTGTCATGTCCTGAACAAAGGAAGTTCTTGATCAGCCTCTCTACCTGGCTGATACAAGAACTCGAGAAGATCCAGCAAGAAGTGATGTACCACATAGTCGCCAACAACACCTGGTTGGAAACTACTACTCTGCAAGTCAAAGAAAGTCGTACTGAGCTCCAATGTAACAACTTTCTCCTGATAGACAGGAGAAGGGGAGAAATCTGCTGCTCGGGAGACAAGTCCAAACCAACATGACAGCCCAAGTACCGAACTGCAGTCCCTGGGGGAATCCACCTAAAACCCTCTCCAGGCATCCAATCTGGCACAGGAGCACTACCAACCGAGGAAGCCACTGTCTTTCTCCCGTTCATCAGTGTGCCCGATGCACAATAGAAGGTCTCCAGAGCCTACTCACACCTGTGAAGGTTGGCCTCCTGGCCATCTAAGTACAAGGCTGAGTCGTCGGCAAACTCAGCGTCCAATAGCTCATCTCCTCGAATAGGAAGTGCTAAGCCCCGTAGACCAACCTGTTGTGACACCAAAAACCTGCTCATTGCCTCCGCATAGAACAAAAAGAGGACAGCATTGTCTGACCGAGTGTGTAAGCATGAAGCGATCACTTCTACCTCCTGCCAAGAGTACCTAACTATGAGTCTGTCTGTACAAAGCTGACACCCCTGTGATTCAAGCATCTGAGAAGCCCATCCTACGTAGAGTTCCCTCTAGAAAGGCCCAGTCAACTCTATCGTATGCCTTCTCAAAATCGAGAAGAAGAATCACGAGGTCCTCACCACGGAGCCGTGCCAGGGCAGAAGCCTCCCAAAAAGTAAAGATGTTGTCAAGGATACTACGTTCCTTGACAAAACCTGTCTGAGTCCCATGTATAAGGCTCTCTAGAAGCGGCTGAATCCTCAAACTCAGAGCCTTGGCAAGGATTTTGTAGGCTGAGTTGAGGATGGTGATGGGGCGCCACTGTCAAATCTCATCCAGGGAGCCACCCTCCTTGGGAATGAGGTAGATCAGTCACCCGGCGGGTTCACTATGAGTAAAACTACTATATCACGTGTGTTCAAGACATGTTTGTAAAACCCCTTATCTGTGAATTTTGTTAAGAATATAATGTACCCTTTTCTTTTAAAATCTGTAAGTTTTTTTCAAATTTGATTAAATAATGCCCTTCTGTATATATATTTCTGTAAGTTTCAAGAACTTTAAATACCCTTCTATTGAACTCATGTGATAGGTTACATTTTTATTAGGTGACCTCCCCGGGCTCACTCATGCTGTCAGGAATCACTCTTGTGTGCAAAATGTACTGAAAAGCACTGCAGAGATCTAGGCCAAGTAGGTCCCAGTACTCCAAGAAAAAACTGGGAGTCAACCCATCCTCACCTGGACAGCTCCCACGGGGGAGGGCCCGAAGAGGCGTGTGTAGCTCCTCAAGCTGAAGTGGCAACTCAAGCCTCTGATGCATCTCCTCAGTCACAAGACAAGGCATCTATGCCCAAACCCGCTCCCTGCATGCATCCTGACACTCTGACTGGGACTTTGCAGACAGTAACTCATGGTAAAAGTCAATAGTAATTGCACGCATGTCCTTGGGCTCATAAGCAACTGACCCGTCGGGCCTCCTCAACTGACTGACCTTGGCATGCGAGTGCCGAGGTCCCACTGCCTCAAAGAAAGCACCAGTCACTCTATCGCCTACCTGGGTCCACTGAGATGTCTGTCAGTGGAAAGCAAACTCATGTCGCCTCTCCTCTGTGCTAGCAAGCTCTTGTTGAGCCTGCTGTAACTATTCCTCCAACCAAGGGCTGTCTAGATGCTGCTCCTGCATCCTCTATAACGAAGCAATGCCCTGTCTGAGACTCTGCTCCGCCTCTCTCGCTACAGCTTGGAGAGCCAGAGACTCCTCGAGAAAAAAATGACTAATTTGAGCTATGCCTGAGGCCACTCTATCAGCAGGAGAGTCCTGACTGTCTAAGCCCTCTCTCCAGAGAGCCTCTACCCTCTCTCTGAGTGCTGAGTCAAACAAGACCCTCTCTGGGATGCGAAGCATCGTGCTCCCACTCCTCTGCCTGTCTACTACTGTGAGGATCACTGGTGCATGGTCCGAGAAGGAGGTCCTTGCCAGGATGCCCACTGTCCCTCCCAAGTCACTGAAGTGGTTACTAGTGTAGAAGCGATCTATCCGTGATAGATTCACTCCTCCCACTTTGCGGTCCGATCGAGAGAAGGCAAGGCTATCTGGGGGCCTCACAAAACCAGAGTGCTGCCAAACATCCGAGACCCTCAAAGTCATACAAAACCTCTCCCAAGCTGCCAACTCAACTCCATTCACAGTAGCATGGCTACCGCCAACCCTGTCAGAAGGGTCCTCCAGCATGTTGAAGTCCCCTCCTATGCATGACCAAAACTCTGCACGAGCACTCACCACATTGGGCATATAGATGTTCAGGAAACCCACTAGGCCACCCTGAACCTGCATAGTAATCCATTGAGCCCTTCCTGGCACAATAATCCATTGAGCCCTGCCTGGCACAATAATCCCTCTGCCCACAATGACCTACTGCAAAGAGTCCTCAATAGTCATACATACCCCACCCTGGATGCCTCCAGGTCCAAAAGCAGCTGAAAAAAAATTATCATATCGTCCACGCAAGAGCTGACCACAATGTCTAATGCGGCTCTCACACAGATGGTTCTCCTGAAGCATAAGGAGATCAATCTCTCCTCCCACAAGGCAACACTGAAGCTCTTGACGTAGTCGGCCCCCGTTGACCCTGAAATTGGGGCCCACCTAGTCCCTGCACATTCCATGAGACAATCCTCATGGGGAGTGAGAGAGAACAGATGCTACCACAACAGCTAGACGGGCTATCTTCAAGGCTGGCTTGGATGGGGAGTAATCCGTATCCGAGCGTCCTCTAGATAGGCATGACTGCAACGAGTGCTTGGTCTAAGCCCAAGCAGAGCGAGCCGTACATAAAGCAACCTCCTCTGTCCAGGAGTCCTCATGAATGTATACATAGCATGTCAAGCACTATGTATCGGCAAAGAAGTCAACCATAATGTGTCTACATCTTGCTGAGCATGGAGGTGTCACCGCAAACTTGGCCAATGGCCACAAAGTCTGGAGCATGTCTGCAACTCCTAGTTCTCCCATGTGGTGAGAGAACTCTAGGACGTGTCTATGTAACCATCCCAACACTGAGTCAAGAGTCCACTCTGTTTGGTCTCTGCCGCAGAGGGGGAAGGAGAAGCCAACTGCTGAGTCCAAGGCCTCTGTCCCCCTAGCAGCAAAGAACAGAACATGGACCCTGAAGCAGGTGCCTCATGGTCTGCTGAGGGGTCACCGAGAAAACGAGTGAAGACGCAGTCAAAGAAGTCCCATTGGCGCTGGATGTTAATTCTCGTCAGACCATGAGGGATAGTTGCAAGGGAAGATGTTTGTACCTGTAGAGGGGGCCGCAAGAAAGGCTGTACGTCTCTCGCTAGGCAAAGGCACTGCCAAGAGATCACCTAGCCGTAGGAGAAGGCCCTGCCCCTGGGTCGACTGTGTAATTGAAGCAGGAAGGGGGGGAGAAGGAGCAAGGGGGAGTGGTGGAGAAGAGGGGCGGGAGGGAGAGACAGAGGTAGAGGGGCAGGGGGAAGAGGCGGCGGGAGCAGGAGGTGGGGGGAGGATGAGGAAGAGGGAGGGAACTCTGGGGGGGGGGGGGGGAGGGGCTGTCGAGGGTGAAGCTGGGGTGGGGGCTAGAGCAGGGACCTTATCCTGCTCAAGAGAACCAAAACGGTTCCCCGTGGGAACCCACTGCTATTGAATAGGCGCCTGAGGATCACTCTTAGTGCAACGCTGACGTTGTGGCCCCTGTCGTCGTCTATCATAGGCCTGCTGCCATCCCTCCTCCGCTAGAGCCCCAGGCTCAGAGGGTGGCTCTGCTTGTGTGCGCCGTGTCTCTGACTGTGTCTGCTGGCTAGCCCTTGTAGGCTAGGGCTGAGACTGTGGTGTAGGTCGAGGCCTCCTCCATCGACATGCCTTCGCTAGATGGCCTATCTGTCCACAAATGAAGCACTGGTTTGGGAGGCCCGAATACTACACACTCTGTCTAAACCAACCCCCACTCACTCGAGGTAGAAGAATAACCTTTAGGAGCGTGTGAGTGTCTCTGACCAAAACGCAAATTGAGGGAATGCCAGCCGCCTTGGTAGCTACTGAGGCTGCCCTGCGAGGTGTCTCCAGGACAGTCCCAATGGCTGATCCGATTCTGCACAGAAGTGGTAAGTACTCCCTCCGCAAACCCGAAAAGCAGACAGAGATGGGTATGTCTGCCTCCTCTACTAGAACATCCGAAGCAGGGTCAAAAACAATGACTCCACTGTTGAAAGTGGGCACATGCTGTTTGGATGGTCAGTGGACTCATGGCGATGACGTTGGACGCCATCTCGAAGGTCTCAAACTTGATCTGATAGTAACCTCGTCCGAGTATCTGTATGTCCAAGATCTTGCCTACCTCTGCGAGAAGGAGGTCCTAGAGAAGGTCACGCATCTCTCCTCTGCTAGGTCGGGTGCCGAGAATCTTGCAGATGACAGAAGTCGCCTGCAAGCGCTCTACCTCTGCGGCTAGGCTCGCTTGCTCTGTCGGTGAAAGAGCAAGTCAAATGGTGGTCTCAGCGGGGTCAGGTGAGTCCCTCTATGGCGGAGCTGGAGCCTCCATCTGTGTCTACTGATGTGTCGGAGAAGCTAATAGAGTGATTTCGCTACAAACGGCCTTGACGAGCACTGTCCAAAGTGTAGCACTGCCAATGCCGACGATTGAAGGAGACCTTCGAGAAGAAAGGTAAAAAATGAAGGGAGCCGGGGGGGGGGGGGGGGGGGGGCAATGTGGGTTGGCTGGGAAGCGAGCGGCGGGCGTGGCAGCGAAAGGGCAGCGGCGGGCGAGAGGGGCTGCGGGCTGGGAAGCGGGTGCGGCAGCAAGCGGGGTGGGTGGACAGTGCAGGGGGCGAACAGGGGGGTTGGTTGAGCAGGGAGGCGGGCAGGGCGGGCTGCATAGGGGGCGGGCAAGGAAGGTTGTGCGAGGAGGCGAGGCTGGGGGTGCAACGCAGGGGCAAGGAGGGAAGGCAGCGATGGTGAGGAAGGGGGAGGGGGAGCGTGCGGGCAGCAGTAACGATCAATCATCCACGATTTGCAGCCATTTTGATAAGTCTAAAGCCAAACATTGGAATTAGGCTGAGACTTTGCGTTTTTGGTTCTTGGTACCTGTAATAGCTCCAAATTTAATGAAGTTTTGTGTGCTCCATCTGGAGGATATGCATAATGGTTTGGTGAATTCATGTGAGTGTTTCTTGTGCCAAATCTATTTGGGAGACATCATACGCGCATGAAGTCTTCAGTGATAAAAACTGCTTTTGATGCCTTGAGTGTTTTGTGATTGTGCCTTAAGCCCTGCTAGCTGTTTTTCACTTTAAAATGTCAATTGTTCAGTTTTGAAACTCCCTGCTTGGTATTTTAGTCTCCGGAAGAGATTTCTTCACTGTGGCCGTGTTTCCTCAAAGATTCTTCTTGATCTTTAATTCCCCCGCATGTGGATGTTTCTGGGCATCCTCCTGTCGCGATGATGAATCCTTTGAACTCATAGATGTCCCCTTTTGGCGATTTGTCGCTCAAATAGTGTCTTTTACTGAGGAGACTGTCGGCAACAATTTTTCTTGACGTTTGACCTTACATGGTTGTTGTTGATATGTCGATGATGCCTGTGAAGTTTGGTGGCAAATGGACACCTAGCTCGACCGTGAGGCCCAAATCATGCTTTGTGGTCCTGAAGCCTTGCCCAATGTTTTGGCCCACTTTTTGATCATCGATTTGGATGGAAGCTCACTTGGCTTATAGACATACTTGAGATGTATCTTCTCTTGAAGTTTCACGTCGTTTCGGCGATTCTTTCCTGATCAGTCTATGTCGTCTCCGAAGAGGTTAGGGTTATTCCGGTTGACCTAAACCTGCCTTGGATGTCATAGAGGTGTTCTTTTAGTTTAGGGTTAAATCCCCATCAGCTCTTGTAGCAACGAGTTGGGTGGTTGATGCGTTACGGGCCCTTTTTAGTTTCTTTCTCGCGCAGCCACATTGCCGTTTTTCAAATTTTTTTTGTGACAAAGAGAGTGTAGAACAAGAAAAGCTCATGGTAACGAGTCTACCTCTCATATCTGGTGCTGATCGGTGTGTTGTGTGCATCGTACAGAGTCGCAAAAGATTCTTTTGCGATTCGATCGCTCTAGGTCTCTCAAGCTCTCTCTCACTTGTGAATAGTGAAAATGAGCTATTAAGTGGGCCCAAAAAAAAGCACTTATATCGGGATTCTTGAACCACTTTTTACCAAATTTGACATGTGCTCCTATCTTGTTGTGAAATGTACTTTAGGCTCAAATATTTCTTCATTTGGACTCCGGTTGCTCTGTTTTTGAAAGATTTGTCAATTGGGCCAAAGATCGGCCAATTTGGCTTTCAACAACTTTTCACATATTTGCACCCCGTCTTCACCATAAGCTGTCAATCACTTATTGATCACTCCTATTTTTTTCTTTTGCCCCCATGTTGTCATTTCACCTGCTTTTTCTATTTTTCTTTGTTTTTGGCTGAAAAATAATAAAAAATAAAGAAAAATATCTAACTTGACCCAAAAATTATCAAAAAATCAAGATAATTAGGTACTAGCATAACAAACCACTCTATACATCTATCCATAGTATTGTTGGCTGGATTGCTCCATTTTCTCACTTTTTCTGCATGAAAACTGTGTTTTTTAGATATATACACACACCTAGAGGCTCATCTTGGTGTTTGTCCTCTATCATTTGTTATTACACAATATTTAAGGGCATATCTGCTCGGGTTTACCAAAATACTTGCAATCAAACACAAAAATTCATAGAATCAAGGAAAATTAACAGTGCCCTTTTTACACTTGTAGCGTGTCGGTTCCTCCCCCCTTCCTAGTCAAAGTCCTCGTGGACGATATTGTTGCACCCTCAGGCATGTGCTGTGTATGGGGCTTAAAAAAGTGCTAATGCTGGCCATGTAGTGTGGCCCTATATGCATACTCAAGCCATGCATGGAAAAATTAATGCTGTGCAAGAGGAAGGTATAAGCCTAATGCTTGTTGGCAGTCGATGTTGAAGCTTTGTATGGAAGTATGCTCATGGGGAAGTCGTCTAAACAATAGGCTCTCTAGTATTCTTGCTCTGGTCAATAGAGTTTGTGAAGCCAGGCTGCTCAGTGTTTTGGTATCTATGATTGTTCTTTGCTTAGGTCGCCACATCTGAACCTTGGGTATGAGTCGATTGGAACTTGCCATTTGTTGTTTGTAGAGATTGTGTACTGGCAATTCTTGAGGTTGTTGCTTCCGAATCCAGGATTTGGTATGGCGGTTTTGAGCTCTGAGTAGATTCTTTGGTACCCATATTTGTTTTTGGCAAGGGTTTGGTTTTGGCTTTCTGTTTGTATGAGATGTCGTTGGAGAGATAACTGCAATTTCTGGTTGCTCCTCCTTGGTCAATTGATCCTTTCTGACCCAAATCTGTTTGATAGTGTTGTTGTACAGACCACATTATTTTTGTTGGGGTGCGTTTTGGTGACTTATGTGCTTCAGATTATGATATATCATGCTCCCATTGTATACTAGAGTCTTTGCCTTATGGACTTGCTCTTCCTGCCTTGAATTGCTCTTTGGAATCCATTGTGGATCAATGGGTGCTTGTAAGGGTTGCTTTCCTTTGTCCGCCAGTTGCAGTACTGATTGTTTGTGTTCTGCCCTTGTAGAAAAAGGAACTTGATGTTTTTCTGAATTAGATTTTATAGTCACAATGCTATGACTCTAGTCAATTTGTACATTATATATTTGTTGCTAAGGTTTCCCTAGCAATAAGGCATGTTGTGTGCGCGTATCTTCTGCCACATAAAGTTTATGCGAATAGACATGTTGAGTGACCAGTACTATGAGCACTATCTATCCCAGAATCTTAATCAAATATTCTGAATAACTTTGGAGCTCATTTTTTGTCTCCTGTAATTGGTTGTCAAGTTGAAGTTGCTTGTATAGGTTTTAGGAGATCAAGTTGCCTTAGTTCTCGAATCAAGTATCGTTGTTTCCTTCACTTGATTGTGTCCAATTTTGACATCAATTTTAGGCTTCTATATGGTCTCATTTTCAAATTCTGTGACCTGAATTGCATTTATCTTCAGAGGTGGTCCATGTTATTGTTGCTGTCAAAGAAGCTTCCGTTTTGCTATCCTTTCCTTAGCCTCTGCTTGAACTTCTGCAACAATGTTCTATTTTGCTTGCGTCCGTTTCTTTGCTTGATGGATTTGTTGGAGCATATTTGAGGTTAGTGGTAGATGAAATCTTTTTAATTGGCAACCACTAATCCAGTTAGGCATTTCCTCCCCATCCAATGTAGCAAGCTTGACGGCCCCACTTGGTGATAAGTCTTTAATCACAAAGGGTCCCGTCCCTCGCTTTTTAAGTTTCTTTGCATGTTGTTTCAATGTGTAAACCAAGACATAATGGCTTGTTCTGAATTTTTTGGAGCATACATGCTTATCAAAAAATTCTTTTGCCTTCGTTTTTGTGTGTAGATAGAAGCTACTACTTTCAAGCAAAGCTCATCTAGCTTTTCAAGGTCATCTACACATGAAGACATTTCATGACCTGTCCACTATAGACATTTTGCTGCTCTTAGGGTTGAGATTAAGAATTCTATAGGCAGTATAAAAAACACCATGTTGTGCCTATCGAGGTTTTGTAAGCAATCCTATATGCCCATAAAGCTGAATGTAGTTTCTGATCCCAATCCGTTCTAGACTCTGATACTGTCTTACTTAAGATTGTGCATAGAGTCTTATTTGTAGCTTCTGCTTGGCCATTAGCCTGTGGGTGGTAGGGAGCTGACTTCTTATGAACTATCATGAAGTCTTCAAGAAGATTTTCAATTATCTCATTTATGAAATGTGTGCCTTGATCACTGACAATTTCTATAGGTAGACCATATCTAACAAAGACATTTTTGTATAGAAATTGTGCAGTAGTCCTGGCATCAGCCTTTTGTGTAGCTTTAGCTTCTACCCATTTTGTGAGATAATCCGTTGCTACAATGATGTACTAGGCACGTGTTTTGTAAATATCATCCCTTTTTATTGGTACGTTGGTTCGTTGACAAGACTCACATCGTTTTGTATACTCGTTTGCGTCCATATGTAATGTTGGCCACCATATTCCGGGAGGTGAGGACAATTTTTACTGTCTTTTCCCTTGAAAAATGGCCCCCCACTAATCCCTCCATGTGCTTGTTCGAGGATTGGAATGTACATGTTCACCGTTGCACACAGCCTAAGTTGGTTATCCTTTCCCCTTTTATACAGCTGATTTTCAATAAGAGTGAAATCACGAGCTTCTATTTCTATCATTCTCTGTCATGCTTTGGTGATATTTTCAAGAAACATCTGTCTTTCCAAGTAGTCAACAATGTATTGATTCCATTCTGGCGTAAGTGTTATCTAAAACAATGTCTCATGTTCAATGGGTGGGCGTGATCTGCATTTGATGCAACTAGTGACATATTCATGAACGTCAATGCACAATTGGCCAATACACTCCTAATTGTTGCAGTTGTTGGAAAGTTTTTGTGGATGAACAATGAAACGTTAACGCCTGAATATGCGCTTCCAACAAATACTTTTCATATTTCTTAGGGTTTATGCATACTCTTAGGATGCCATCGGAGCCTAAATTATATAAACATCCTCCAACCAACTAAAAGTTCTTAGCTTGACAAATCATTCTTCGTTTAAGGTCTAGGTCCGTTTTGTCGAATTTCCCACCCTGTGATAGTAGCTTGACTATCTCTTGAGACCACTTAGGTACCATTTCTAAATTGAAGAGATATGCATCCGGTAGATCATCATCCACTCCCTCTGGATCATCTCATAGCTAATCAAGAGGTGGTATTCTCGAAGATGTGTTTTTTCCTTTTTAACCACTATTGTAAAGTCAAACTCCAGCAATATGATGAACCATCTTACGATTCGTCTGGTGTTGCATGGTTTGTTGACAAGGTATAAAAGGGCTTGATGGTCTTTGAAAAACACAAATTTATTTGTGAGGAGATAATGCCAAAATTTCTTAACGGCATAAATCATTTAAAGCCCCTCTCTCTTAGTGGTTATGTGTGGGATGGGTGTCTAACCTCACTCATATCTTATTGCAGACATAGCGAGAACCACGAATAAATTGTCAATCCATGGGATGAAGCTAACTCAAATAGTGCATAGAAGCTAAAAGAGGTTTTCAATCTCTTGGAAAATAACAAACAACTCGCATCTAATTCAAGCTACACTCAATTGACTGAAATCACCAAAAGCCAATCGCTCATCGGCAAACAAATCACATCCATTACAGCATCAAATGACATCCAAACGTAGCAAAACTTCTAGAACATGTTTATAAGACCTAAGAACACATGCTTATGTCTCAAATACCACTTTAGATTAAGTGCAAAAATCACGATTTTTAACAGCTGTGGATTTTTGACCTAGTCGTTTTCGACCTAGAATGCATCTAAATGTTTAGCAATGATGCCCCAATACTTCACCTATGCTTAGATTTTGATTTTGAAGTGTAAACTCTTACTTATGATGAAATTAGGCCTCGGGTCGGTGACGCCAAAAGCTAAAAAATACCATAAAATTCTTACATCAATGCCAAGGTTTTTCGTGGTCAAAACTAATACTCTGGGAGCTCTAACTAAAGATAAGTTGATATAGTTTGGAAGCTTGTAGCTCCAGCTCATCAATTATAAAGTTTATCCGGAAAATAGGAGTTACAATATTCCCGATTCATAAAAATAATAAATTTTTTTACAAAGAGAGCTCCGAAAAATGGTTACAAAGAGATCCAGGTTAGCTTACAGCTAACATTCCCCCCCTCCTCGCCTGTGTCGTCCCTTGACACAACTTTATGGGATGAAATAATCTTAGGGTTGATAGCTAGAGAGGCGGTCTTTAAGTACATGGAGTGCCTTCTTATATCTGATCTTTCTTTCTTTGTCTGGAACCTGCAAAAATTACATAGTGACTCTGTTCTTGAGCTCGATGATTGAGTAGCCTATGAATCTGGAAGTTAGGTTGCTGATCATTGGCCCAAAAATCTTTGTTCGCCAAGTGAAATACCCTGTATAGAACGCTTCCTCAAAAGCCAATATATTATGAGATGGCAAGAACATGTAGCGGGCGTAGATGCCATAAAGGACTTCTTTGGAAGGTTGGCCGCTTAGGTCGTAGCATAGACCCTTATTGCCCTCAAGGAACGACATCCACGATGCTCCTGCTTGCTCTGGCTTGTGGAAGGCTTCAGTGCATGTGAGTAGCATTCGGCAAATTTTGTAGAGCATAGCACATGAGAGATCAGGGAGACTTTTGAAGAATGCCATGGCCCCTGTTAGGGTTTTCACCATGTACTCCTCTGTCAGCATTCCCTTTTCGCTTCTTTGTCATTGCCTCATGTGCTTGCCATGTCCTTACTCTTGGTACATGACAAAAAGTCGGGTCTTTCTGAAGTGTTGCAGGTGCTCTTGTGAACAGAATCAAGTATCTAGGATTCTTGTTCAACCAAATTTTTCTCCACTTGGGGTGGACTTCATCTGCACCTTCTGCTTGCATATCCTTATATAGTCGTTCCTTAACCTGTTGCAACTCTACCTTCATCAAGGGATATGGTAGTGATTATTGATGTCATTGTGTATTGATTTGGTTGGGAATGAGTTGAGTAACATTGATTGAATGGAGAACTCTCAACTCCCAATCCGTTGCTGCTTTCCATTGCTCATCTGTTTCTTGAGAAACCTACTTCTTGAGCGCATCTTCTTCAGCTTTTTCCTGGACCATTGGCACTTGACCGTCATCTGTGATTGGTACTTGAAAGTCTTCTTCTCCTCTGGCCTTTCTGTCGGCTGGGTTTTCATCTCAGCAAAAGAGACCGAGGAAATTTCAATGTGGGGTTGTTCTAAATTACTTGTTTCCTCTTGTGTCTCTTGCTGTCCATCTCGCAGTAGCTGATTAACTCTTTTGAGATCTGCTATCTCCTTGAGTAGCTCTTATTCTCTTTGTAACCGCATTAATGCAAGGTCTCTACATTGTAACTGCTCTAGCTTTAGCTCGAGCTTGAGATCTTTATTCTTCTTTTCTAGTGCTTTATACACTTCATTTGTACCTTTGATCAAGGCAATTGCAGGATTTTCTCTTATCTTCCGCAAGAAGGTTTCCTGATCATTGATCCTGTGCTCTGAATATTGTAATGAAGCATTTGCCACATCGAGCTGCACTTGGATCTTTTGAACTGACAAAGTTGTAGTTAAGAGTTCGTTGGTCACCTCTATCAGTTGTTCATCTTTGGTCTTACATGCATCTGTTAACTTTGTGAGAAGTTCACCTAGTTCTTCCATTTTCTTTTGTTTCTTATCTCTGACCAATTGGTGTTGTTCAGCTTCAGCTTTCAACTCTTGGATTTGTGTCTGCAGATCGGTGATGACAGCCATTCTGTCCTCTAGTTCTCCTTGCAGAGCATCTATCACCATCTCCAACTCTCTAGCCTTAGCACTATGGCTAAGTGTTGTTGATCGTATTTCCTCTTTCATTTCCTACATTTTCTTGGCATATTCATTTACTTGGAGAATTACTTTATCATTTTCTGCCAATCTTCTTACTCTGTGAGCTGCCTAGATGTTTTGGTAATCTCGGTGGGTGACTCCTTGGCAGTTACTTACGGTTGCAAAGGGGTTTGTACCTCTCTTTGAGGCTGTGTGGTTGCCTCTGTCGTTTTGTGTTGGGTGGTTGTAGACAGTGTGGTTTCTGGTTCTTGTGCCTTTGGTTGCTCAAAACTGGTAGTATCTTGTGGTTCAGGACTTGCTGCCCTTTCCAGTTCTGGCTGTTTTTCTTTGGCTTACTCGGAAGTAGTTGTTGCTTGTTGTTCAGAACCTGTGGGTTCTTGCGGCTCAGGCTCCTTTTTCTTGGTTTTCTCTCCCTCTGTGGATCTAACTGTTGGTGATGGAGGAGGGCTTGGCATGGGGTGGTCTTGTTGTTCCGTAGCAGGTGAGATAGGTTTAGGAGACATCTCTTTTTGATCGTACTGTGTCTCTCCTTGTGCTGTTGCCTCTTCTGCTTGTCTCTGCTACTACTCCGCATCTTCCCTTGCATTTCTTTCTGCTTCTTGAGCATCTTTTTGCTTTAAGGCTTTTGCTTCCTGGTACATGCGTTCAAGAGGATCCTTGGGATCTTCTGGTTCTTTCCTGGCAGGATTCTTTGTTTGAAGGCCTTTCATATCCCTTGGAACCCACCATGTTGGGTCCTCTCCTACAGCTTGGTGGCTTCTTTCATAGGTCTCTTTTTCTCGTTCAAATCTTGCTTTCTTTTGTTGAGGTTCTTCTTGATGTGCAACCACTGCCTTCTTCTTCATCTCCTCTCTTCTGGATCTCTTCTCTTCATTGTCTGAGCTTTCACTGCTATGTGCTTCATGAGAGCTTTCTTCAGACTCCTCATCAGATTTGTAAATTCTTTTTGTCGACGTTGTGGTTCTTTGAGATGACTGTGCTGACACTATCCATGTATTTTGATCTGGGTAGGTGGAAAATTGTGTGCCATGCTGATAGCATGGTATGCTATTCTTGTGAGTACCTCAGGTGCTCCAAGATAGGTTATCTTGCCCTCTTTCTTGGTACCCTTCAGCGTGGATAGCACATACTGTGCATGATCAATAGGTTGCCTGGTTTCGACTTCAACACTTGTGTGAATGTAGTCGCAACTGCATGATTTGGTGTTGTGTACCTTGGTGGTATTTTAGCTAGAAAGTGAAAGTGTTGGTGATATAACCGTGCTGGTTCTTTCACTTGCTTCTGGATGAGATCAGCAAAGGTAGCCGTAGTAGTCTCCTTGGTGAAGGTTCCTGCTGTCTTTCTTTCTCTAGCCCTTATTGTCATCTCTTCTATTGACAACTTGAGAGCCTCTACCACAATCTCTTTTGTTATCACGACTTCTACCTTTTGCCCTTGCTGGTCAGTAATCTGGGCTGTTCCATCTTCTTTTATTGGAGACAAAAGCTCATAGGCTTTCTGAAAATCTACACCACATGGATCTTGGTCGTAGAATTCACTGAGTCCAAGCCTTCTGTTAGCTTCTTTTGTTTCGGGCTTTGTCGTGACATCATAGACCTCTTTTGGCAACAACTGTAGTTCTAACTAATGTCCATCTTCACTTTAAATTTGCATGTAAAAAGTGTGGTGTTGTTTTCTTCAAGCTGTTCTTTGGATAGATATGTTTCCTTGGCTGTCTTTACTGAACTGGGATCCAGTTGGTATGGTGGCAGCTCTTACAGCTTGTCTTTTTGAGTGACCCTCTACTTGGCCTTCTCCGCAGCTTGCATTGCTCCTGTCAAGTGAATAGAGTGCCAAAGTTAGAAAATTTGGCAAATTCCGCTCTGAAATGTCCTTACGTTTGAATTGCTAACAAATTTAGTCCAATTTGCTTCAAATCAATTTTTGAACATGCATAGATGCATAAAAACATGTAAAGATCAAAATCATAAAGTCCGGGCAAAAATTTGCAACAAAAGTAAATAATTGTGATTATTTAGAGATGATAAAATTTTCCAACTTTTTGCAATTTTGGAATCATGGGCTTGAAATACATATCAATTAGATACTCTGAGTGAAGTGTGGGCTCATTTGAGTGCACAGGGTGAGAATGGTGCCAGATTTAGGCTTGCCGTCTCTTAATCAGTAGATATAAAGGGATTTTGAGATTTTGAGCTCCTAATTTGTTCAAACTTGGTCAGTGGGCTTACGACACCATGTGCTTTGGTCCCATGAAGGCAAAGTTGCATTTCCCCCCCCTCTTGGCAAAAAGTAAATAATCACGATTATTAACTTTTTTCATTAAAATGAGCATTTTTGGTGCAAACTGGTTCTAGGCATGATGTAGACCTTGTGTATGTGATATGCGGTGATTTGGATCAAAAAATGAGACTGATAACTCAGAAATTGGTTTGAAAGGACTTCTTTGCGTTTTTTGACAATTTTCCAAGTTATCATTGATCAATTTGGCTCATACTTGAAATGTGGCATGTAATAGGTGTGCACAAGTGATAGGTGAGGTGATGATACCATTTTCAAGACAAAATATTACAAAAGTAAATAATCATGATTATTTACAGCAATCAACGTTTTTTTGCAAAACTTGGAAATTTTGACCTAAACATATTCTATACACCTAAAACAAGTCCTAAATTGAATTTGGTAAAGTTTTGTGCTGTTTGCATCACTTTGTGCTTTGTCGACTCTGAAATCATTGATTTTTGTAACTACATGGCATGTGGAGTTGGTTAGTCACTTTTGAGGCTTTGGACTTGTCCGCTACATAGTCCTGAAAGAAACTCATCCAATTTTGGCCCATTTGGAGTCAGTTTGACTTTGTCTGCCAAAGTTTGACGCTTGTGGCCTTCGAGCGGTTTTCTACTTTTCGAGGGATTGCCTTGATTGATTTTATGAAACCAACCATATACATTGTGTATAGACCCAGTTTATAAGCTGTCTGTGGAGTTAGAATCCAATTCTGGCATCTATTAAAACCTAGCTTTTCTACTTGGGACCCCTCTTGACCCTTGCCAAATGGTCAACTATCAATATAGAAGTGTTATACCATCTAGGGGCATGCTATAGTTCAAGTCTCGTCTGATTTGGTTGAGCCGACAGGCCGCTATGGTCAATTTTTGGTCATAGGTCTTCGTGCACTGCTCGATTTCTAGGGTTTTTTTGGGGTTTAGCAAAATGGATCATTGATAAGTATAGAAGTTACCCCTCATGTCTCATGTGAGACGGCGCTGTAAATAGGTGACTGTGGACTTCAGAAAATGCGCGTGAAGAAGGTCGAAAAGCTCTCTCTCCAAAGGCGACAAGTGGAAATGAGGTGATTTTAGCCTATCTTGGGTATCTATACTCGGACTTCCCAAACCTTTTTTCGTCAAATTCCCCCGTTAGTCCTACTAGGCCGTGAAATCTATGTTAGACTCAAAAATTTCCCAATCAGATTCCTGTAGCTCGTTCTGCAAGAATGCTGCAAAAGTAGGTATGACCGCCTAATTTAAGCTTCCCGCTTCCATCTGCCGATTTGATTGAATTTTTTTGTGCCTGTCCACCTTGTCATTCTAATCATCAGCGTATCTTCATTTTTTTCATCTAAGCTCATTTGATATTTATTATTAATGTTTGACCTGTTTATTAAAAAAATCAAAGAAAATAACAAAATGTACTGAAAAAGCAAAGCGAAAATCCAATAAAAAACATAGATTTATTGTTTTTTGTTGGATTTCTCTATTTTTAAGTCCCAATATCAAGAAAAATGATGAAAATTAACCAAAAAAGACTATTTTTTGATGAATTTTTGATAGTATATACACTATTTACACTCATTGGGGAGATATTATCAGTTAAATTCCTCTATGGATGAGTTATAAGGGTATTATTAGGTAATTTTGTAAAACATCACACGTTAACATTAAAACTTTTTCCTTCCTCTTCAAACATTGCCCTTAATGACTTAGTTCCCTTCTACCCCTCTTAGATGGCGTACTCCGGGACGACTGTGTGCATGGGTTGAACAATCGTGTCTATGCATAGCCTTGGTTGGCTATACCATGCTTTGAAGATCAATGCAATTCAAACCATTATGCTATGCAAGAGTTGGGTCTTGAGTAATTAACTCAAGGGTTTCTGATGTCGAGGTTTCTGATGCTGTCTTCCAAAGAGAAAATCTTGTAGCTTGTGTGCTCTTTGCTTGATTGTCCCATCAGGATGCTTTGGCATGCTGGTTTCCTGAGCTGCTGGTATCAATAATGACTGTTGTCGAGCTTTTATCCTGTCAGGACAAGGGTCTTGTACCTTAAGAACTAGGATGGTCATGGACTACGGCCAAGGGTCGGGCTAGGCAGTGTGGACAGGGGATCCGTTAGGGCAAGGGACTAGGAGCCTGCCTATATAAAGGGAGGTTGGGAGGAGGATCTTCAGTCTAGTTTCCCTAGTTCTTACACTGGTATCAGAGCTTAGGAGTCTCTCTTCCACTCTCTCTCTAGGCATGGTCACTTTAGGTTCCTAAAAGTAGGGTCTTTAGGTGAGAATCGTGGCCTTTGTGAGGCTTTTCCAAAAATAGAAATTTTTCTTTCTAATTCGGGCTGTCTTTCTCGTTTTGGACACCACTGTGTGGTGCACGGAATCGAGAGCTCTTGGCCTTGATAGAATTGCCCTGGGGAAGAAGGGGGGAGCCTAGGTTTTTGTGGCTGAACTCTGCTACCCCAAGCCACACACACTCATCTCCTTGCTCGCGTTACTACCCCGTGCTATCTGTGTGTTTTTTCTTCAAAAAATTTGCCATATTCACATTGCAAGGCCTTTTGGCCATTAGTTTTGAGCCTTGGCCATTGGTAGTGGCCTTTCCCACAAGCAAGGCAGCACAAGCAAGGCAGAGCAAGCAACACGAGCACTTGGCTTTCCATCGACTCTCACGACGTACGGCTACACTCAGTTATTGCAGAGATTTCTAGAAACTTTCATATCTTTACAGTTACGACACTTTTAGTTGGTGTTTATACAACATAATCGTCCGCTGATTGAGTAAGCTTTCAATAATAAACCTTCTTCGCAATGGTGACGCTTCAACCATCTACCCTACACGATTTCAGTCGTCTGATGAGCCACAGGCAATTGTGTGAAGTTCTTCTTTTACGCCGCTTCTGCAAATTCTTCTTTTTTCGACGGTTAAGTGCTACGACGCACAAAGGGGAGTTAGCTATACTTGGCAAGTGCTACCAAAATCAGGTATTTTTTTTGAGTACTTCTTTCACTGCACTGTGTAGCCATGGATTCGGATATCAACATGACATTCAATTTTGAGCAAAGTACGTCCGATCCTGCCAATGATGGCTCGCGGTCGGATCCTCTCAAGGAGATTACCCACGATGCTACGGCAGGAGAAGATACTTACGAATTGCTCGATATTTAAGAATTTCGTGCACTTCAGACACGCATGATAGTCATGGATGAAAATTTTAAGGCTTTAAATGAAAATGTTACTAAACTTTCCACATTAGTCATTCACTAATGCAACATCAGACTAAGAGTACTGCTGACACCCACATGCATGAGAACATTGGAACACAAGGGCAAGGCCCAATTAATGAAACACTGCATACTCTCACTGCCAAAGAGGTAGATGACTTGTTAAAAAACTTTAAACCACCAGTTTTCAAGGGTGAAGACCAGGACCGCAATAAGGATGCAGTGAATATCTTTCTCAGTAAAGGGGATGGAATTCACGCCTTACGGCGTACTCCGGATGCAGTAGAGCTCTGCAAACGAGCTTAACTCTGGAAGGCAAGGCCTACAAATGGTGGATGTCTCTCAAGGAGAAGAACATCATACCACAGAGTTGGGCAGCCTTTGAATCAATGTTTAGCAAGGAATTTTTGCCTACAAACGAGGTCGATTGGCATTGGACCGCTTGGGACACGTGTTCCATGCGCCAATATCCATCACTCCTTGAATACATCTCTCACTATCGGGACGTCATCCTCAAGTTGGAAGGCTTGGATAGCTTTCAACAAGTACGAGGGTTCATACGAGGTCTGACTCCAGAACTTAAGAAGTATGTCAAGTCCCAGGACCCTAAAACACTTGAGGAAGACATAGTGAAAGCACATATTCATGACGACCCTGATGATAAGAAAACACATAATAGTAACGTGCCTGCTAGTATACATGGTAATACATGCACTTAGTACGGACACAATACGAGAAAATTTATAGTTACTAATTCAAATGCATCTAAAAAACCCAAGGGGTCCAGGGGTCCTCTCTATCCTGAGGATTTTGATAAAGCCAAGAAAGAGAAGCTATGTTTTCAATGCTTAGGAAGAGGCCATGGAAAAAAGGATTGTCCCAAGGGGAACTCTGCTGCTCAGGGGAAGGAGAAACCAGTGCACACGGTGCAACTACTGCCTCTTCAGTCTTCCTCAAAGTTCTCTACAGTGGAAGTAACACACACTGAGGTGGTGCATGAATGCTGTCTCACAGCTTCCATGTGGCAACAAACCTTTGGACCACATGAGCTAGTACGTATGCATAGATATCTGCAAGGGCACAAGGTGTGCATCTTGGTAGATGACAGTGCTGCGCACAATTTCATCAATTATGGATTGGTGAAAAAGCTCAAACTACCTCAAACTCCGAGTACCCACCGCTACAAGCTAGCAATGATGAATGGACATGATAGTGAAATATGGGATACTCAATGCCGAGCTGTTCCATTGGAAGTACAAGGGTACTCTACTTGTTTGGATTTTCAAGTTATGAACATGGAAAGGGCTGATGTGGTTCTTGGTAGGGAGTGGTTGCATAGCCTAGGATCATCACTGAAGCGTAGCTATGAGCACAACAGTTTGATGTTTGATTCCCATGGCACACATGTGTTGTTGTTAGGAGAAAAGGATATAACTTCATCACCATTGATTTGTACTGCCGAGCTCGTTTCTGATAATGAAATAGAACAGGTTTTCTTGTGTTACTCACTATCTCATTTTCTTTCTAGCATTGAGTCTATTGAACATTCCTCAACGCCGCATGCTTCTCTCTCTTCTATTCCACCAATGGCTAATTCTACACAAGCACACATTGCTAATCAATTACAAAAATTATTAAAATAATTTCAAGATGTTTTTCCTAATGATTTGCCATCAGGTTTACCACCGACACGCTGTCGTGCTGTGACACGTACATAGTGGGAACGCATGCTACAAGATCTATCTTGTATTTTTTTAGATACATAATTATATTTCCTATAGTGTACATATGCATATTTAAGTATAATAATAAGCCTTCTATCTCATCCTATTATTTTTCTCAAGGGTAACCTATCCTTACTTTACCATCAGAAAATACTATGGGAAAAGCATCAATAGCTTCGCCTTTTTAACTTGGGGCAAAAAGCATTGATTCTTTATTTCTACTATTTCATTATCATCTCACACCCTAGCTAGATCCTATATCTAGGGTAAACTCTAATATATATATATTCTATGTATTTTTTATACTTTTCTTATATTTCTTTTTAAATAGCTACTAGGAGAGAATCAAATCCTAGTGGGACACTAGGTGGCATGATTTCAAAGATACACTTATTTTAATGCATTATTGCAAGCATGATTACAAAACTTTGTCAAGGAGCAATGTCATGCTTTCATATGGCACGAGGTGTCCTTTGGAATTAAATGAAAATCTAGGCTAAGGAGACCACATGAAGAATTTTGCTGCCATAAATGGACCCTATTTTGATGAATTTTTTACACAAGGTTCCAATCCGAATTGGAAAATGATTTTAAAATGAAAATCGTAGCTAATGAGCTGAAGTTTTTGTCCATATTTTTACTTTTTTATTTAGAGCCACGGTTGAGGAGATATGATCAAAATACTGGACCCCAATCTGCCCACATCATGCAGGGGCAGCTCATTTCCAACTTTTCCAATTCCTGTTCACACTGGCTCCTCTCTTCTTGTGTAAACCCTTGGGGGTTCCCTTCACCTATAAAAGGGGACCTCTTCTTCCTTGGAAGGAACTCAAGCATTCAAGCCATTGATGAGAGGAATTCTTGAGGGAGTGAGTAGTAATGCCTAATCCCCATTAAGATAAGCCCAAGCCTACACTTTCTCCTAGAGGAAAACTAGCCATTCTTGTACACCATCCTTGGAGGATCAACTCTAATCAAAGAAGGTGTTGTACTTGGCGTATCAATCAACGTTGAATTCTCCCCTCTTCTTCTCTCTCCCATCAATAATGGTGCCGAAGGGTTTCAAGTAAGATGTGTTCTACATTGATGTTTTCTTGATTTCTTGTTGTTTTCATTTTCATCTCTAATCCAACATATATATATGTATCTAATCTCATCTCCTTAACCAAACCTATCTCTCTCATTCTTAGGAATTCATCCTCTCTAGGTTCTCTTTGCTACAGGTACATCTCTCCCCGCAGTATCCTTATTGCCTACGGGCAAGAATAGGGCTTGGGAGGGAAACTTCTCATCTCTTCACTTCTCTCATATCTACATTTCTCACATACTATCCTAGATGAATAACCCACATAATGATCATTTCTATCGCTTTCACTCTGTACGATCTATTTGAATTAACGTATGGATTAGCCGTAAAATACACTTTCAACAACGTATAGTGTTTCTCTTCGGCTCTGAAAGGCTCAATGAAATACTTCTATCACCGGATCCCATCATACTACCTCTCATAGACTATAATTTTTCTTTTGAAGTAAGCGTAGTTATCTTGCTATGAACCAAGAGGATTTGTACACACAATTAATCCCAATCACTAGAAAAAATATTTATATTATGGTAAGCACAAAACTACAATTCCAAAGAACAATTCGTAGCCTATTTGGTTAGCCAAGATTGAATGCCATTAACTCATCCATTAACCCTTTCATATTACCCATGATACGATATGACCATAGCCTTGATGTTTTCATCTTCGTATTGTTTTGACATTCTCTTTTGCGTTCTTTCTTTGTGTGTGTGTGAGTGCAAGAGAGAAAGAGTGAGTCTTCTTTGATTGCACTTCTTTCCAAACCCTAGTCTTCATGGCATCTATGGTTTAACTCCTTCCTATAGTTTTTGTTGAGTTCTCTCACAAACTCTCACAGCCATAAGCCCGGTGCTTTCCTGGCAAGGCCGCAAATTTCTCGACAACGCTCAGTACAACATGGTACTGACGTGACTAGAGGCTGCAAACCTGTTAGTAAACCACCTTACCCGTATGAGTTACTAAGAGGCTGTTGAGGTGGAACGTCAGCTTGTTGACTACCTTATCAGAGGGTTTATACAACCCAGTTCTTCACCATGGGCTTCGCCTATCCTTTTGGTGAAGAAAAAAGACGACATATGCGCATGTGCGTAGACTACCGGGGTTTAAATGCAGTTACAGTTAAGAACAAATACCCATTGCCAAGGGTAGATGAGTTATTTGATAAGCTAACACATGCTCGAAGTTTTACAAAAATTGACTTGCGGTCAGGATATCACCAAGTCCGTATTCGGCTTGCCGATATACCTAAGACTAGATTCCAAACATGGTTTGGACATTACGAGTTTTTGGTGATGCCCTTTGGGTTAACCAATGCGCCCACGACATTCATGACACTTATGGATAGTGTCTTGAAGACGTTTTTGGGCAAATTTTTCATTGTTTTCCTCGATGACATTCTAGTTTATAGTGCTTCTGAGAAAGAGCACTTACAACATCTCAGACAGGTGTTTAAGTTGTTACGCACACACAGGTTATATGCCAAGGAATCTAAATGTGATGTTCTCAAGGAGGAAATTCATTATTTAGGGCATGTTATTTCAGCTAACGGCCTATACATGGATCAATCCAAAGTGGATACCATACGGAAATGGACGCCTCTTAAAAATCTGGAAGAATTACAAATCTTTTTAGGCTTTGCAGGTTTTAACCGAAGGTTCATAAAAAACTATGCTCATATTGCTGTACCTATGACTGACCAACTAAAAAGCAAAGGTAAAGCTTTTCAATGGGGTTCTGCTTAAATCACACTTTTGAAACACTCAAAGACGCATTAGCTACTACAACTCCTATACTGGCTATTGTAGATCCTTTGAAACCATTTGTTTTGGAAACGGATGCCAGTGATCGTGCTATTGGAGCAGTCCTGTTACAAGACGGACGGCCACTTGCATTTGAAAGTAAGAAGCTGGATGCAGCTCACAAAAATTATTCTACTTATGAACGCGAACTCTATGCAATAGTGTCTGCCTTAAAAACATGGCGGCACTATCTGTATGGTGCTCAGTTTGAGATTGTGTTTGACCATGAAAGCATCAAATGGTTTACACAAAAAACAGATTTAAAGGGTCAAAAAGCCAGGTGGTGGGCCGAGATCCTTCAGGAATATGACACCAATTTAAGGTATCGCAAAGGCTGATACAATGTAGTGACAGACACTCTCAATCGAATGCCAGAGATCAATTCGCTCTTGTTCACGAAACTTCATAGTGAATTTTTAGACTCTCTCAAGGGAAAATATAAACAAGATGAAACATATTCCAAAGTGTGGAGCCATGTCCAAAAGAGGGATCCTTCTCACTCCAATGCAGGTAGTGTACAGTTAATCTCCACACCTAGTTCTCCTTTATCAAGTGATGAACTATAGTGATGGAAGCATTTTACCATCGACAATGGGTACCTACTCCAGAAGGGGAGAGTTTGTGTATCGACGGACACAGACATTCGGTGCCAAATTCTTTATGAATGTCATGATAGTCCAAGTGCAGGGCACCCGGGGATTAGAAAAACTTATTCTCTCGTACGATGACAATTCTACTGACCAGGTCTACATGGCTTTGATCAAGCTTATGTCTTGCATTGCCAAAAATGTCAAGTTAACAAAGCAAAGCGCCTGAAAGCAGGAGGACTCCTACATCCTTTGGAAATTCCCAATGGAAAATTGGAAAGTATCTCCATGGGTTTCATTGTAGGTTTACCAACCACTATACAAGGTCATGACTCAGTATGGGTGATCGTAGATAGGTTGACTAAATTATGCAAGTTTATCCCAACCAAATCCATGGTTAAGACATCGGAACTAGCAAAGTTATTTGTGGACAATCTATACAAATTGTATGGGTTGCCAAGTAACATTGTTAGTGACCGTGCTCCCAAGTTTAACAGCCACTTTTGGAGAGATGTATTTAAATGATTGGGTACACAACTCAACCTCAGTACAACTGATCATCCAGAAACGGATGGTCAAACGGAACGGGTTAACCAGGAGCTAGAGGATATGCTAAGAGCATATGTCAGCAAAAAACAGATAGACTGGGAAGAATACTTACCTATTCTCCAGTTTTCCTACAACAGTTCTAAGCGTGTCACAACAGGTTTTAGTCCTTTCATGCTCATGTACGGGTTTCAACCTAGGTCACCAGTTATGGTGGGGTTGGCAACCAAAAAACTCCAACAGGTTAAGGATTTTGTCCAACACCACATGGATATGCTGAAACTTGCTCGTTAGAATGTCCGACAAGCACAGTATCGGTATAAGAAATACACGGATGAGAAACGTCGGCAAGTTACCTTCGAAGAAGGGGAGGAAGTATTTTTACGTGTGCCAAAACATTCAAAAAGTCTAAACACTCCACCGAAACCTAAACTATCTCCCCGATATTGTGGGCTATTCAAAATACTCAAGCGAGTTGGTGATCGGGCCTACAAACTATTACTACCACCACATTCTCGCATTCATCCGGTGTTTCATGTAAGCCATTGATAGACCGCTTTTGGCGTGTACAAAGTAGCATTTATATGCATGTTCATATGTACAAAAAGATGTAAATACATGAATTTGGGAGCTTTGCAAAGTGGTTTCAAGTTTGAAAAAAGGTGCAACGTGTGCACATTGTAAATATGCGTGTTTGCGTGTCGGTAGTCAAGCATACGTACATACCTAGATAGGGTATCGGGGCCTTGGATATGGTTCTAGGTGGCTTATTTTGGCTCTATATATTGTGTTTGAGATTTCTAGAATGTAAATAATGCAAGTGACAAGTGTGGGTACTCTCATCCCGCTCGAGAAGTTTGACGCATGCGGTAACTGTCTATTTGCGGCGCCTAATCTGCGGTGATACATGCATCGCCCTAGAAGTGGTCAAAAATGGAATGTGGGGATGTGAAAATGTGCTTTGGGTATTGAGGATCAAGCGTGCAAAATTTGGTGAATTTTGGAGTCCATTTGGGGTTTTTCCTGCAAAAAATGCCCGCCAGGGGTCAAAAAAGGCCAAAACTGGGCCAAAAAATGGTCAAAAAAAGGTGTGAAATGGCTTGAAATTGCCACATCACTCACAGTGGCATGAGTGTTCCAGCTGAGGGAGGACTTTTGAAGAGGAATATCAACACTTTCACCCCTCTGTGTGTGGAAGGGAGCAGGGTTCCTACAGGTGGTCTAGTGCAGTCCCGTTGTGTTCGCGTCCTGTTTTCGAGTGTGTAGAGGAGTGAATGAGAGATTTCTCTCTTAAATTTTGCACTTGGGAGAGTCTATGGAAGTTCTGAGGTTTCCATGGATGTGTGTGTGCAAGGAATTGAGGGAAGAAGATGCGGATTTCTACAAGACTATGTGACCCTGTATCAGTGCCATTAGCATTGGCACTACTCCAAAGAGTCCAACAGAGTGGAGTTTGGTGAAGCTTTTGCAATGGTTTGAGAGTGGAATTTTGTGGCTGGATTTTTTGTTTTTTTATGGTTTTTCTTGTATATTTTGGTCACCATCAAGCGTGATTTCAAGTGTTGATCACCTCGACTCACCTTGTAGTGTCTGCGGGCAGGCGAGGGCTTGTAGGTCGAGGCGTTTGGAGTTTGAATTGAGCTTGTGGGTAGAGTTTTTAGGGAGCTTTTGAGTGGTAGTGAGTGAGGTGAGGAATTCAGGTAAATTCATTGTGTTGTGCTGAGTTGTCTGGGTGTGTGAGTGTGCGCACGACATCTTTTGCTCCATCATCCTTTAGCGATCCTGTTGGGGAGCGGAAATTTTCCGGTTGTGCACCCAGGTGAAGTTGTTTTGCTGTGAAGCTCGAGCTTCATTGAAGAAAAGTGGTGGTTTGGTTGAGGTGCAAGACTTCAAATTTTGTGGAATTACTCACTGAAGGGAGAAGGGACTTCAAAGGGATGGCGTATAGTCGGCCAGTGTTTACAGGGAAGGAGGATGTGACGGGCTGAATTGCGGACTTCGAATGACATACGCTTGGTATGCACATTGTGAATGATGAAGCAAAGCTTCCTGTATTTCCTCTTGTGCTCAAAGGAGAAGCTCGCAAGTGGTTTGAAGGTTTAGAGGAAGACAAAAATCAAACATGGGAGCAGGTGAAGCTGGCAATTTTTGACAAGTTTGGGAAGAAACTAACCGCAATAGAAGCGACGACGAAATTGAGAGGTTTGCAGCAAGATGTTCATGCTAACTTTAAAGAGTTTTTGCAACACTTCAAAGGAATTTGGGTTCAATTAGAGGCGGCATCCCAAGTACCTCCAGGGGATTTCTTTAAAGTGCGTCAGTTTATGGATTGTCTCCATCCAAGTGTAAGGGAGAAGGTCGATCAAGAGGAGCCTACTACATTTGAAAGAGCTGTGGAAATTGCCGAGGCCAAGAGCAAGAAGATCAAGAGAAGGTGGGAGCAAGGCATGACACACACTGAGCCAGTTGTGGTGCAACCAATGGTCCCTGTGACAACGGATGATAGAGTGGAGTGAGTGGTTCAAGGTCCAGATCCTGTTACAGCCAGGGCTCTACATGATCTTGCCGGTCAGTTGCAAGAATTAAGAATTAACATAATGAATAGAAACCAAAGAGAAGAGCGGCCAGTTGGGAGAGGTAGGGGACGAAGGCTACAAGGAAGATGCTACAGTTGTGATGAAGAGGGTCACTACGCCCCTGATTGTCCGAACCACCAAGAGAGAGAGGAGGGATATACCCCCTATATGGACGTGGTCGAGGAAGAATAGAAGAGAATCATCAAGAACGGGCACTAGAAGCACCGCCGCCGCAACAACAACCGCAACCGCTGCCTGCAAATGGAGAAGGTAGGTCTATTAACATCATTACCCTTGAGCATCAAGATGTGGATGTTTTGGCCAATAAGAGAGCTAGGCATGATAGGAGAAAGAGACAGAAGAAGAGAGGGAAACAAGAGCAAGAAAAGGAAAGGCTAAGGTAGAAGAAAAACCAGAAAGTAGTAAGAGGCGGCGAAGAAGGAAAATTGGTCCAAAGGACTACCTCCTTGGCCAAGGTGTTGAAGACTATGATATTGTTGATGACATAAGAAATCAAAAGGCAAATATATCTTTTGGTCAATTGGTGACTTTGAATGCTAAATTGAGGAGGCAGTGGACCAAGTGTGTGAGTACGCGGCTCCCTTCCAAGAAGGAAAAGCGTCAAAGCATGGTGTCATCTTTGAGGGTTGGTCACCCAGTGGATATGGTGCCAATAGTTGAAGCTATGCTGGGAAAGAAGACGGAAGTGAAAGCATATGTGGATGGTGGTGCCCAGGTGTGTGTCATGACCGAGGCTATCATGAAGGAAGCAGACATTAAGATGTCAGTGAATGCTTCGATCCGTATGAGGATGGCCAACCACAAAAAGGCAAGGTGTCTTGGAATAGCTGAAGATGTGAAGATAAAAGTCTTGGGGATTGAGTGCTTGGTTGATTGCTACGTGATGCAAGTGGGTGAGAATGCGTATCCAATCATTTTAGGGAGGCCATGGCTTATAACCCTTGGTGCTAAGCAGGATTGGGGCACGGGCTTGATCACCATCCCCGACAAAGAGAAAGGAAGGACCATTGTCTACAACATGAAGACACACGAGAGCCGTACACAGCCCCTACTGGAGATGCAAGATACGGATTCGACAAAAACCACATCATACGATAGTGATGCTTCATCTACATCATCAGAAGAAAGTGTAGAGGAAGGCTTGATGCAATTATGTCCTGATCTTTTTGGGATAAGTGTTTAAAAGGAAGCATCGATGCATGATGTGAAGGTCAAGGAGGAGAAGGATAGTCCAAAAGCAATTGTAGAGCCTGCCAAAGTGAATTTAAGGAGCATGCTAGGAGAGGACTTGACGGAAAAAGAAAAAAAGGAGGATGAAGACATGTTTATAGAGTTTCCAAAGCTATTGGCCACTGAATATACAGAGTTGCAAGGAGCTAAAGGAGTCGAGCATAGAATCAATCTAAAAGAAGGTGCGAAGCCAAAGGTTCAAAAGCTTAGGAGATTGGGGGTCATTCATGAGAAGGCACTTCATGAAGAGGTGACGAAGCTTTTGGAAGCAGATTTCGTCTTTCAAGTGGAGGAGTCCGAATGGGTCTCTCCAGTTGTTATTGTGCCCAAGAAGAACGGAAGATTTAGGATATGTGTCGATTTCAAACCTTTGAATGCTGCCACAAAAAGGAATCATTATCCACTACCCTTTCTAGATGAAATCCTCAATCAGGTTGCAGGTCATGAACGTTACTCAATCATGGATGGATTTTCTGGCTACTTTCAAATCTTGATAGCGATGAAGATCAATTGAAGATGACCTTCATTACTCCTTGGGGTTTTTTTTCCTACAAAAGAATGCCTTTTGGGCTGGTTGATGCATATGCTACCTTCCAAGGATGGATGAATAGAGTGTTTGGTCCCTACTTGGGTAAGTTCATTCGTGTTTTCATGGATGACATTGGGTGTTATAGCTCAAGGGTCACACATTTGGAGAAGCTGAGGTTGAGTTTTGAAAGGCTTCAACAAGAGGGTAGGAAACTCAACCGAAAGAAGTGTAAGTTTGCTCATGCTAGAGTCCATTTGCTAGGACATGTGGTTTCCCAAAATGGAATAGAAGCTGAACCAGAGAAAGTTAAGGCTTTATTGCTCATGGATCCACCCAACAACACAAAGGATTTGGCATCATTTGTGCATAAGCTCAGGTACTTGTCACGTTTTTTTCTAGATGCTATGTTAGTATGTGTATCCTCTCCAGAAATTGAGTCAAAGAGTTCAAGGGTTTGAATGGAATGAATACATGCAACAGACTTTTGATGGTATCAAGGAGGTATTGTGTGCTTTACCAACAGTGAGTCCTCCCAACTTGCAGTTGATTTTCTATGTATCTATTAGTGTGGGGTCAGTAGCTTTTGGGTCGGTTCTCTTACAAAAGCAAGGAAGGAACTTCAAGCCAACTTATTTTGAGAGCTAGATGAAGAATGTAAGCGAGTTCTCCTACATGGAAATGGAACAGTGGGTATTCGCCTTGGTTCTTGCTTGTCGCAGGTTCAAAACCTATTTGTTGCCCCAAAAGTTCTATGTGCTCACTACATCGAATCTTTTGCCGGATGTAGTACAACATTTGAAGCCTAGCAAGCGCATCTTAAAGTGGACTTTGGAGCTTCAAGAGTATGAGTTTGAGTTTAAAGTGGATCATTCTGTTAAAGCTCACTTGGCAGACATAGTGGTACATAAGGTGGGCGAGCTTCCATCTTACCCAAGGGTTGACAAGGATGATCATGAAGAGGAAGTAGATATTACAGATGTGTATACAATGATGTTTGATGGTGCATACAGGAAAGTTCTTCAAAAGGCAAGTGGTGGGGTAGTCATTAAGAACCCAAAAGGCGATGTAATCTTTTCTAGAGCTTACGATCTTGATGAAGATGAAAGTAACAATGAGGCCGAGTACCTCACGCTCTTCCTTGGGTTGAAGGAGTGTGTTGAGTTTGGACTGAAGAGGGTCATTGCAAAAGGGGATGCATTGCTAGTCATGAATCAGTTGCTTGGTTTGTGGAATGTTAAGAAAGACAATTTGAAGAAGTGGTTCCATGGCATCAAGAAGCTTTTGCATGAGTTTGAGAAGATACAGTTTAAGCATGTTCCTCGTGAGCAGAATAAAGAAGCTGATGAGTTGGCTAGGGACAAGTTGGATGCCTTGGTAGATCCTTTAAAGGTCAAGGAAGCCTTGTATGCAGGAAGGGAATCATTGCAAGATGTAGAAGTATTTCTTGGTAAAGGGAAATGTCCAGAGGGCATGTCAAAGGTTCGGTGTAAGAGAATAGTTGCAAAAGCAAGAAACTACACATTGGTAGGTGAGGATCTCATGCTTTATGGCAAGGATAGCATTTTGAGGAAGTGCCGTACAAAGAAGAGATAGGCTTGATTTTGGAGCACTGCCATGAAGAAACAGGCCATAAAGGCAAGGATCAGGTTGTCTTTCGTGTTTTGAGAGCAGGTTATTGTTGGCCCTCTATGATGAGAGATGCTTATTTTTGGTGCAATGAATGCCAAGTGTTTGCAAATTGGAAGCTTTTGGTTGAGCCTCAGAAAGCTATAATGTATTTTGATGCATTTGCAAAATGGGGAGTAGATGCTGTAGGTCCAATGCCAAGGACCAAAAATGGTAAAAGGTACATCCTTGTGGCTATGGACTATTTGACAAAATGGGTGGAGGCAAGAGCAGTAAAAGATGTAACAACAGGAAGAGTGGCCTCTTTTTTATATGAACAGGTGTGTTGCAGGTTTGGAGCTCTTATGGTTATTATTTCTGATCGTGGAACAGGATTTAGGGGAAAACTTGTTGTTTCTCTCATGGAGAAATTGAAAATTCAGCATAGGCCTTCTTCTCCTTACTACCCACAATGCAATGGGTTGGTTGAGAACTGCAATGGTCAAATTGTGAAGATGCTATCAAAGTATGCTAGAGAGCATCCTAAAGAGTGGGACTTGGACTTGGAAAAGTGTTTGTGGGCTTATAGACCTGCGTATAGAGTGTCAACACAGTTTACACCATATGATCTTGTTTATGGAAAGGAAGCTCTTATGCCCATACAAGTGCAGTTGGATGCCTTGAAGTTGTTGTGCAGAATGCAAGGTGAGCATAGTGACAAGTTGCAAGAAAGAATTCTTTCTCTAGAGTTGTTGCGAATGAATAGAGAGAAAGCCACTGATTATTATCTTCAACAAGCAGAGACAAGGATGGAGAAAATGAATAAGCGGCTGCCAGAGAAAGAAATCAAAGAGGGAGATCTGGTGATGAAGTATGATTCTCGCTTGGATTTTTACTTTTCAGAAGAAATTGAGGGACAAATGGTTGGGTCCATATAGAGTGAATCATGTATTTTCTAGTGGCACCTATGAGTTGAAAAAATTGTCTGGTGAACGTTTACGCTACAGAATAAATGGATATCGATTGAAGAAATATTTTGCGAGGGATGTGGTTCCAGATGCAAATAGTCTCTTGGTTGAGCATAAATGCTCTACCTAGAAGGTGGGCAATGATGATAGATCGCTTTTGGCGTGTACAAAGTAGCATTTATATGCAAGGTCATATGTACAAAAAGATGTAAATACATGCATTTGGGAGCTTTGCAAAGTGGTTTCAAGTTCGAAAAAAGGTGCACATTGTAAATATGCGTGCTTGCGTGTCGGCAATCAAGCATACGTACATGGCTAGATAGGGTATCAGGGCCTTGGATATGGTTCTAGGTAGATTATTTTGGCTCTAGATATTTTTTTTGAGCTTTCTAGAATGTAAATAATGCAAGTGACAAGTGTGGGTACTCTCATCCCGCTTGAGAAGTTTGACACATGAGGTAACTGTCTATTTGCTGCGCTTGATCTGCGGTGATACATGCATCGCCTTAGAAGTGGTAAAAAATGGAATGTGGGGGTGTGTAAATGTGCTTTGGGTATCGAAGATCAAGCGTGCAAAATTTGGTGAATTTTGGAGTCCGTTTGGGATTTTTCCTGCAAAAAATGCCCGCTAGGGGTCAAAAAAGGCCAAAACTGGGCCAAAAAAAGTCAAAAAAGCATTAGGCAAAATTTGGACTCACAAAGGGGCCCTTTAAGGAGTTTGACTTTACCTCTCTCTACCAAAACAGGCGAATGGATAAATTTTTGCAAACAAACTCCAAAGTTGGCGGAGTGCTATATATCAGTAGTTAGAGCTTGAAGAGGACTCTTCAAGGTAGAATGTCCTCTTCAAGCTCTAACTATTGATATATAGCACTCCGCCAACTTTGGAGTTTTTTTGCAAAAATTTATCCATGCGCCCGTTTTGGTAGAGAGAGGTAAAGTCAAACTCCTTAAAGGGCCCCTTTGTGAGTCCAAATTTTGCCTAATGTCAAAAAATGTGTGAAATGGCTTGAAATTGCCACATCACTCACGGTGGCGTGAGTGTTCCAGCTGAGGGAAGACTTTTGAAGAGGAATATCAACACTTTCACCCTTCTGTGTGTGGAAGGGAGCAGGGTTCCTACACATGGTCTAGTGCAGTCCCGTTGCGTTCGCGTCCTGTTTTCGAGTGTGTAGAGGAGTGAATGAGAGCTTTCTCTCTTCAATTTTGCACTTGGGAGAGTCTATGGAAGTTCCGAGGTTTCCATGGATGTGTGTGTGCAAGGAATTGAGGGAAGAAGGTGCGGCTTTCTGCAAGACTATGTGACCCTGTATCTGTGCCATTAGGGTTGGCGCTACTCCAAAGAGTCCAACAGAGTGGAGTTTGGTGAAGCTTTTGCAATGGTTTGAGAGTGGAATTTTGTGGCTGGATTTTTTGGTTTTTGATGGTTTTTCTTGTATATTTTGGTCACCATCAAGCGTGATTTCAAGTGTTGATCACCTCGACTCACCTTGTAGTGTCTGCGGGCAGGCGAGGGCTTGTAGGTCGAGGCGTTTGGAGTTTGAATTCAGATTGTGGGTAGAGTTTTTAGGGAGCTTTTGAGTGGTAGTGAGTGAGGTGAGGAATTCAAGTAAATTCCTTGTGTTGTGTTGAGTTTTCTGGGTGTGTGAGTGTGCACATGACATATTTTGCTCCATCACCGTCTACGAAAGTGGTTACATGGGGACGACAACGTCATTGACCAACAGGTTTTGGTCATTGAACCTCCTACTTTACCGCATGAACCTGACCGTGTTATGGATTATCATGAGTTGAGTACACGACATCACGTATGACAACAAGCCTTAATCAAGTGGAAAGACCGACCTGAAGAATGTGTCACTTGGGAAAACATTAGTGTTCTTAAGAAGAAGTTTCCCACTTTTGTTTTCGAGGACGAAAACTCTTCTTTAAGGGGGGAGTAATGTCTGGACAAGGGTCCTGTACCCTAAGAACTAGGATGGTCATGGACTACGGCCAAGAGTCGGGCTAGGCACTGTGGTCAGGGGATCCGTCTAGGGCAAGGGGCTAGGAGCCCGTCTATATAAAGGGAGGTTGGGAGGAGGATCTTCAGTCTAGTTTCCCTAGCTCTTACATACCTGCCATTGATATCTTGCTTTGTCTTGATCAATATGGGGTGGTGGAGTCTTTTGAGACTTAACTCTCCATTGCTTGATTGGTTTCACGATTTGCAAAGAAGATAAGTGGTCATTTTTCTTCCAAATCCATTTTGTTTCAGGTTCTTTGCTTGGAGATGCTCTTTGTGTTTTGAACCATGGAACCATCTTTGGTACTATTGATGATGTTTTGGGCATCCAAATTTGAATAAGCTTGTCCTTAAGCTGTGCTTTTGGTACCCAAATTTGCTTGACTCCTTGCATGCTACTTGTAGCATTTGCTTGTCGGTAGGATGGAGAAGATTAATTGATTCATGGGTTACTCTAATGGTAACCTCCTTTCCATTCCTCTTTGCTTGGTGCAATTGGAAAAATGAGTTGTCCGCCTTTAGTTATATCTTAAGCTGGTCGGTATCCCAATCTGGTACTGCCTTGTATGTCCGCATCCATGAGATTCCAAGAATCATTGTCTCATTCATGTGTTCATCTGGTAAGCATACAAACTAATGAGAACATAAACATCCATGTACTATCACATTTAAGTTGACTACTCCCAATGTTGGTATTGGATTCTTGTTGCATCCTTTAATAGTCGCTATTCGTGCTGTCAAAGACCGACTTGTTGCTTAATTATATGTGGAATAACTGACTGTATTTACTTGAGCTCCTGTATTGACCAATGAATTTGTGCTATGATTGTTCAACTATACTTTGATGCGAAGGTCCATTCCATCTAACCATTTATTATTTGTTGAAACTGCATCTTTCTGCAATTCCCATTGCCGGTCATCTATTTCCAGAGTGTTGATGGGAATAGGTATTTGTTGACTTTTGAGAGCAGCTTTCCTTTTGAGTACTCAAAGCCGAGCTTCCTCTTGAGCTTCATCAATAACCTGCTATCGTTTTATCTTTCTTTGCTTAGCTGCATGCATCCTTTCTAGCAATTCATTGGTTAGTGGCAAATTATACTTTTTTAAACGACATCCACTAATCCAATTAGCCATTGGTTCACCATCTAGGGTGGAAAACTTAGCTACTCCACTTGGAGATACATCTTCAATGACAAACGGTCTGTTTCACTTTTTCTTAAACTTAAGAATGTGTTGCTTAAGGGAATAGACAAAAACTAAGTCCCCTTTTTTGAAGATTTTTGTAATTAGATGGGAATCAAAAAACTGTTTTTGTTTCCACTTTTGTGCATAGATGTGAACTACAGTAGTTAGCCTTTGCTCATCAAGCTTTTCTAAATCTTCAAGCCTCTTTGAAAATTCATGTCCAGTCCACTCAAGATCCTTAGCTACCCTCAATGTCGGCAATAGAAATTCTATTGGCAATATGGCATCAAGAACATAAACAAGGTTATAGGGTGTAGCATTTAAAGCTATTTTGAATGAAACTCTATAAGCCGATAGAGTGGCATGGAGATTCATTTCCCAGTCTGTCCTTCCTGAACTAACCACTTCTGCCAATACCAAGATAAGAATTTTATTCATATGCTCAGCTTGTCCATTTGCTTGTGGGTGATAGGGAGCAAATTTTTTATGGATGACCATAAATTCATTAAGCAGATACTCAATTACCTCATTGAGGAAATGAGTTCCCCTATCACTGTCAATTTCTATTGGCAATCTATATTTTGTGAACACATACTCATATAAGAATGCGGTAGTGGTTCTAGCATCATTCTTTTGAGTTGCTTTAGCCTCGGCCCACTTGGTCAAATAGTCCATAGCTACAATGATATACTGAGCTTGGGTTCTATAAGCAGGTGGCTGTATTGGCCCAACAAAATCTATACCCCATTTTATGAAAGCTCTAGCCCCCATCATTGGTCTTAAGGGCATGCTATCTACACGGGTTGACATTTTTTCTCGTTGATATGCATCACACCTCCGAACATATTCCTTGGCATCTGCAAAAAGTGTTGGCCACCATATGCCTGCCATTAAGATTTCTCTTGCGGTGGTCTCACTAGAAAAGTGACCTCCAGCTAATCCAACATGTGCTTGTTCTATAATAGGAATGTATTCGTTTTCATTTGCACAAAGATGCAAGTGTTGATCCTTACCTCTTTGATACAATTGGTTTCCAATAAGAGCATAGTCTCTTGCTTCTGTTTCAATTTCTCTTTGACGGTGTTTACCCATATCCTCAGGAAATGTTCAGCTTGATAAGTAAGTAACTAGATAGTTACTCCACTTAGGAACATGCGACATTTGGAACAATGTTACATGAGGTATAAGTGCATGTTTTTGACATTGAGGACAATTTTTCACAAAAGAATGAACATCGCTCCTCATAGTTGGCCAAAATACTCCAAGTCTCAAGATCCTCGCATAGTTTGATCTTTCATAAAATGAAGTCCTACTATGGTCATATGTGCTTGACTTAGGTATTGGTTTTTCTCCTCAATATTAATGCATAAAAGCAATATTCCATCTCGATTTCTTTTGTACATTCTTCTAGCTAGTAATTGATACATAGTGGATTGCTCAATTAATCCAATTGTAATAGAAAGTGGTATTTTCAAGTCCACTTGAGATATGGTCATCAATGATACCATGTTTTCCGACCATCAAGATATCATTTTCACAGAGAACAGATATGCATCTGGTAGATCATCGTCTACTCCCTTAGGTGGTTCTCCTGACACAATCCTTGACAAACGATCTGCTCTTTGATGAGTAGTACCTACAACAAAATCAAATTCCAAAAGAATGATGAACCATATCACTATTCTTCATGTGTTGCATGGGTTGTTGACCAAGTACAATAAGGCTTGGTGGTCCACAAAGAACACAAATTTGTTAGCTAATAGGTAATATCTATACTTTCTGACGGCATAGTTCATTCCTAATCCTTCCCTTTTGGTGGTGGTATAATTCTTTTCTGCCATGTTCAACTGTCGGCTAGCATAAGAAATAGGAAAATCAATTTTCTAGTCTCTTGTTGAGCTAGTATACACCCAATCAAGAAGCATCTACATGTATGTGGAATATCTTATTCCAATCTAGTGCTTTTAATATTGGAGCTGAAGTGAGAGATTGCTTAAGCTTCATGAAGGATTCTTCACATCCATCAGTCCATTCAAAGTGTGTAATCAAACTGTACATGGGTTTTGCAATTATAACGTACGTGTAAATGAACCGTCTGTAATATTCACAATGTCCCATGAAGGCTCCCCCTTGACTATTGTCGGTCTAGGCAAATCAGCAATAACATGAATTTTATCCATATGAGTACCTATGCCATTTTTAAACACTATATGTCCAAGAAATTTTCCTTGTCTACCCATAAATGTGCACTTTTCAGGATTTAAGCAAATCCAATAAAGTCTACATTTTCAAAATGATTAGCCCGGATTGATGAATGTATACATAGATCATCCATATATATTTCCAAAAAATTCTGAAGATATTCTCTAAAAGCATGGCTCCTCAATCTTTGAAAGGTGGTAGGAGCATTAGTTAACCCAAAAGGCATAGCCCGTAGGCAAAAATAGCCCATTTCGTTGCAAAGTAGTTTTATGCTGATCCTTGGGGTCAATCAAAAGTTGATTCTATCCCAAAAAGCCATCTAAAAATCTATAAGCTTCTTTTCCAACAAGTCGTTCTAAAACATGCTTAGTGATTGGAAGAGGAAAGTTGTCTCTAATGGTAGCTGCATTCACTTTCTTGAGATTGACACATACTCGTAATTTTTCATTTTTCTTGGGCACTACCACTATTGGAGAAAACCAATCTGTGTGTTCAATTTCATAAATGAATTCGACTTTCTTTAGTTTTTCAATCTCTTCTTTGATCTTTCTAGAAAATGTTTCATTATATGTGTATGGCCTTTGTCTACTTCGTTTAGCATCATCTCTCATGGGTATGGTATGTTGATAGATTTTTAGATCAACACCCTTGAGATCCTTATAAGACCAACCAAAGATATCTCAGTATTCTTTTAGTAAGCTTAACAAAAGCTCTTCTTCTTCTTCCATTAGGTCATTTGCAATGTAGGCTTGTCTACGCTCTTCTCCTGATTCGACTAGATCTATCTTTTTTGCATTTTCAGGTCCTTCATAGGACTCGCCTTGTTTTTGTAGTTTCCTGACAGGTTATTCGACTATGATTTTCTAGTCTTGGAGAGTATATTTCTTGTAATGGGATAAAACACTCATTATATCTTTACCATCCTCTTCAGTGGTTTCCATTTTGGTTGTATATATTTCCTTTAGAGCTTTTTTCAACTCTTGATATTTCTTTTTTTGTTCAACTCGTGTCATGGTCGAATTCTTGTCCTGGTGTTTAGGTTTTGTTTGAGTTTACTTTCTTGTTTTTATCAATGTTTTTATCATTTCATGTTCTTTGTTTGAAGGATATCTACCAGTGATTTTTTCCTTGACACAATCATGTGCATCTATCTGCATCAAGAATTATGTTCTACTGGAGACTGATGGCATAGGTCGATCTTTCAAGTTTCTTGTGTCTCTTTTTCTTCTACTACCATTTTTGTTTTCTTGGTTTTTGGTTTGGAAAGTCAAAAAACTTTTCCTCTCCTCCTTTCATGAGTAGCTTAGTTCTGACATGTCCTTTTTCTGACCTCGAATCATCTGAGGTAGCTGAATGTTCTTGTAACTCATCTGTTGCATCATAGTAGAGGTCTAAAAAGACTTGTTGGGCTTTCATCAAATCCTTGGATTCGTGAATTTTTTCTTCAATGTGAAGGATTGAGATCATTTGGATGGGAATTATGTCATCGCCGTCCTCATTGCAAAATTGAGTAGGCATAACGTGTTTACGCATATATCCATTGTTGCTAAGATTTGAGTCCACTCGAATGGCTCAAACAAATGCTCTAGAAAGGGTTCAGGTACATAGGCTTCATGTGTGTAATCCCTTTCTAAGATACATTCTTCTCGTTTTAAGCTCCCATTTTCTGAGGCTCCGCACATCCAAATAGGTGTGTCTTTGTTCAACCAAGATGGAAGCTTAGGTTCAGCGGAAGATATTGAATCAAATTCTTGTATGGGTGTTTTCATGACATCTCTATAAGTATGATCTTTTAGATTAACCCTTTTTATTGATCCCACTTGCTTCAAGTACAGATAATTGCTTCCCCAATCTTGGATGAGTTGTACGTGTCGCATGAAAGGTCTTCCCAAGATGATTTTGTAATTGAGTTTCTTCCGAAAGTCTACTATGGCAAAAGTGTGTTGATTTTCAATCCCACAAGGATTAACTATCATTTTTTCAAGCAGTTCTAAGGGCCTTTCAATTTGTCCATAAGCCACTTGCAATTTCATTCGAGTTTGTCTAATGGCTGGTTGTCCCTAGGATTCCCATACTGCTTTCGTGGCTATGGCTATGCCTGTCCCACTATCTAGTATTGCCATGGTTTCTATATCATTATATCACATTGGAAGGGTTGTGTTTCCTTCTTCCCCTTCATAGTATTCTGTAATCTAATCTCTTTGTTATCCATTTCGTGTTTCAATTTTCCCAAATTCTTTGCGATTAGCCTTGTTATTCCCACCTTCTCTAGATTTTTTTGTAGATCATTCCATAAATATGGTCTGATTTTCAATAGTTCTCCTAAAGTAAGAGTGCATTGGATGGGTGTAGACATTATTGAATGGATGTTGTCTACTTTTAGGGTCTGTTCCGCTCTCTTTACACACTATGGATTCATCTTCATTATCTTCCAAGTAAGAGGGTAATGTTTTCAAGGTCAATGGTTTAGACATTCCTAAAGCTTCAGATCCACAATCCCCATACAAGGATTGCACATCCATGTCCATATCAGGAGGTAGGTTGTCTAATCAAACTTCCTCTATAGGAGCTGACTTCAGAGTTAGGCTCCCATCATTAATCTCTCTAACTTTTTTCCATAAGTGTCCTAGCCAGTCTTCTTCTACAAATGGAATTCCGTCTAAGCCATCTTTGTTGTCCGTCACTATAAGTTCTGGCTCTTTTGGGGTTCTACCACCACTTCGGATTTTTTTTTGTTGTTTCAGGTTTTGCTATACTTTCGAACTTGGATTTTTGTTTTTCCAGCATCTCTTGAGTGATTCTTACCAAATTTTGATAAGCTTCAAGATTAGTTGCTTCCATGTTCTTCCATTTGTTTTCCATGTTTTGACCTGCTTTAAGTCCCGCTTGGTAAGCTTCCAAGGCTGCATTAGTTGGCTCAAAAATTTTGTAAACCAAATTGATCCTCCAGATTTCACGGTGGTTTCTTTGATTTTGCTTCCAGTTTCTTTCACTTTTTCTTGGAATAACTTCTTTGCTTTCTCCTCAATTTCAGCCCTTTGTTCTGTTTTCTCATCTCATACCTTTTGTTTCTGCTCCTTTTGGTCTTTTGAGAGGAAAGTTTTGTATTTTCTGAATCATAAGAGGAGTTATGTTTCTTTTTCTTAGCCTGGGCTTTGGTGATTACCTTGATTGGAACAATCAGTTCACTCTCAGATGAGCTACTAGGTAGCACTTAGACTATGTTCACTACTGTTTTTTCCTTGTTCGAAGGATTTTTTGGACAATCTTCAAGGAAGTGTCCTCCCTTTTTGAAACATTGTATGCAATAAACTTCAACTAGCTTGAGGTTCTTGTCAGGCTCTAGGAATTCATTTTTCCAATAATCATTTGCACCACAGTTATGAAAGTTCCGAGTCCTTGGCTTAATCATGGGTTTTACCATTGGAGGTCTAACACCTTGATTGGCTACATAATACATTGGTGCGAGCTCTGGTGGAGTATAAGTCACAGGTTCTTCCATTGGTGGTGGATGTGAATTATACCAATCTCCTTCTACCCTTACTTTAGATGGACTAGGCTCAGCATAGGGTGTAACAAGCACCAGTGCTTGTTCATCTATGACTCCCTTTGGATGCATGTACTTTACAGGCACTACATTATGTCCCGGATGGAGGTTGTTGACCCAACACGGGTTGAGTTCTTTCCATACCCATCGGTGGTCTTTGACCTGGGGCCATGCTAGGTTGATATCTGTACATGGGTTGTCCTTGTGGCCTCATAGGCACGTATTGAACATTCCCATCATACTTTGGTCGGTAATAGCACTCATTGGTCTCATGGTTGGTCCATTTTCCCTCGATTGCACACCATTTTTGTGGCCTAATTGGTTGTTCCTGTTGAGGTATCCCTTGTCTTGGTTCCCTCATAGGTGCTTTTGCATGTTATTCATCATTTCATTCATCCTTTTGAGCATGTCTTCTATGGCTGAAAGCGGTGCTGCAACAACCATTTCCACTTGTGCTGGTTTGGTGGATATTGTTTTCTCGCTTTGGTTATCCTTAGGGACATCTTCTTCGTTGAAAATATCACAATTGTCTCCTAAGTCAATAGCATGTGACACACACTCTTCTAGGGTCGTATGCTTCTTGCTATATACTATAGCATGAAGTTCTTTGTTTAGCAGTCCCTCTAGAAACAATGATACTAGTCGTTCTTCTACATGTTGTCGTGCAGCTCCGTTGCCATGTAGAGAAAAAGAGCAGAGAAATGCAAGCTAAGCTTATTTGAAGCCTACACATTTAATGGTCAGCGATCAGGGCTTGTTAATAGGCCAAGTTTAATAATTAATGTATGCCAGAAGTGGCTTAAAAGGGCCAACAGATGCCTTAATGATGCCAAAAATGATTATTCTTGAAGTGAGCACATATGTGATATTATGATCTAGAATTGCAGTGCTTGAAGAGCTCTATCGGCCTGTCTTTACGGCTCGTCGATTGGAGCTACGATGAAGAACTAGTTATGGCACTTTGAAGTTTAAGTCGATTGCAGATCCGTACCGGATTGGGCAACTGTACGTGAGGAGACATAATTGAAATAAATGCACGTGCCTAAAGAGCTCACTTTGTGGAGCGCATCGATCCTTTCAGATCAGCGATCGGAGTTCCGATTGCCAAATTCTTGGCCATTAAAGATGCACCCGGGGCCCGTTCCGCACCAGTCCGGTCAGCTCGGTCGGAGTGCTATCTGGGAATTTTTGAGCTTTCGTCCAGGTTGTAAAATGCAATGATGGAAAACAAAAGCCAACATGGCTGCAGCTTGCTGGAGAAAAATGATATGCTTGTCATTGCTTTAGTCGGCATGTACGCCAATGCCCACCTAATGTGGCCGCCTAGTGAAGGATGCCAGGCATTGCCTTAGCCGGCATGTATGCCAAATTTAACACCCTTGCAAGGGCTACGGCCGATATGTATGTCAAAATTTATGCCCTTCAAGTGGTGCCCAACAAGGGCCAAGGGCCGCCCGAAATTAAATCAACAAGGGTCACCCAAGGTGTGGCCGCCCACATTGAGAAGAAAAGCCACCTGCCCATAAAGTCCAATGGCCGCCAAAAATCATTAAAATGGACACCCAATAAGGGGTTTTAGTGTGAAGCGAAGGAAGAAAAGAATAGCATGGTGCAGCAGACAACATGGAAAAACTGCGCAGGAAAAAGAGAAGCTCTTAGTAGCCAAGCGAGAGCTCGACTGAGCACGGCCAAGAAGAGGAAAACACAGATCTCACCACCGCGATCAGTTTCGGCCCTGGTTCCGACAAAAATCACGCTCCTTGACCCAGCCGAGTGCCACGTCATTGGAGTGGCTACCCATTAGCGACGTCTCTAATGGGTGCGCCGAATATAGAAAAGGGGGTTTTTCGGCATGCATCCATAAAAAGGAAGGGAGGATATGTGTGATGGGGGATGATCATTCTTGGAAAAGCTCTTTGGAGGCAAAGCTCCGAAGCTCCTATTATATTTAGCTTAACCTCACAAATAAGCTCTCTCGATCTCTCTCCGGAATCAACAAAGGCCAAACCGGTTTCATAAGCTCGATGCTAATCCTTCTCATAAGCTCGAAGCTAATCCTCCTCATAAGCTCGATGCTAATCCTTCTCATAAGCTCGATGCTAATCCTTCTCATAATCTCTATCCTAATCTTCCCCGAATAAAATCTATATTCTTAACCTCTTAAACCAAGGTGCTTAGCTTAATTGCACCTTAATCAAGCTAATCTTGAAACCCATAAGCCAAACCTCTCTAAGCTGACTAAGCCGATTCCCTAAACCCAATCAAAGCTTCAAAGCCATCATTAGCCATTAAAATCCTCAAGCTTAACTTTCATTGGCCATCCTAAACCGGCTCAAAGCCCATTACCCATTCGAATCGAGGAGCAGAAGGCAGAGTAAGCAGAGTATGATCAATTTCTTGTTTAAGCACCTGATTTAAGCCAGATTTTTCCTTGTAAGAGCATTTAAGCTTCCATTAGGGATTGATTAATCATGGATTTTGTCGATTAACTGGAAATTAGACCGAATGCTTGTTTTGAATATTGCTCTCGGTAATTGCATCTTCTACACCTTGTTTTCCACACCTCTCACAGCCAGGGGCCCAATGCCTTCCTCGCTCACCTTTCGCACAATTATCCCCCGACAATCTTTGGTGAACCCGACGCGAAACGAGGCGGGGTGGGAGGTAAAGATGGAGAACTTAGAGCAGATTATGAAGTTGATTGCAGAATTAAGTGCAAACGGTTTTAATGATAAGTCATCAGTTCGAGATTTTTCGAAGATGCTTCAATTGGTTCAAGGATCTCTGCTTGAAGTGGAGACCGTAAAGAAGAAAAATCAAATCGATGAAGCTTTGGATGCAGTATACGACGAGAGATGACTCTTTGATGGATACGATCCATAGGGATACCTAGAGTGCTATGAGCTAGAGACCAATGTAAGAGGGATACCAGAAGAGTTGATGGTCAAATATTTTGAGCAGTTAGTGAGTTCAGGCGTGAAGGAGTAGATTCAAGAGGTTACCAGAGCCTGCAGCGGAAATTGGGAGTATTTCAAAGAAGCTATTGTGCAAGTAAGTTATGAGCAGTATGAAAGCTATGAGGAACAAAGTACAAGTCTACCGGACTACGCAGATATCCGAGGACAAGTACGATCACAGTTAGAAGCTGTGATTGATGAGTTTATTGTGCAGGATGCTACCTTCTTACAAGATAATGATGAAGACATAGTCAAAGCTGTGTATGCAAAGTTGGGTCTTGCAGATGCCGTGCATGAAGTAGAAGCCTTTGAGGGTGAGTCTTTACAACTTCAAGATATAGAAAGTGATTTTTTCCAAGAACATATACATGTAGTACATGAGGAAAAGAGATCAGGAAATCAAAACAATGAAGTGGCCAAAGCTCAAAAGAAAATCGTACAGGTGAATGAGTGCAGCCATATTTGAGTAGACATGCATGAAGATTCGATTACAACTGATACGTTTGCTCTACTGACTCAGAATCAGAGCAAAGTTTTTTTGGTACAGATTCTATCATAGAGGTGACTGATGATAATGGTACAGGTTTTTCCAAAGAGTTGATTAATGATGCAGATGTCATTGGTCAAAGCAGGGCTGCTGTTGAGAGCAGCAAGACCATGGTTTTTGGTATACCAGATTTATCAAATTTGAATGTACCAGATTTTGAGGACTTGACTAAGCAAGAGTATGTGCTTGAAGATCTGCAAAATGTTGATTCAGAAGAGGTGCAAACTCCTTCATTGAGAAGGTGTTTTGAAGATGAGCTACCAAAGTGGAAAATTGAACTCGAATGTGATGATGCTGAATCAGAGGGGGTGCAGACTCCTTCTTTGATAAGTTTCTGTGACCTAGAGCTACACATATGGAAGACTGGTCCTGAATTTGATGATGGTGATTTAGAGAGAGATCAAACTTCCTCTCCATCAAGAATTTGTGACATAGGGCTCACACTATGGTAGAATGATCATGAAACTGATGATGCTGATTCAGAGGGGGTGCATAGTGAAGTGCAATCTCTTGTTGATGAATATGATTGGTTTCATTGTGTAGATGATACAGACATGGCAGTAGATGAAATTTTCAATGTGCATGCTGAACTTTGTGCTACAGAAGTGCAAAGATATTTGGATGAGGGTGAAAGACTTAAAGAGCAGTCTGTAGTAGATGCGTTTAGTATGCATGTCATATGTGGAAATCTTAGTTTACTGCAGCAACCTGAGATGTGCAAGACGGAAGAACCTTCTCAAGCGGTGTACCTAGATCTTATGTGCTTTCTCGATGAAGCTTTAGAAGGGTTCTCAAACACAGATGCTAAGGATACCGATCAATCTAGATTCATGCATGAGAAAGTTTGTTCAGATGTAGTAGATGACGACCTTATGCAGTTGTTAGATGATGCTCTACTTGATTTTGAGCCTCTACAAGATAGGGAATTGTTTTCTAATGCATCTTTTGAGCCTAATGAAGAGATTTTTGTCAGAAACTTGATGTATTCAGATATGCATGATCGAGATTTCCATACTAGTGCGAGTGAAGGTGCACTGCCAATGCTTTTACCTGTGATTGATGATCGACAATTGGATGAGCTGATTGCACATGGGATATGGCATTATCTGATGCTACCTTATGCTATATGGAATCTGATGTTACCTTATGATGTAGGGGATTTTGAGCAAGCTTTTGACCTAGAAGGTGATAGATATATGCATGGTCCTGGGGAATTGATTTCTATGCCATATGATCCAGGCGGTTTGTATGAGGATTTGTGGGCTAATTTATGTTTATGTTGAAATGATTGGAAATTATTGTATTTTCCCTATGATCCTGGAGGATGGTGCAAAATTTTTAAAGGAATGCAAAATGGGACAAATGATTGGGTTCCCGTTTGATCCCGGGGGCTAACAAAGTGCAAAGTTCCAGATTTGAAGAGTACCAGTTATTTGTTGCAGCAGGTTGCATGGTACAAGGTTTTGTTTCTTAGATTACGCTAAGTTAGAAGAGTTTTCGGTTATGCAGTTAATAAGATTACATGGCTGGCTTCCAGTTGACTTCTTTGGATAGTTGATGAAGTATCTTCACATCTTTTAAGTTGGTTCTACTATCAGAACTTGAAGTAAAGGACTTGACAGCCATTCCGTGTGCAGACAGAGTAAGACATACTTGAGCTTGACAGGGTTCCTTAAAGAGAGCTTAATGGTCAAGCTGTGTGCATCATTAACTGGAGCACTTGAATCTGGCAGGGTTCACTAAACAGGATATTCATAATTGAAAGCTTTGAAGATACGATAGATACAGTTCAGAGATTTTTGATAGGAAGCTACCTAATGCTTAAGCTAGAACATTGATGATAGGGTATAAGCCTTATTTTTTTTTAAATATGTTTACCAGTAATGTGAGTCTGATGATGGAAAGAATTTAAGGTACCTTTAGCAGATGCAGATTGAAGTGCATTTGGCACAGACCGGAGGCTTTGCAGGTTCAGAGGGGGTGAATGTCGTGCAGCTCCGCTGCCATGTAGAGAAAAAGAGCAGAGAAATGCAAGCTAAGATTCTTTGAAGCCTACACGTTTATTGGTCAGTGATCAGGGGTTGTTAGCATGCCAAGTTTAATCATTAATGTATGCCAGATGCGGCTTAAAAGGGTCAACAAATGCCTTAATAATGCAAAAAATGATTATGATTGAAGTGAGCACAGATGTGATATTATGATCTAGAAGTGCAGTGCTTGAAGAGCTCTACCGGCCTATCTTTACGACTCGTCAATTGGAGCTACGATAAAGAAGTTATGGCAGTTTGAAGTTTAAGTCGATTGCGGATCCGTATCGAATTGGGCAACTGCAGGTGAGGAGACATAATTGAAATGAATGCACGGGCCTAAAGAGATCACTTTGTGGAGCGCGCCGGTCCTTTCAGATCAGCGATCGGAGTTCCGGTTGCCAAGTTATTGGCCACTAAAGATGCACTGGGGGCCCGTTCCGCACCAGTCCGATCAGCTCGATCGAAGTGCTATCTGGGAATTTTGAGCTTTCATCCAGGTTTTGGAATGCAATGATGGCGAGAAAAATCCAACATGGCTGCAGCTTGTTGGAGAAAAATGATATGCTTGGCATTGCTTTAGTCGGCATGTACGCCAATGCCCACCTAATGTGGTCGCCCAGTGAAGGATGCCAGGCATTGCCTCAGCGGGCATGTATGCCAAATGTAACACCCTTGCAAGGGCTACGGCCGATATGTATGCCAAAAGTTATGCCCTTCAAGTGGTGCCCAACAAGGGCTAAGGGCCGCCCGAAATTAAATCAACAAGGGTTGCCCAAGGTGTGGCCGCCCACATTCAGAAGAAAAGCGGCCCGCCCATAAAGTCCAATGGCCACCCAAAATCATTAAAATGGACACCCAATAAGGGGTTTTAGTGTGAAGCAAAGGAAGAAAACAAAAGTATGGCGCAACAGGCAGCGTGGAAAACCTGCGCAGGGAAAAGAGAAGCTCTTAGTAGCCAAGCGAGAGCTCGACTAAGCACGGCCAAGAAGAAGAAAACATAGAGCTCACCAGCGTGATCCATTTTGGTCCTGGTTCCAACAAAAATCACGCTCCTCGACCCAGCCGAGTGCCACGCCATTAGAGTGGCTACCCATTAGCGACGTTGCTAATGGGTGAGCCGAATCTAGAAAAGGGGGGTTTTTTCGGCATGCATCCATAAAAAGGAACGGAGGATTCGTGTGATGGGGGATGATCATTCTTGGAAAAGCTCTTTGGAGGCAAATCTCCGAAGCTCCTATTATATTCAGCTTAACCTCACAAGTAAGCTCTCTCGATCTCTCTCCGGAATCAACAAAGGCCAAACCGGTTTCATAAGCTCGATGCTAATCCTTCTCATCAGCTCGAAGCTAATCCTCCTCATAAGCTCGATGCTAATCCTTCTCATAAGCTCGAAGCTAATCCTCCTCATAAGCTCGATGCTAATCCTTCTCATAAGCTCGATGCTAATCCTTCTCATAAGCTTGATCCTAATCTTCCCCAAATAAACTCTATATTCTTAACCTCTTAAACCAAGGTGCTTAGCTTATGCCTTAATGATGCCAAAAATGATTATGCTTGAAGTGAGCACATATGTGATATTATGATCTAGAAATGCAGTGCTTGAAGAGCTCTATTTGCCTGTCTTTACGGCTCGTCGATTGGAGCTACAATGAAGAAGATATGGCAGTTTAAAGTTTAAGTCGATTGCAGATCCGTACCGGATTGGGCAACTGCACGTGAGGAGACATAATTGAAATAAATGCACGGGCCTAAAGATCTCACTTTGTGGAGCACACCGATCCTTTCAGATCAGCGATGAGAGTTCCAGTTGCCAAATTATTGGCCATTACAGATGCACCCGGGGCTGGTTCCGCACCAGCGCGGTCAGCTTGGTCGGAGTGCTATCTGGGAATTTTTGAGCTTTCGTCCAGGTTGTAAAATGCAATGATGGCAAGAAAAAGCCAACATGGCTGCAGCTTGCTGGAGAAAAATGATATGCTTGGCATTGCTTTAGTCGGCATGTACGCCAATGCCCACCTAATGTGGCCGCCCAGTGAAGGATGCCAGGCATTGCCTCAGCCGGCATGCATGCCAAATGTAACACCCTTGCAAGGGCTACGGCTGATATGTATGCCAAAAGTTATGCCCTTCAAGTGGTGCCCAGCAAGGGCCAAGGGCCGCCCAAAATTAAATCAACAAGGGTCGCCCAAGGTGTGGCCGCCCACATTGAGAAGAAAAGCCGCCTGCCCATAAAGTCCAATGGCTGCCAATAATCATTAAAATAGACACCCAATAAGGAGTTTTAGTGTGAATCGAAGGAAGAAAAGAATAGCATGGCGCAGCAGGCAGCGTGGAAAAACTGCGCAGGGAAAAGAGAAGCTCGTAGTAGCCAAGTGAGAGCTCGACTGAGCACGGCCAAGAAGAAGAAAACACAGAGCTCACCACTGCGATCGGTTTCGGCCTTGGTTCCGACAAAAATTGCGCTCCTCGACCCAGCCGAGTGCCACATCATTAGAGTGGCTACCCATTAGCGATGTCGCTAATGGGTGAGCCGAATATAGAAAAGGGGGGTTTTTTCTGCATGCATCCATAAAAAGGAAGGGAGGATTTGTGTGATCGGGGATGATCATTCTTGGAAAAGCTCTTTGGAGGCAAAGCTCCGAAGCTCCTATTATATTCAGCTTAAACTCACAAGTAAGCTCTCTCGATCTCTCTCCGGAATCAACAAAGGCCAAACCGGTTTCATAAGCTCGATGCTAATCCTTCTCATATGCTCGAAGCTAATCCTTCTCATAAGCTCGATGCTAATCCTTGTCATAAGCTTGATCCTAATCTTCCCCGAATAAAATCTATATTCTTAACCTCTTAAACCAAGGTGCTTAGCTTAATTAAGCTAATCTTAAAACCCATAAGCCAAACCTCTCTAAGCGGACTAAGCCGATTCCCTAGACCCAATCAAAGATTCAAAGCCATCATTAGCCATTAAAATCCTCAAGCTTAACTTTCATTGGCCATCCTAAACCGACTCTTTAGGCATTCGAATCGAGGAGCAGAAGGCAGAGTAAGAAGAGTATGATCAATTTCTTATTTAAGCACCTGATTTAAGCCAGATTTTTCCTTGTAAGAGCATTTAAGCTTCCATTAGGGATTGATTAATCATGGATTATGTCGATTAAGTGGAAAGTAGATGGACTGCTTGTTTTGAATATTGCTGTCGGTAATTGCATCTACTACACCTTGTTTTCCGCACCTCTCACACCCAGGGGCCCGGTGCCTTCCCGGCTCACCTTTCGCACAATTATCCCCCGACAATGTATCTCTAGCTCTGTGAATCTTGTAATGTATTGCTTCATTTGAGTTGCACAACCCCTAACAGACTCCTCACCTTGTTTATGTTTAAAGCTATAGATTTGAGCTACCGTAATGTGTTTGATCCTTGTTTTGGAACAAGCTGCTACAAATCTTTGAGCTAATGTATTCAAGTCCATGATTGACCTGGTGGAATGTTTTGGAACCATGTCAATGCTTTTCCTTCTAATGTCATACCAAACCCCTCAAATTGAGTATGGAAATCAAATATGCATTCTGCTCTTAGTACTTGTTTAAAGCTTGCTAAGTGGTCATATGGATCCTCGGATCCACTGTATGTTCTGACCCATTTCTAAAAATCAGTTGGTCTGACATGTCTATTTGGTTAAACTCTTGGTCTTCTGGCAGTTGGTCTTGTTCTGAGTCCTTCAAACCAGTCTATTGGAAATAGTGACTCATGTAGCCCTGGACTGGCCTTAGTGTCACCCAATTTCTTTGTGATGAGGTGGTTTCTAGTTTCTTAGCATTACACTCAAAAGATCTCTCATGGTGTTCATCTCTTGGAATAGTTTCTGGTCCTTGGCCCAAGATCCAATCCCTTATGGAGTACCCTTGGTATTTGGTTTGTTCCACCTCCTCAGGAGTCATCATAGCAAAGTTATTGTTATAACAATCCCTAAATAGGTAGGTCGGTAGATCTGTTGAACCCTTATCTTTGATTTTGAAGATATAGATGATCTTCATGGGTGTTAGTTGTCTTGATTTGGCATGAGAAGTCCACAAAAGATATTTGACGTTTCTATCTTCCCAACAATAGACTCCGATTCTAGGATTATTCGTACTAAGCCATTTCAAAGGCTTCAAGTCAACTTGATCGTATCCCTCGAATTCTAAAGTAGGTGGTCTTTCTTTTGCTACCATATCTGGAACTATGGTATTTACCTCTAACCCCCATTGGCTATCACGTCAAGGTTTTCAACTTGTAAATACTAAGTTCTGTTTCTATCCATGTACATTTATCCTTGTTTGTTTTCCCTGATTTCCTCTTCAAACTCAATACGATGGTCATCAATGCAAATAGCATACTCTTCGTTAGGATCTAGGTAAACCTGAGCTCCATGGAAATTAGCCTTATAAAAAGAGAGTATATGCTTATAGCATACTCTTCGTTAGGATCTAGGTAAACCTGGGCTCCATGGCAATTAGCCTTATAAAAAGAGAGTATATGCTTATAGCGCACTGTCATTCCGGTTTCTGAGTAAGTTAAATAGGAAGACATTTCAGATGTTGAATCTGAAAAAGTGTCTGAGACTTCCTCAAGGATAGTGTGCAAGGGATTGCCTTGATTCACACTTTCTTTGGTGGATACTCTACTAGCGGTCTCTCTAAATAGCCTTGGTTTTCTAGTATACGACTAGATCTAAGGTTCATAAGGACTTGTGAAGCCCTAGATAGAGTACTTACCATTGGATTGACTTGTTGTCAATTTGTCCACTTGATTTGATTGCAAATTTTGGCAAGCTGTCACTTCCTTGTCTGCAACCCGATTCTTGTATTAATTTTGATCAAGTTAGCTACTCTTTCACAAAGACTGTATACTTCTTGCAAACTATTGTGACTGGTCTATGTGTATCACTCCAAATCTAGTTAAGTGAGTCAACACTTGAGACTTTCAGATTCTACTATTGAAAAAAGCCAAAGGACAATCTGCAACCTGGAAACTGAGTGAACATGTACCAATTTGGATCCAATTAAACCCAAAATTTCTCGGTGTCCTTGTATTATGTTGGTGTAACATTGTACAAGTTCAAAAGTCAAAAATGGCGTCGCTGTGTAGCAGTAGTAAATAATCACGATTATTTACTTTTCTCAGTTTTTGTACTTTTTGACTTGGTATGCCAAGTATACAACCTGTTAAGGTCCATGGACAAGTTTTACTAAGTTTGGACAAAATTTGTTCAAGTTATCAACTGTTTCGTGTCCGTAGACTTGTTTTCAAGAATCTGGCTTAAGTCTCACTTTTGTGATCCAAATTTCACCAAAATTGATTTGTGTGGTCTACTTGATATACTTGACCTTGTGGTATACTCAAATGTGCAAGATTATCAATTTTTATAACAGATGTAAATAATCATGATTATTTACTATAGCTATTTGTTTGCAAGTTTTTGTCCCAATCTTGACACGGATCTGTTAAGTACCCCAACTTATGCTCCCTAGCCAAGTTTCATCAAGTTTGAGACTACAACAAAAAAAGGTGTCATTGATGCAGATATCAACGCACTGCGTCGATATGTGCGTCGATATCCGCGTCCCTATGAACCAGTCGCTATTTGCAACACAGATATAGACGCAGATAGCGACGACCACAACATAAAATTTTTTTCTTGGGCAGAGGGCAGGTAGCCTGGCCTGTGCCCAGTTAAAAGATGGACACAGCCATAGCCAGACTTCCTGCCCTCTGCCCAAGAAAGCAAGCAGCACCAAAATCAACCATGCTCCCGCACGCGGAAATTTCGGCAGAGTTCCCTTTGTTTTTACATAAAATTTAAAAAAAAAACCATATCATGTGTACGCCTCCTTCATGCTATCCATGTAGGATCTCACATGAGATTTAAGGCCAATGAAAGACAAGTACCGTACCAACTGAAAAGCATAACCATAACGAACCATAACCATAACTTAAAAGCATAACCATAACGAACCATAACCATAACTTAAAAGCATAACCATAACTTAAAAGCATAACCACAATGCAGATAACCATAACCAGCTATCCTTCTGCCATGCTCCCCTCTGGACGCGCTTTTTGGTGAACAAAACCCTTAAGTGTTTTCATGAACCGCTTTAGAAAGAACATCCAACGGCTGTGGACTGTACTTGCCACTGCAACCTCATCTACTACATGGACGAGCAAGTGCATTTGGATAGTTAGGTAGCTTGTGGGTAGATACTTATCAATCATGCAAACTACCTCAATGGAGTTAGCCCTTGCGACTGCAATAGATTCCTCCCGTATCTCCTTGGAAGAGATCCACCGCACTAGCTCTGAAATCTTGTATATGCAGGTCCGCACTTCCTCCGTTAAACACCCCTTGATCGCAATTGGAAGAATGAATTGCAAGAACTTATGCCAGTCGTGCGATTTCAATCCTGACAGTTGATCGTCACGGGTGAATGCTGCCTTGAGACATAGCATATATCCTGTTGGCGTCCTGAACTCTGAAATCACCCTTTTCACTTGTCGCTCTTCGTTTTTTAGCAATACCCATGGCGCTCTTGGAAGTTTTGTTTGGCTAGTTGCATTGGTGAAAGGCCATAGCTCTGTCATCTTTCCAACTGACTGCAAATCATCTCGTGAAGCTCGATTGTCTTTCATTCCCATGATTGTCTTCCAGAGGAGCTCTCCCACATTCTTGAATATATGCATTGGATCCAGCAAATGGTTAATTAGTAGATCACCCCAATACGGCAACGTATGGAGAATGGACAAACATTTCATTTCTGGAACAGGTTGCCCCTCATGTTGCTCCCATCGGCGACGCCACTCTTGTACATGCATAGGACGACATTCGACGCGACCAAGCTGACGTTCGCGCAAGTGATGGCCATCTGGAAGATAACTGTGGTAGCCTTGATAAATTGTCTTCCGAAGAGAGGCAGAATACTGCCCGCAAATTGGACATGCATTGTATCCCGAAGTTGTTAGCCCTGCATATATTAAAGCATGAATCAGGCCAAGGCAAACGGCTTGGGAATAGGGAGAATTTTGTAAATCAATAACCATTACCAGAAGCTTCTCCGTATCCTGGCCAATCATGCATAGTCCACATAAGAAGTCCATGGATCCTTGCATGCTGTTGTCCTACTGGTTCAACCGCATCTTCTATGTCGATCCCATGCCATAACTCCTGGAGCTCGTCAACTAGTGGATCTAGATAAACATCCATGTTTTTTGCCTTGAACTTACCAAGTACAATCAAGCTTAATATCAAATGACCCTTCTTGATGGCAAGCCACGATGGGAGGTTGTAATTGATAAGGCACACAGGCCAAGTGCTCCATGACGAGCTTCTCAAGCCAAATGGATTGACTCCATCCATTGCCATGCCCAAACGCAAATTGCGTGGTTCACTCTTAAAATGTGGCCAGGTATCTTCAATGTGCCTCCAAGCCTTTGAATCAGTGGGAACCCTAAATGTTGCGTCAGTGGATCTATTTGTAGAATGCCACCGCATCAACTTTACAATGGAACCACAACGAAACATGCTTTTTATCCTAGGAATAATAGGGAAATGCCGCAACACTTTATCTGACACTGTCTCGCCAACTGCATCTTGTTTGTAGCGCATTGCTCCGCACTTAGGACACGATAGACAATCTGCGAATTCATTGCGAAAAAGAATGCAATCATTTGGACATGCATGAATCTTGTTGTAGTCCAAGCCAACTGAGGTCAGAAGTTGCTTTGCGTCTGGCCTGGAGGGGGGCATTTCATTGCCTGCCGGGAGAAGTTTCTCCCGCAATAACCATACACCTCGGTCCAGAGGTGTACGGAGATCAGGACCACCGGGTCAAAATCTCGTCTTTATTGGCCAAATCCTATATGGGTAGACACATACGTGCACTCCCAGGTGTACATGGCAATGCATGTAGCAGGCAAAACCCCTTTGCCTCTTTTAGTTCCATAGTTTCTTCTCTGTCTTCGTACCCTATCTCTCGTTCTTTCTCTCTTGATCTCGCTCTCGCTATCTCTCTTTCTCTCTCTCTCTCTCTCTCTCTCTCTCTCTCTCTCTCTCTCTCTCGATCTCGCTCTTGCTATCTCTCTTTCTCTCTCTATTTACCTATTTTCCTATCTCTCTCTCTAGCTTGCTCTCCACTTCCCTATCTCTCTCTCTCTCTCTCTCTATATATATATATATATATATATATATATATATATATATATATATATATATATATATATATATATATATATATCTCTCTCTCTCTCTCTCTCTCTCTCTCTCTCTCTCTCTTCCCTAAAGAGCCCCCGCCCCCCTAAAAGCTAAGGGCTTCAAATCAAACCCAGATAAATCTTTGTGCACTTTGGGACAAAGTGAGCAGCAGCCATCACAGCCCGATTTTTTACCATGAATACACCAAAGGTCACCATGAGGAGCCGACCTAGTTTTGCAGCCGTTGTGGCAGCACCGAGCAAGAGCGACCGGATTGGACAGCTTCAAAGATCCTTTGACTAGCTTATGGAAGAGAATCGGGATCTCAAGGCTCGCCTCGGTAAGCTTGAGGCGCGCTTCGACTCCATGGTCGATCTTGCCACAGACAAAGTAAGAGAAGTTGAGGTGAAAGTCACCAATGCTCAGTCTGTGGCTTTGGCAAAAGTACAAACTTGTGTGACGATGGAGCTTCACGAGCAGAAACTCCAAGAAGAGAATGCCCTTAAGATCCGAATAGGTGGGCTTCCCTCACCATGGTGCACTACCGAGGACATGCTTGAAGAAGCAATCATCAAGATCAACGATATTATTCAGCCCATCGCCATCAAGCCAGAAGACATTTCTTGGATTAACGACACACACAAGAAAGTATCACCGGAGCACTACCTTCTCACTTTTAAGGACAAAGAGGAGCGAGTGAGGCTATTGCACCAATCTTACCTCCTCAAAGGAACAAAGGTTTGGATTGCTGAGGAGCTGACCATGAATCAACTCAAGGTTAAAAAGTGTGAACTCAAGAAGGTCGGAGAAGCCCGAAAGCAAGGCAAATGGGCAGTCTACCGTGGGGGGAAGACCATCATTTAAGAGTTTCGAACTCCCAAAGGGGTTCTCCCCTCATCCAACCCTACTCAGGTTTAAGTCTTGTTTTCCTTTTCTTTTCTTATCTTCTAGCCTGCTGACGGACCCTCAGTCCATAACTGATATGTATCCAATGCCCTCACTTGAAAGACTGCATTGTAATGTTTTTTTTTTTCTCCGGTCCAATGGGTCATATATGACCTCCGTGGACAATAATGCTATCTATCTCTCTCTCTCTCTCTCTCTCTCTCTCTCTCTCTCTCTCTACTTCCCTATCTCTCTACCGATCAAACGAGCGACTGAGCTAGGGAGATCTAGACGCCCACGACTGTGGAGGACTACACAACATCGACAGAGGCTGCATCAGAGGATCTAGCTAGGTCACTTTGGCTCGACATGCACAATGCCCGGTCAGACTACTGACCATGGAGGAGATTGATGAGATCCGCGAGCGACATATGCTAGATCTCCTATGATCTACCTATCCCAGCTAGCTGGTTTAGCCGTTTAGTCCACACCCAACAGTTTAGGATTCCATAATATTTTATTTTGTCATCTTCTTACTCTGACTTTGTATCAGATCCATCACATTGTTACTTTCTTGTCTCATGTCTCATAGGTCACTTTGGCCTTTCAAAGACGTTAATATAACATTTCATTCATTTCTCTCTTTAATTTTAATTTTCTAAGCATACATTAATTCTCTCTCTCTCTTTGATTACCTACACACACACACACACATTTCTCTCTCTATCTCTTTCCTACACACACACACACACCTCTCTCTCTCTCTCTTTCCTACACACACACACACACACACCGCTCTCTCTCTCTCTCTATTTACTACACACACACCTCTCTCTCTCTCTCTCTCTCTCTCTCTCTCTTTCCCTACACACACACACACACACACACACACCGCTCTCTCTGTCTGTCTCTCTCTCTCTCTTTCCTACGCACATACACACACCGCTCTCTCTCTCTCTCTCTCTCTCTCTCTCTCTCTCTCTTTCCTACACACACACACACGATGTAGAGAGAGAGAGAGAGAGAGAGAGAGAGAGAGAGAGAGAGAGAGAGAGAGAGAGATAGATAGATAGATAGATAGATAGTTCTATTATCGTCCTGGGAGGTCAAATATGACCTATGGGACCAAATGAACATGTCACGTGGTGTGAGTGGAGTTCATAAGTGACTCTCGATGCTCAAAAATGGCTGAAATGAGCGTCGCAATAGAGAGTCCACATCGTGGTTGGGAGAGGAAGGTATGTAGGGAGAGCTCATGGCTGAATATATGGGGAAAAGAGGACCTAATGTGGTCAAAAGCTGAGCACTCAAGTAGTGTGTGGTACTCACTCTCTCGCACTTGACGAGGGCATAAGGTGCAAAGTCGATGACACTCCTCGCCAGTGCCCCAACGTCCTGTCTCGCAGCGTAGAGAATGGGAGCTAAGACGAATGGAGGCAATGGTGCGGATCGCACTCAACGGGATGGGCTCAAGGATGTAGGAATGGGTTCGGTTACCTCGTTCCGAGAAGAAGAGAGATTTGTAGTTTGGGGCAACGTGTGTGGTGTAATGGCTGAAGCGAGAACCTCCGGATTTCTCCCAAGCCATGATACATTGGCGTTGTAAGAAGGCCTCATTAACTTGGGAGTCGATCGACGCATCCTTGACCAAGTGACATGCATCCCATCTTCCAAACCATTTCTTGATATCAAGCATCCACCCCGAACTTAGTATTTTGCTCTTGCATGTCTTTTGAACCTTTTGACTTGCTTCATATGCGATTCTAGGAAGTCGATGCAAAGGGCTACGTTGTGTCTTACGCATGTACTCCACAACCCTTTCCATGCCCAAGACCTCAATGGGAAGCGATCCGGACTCAAGAAGTAAGAGCATGTAGGGTGTTTGTGTCTTGACTTGGAGAAAGTTGGTGAGAAAACGCTTTTGGACATTCTCAAACTCTTTCCAAGTAGACTTCCCGATGCTTCCACCCCACACCTCCACTCCATAAAGAAGCACCGGTGTCACCAATGTGTCAAAGAGGTACTTTTTGAGAGCCCAACACTTGATCTCTCCTGCATTGCACATGTTCTCAAATGCATAATAAGCCCTCTTTCCGGCTTCCAAGCGACGCATTGCACAATCCTTCCATTTATGATTGGATGGAACCTCAAGGCCAAGGTACTTGAAGTGATCTACCACTTCAAGTTTCTCATTGTTGTATACAATGCATGGATTTTTGTCATTGAGGGTCTTTACAAGCATAACCTTGGTTTTGGATCCATTCACGATCAGCCCGCTATGTAGGCAAAAGCGTTCCAAGACACTCATAAGCTTTTGTGCATCTTCTAAGGTATGTGCCAAGAGCACTACATCATCGGCATAAAGCAAAAGCATGATCAGCGCATTTCCAATCTTAACCTCTTCTATGCCTTCTTGCTGCATAAAATCAAGAACCATGTATTCCAATTCATCAATGAGTAGCCCAAAGAGGGTTGGGGAAAGTGGGCATCCTTGTTTGACACCAATAGTGCTTGCAAAAAATTCTGAAATTCCATCTCCCATACGTAATCGACATATCACTTTTTGGTAGATGCGAAAGACTGCATGCATAAATTCTCTCGGCACTTGAAGGCTTTGCATACGTCTCCAAAGATTTCCTCGCGGTACCATGTCAAAAGCTTTCTTGAAATCCACAAAGCAACAATACAACTTTTTTCCTTTCAATCGAGACGCTTCCATAAGAACGAGAGAGAGAGAGAGAGAGAGAGAGAGAGAGAGAGAGATTCATTATCGTCCACTGAGGTCACATATGACCCATGGGACCAAAGATGCATACAAAATTGATTTCCTCTCTAGAAGAGGAGGGTGGAAAGTACGTCCTCTTCTCGTGAGAGAGGGCGGTGTTCACAACCTGCAATGGAGAGGTCTTACTACTAGCCATCTCCTAGACGGACTTAGTGGCAGTGTCTAACTCCGTTTTACAAATAGAAGAGAAACTCCTAGTTATGTGGTATCATTAGGGGTTGTCTTGGTAGACCGAATATCCTCAATGATTGCACGTCCTCCACGGTAAACTAGGAGAGAGAGATAGATAGATAGATAGATTTTATTATCGTCCTCTAAGGTCAAATATGACCTATGGGACCAAAGTTACATGTGATGTAGTATGTGTATGACTGATGAGTGACTCTCGATGCTCCAAAATTGTAGTGATGAGAGTCGCAATGGAGAGCCCACACTTTGGCTGGGAGAGGAAAGTGTGTAGGTCTAAGTTATGGCTGAAAATGTGAGAGAAGCAAGTTCGGATGTGACCAAAAGCTGAGCACTCTAGTAGTGTGTGGTACTCAGACTCTCGAACTTGCAGTGAGCATAATGTGCACAATCGATTTGACTCTTCTCCATTGCCCCAACGCCCTATCTCACATCGAAGGAAATGGGAGCTAAGCCGAATCGCTGCAATAGTGCGTATCGCGGACAAGGGAATAGGCTCAAGCATGTAAGTGTGAGTACGGTTTCCTCTCTCAGTGAAGAACATGGTTTTGTAGTTGGGGGCAATATAGGTGGTGTAATGTATGAAGCGTGACCCACCGGATTTCTCCCAAGTCGTAATACATTGGCGTTGTAGAAAAGCTTCATTCACTTGAGAGTCAATTGAAGCATCATGTAGCAAGTGTAATGAATCCCATCTCCCAAACCACTTCTTTATGTCTTGCATCCATCCCGTGCTCAAGATCTTGCTTTTATGCGTCTTTTGAACTTTTTTGCTTGCTTCCCATGCAATTGTAGGAAGTCGATGTGAGGGGTTTTGACGCATCTTTATCATGTACTCCACAACCCTTTCCATGCCCATAACCTCAATTGGAAGAGATCCCGACTCAAGAAGTAGGATCATATATGGTGTTTGTGTCTTAACTTGGAGAAAGTTTGTAAGAAAACGCTTTTGGACATTCTCAAACTCTTTCCAAGTAGACTTTGAGATGCTCCCACCCCACACTTCAACTCCATAAAGCAGAACCAGTGTCACCAATGCATCAAAAAGATACTTCTTGAGAACCCAACACTTGATGTTTCCCGCATTACACATGTTCTCAAATGCATAATATGCTCTCTTTCTCGCTTCCAAACGACGCATAGCACATTCATGCCACTTGTGATTGGATGGAACCTCAAGGCCAAGGTACTTAAAGCTCTCAACAACTTCAAGTGTCTCATTGTTGTACACAATGCATGGCTTCTCCTTATGGTTGGTTTTCACAAGCATAACCTTTGTTTTGGATTCATTTACAATCAGCCCACTATGCAAGAAAAAGTTCTCAAGGACAACCATAAGCTTTTGTGCATCTTCTAAAGTGTGTGCTAGAAGCACTACATCATCCGCATACAACAAAAGCATGATTACCGCATTCCAAATAGTGACCTCTTCAATGCCTTCTTCTTGCATAAAGTCAAGTACCATTTGTTCCAATTGATCGATGCATAGACCAAAGAGAGTTGGTGACAATGGACATCCTTGTTTAACCCCAATAGTGCTTACAAAAATTTCTGAAATTTCTCTTCCCATGCGCAATTGACAAATCACCTTCTCATAGATGCGAGAAACCGCAAGCATAAACTCACTTGGCACTTGGAGTTCTTCCATCCTTCTCCACAAATTGTTATGTGGAATCATATCAAAGGCTTTCTTAAAGTCCACAAAACAACAATACAATCGCTTGCCTTTCAACTGACTTTCCTCCATGAGAACACGAAGAGTGACAAGATGATCAATGGTGCTATGGCATCAACGAAAACCCGCTTGTCCCTTTGCACGCTTGTCATTCTCTTCAGCCCAATCACTCAATTTCACCTCCATTATGCACCCAAACAACTTTGCCATAAGAGACCCAATCATTATAGTCCGGTAGTTGCTTACATTCTTTACATCTCCTCCTTTATGCAAAGGCTTAACCCAATTAGTACTCCAATCATAAGGCATACCATGTTGAAGTGCAAGGTTGAACATATCACACATCCACTCATGGGTAAAATCTCCCGTCCATTTGATCATCTCCGGCTTGATACTTTGAAGATCTCCCGCTTTGCGAGTGGCCAACTTTTCAAGCCCACCGCATACATCCTCAATAGTTAAAAAAGAAAAAAAAGAGAAAAAAAAACGAGGGCATACATGGGAGTGAACCATAAAATGGCATTTTTTCAGCATTTGCTTGCTCATATAATTGCCTACAATGTGTGTACATATCCACTAGACTCAAGTTACCAAAATTATCAACCCGCTTGCCCCTCAAGTTTCTCCAAAATCTTCCACATGCATGTACCTTTTCTTGGACTTGAAATTCTTGTTGCTTTACTTCCCATATTCTTCTCTTCTTTTGAATCAATGCCTTGTATGTATGCAAATGACTTTGATAGTTGTCTTTGTCCATAGTTGGATCAAACTTTATCAAGGACTTTCGAGCATCTTGACATTCTTTATCAAACCACCTTTTGCGTGATCTATCTTTGTTGATACCATGGAGATGCTTTATGGCAAAGCATTCTTCCGCACAAGAACAAATAGCTTTCTTGAAAGCTTCCCATTTAGTTTCCAATGGTGCATCACATTGAAGCTTTGTCATCCATAGTTTTTGCTCAACCATTTCAATGTACATTGGTGCCCGTTTGAAATCCATACATAGTGATAACTTCTCTTTCCTTTGGCTGAGATTATCATGCTTAGTTGCTTCTCCACATGAAAGGTCAATACATAAGGTGTGATGATTGGATTCCGGGGTCCATTGACCAAACATAAAACTCTTTATGCGATACATGATGGCTTCAGAGAGTAGCATATAGTCAATCACACTATCCCCATTATGTCTCCTACATGTAAATCCATTGGTTCCACTCCACAAAGATACACCATTGGCAATGAGCATACCCGTGCTATTACACATGTGTAAAAGTAACTTTCCATAGTGATCCGGCTCTTTCTCATCCATTGAAGTACGATCATACAAGTGAACTTCCTCCAACTCCCTTGAAATGTATGGCATATCAAATTGTTGAGTATCATGTTGCAATGTTTTTGTGCGAGCATTCATATCCCCAAATACAATAACATCAGCTTCACCTTTGAAATAAGCAATGTCATCTTCCAAATCAGAAAATGGTTGATCTCTATCCATGCAAGCATAAAAGGGAGAATCATGATGAGGAATGTAGCAACCGGATACAAAAATGGGTGCTCTTTTTGGTGTCATAATTTTCAGCCATACATAACGTTTGTACTTGTCATGTTTCACAATTGATATAAAATCTTCCAATCCTTTCTTAACCATACATGCTACCCCTCCTTGTCCTCTTCGTTGCTTGAGATTCTTTGACCACATCAATGAATGTACATTGTAATCCTCCAAGCCGTTAATCCTTTGTGTATCATGCTCCCAAGTTTCAACAAGAAGTACAACATCGGCTTTGCTTGTTAGTTCATCAATGCCAACCCCCACATTCCATGGGTATCCATTACAATTCCAAAAGCATATTTTCAATTGTAACTCGGTCTCATAGGTCACGCATTCCTATTTGCTTGAGAGACTTGCCTCCTCCTTGGGCACATTTTCTTCATGAGAGATCTCCTTGTTTTTATTATTCTTTTCCTCATATGCCTTGCGACGCATATTTTGTTGCTTAATAGTGCGATCTTCACATACAAAACATTTTGTATCCCTCAAATAGATCCAACTATTATCAAGGATAATCTTTCGCTTGGTCTCATCCGGCATGGTGCATACAATTGGCCGTTCTCCCGAGCGAGGAGCTCCTTGCTTCCCCACTCTATGTGCTCCATAGACCATAACTCCGGACATGCCAAAGTGGGTTTTGAAGAAATCTTCAATAACAATGGCAAGAGAAGGAGGTGTCTCAAAATTCTCTTCGGGAATTCCACGAATAACAATGTTCTTGGAACGTCGCTCCCGTTCCTTCAACTCCTCCACATCCACATTCTCAACATTATTTGTTTGAACCATAGCTTGCATGAGTGAGGAATTAGAAACCACATTGCTACCACATACATCAGCCCAAGACTTGTTTGTGCATACATTTTTCATGTCACATACATCCCGGCTCATAGTGTCAAATTTCTCCTCTTTCAATACATGGTCATGCTCTACTTTTCTCATCGGCTCCTTCAAAGCATTTAAGTCCACAAGAGAGAGTTTACATTCCTTGACTTCCTCTTCAAGTTGCATCAAACGTGTTGTTTGCATCTCAAGTGTCCTCTTGAGATTCTCATTCTCAACCACAAGTACCCTTAGTGTGCCATTCTCCATGGCAAGTGCTCATAAGTCTTCGCCTTGTTTGTTTACAGTCTCTTGCAATGATACCAAGTACTCCATGATCATGGTTTCCGATGTCGTTGGTTGGGTGGTTGTGTTGCTATCTCCACACTTAGGATATTTTGGATCATTTTGCACAATGGTTGTGGACCTTGTTGAAGAAGAAGAACCCTTGCGAGTGCCGGAAGACATTGTATGTAAAATAGGAGATGAGAATCAATTTTGTTGAACCTGTTCACTTCGGAAATGCTTCTACAAAAACACCTTCCATAACTCTGAAAATTTCTGTCTTTACATCAATGTGTAGAGGACTTTGTGATCTTCGATTGAGGCTATAGATCACCCAAATCGGAGTTCGTATGAAGAAGTTATGATCAAAAGAGAGAGAGAGAGAGAGAGAGAGAGAGAGAGAGAGAGAGAGAGAGAGAGAGAGAGAGAGAGAGAGAGAGGAGGGGGAGGGGTTGGGGGGGCAGAGATGGACATAATACCTGCGCAGCAGGTTTCGGCCAAGATCTGAGCATGTGAAAATGGCCCCTGCGCGCGGGTTTATCTTTTTTCCCCCAAATTGTTTTGCGTCGCTATACGCATGGATATACGCGTCCATATATGCATGGAAAATAAAGCCTTTCCATGCATATATCGACGCACACTGCGACGCGCATAGCAATGCACTCTAATTACGTCGATATACACGTGGAAAAGCATGGCCGTCGATATATACGCGTCGATATCTTCATGTAGTGTTGTAGTGTGGATAGTTTTTGTTCAATTGGTCATCAGTTTTGTATCTACAGACTGACTTTGCAAATTTGGCCACAATTGCCAATCCAATGATCCAAATCTTACCAAATTGGTTTATGGGCTTATTACCACATGCTAAAGCTAAGGGTATGCTGACTTTGTCAACAAAGTTGGAAAAAAGGATAGATGTAAATAATCACGATTATTTATAACTGGCAAAGTTTTGGATCTTTTTGGTCAAGTAAGCATGTACACATGTCTATCACACCAATATAAGCCTATAAGCCAAGTTTCATTGAGTTTGAACAAAATTTTCTCCAATTTACATTCAAGTATCCGAAAGTCATTACAGACTTTAGTTTTTACCCAGTTTTTGGTCAATTTGGTGATCCAAATTCTATGGTCCTTTACAAAATTTGTTTGTACAAATGCATAGAGTCTCTGGTATCAACCTTGGTTAGTTTTAAGCTGAAATTAAATAATCATGATTATTTACTGTAGGCCCAAATGAACACTCTTTTGAACTTTTCCACTGGACAGACTTTTCAAGAGCTGTTTTAAGGCTCTGAGTCAAGTCAAAACTTAATTTGTCCTAGAATGTCAAGAAAAAGTAAATAATTTGAGTTTTTACAAACTCTTAAAATTTTTACCTTAATGTGTCCTTGAGCTTACCCACTGGTTCATACAATTCTTAAGCATACTCTCAAGTTGGATTGAGTGGTTGGCAGTCTTTTTGTGCTATTTCTAGCCGTAGACTTGAAATTCTGCAACTTCACATAACAACTCTGTAGACGACGAAGACAGCTTCAACAGGCGAGAACTGTCTCCTAGAAGCCGAATAGTGGATCAATAAGTAATTACCACGACAGTTACCATAGTAACTTTGAGAAGCTATAAATAGGACCCATTACATTGTAATTGGGCTGCTTGTCTTTTGACTTCTTACTCTTAGTCTCTTGGTTTTAGTCTCCGAAGCTGTTCCTGAGCTACAATCTCTTCACTTGTAATTCTACTCTGTAATCATTACAACATAGTCAATTGTGCTTCAGTCTGCTATACCTTGTACTCGTTCTTCATAAACTTTGAATCTGAACTTGAAGCACTTTTCCAGTCATTCAATCTGTTTCTCGTTCCAGTAGAGTATTTCAGTTCAGTTAACTATTCCAGTTCAGTTTCCATATTCTATTCCAATTTCACTGACTGAACTAGCGATTTACCAGTAGCTGTAGATTCTAACACTAGAATCAACTATCTAAAGAGATCAGCTCCAATTCCATTTTGGCGATCATGATGACTAGAGCTATTTGCTCGCTGACCAGAACTCTTCTCCCAGTTTTAATTTTCAGCTGAAGTTATGGCACCCAAAACCAGTCGTGGTCGTAAACCATCCTACCGCGTTGACCCTATCCCTGAGGAGTCCAAAAGAGATTCTGATCCTAAGAATGAACCGGGGACTGAGACTGAGGCTTACGAGGAGCACTTTCATGCTGATGAGGCTTTATGACTCTCAACACTCCAGTCAGTCCAGAAGAAGAAGGACTGAGAGGGAGGAACGCAAGGCCATGAGTTCTAGAACCACACATGGGGATGAAGGAACCAAAGGAAGTAAAGGTAGTCACCATAGTTCTAGTAGAAAAGCCACGGAGGAGACAAAAACTCAGATTGAGGAAGAAATTGATTGGGAGGAAGACACAGACCATAACAAGAAATCTTCAAGAAGGAGTCAGGTTCCTAAGGAGAGAAGAGGCAGAAACGATACTGATTGATATGATTACACATCTTCATTGAAAATCTCTTTCTAAGTGTTCAAGTGGAAAGAAAGATGACCCGGATGTTCATATCCAAGCCTTTGAACAATATGTTGAGATGAAAAATATTGATGAAGATGACTCGGGGGAATACTTTCCTCAAACATTAAAGGAGGTAGCAAGGAAATGGTACTACCATTACCCAGCTTGCCAACTCAGATCATATAACAAACTGCTCAAAGCTTTCCGACTGGAATATTTAGACAACAGAGGAGATGAGGATATCCTCTGTGAACTAGATAAGATAAAGCAAAGAAAATTATCAATCATAAGTTATGTTGAGAAAATCAAGGTACTGACTAGGCAGCTGCAGGAACCACCATAAAAAAAGCAGTTGCAAGTATGGTTTTTAAATGGTTTTTGCAGTAAGAATCTTAGGGAGCATGAGGTGCATGCACCAACAAAGAAATTTAATGATTTGGTGCAGCGAGCCCTGAAGCTGGAACAGCAGGCTAAGAAGGAACGGAATCATAAGAAGAGGAGATCCAATAGTAGCAGTACTGCTACTGAGAATTTTGATTCTAGTAAGACCTCCAGTAGTTCTAAAAGCAACTCAGATGAAAAGAGAAAAGAAAATATTAAGAAGGGGTCTTGGTCTAGAAAGACTGACGAGATGGCCCGGCAAATTGTTGAAATCAGCCAGACAAAACAACCAGTAAGAAGAGTGGAAACCTGATGTTCAAAGTGTAAATCCAAAGATCATGTTTCCAATGCCAATGTCCACAATGTACCGAGGTTTTCCGGGGTGGGTAACAAGAGAGGTGACCTCTAAACACCCCTCAAGGCTCCCGTGCTGCTCAATTGAAGTTGGGGCAACCACAAGCACAAACACAACAACAAACCCACAGCCAAACCCAAACAAGATAGGGGCACCATCTAGTTATGGTATGCGAACTAGGACGCAAGAGAGATTTTGTCACAACCAAGAAGATGCACCACAAAACACACACAAGCACCCTCACATCAATACACACACAAAATGGACTAGAGCGAGCTAGAGCAAAGGGAAGAGAGAGAGGAATGGATCTTGCGTAATACCTTATTTGTGTCTTGCAAATGGATATGGTTTATTATGATGCTATCATAGAGCTTGTACAAAACTAACTCAATGCTTAGTGAATGCTAAACATTGCCAACACAAACACACACACACACACACACACACACACACACACACACACACACACACACACAGTCTTAGGGTGTGGGGGACCTCTCACCACAATACCCTCTTACAATGGACACAAAATTGGCAATGAAATCACACTAAAACACTTTCTAAAACAAGATCAAACGATAGAAACTCAAAATACACAAGTCACCTTGAATTCACCAAACCATATTGCACAAGTGGAAGGACGAAGATTTGAATGTCAAATCACGCCTTTGATACACCAACCCCAATTCATTGATTATGGAGGAACATATACAATAGTGGTTTTGAGATTTTGAACTCATGCTCTCTCACTTGTAATGTGTAGCTTGAAAGCTCCTCTCACAAGCTGACAAAGTGGTTGCTCCACCTAAGTCTCTCCTCACGCATAGAGTGTTGGGGTGCTATGTGAGATATTGGGATTGTTTTACAAGAAGGAGAGGGGCCTATTTATAGGTTGGAGACCCTCATTAGGATTATTGGAAATCCTAATTTACAAGCTCTAACAAATCAGGATTATGATTTTTTTTTGAATATCAAAACATTGCGGGCCTTCTTTGTCTGCTTGAGTCATGGATGTGGGCTCAAAAGAGAGAATTATTGATGGTAGAATTTTAAGGAGAGAGAGAGAGAGAGAGAGAGAGAGAGAGAGAGAGAGAGAGAGAGAGTTACTATGCACATGTCTTGAGGTGAGGTGTCTTTTATGGTTAGGTCAATCTTGGCCATTATAACCATGTCTTAAAGTTAGGTGCATTCAACACTTGGCCATAATAACACTTGTAGTTCTACACAATGTTTGTGGGATGAGTACATCCTAGATCCACCACTTGGCCATTTAGACTAAGAATTTGGAACTAGGTACATCAAATATCCACCACTTGGCCATTATGATGAAGGCTCGAAATGTAAATCCAATTGTTGTCGTCTCCTAGATCCACCACTTGGTCATTCTAACCATGTCTTAAAGCTAGGTGCATTCAACACATGGACATCATAACACTTGTAATTTTACAAAATGTTTCTGGGATGAGTAGCTCCTAGATCCACCACTTGGCTATTTAGACTAAGAATTGGGAAGTAGGTGCATCAAAGATCCACCACCTGGCCATTATAACGAAGGCTTGAATTGTTGGTGTCTCCTACATCTACCACTTGAACATTCTAACCATGTCTTAAAGTTAGGCGCATTCAACACTTGTCCATTATAACACTTGTAATTTCACACAATGTTCGTGGGATGAGTAGATCTTAGAAATACCACTTGGCTGTTTTGACTAAGAATTGGGAAGTAGATGCATCAAAAATCCACCATTTGGCCATCATAATAGAATGCTTGAACTGTGGATCCAATTGTTGGTGTCTCTTGGATCCACCACTTGTCCATTCTAGCCCATGTCTTAAAGTTAGGTGCATTCAACACTTGGCCATCATAACACTTGTAAATTTATAAATTTTTGTTGGATGAGTAGATTCTAGATCCACCACTTGGCGGATTAAACTAAGAATTGAAAACAAGGTGCATCAAAGATCCACCACTTGGCTATTATAACAAAGGCCTGAAATGTGGATCCAAGTGTTGCTGTCTCCTGGATGCACCACTTGGCAATTATAACCATGTATTAAATTTAGGTGCATTCAACACATGGCCATCATAACACTTGTAATTTTACACAATGTTTGTGGGATGAGTAGATCTTAGATCCACCACTTGGCTATTTAGACTAAGAATTGGGAAGTAGGTACACCAAACATCCACCACATGGCCATTATAACAAGGGCTCAAAATGTGGATCCAATTGTTGGTGTCTTCTAGATCCACCACTTGGACATTCTATCTCATGTCTTAAAGTTAGGTGCATGCAACACTCGGCCATCATAACACTTGTAATTCTAGAAAATTTTTGTGGGATAAGTAGATCCTAGATTAGCCACTTGGCGATTTAGACTAAGAATTAGGAAGTAGGTGCATCAAAACTCCATCACTTGCCCATTCTAGCTCAACACTTGGCCATCATATCACTTGTAAATTTACACAATGTTTGTGGGATGTGTAGATCCTAGATCCACCACTTGGATATTTAGACTAAAAAAATGGGAAGTAGGTGATCAAAGATCCATCACTTGACCATTATAACAAAGGCTTGAAATGAGGATCCAATTGTTGGTGTCTCTTAGATCTACCACTTGGCCATTCTAACCATGTCTTAAAGCTTGGCTCATTCAACACTTGGCCATCATAACACTTATAATTTTACACAATGTTCGTGGGATGAATAGATCCTAGATCCACCACTTGGTCATTAAGACTAAGACGTGAGAAGTAGGTGCATGAAAAATCCACAACTTGGCCATTATAATGAAGGATTGAAATTTGGATCCAATTGTTGGTGTCTCCTAGAACCACCACTTGGCCATTCTAACCCATGTCGTAAAGTTAGGTGAACTCAACACTTGGCCGTCATAACACTTGTAATTTTACACAATGTTTGTGGGATGAGTAAATCCTAGATCCACCACTAGGCCATTTAGACTAAGAATTGGGAAGTAGGTACATCAAAGATCCACCACTTGGCCATTATAATAAAGGCTTGAAATGTGTATCCAATTGTTGGTGTCTCTTAGATCCACCACTTGGCCATTCTAACCATTTCTTAACACTAGGTTGGTAACCTAACAGGACATAAAAGTGTCCTTTCAGGGTTTTGAAAAAAACCTCCAAAACCATAGTAGATCCACTCATTTTGTAAAATCCTTTCATGAGGTTATAGTTCAAGGCCTACTACACATGGAAAAAATAAGAAAGTTGTAAAATTTCTCATCTTTTGGTCACACCAAGTCTCCAAAGTTGATGGACCAGTACATTTTCATCAAAACAGTCATTTCTTACGTTTTGTTGCATAAAAATAAGATTAGGGATTTTTGTAGGACTTGAGATAAATTCCCTAGTTAACTTCAATGGGTTGGTGATCACAACATATGATTGCTTCTCACTCACTATTTTTTGTTTTGCCAAAAGAAATAGGTACAAAAAAGTTGAATTTTCACCATTCTGCAAACCTATCATCAAAGTTTCTATAGCCACGCTCAATACAAATAATATATGCATGTTTTCTTAGTTCCCTATTGTCCTTTGGGTTCATAAGGAGCCATGGAGCATGTCAAAAGAATAATACATCTCTTACCAAGGGGAATCTTGGGGACAAAGATGAAGTGCTAAATACAGCAAAGATTAAAAAACTGGGTTCAACATTATGAGTTGTAGAATCCCATAGAAACTAGTCAATATCTAGCCAAATTTGATCCTTATGACTAGATATGGTTAGTACCTACAAAATGCATGTAGTTGTCACAAGAAACTAACAATATTGAAAAAGCTATACTTGATATACTAGAATGTTTCGTTTTCTTCTATAATTGAAAAAATCAACCATCGTTGTCTACTATGCAAAATAGGGTATTAGGTGCCCCAAAACTCAAGGAATATTAGTACCTACAAAATGCATGTAGTTGTCACAAGAAACTAACAATATTGAAAAAGCTATACTTGATATACTAGAATGTTTCGTTTTCTTCTATAATTGAAAAAATCAACCATCGTTGTCTACTATGCAAAATAGGGTATTAGGTGCCCCAAAACTCAAGGAATATTAGCTTTATGTTACAATATGTGACATAGAAAATCAAAAGTGCATTTGGATATCATGAAAGCCACCAAAAAAATCATAGAAGAGCTAAAATTGACTAAAAAACAGGATTTGACAATTTTTGTAATTTGGTCATAACTTACAACTTTAACATTTATTTCTCCCTAGAAGCATCAGGACATGTTGAGGACTACTAAAGATAGTTCTCTAGCATTATAGACCTCACAAACATGAATTCTAGAGTGGTATAGTTGCAAAAAGTTGAAAAAAGCCAAAAACAGGATGCGTTTTTTCACACATTTTAGGTTGTGAAATGTTGTGCAAGGACAAGGTTAAAGATGGAATTGATATTCCAAAAAATGTCGAGTTTTTTTCAGCTCATGAGACAACTTTCTAGATAGATAGCACCTCAAAATCCATTTTGAAACTCTTGACATAATTCAAGGAAAATGGTCACTTAATAGGACATAAAAGTGTCCCAGGACATAAAAGTGTCCCATTACCAACCTAGTGTTAAGGCTAGGTGCATTCAACACTTGGCCATCATAACACTTGTAATTTTAGACAATGTTTCTGGATGAGTAGATCCTAGATCCACTACTTGGACATTTAGACTAAGATTTGAGAAGTAGGTGGATCAAAGATCCACCACTTGGCCATTATAACTAAGGCTTGAATTGTGGATCCATTTGTTGGTGTCTCCTAGATCCACCTCTTTGCATTCTAACCCAGGTCTTAAAGTTAGTTGCATTCAACACTTGGCCATCATAACACTTGGAATTTTCACAATGTTTGTGGGATGAGTAGATCCTAGATCCACCACTTGGCCATTTAGACTAAGAATTAGGAATTAGATGCATCAAAGATCCACCACTTGGCCATTACAATGAAGGAATGAAATGTGGATCAAATTTTTGGGGTCTCCTAGATCCACCAGTTGGCCATTCTAACCCATGTCTTAAACTTAGCTGCATTCAACAGTTGGCCATCATAACACTTGTAATTTTGCACAATGATTGTGGGATGAGTAGATCATAGATCCAACACTTGGCCATTATAACGAAGGCTTGAAATGTAGATCCAATTGTTGGTGGCTACTAGATCCACTACTTGGACATTATAAATATGTCTTAAATTTAGGTGCAATCAACACTTGGCCATCACAACAGTTGTAATTTTACACAATTTTTGTGGGATCAGTAGATCCTAGATCAACCACTTGGCCATTTAGAATAAGAATTAGGAAGTAGGTGTATCAAAGCTCCATAACTTGGTCATTATAACAAAGGCTTGAATTCTGGATCCAGTCTTTGGTGTCTCCTAGATCCACCACTTGGCCATTCTAACCTTGTCTTAAAGTTAGCTGCATTTAGATCATAGATCCACGACTTGGCCATTTACTCTAGGAATTTGAAAGTAGGTGCATATGAGATCCACCACTTGGCCATTATAACAAAGGCTTGAATTGTGAATCCAATTGTTGGTGTCTCCTAGATCCACCACTTGGCCATTCTAACCCATGTCTTAAAGTTAAGTGCATTCAACACTTGGCCATCATAACAGTTGTAATTTTACACAACGTTTGTGCGATGAGTAGATCCTAGATCAACCACTTGGCCATTTAGAATAAGAATTAGAAGTAGGTGCATCAAAGATCCACCACTTGGCCATTATAACGAAGGCTTGAATTATGGATCCAATTGTTGGTGTCTCCTAGATCCACCACTTGGCCATTTACTCTAAGAATTGGAACGTAGGTGCATAAAAGATCCACCACTTGGCCGTTATAACGAAGGCTTGAATTGTGGATCCAAATTGTTGGTGTCTCATAGATCCAAAGCTTGGCCATTCTAACCCATGTCTTAAAGTTAGGTGCATTCCACACTTGGCCATCATAACAGTTGTAATTTTACACAATGTTTGTGGGATGAGAAGATTCTATATCCACCATCTGGCCATTTAGACTAAGAATTGGAAAGGAGGTGCATCAAAGATCCACCACTTGGCCATTATAACAAAGGTATGAATTGTGGATCCAATTGTTGGTGTCTCCTAGAACCACCACTTGGCCATTATAATCATGTCTTAAAGTTAGGTGCATTCAATACTTGGCCATTATAACACTTGTAATTGTACACAATATTTGTTGGATGAGTAGATCATAGATCCACCACTTGGCCATTAAGAGTAAGAATTGGAAATTAGGTGTATCAAAGATCCACCACTTGGACATTATAACGAAGGCTTGAAATGTGGATCCAATTATTGGTTTCTACTAGATCCACTACTTGTCCATTCTAATCATGTCTTAAAGTTAGTTGCATTTAATACTTGGCCATGATAACACTTGTAATTTTACACTATATTTGTGGGATAAGTAGATCCTAGATCAACCACTTGGCCATTTAGAATAAGAATTAGCAAGTAGATGCATCAAAGATCCACCACTTGGGCCATTATAAAGCGAAGGCTTGAATTGTGGATCCAATTGTTGGTGTCTCATAGATCCACTACTTGGCCATTCTAACCATGTCTTAAAGTTAGCTGCATTCAGATTATAGATCCACCACTTGTCCATTTACTATTTGTAAAGAAGGTTACCATCAGGAATGTGGATACAAAACCAATTGTGGATGAATTTATAGAGGCATTTGCAGGAAGGGAACTTTACTAGATGGGAGATCTCTATTCAAGGTACGATCAATTTTAACTAGATGTTGAGAGTAGAAATTTAACAACCATGAAAATGCCTTTGGGATAGGTAAGGAAGTATACCTTACCTCAAGGGTCAACTAATCTAGCTGCAGATATAATGAATAGAATGAAGAAGGTTTTACGTGACTTTATAGCTCAAATCATAATGCCAATTTTTATTTATAAAGCTTGAGGATATGAAAATAAGTGCACAACAATATGTAAATAATTAAGGATCCTAGTGTTGTTGCACCTATGGTGATCTTCACTATCTCTCATGTACCTTGGAATTTGCATCCAATCTTGGTTCCAAAATCACATTTGCCAAAGCTAATAGAGCTTCTTAGTGCGAATATTGGCATTGGTATTTTGGAGCCTTCTTGTGCTCCATATTCAAATACATGGTTCATTGTGCTTAAGAAGAATGGATCTTTGTGTTTCATATAAGACACGTACTTATAAACAAGGTTACCATCAGGAATGTCAATATAAAACCAATTGTGGATGAATTTATTGAAGCATTTGTAGGAAGGGCAATTTACTCAATGGGAGATCTCTATTCAAGGTAATGATGTGTACCTTACCTCAAGGGGCAACTAATTTAGGTGCACATATGATGAATGGAATGAAAAAGGTTTCACATGACTTTATACCTCAAATCACAATGCCATTTCTTGATGATGTGCCCATCAAAGGATGGGAATACAAAGACAAAGATGAAGCAATGGATTCGAGGGGGCGCCATAAGTTTTTTGCAGACCATATCAAAGACTGTGAGAAGCTTTTGTCAAGGTTGGAAGAATTTCATCTTACCTTGTTAGGACAAAAGTATGGATTTGGAGTTCATGACATGTTGATTGTGGGGCATATTTTGGTCCTTATGGTAGAAGGCCTTGTCTAGAAAAGATGGATGCAATAAAAAACATGAAAGCAACATGCATAAATGTTATTGAAGTTTGTAGATTTCTTGGTGCTTGCATCTTCTATCTTATTTGGATACCACATTATGCACATTTAGTAGCTCCTCTTTATAAGCTGTTGAGAAAGAATTAAAAGGGAATAAGAGTAAACAAAAGCAATGAGGAAGCTAGATAAGCTACTTCTTTCATCACCAACCTTGAGAAAGGTAGGATATGCATGTGAAAGACCTATCATTGTGACCATGGACATGATTCCTACATGGATAGGATGGACAGTAGGGCAAGATGATGATGAAGAGAGATAATGTAGGGACTACTTAAGTACCTTGCAAAAATAGGATGATTGGATTGAGCAGGAATTCAAGTGGATAAGAAGAAAAGAATATGGATACTTCTTAAAGCATTAGGAAGAGAATGGGGTCTAGGAGGGCCTCTTTATTTAGTAGTTTAAGGAATTCAAACCATTAGTATTAATAAAGTAATCAAAGGACAACTTTTCAATTCAAACAGGCAAAACGGCTAGTTTATTTGAATTCAAATTTTCCCCCCAAAATGGAATTTAAAATCTAGCCGGTAAAACCATATCATGTAGCATACCTATGGAAAGAGCTCAAAGCGTATATTGTAGATATATGATCCCGCTCAAATCGAAGATCATATGTGGGAGCTATGGAAGACAAAAAATCATAAAATTTTCCACCTCCTTTTTGGGGGGAAAGTGCAGCCTTTGACCACTCTTACACATCTCTTACACACCCACCATTCTTGCACACATGGTGTACACCTATTCGTCAAAATGTTAATCACCTTCATAAGCTCATGGCAAATAAAGAGGCCCTCCTACACCCCATCCTCTTCCTAATGGAATATCTACTTATGGAACCATCCTAAATGAAGAGATGGAACATCATTGCGGATAATGTGCAATAAGTTCACTGAACAATAGATAATCAAGGATTTCCATGAAAGATTATGGGCAGGACATCAAGGTGTATGGGAAACATTTACCAAAGTAAAAGAAAGATGTTGGTGGAAAGTGATGTATAAAGATGTGGTTGAGTTTGTGAAGTCTTGTATGACATGCCAAGTGTATTCAGATATATGGCATCGTGATGGAATACATCCTACTTATCCCATTGGCTATGCATTACAAATAGCTTGTGGACCTGATAACAATGCATTTGGGACTTTGGAATATGAGATATTTGGTCCTTGCAAGAGAAGATTTATCTAATCGAGTTGAAGGGCATGCATTGAGGAAAAAGAATATTGAAGTTGTATATAAATTATTATTTGTTGAAGTGATCTATCACTATGAATGTGTGGGAAAGATAACTACAAATAGAGGAGAATCAGATGCAGATGAGGAGGCATAGTATGCACAACTACATAAGTAGTGGACACATAACACAATAGGTTACGGGATTTTTCTATGCCCAACATGCTCTCTCTCTATCTCTCTTTATGTTTCATTTGTTTTTAAAGGAATAATGGAATTTGGCATGTTTTTACTACATCTTCTATGGCGGTATGGTAAAACAAACGGCCAAGAGCCATTTGTTTCTGAAGAGCTACGATCCATTTATTTTGGAATGGCTAAGAGGAGCTGTTTGCTTGTAATCCATCAAGGATTTCTTTGAAGATCGAAATATCTACCCATTTGATTTTCCATTGACTCTAATGGACAAGCAACAGTCTTGCCGTTAGTGATTGTATGGGTGTCACTTTCGCACCACGTACTTTCCCAAAATTCAATGCTCAAGTTGAGTTTTTGATGATTTTAATCTCGTACATGCTTATATCCCTCTCTACCTCTATCCATCACTCTCCCTCTCTACCTCTATCCCTCGCGCTCTCTACCTCTCCCTCTCTCTACTTCTATCCCTCTCCCTCCCTACCTTCTATCTCTCTACCTCTCCCTCTCTCCTTCTCTACCTTTTATGTCATTAAAACTAATATCTAACTATCCCAAATGATTTTCCTATATTAAACTGATCATTTAATGTGGAAGGATAAAAGGGGAACAAGAGTTAGTATGTTAGAATGTAATGGACCTCAAAGACCTTAGGGTTAGCTTCATTAAATACCTCCAAAGGTTAGTGTTAAAATCCGACATTAGACAAGCTAGGGTTGTGCTTAGACCTTAAACAAGCTAGGGTTCTGCTTGAGGTTCTTGATGACTAAGCTTCTTGATGACTAAGGTGCTAACTAAGTTGTTGACTAAACTGCTTGCTGACTAAGGTGCTTGAGGTGTTTGCTGACTAATGTGCTTGAAGGTGAGGTGGTGTTCAAAGGTCAACTAAAATCCCTACAAGGAGGGGGGAGCCCCACCCACAAGAGGGGGGATGAGAGAGCACACACTCTCTCTCTCGCTCTCGCTCTCTCTCTCTCTCTCTCTCTCTCTCTCACACACACACACACACACACACACACACACACACACACACACACACACACACACACACACACACACACACACACACACACACACACACACACACACACACACACACACACACACACACACACACACACACACACAGACACACACACACACACACACACACACACACACAAGGGGCTACCCAAGACAAAATAAGCATATGGACACATGTCAAACCTCTAGATAGGTTGCCCATATATTGTGCCTAGATCTTAATGGATGGCCTTAAAGGGGGTCCAATGAGAAATTATTTCAATGAAGTAATTAGTTGAGCACTCTTTGTCTAAAGGGGAAAGGAGGACACTTGTACAAATGCTACACCAGTTGCTTGTTTTGCAGGAGGCCTCTCATTGGCTAGCCTTGGGGAGGTCCAATGAGCTTCAAGCTAGTGTAATGAGAGAAAATAACCTCTCCCACTCTCTCATTCTTGCAACCCACAAGCCCACACACTCCCTCTCTCTAAATTTGGAGTTGCAAGAAGTCATCTTATTCTCCAAGCTTGAGGAAAGTAAAGCTACACACACAATTTCTTGACTATGGAGTGCAAATCCAACCAAGAGTCATGCTTAATGTAATGCTTATCATTATCCTAATCTCTATTATCACTATGCTAAGCTATGCTATGCTCTAAGAGTGGTTATGTGAGGAGAATACTTATTTCTCCTAAAGGTACTTCTCATTCTCTTCATCTTCCTCACTCTCCGCTAGCTCTCTTCACCTTTCATGGTGTTTGAGGTCTTGGGATTGACGATTCTACCGGTTTCTTGTTGTTTACAAGTAGGTAGATAGTTATTCTCAAGCATAAGTTGGTGCATGAATCTTCCATCTTCATGGAACCAAAGGGGTCTTAAGGAACACAGAAGATTGTATTGTACCAAGTCTCTCTTGTTGGGATTTGTGCGCTCCTTGCCGCACTGTCGAAGCAAGGGACTTGCCGATACACCGTGTACGAGCCGCAGACGGCTCCAAGCACACAACTAGTTTAACTAGTAAGCTCAAGAGGGCAATGGTGTGTCACTCACCGCCTTATGCTCCTGCCGTAGAGGATTCCTCGCCGCGAAGAAGAGGGAGACACCGCTATGCCCCGCTCAACCGCCTCGCCGCCGTTGTGCCGCCGCAATGCTCGATCGCACACACACTCTCACACTCTCTCTCTCTCTCTCACACACACACGCACACACACAAGGAGATGGTGAAGGAGAAGGTGGAGATGGAGCAAGAGTAGCTTCTATTGCACAATGAGAGAATGAATCAATTTTAGGTTTAATTGGCTTTTATGTGAGCTCACCCCATTCACACTTGGGCGCCCATGCTTAGCCAACTAACCCTAGCATGTTCGTGTTAGAGTGCGCCTCTCATCGGCGATCACTCTACCTTTCCCTATTGGACCGACAAGCCCGGTGCCTGACTCTACTTAAATAAATAATACAGTTACAGTGTCCGTCGTAGGCGATAGGGTGTCCGTGAGCCACGAGGGTTAACATTGCCCCCCTTCTTGATGTAGATTCCGTCCTCGGAAGCTATTGAGTTGAATCTTGGTATGTCCATGTTGTAGAGCATCTAGATTTGAATCTGCAAGGCAAAGTCATTGTTTTAGCAAGCGGAATTATATTGCCATAAATCATGAGGGGAATGTAAAGTACATGTGGAAATGAGTAAATGCAAGATTTATGAAATGTTGGACTGCCATTAAGGACAAATAAATTGCACTTTGAGTAAATTAATTAATCAAGAGTTTTGAGCTTATGGGTGAGTCTATCAATTAGTTAGCTATGACTAAGGTTAAAACAACTACTCTAGTACTAGCTAAGCTAAGAAGATTATCTAAATGCAAGATTCCCTAATTATGCTTTTCAGCTTTGATTAGCCAACTCGGTCTCACAACTGCAAACAAAATCTTGAAATGTTAACTGTAAGCTCAATGGAAGTCTTTTTTCTTTTTTTTTTAATACTTTTTTACTTTGGGTCACAATCATGTGACGTGTGTGCTTATTTTGTATGTCCGGGGTTTGTTGCTTCTCAAGGAAAAGCGCCCACACTGGGAACCTTTAGGGCTCTAGTACCATAGACAATACATGTGAGTGAAGTACCAATTCAAGCCAGGATTTCTCTTCCAGCGTAAGATTTTTCATTTGTGGCACTTATGTTTTGTTTTTTTTGCTTCCATTTCCTTGGTATTCGCACTAGTGTTTTTTGTTGTTTAAGTGAGCAAGCCTTTCTCTGCCTAAAACATTCCTAAGGTCTCAAATACTCGGATAATTTTATTAGCTAGGCCTAGTGGTCAAGTAAATGAGTTAACCTAAAGTCACGGTCTCCTAATCTCCAGGCTCATCCATAAGATTAAACTGGAGTTCAATCAACTTAAGAAAAGAAAAATTTATACATCTATAATGGCAGATAACATCATAACTATTGCACTCAAACAAAGAATGAAAAATCATTATTAGCAATTACACATATCCACCAACATGAATCATGGAAAGTAGTACACCTGGAGGTATGGAGTGGCTCATTTTGTTGAAGCAGATGTCCTCAGCCATGTGGATGGAGATCCATATAAGTCCTACCTAACACATCCAAAAACAGGCACTATACCTCTAGGAGGCATGTCAGTGTGAAAAATTAAAACTCCTAAAAAACAAACTCAAAACACAATCTAGACCCCTAACCTACCTATCTATCACCCCTTTTAGAATCAAGGAAAGAGGATATTATATAAACCGGGTGGCCACCCTAAGGCTAGGCCTCTATCCTCATCATCTAGATAAATAAAATCGTTGTCCGTGAGGCCATAGTCTTCCTCGGTCTCTATTAGTTCCTCTTCATCATCCTCTTGTGCAAGCATGCTAATCTTTTTTCATCTTGTGCAAAAGAATAAGCATGTGCCATTGGAGACACATTCGCTACTGGGTAGGGATCACTAGTTAGCCATAGACGTATCAGCCATTCTAACTCCTCAAAATTTCTCTCACATGCAAGGCTCTCTATCAAATCCCATTCGCAAGAAAGTATAGGGTAGCATACGTAGAACACTTGAGTAAACGACAAAGGGTACCTTTCATCAAAAATAGAAGTGCATGCCTCTGGTGAAGTAGCCATTTCTGACAAGACAGATAGATTTGGTTAGGCCTTTAAAACATAAGAGTTGTTTTTGTGTGTTGCTTGAATTGACACGGTGAATTTGGACTTATATGTAAGATCTGATAGGGTGCTCTCCCGTTTCTAGTCGCTCTTGCTCTTTACTATTTTTGTTTTTTGTGAGTATAAGGCTATATATATACATTCCCTAAGATTGGAATTGAGAGGTCAGGGAGGAAGGTTGAGAGGGGAGCGAGTGAATGATTGAGGTTAGCAAACACTCCCCCCTTCCTTGGGTAGATCATACCTTTTGGAAGGAGGTCGTCACCTTTTGAAACCAATTGTTCCAAGTTGTTATGGGTGAAGGTTTTAACCAATAGTTTTCGACCGCCCTATGCGTTTCATCTAGTTGCAAGGGTGGTAAGGTACTCTCCCATGATTTTATTGGCAACGTTGTTGTAGATGGTGAACTTACCCCGGGAGGTGCAAACTCTTTCGTGCTTGTATGGATATGTACAGTGGTAGGTGGAGGTTGTGTCGAAGCTTCTATTTGCGTATAGGGACTACATGAAGAGCAAGAAGCTTCATTTGATTTCCGTGTTCCTGAGCTAGGTGGAACAAATCGTTCTTTCTTTGGTACCCAAACTAGCTCTAGATCGGGTGTGTAACATTCCATGATTTTTTCTTTTTTGCGATTTTCAATTTGTTTTGGAGCCACAGGATTGGGTTTACATGGGCCAGGTGACAGGTAAGAGTACACTTTACATTTGGGCACCCAGATTTGATCATTTCCTTCATAGTATCCTTGGGCTTCCAATAGTCGTTTAGGAATCCAACGCAACGTTTCTTTACATTTGTTGGAGTGAGTGGGACGGTTCTTACTAGGTTTCCGTTTTTTTGCATCAACCATGCTCACTACAGAGGCTTTAGGGACCCACTTGTATGTTTTCTGTGTTATATTAGGATGGTTCTTGTGTGTCTCAAGCGTTCTTTCAACTACATCAGTTGAAGCTCTAGAGAGTTGGGCTATGGGGACGTATGGTTCAATCTCCTGGACATGCAATGTCTTGGGTTTTATTTCCTTAGGCAATATCTCAGGGACTATGGCTTGAGTGGTAGGGCTAAGAGTTGGTTTTTGCGTTGTAACACCCCCAGTCCCCCAATCAATAGTGCATTTGGTGGCTATCATCCACGTGCGGCCTAGGTTTATATTACCCTCCATAGTTCTAGTAGGCATGACCAAAAAGTCTTGACCTACAATCCCATTGTCATAACTGACAGAAGTGTGCCAGATTCCAAAAACCGTAGTTTTTTTCTTGTTGACACCCTTGACTTGGATAATACTCTCAGATAGAGGTGGCTTCCCTAACTTGGTGTGTCAGAGTCCAACCCATCCTCTTCGATTTCCACGTGGAATGCATTTGTGACCCCAAGGTTTGCCTCTCGTTTTTGTCTTATACGTTGTTGTCGCTCCTTAGCCTCAGCTTGAGCTTGTATCTTGTTTAACTCGGTTTGTGCTTTGGCGGCCTTCTTTTGATGAATGGCCCGTAGTTCTTCTTGGCTTAAAGGATCATAATATCTTTTGAATTTACTCCCATTGAGGAATCCAATGGTTTCAACTCCATCAAGAGTTTCCACACGAAGGGTACCTTGTGGGGTAATTTCACATACTCTATATGGTCCTTTACCAGCATATTTCAACTTTTTCTTCTCTTTACGTACTCCATACATAAGGACTTTATCACCAACTTTGATGTCCTTGTCCTTCACATGGCGATCAAACCACTTCTTTCTCCTATCCTTTTCCACAAGAGCATTTTGCACAGCCAACTGTCTCTCTTCGTCTAGTTTTTCTAAGATATACAAACGCTCGGTTAAGGGGTTACCATTCCATCCTTCTTGCGAAGCTACCCTAAGACTAGGAATGACAAACTCCCAAGGCATAACCGCTTCTTGGCCGTATACCATTTTGAATGGCGTACAATTAATAGCCACTTTGTAAGCAGTACGATAAGCCCATAGAGCAGATGTCAACTTCAAATCCCAATCAGTGCGATGAGCTTCTACCGTCTTGGTTAAAATAGAGATTAGAGTCTTGTTGGTGCTCTCGGCTTGTCCATTAGCTTGCGGGTAATAAGGTGTAGACTTATGGTGGGATATCATAAAGGTCGTGGTAAGCTCTCTTATTACCTCATTTATAAAATGGGTACCATTATCACTAACAATTTCAAAAGGGCAACCAAATCTTGTGATAATGTTCTCAAAAAGAAACTTAGTTGTTGTCCTCGTGTCAGCTTTTTGTGAAGCCTTAGCTTCAGTCCACTTTGTTACATAGTCCGTAGTAACTAGAATATATCGAGATTGAGTGTTGCGAGCTGCGGGACTAATTGGACCTACAAAGTCTAAGCCCCATTTTTCAAATGGTTGGGTTACTTTAATAGGATGTAAGGGAATTCTGTCTTTGCGCTGTGTGGTCTTGTAACGTTGGCACTCATCACACCCTTTTGCAAAAAGTGATGCATCCTTAAATAAAGTTGGCCACCAATAGCTTGATTGCAGCACCTTTCTAGCAGTCAGGTCTCCTGAAAAATGACCTCTTGCTATGCGCATATGTGCTTCTTGCAAGATATACAAATATTCATCCTCGCGGGCACAACGCCTAAGAATATCATCCTTGCCTAATCTATACAGAGTTCCGGCAATCAAACAATAGGGTTCACATTCTTTTACTAGCCTTCGAGCGATATCCTTACGAAGTTCCTTGGGTGGAAAACCATTAACTAAAAAGTTAACAATGTTCTCACTCCATTCAGGCATAGTCTCAACTATGAATAGGGAAGTATCGGGTAATTCATCATCAACTTCTGTAGGGGCTTCACCATTGGGTATGTGAGACAAATGATTAGCCATGACGTGCCTTTTACCGGGTCTCACTACAATCGTGAAATCAAACTCCAGAAGAATTAACAACCATCGTGTGATTCTTCCTGTGGAGCATGGCTTGTTTACCAGATACAACAACGCTTGATGGTCCACATAAAATACAAACTTGTTTGCCAGAAGGTAGTAGCGAAATTTCTTTACTGCATAAACCATTGCCAAACCTTCTCGCTCTGTAGTGGTGTAGTTCCTTTCAGCATCGTTCAATTGACGGCTTGCAAAGCTAATGGGATAGTCCAATTTATGTTCTCCTGGTTGAGTGAGAACACACCCAATAGCAAAGTTTGATGCATCAATATACACATGGAAAATGACATCCCAGTTAGGTGTCCTTAAAATCGGAGCACTTGCTAGTGTTTTCTTCAATTGTTCATAGGCCTGGTCACACTCTTCAGTCCATTTAAATTCAATGAGAAGCTTGTATAAAGGACGTGCTATCTCAACGAAAAATAAAATAAATCGTCGATAATAACCCACGTGTCCCATGAACCTTTGAACTCCCTTGTAATTGGTTGGTGGTGGTAACTCTAGAATCACTTTAATTTTGCTCTCATCGGTTGAGATACCATTATTGGATACTATATGCCCTAAAACAACTCCATGCTTGACCCAAAATTGGCATTTGAACGGGTTCAATGAGATACGATATAACCTACACTTTTCAAACACCTTCCGCAAACATGATAGATGTTCCTTCCAAGAAGAGTAAACACAAAGGTCGTCTAAGAAAGCTTCACAAAACTCTCTCAAATATTCTTTAAAGGTAGTGTTTATTAATCGTTGGAATGTAACAGGGGCATTTGTTAAGCCAAAAGCCATCACACGAAATGCAAACACGCCAAATTCTGTGATGAAGGCAGTTTTAGCTTGGTCCTCTAGCGCTATCATGATTTGGTTGTAGCCTGAGTACCCATCTAGAAAGCTGTAAGCTTCCTTGCTTGCAACTCTTTCGAGTACATGTTCGGAATATGGTAGGGGGTAATGGTCTCTTCTAGTAGCTGCATTAACTTTTTTGAGGTCCACGCACACCCTGAGTTTCCCATTCTTTTTTGGCACGATAACTATCGGAGACACCCATTCAGAGTGTTCAATGGGATATATGAACCCACATTTGATAAGCTTTTCTAGTTCTTCTTGAATGATCTTTGCGTACCTAGGATTCATCGGGTAGGGTCTTTGTTGTACGGGCTTCGCAGTGCTAATCATAGGGATTGTATGTTGGACCACAGAAGGTGGAACACCTTTCATATCATGGTATGTCCAAGCGAATACGTCCTTGAATTCCTTGAGAAGCTCTTTGAGGACCGCCTCTTCAACTTCTGTGAGGTCTTGGGCAATAAAAACAGGTTTTGATTCTTCACCGGGGTCAGCTAATTCTATTTCTTTAACTATTGCCGGACCATCATAGATTCCATTATTCCCATCGATAGGTATTCTTTGGGCTTTTGTGTACACAACCTTTGCTTCCCCTGTGGTGTAAGATTTGAAATGTTCTGGTGCAGGATGCAAGTCTGTGGATTCTGGTTGTGCTTTGGTTTGTGCTTCCATTTCTGCTTTCTTGTGTTGTCGAGCTAACTCTTGGTTTTGACGCCTCCTTGCAGTGCGGCTCAACCTTGGCTTGTCTATGATCTCTAATTGGGCTATGTCATGGGGTCGTGGTCTACACCACATAACATTTTGGAGATATTCACCCCAATTGTCTACCAATTTTCGATGAGCATCACATGCCCCTATATAACTGAGCCATTCTAATGAGGATCTCTTCTTTTTTATCCTAGCACGTACATTGGCTCGATATCGATGCCTCTTAAGGTTTTTCTTTTTCTTATTTGAGACCTGCTTTTGATTTGCATTTAGATCTGGCTCACTAAAGGAGTCCTCGTTGGTGTCCTCTTCACTCTCGGGGGAGCTATCATCGGTTGATGTGCTCGGTCCTTCCGAATTTTTTGACTCTGAACTTGCTCCACTCTCTAATTCATGAGATTCAGAATCCGTTTCACTCTGGGAGTCAGTGTCCAAGTCGTGTTGGTCAAAGTCTTCTATTGAGCTATCGGTGTCACTGTCAGATTGGTCCACAATTGCCTTGCCCTTAGAAGATGCATGTATGGCACTTATCATGTTCAGAGGTGCAATTTGTGGTACCTCTTCCACCTCTGGTGTGACCCAAGTGGTTCCTCTATTTCCCCAGGTATCTATGGTTGCAGCTAGGTGTACCCAGTCTACGTTGTCTGATTCCGTCATACCCGGTAACACATCCATGTAAGGAGAATCTTGGCCAATGTCTGTATCCTTCTTACAAGTGTAACAATATTGTAGTGGGGCCGAGTGAACTGTGGTGTCAGAGCGATGATCAATAATGGTTTTACTCCCTAAGGGGTGTACCTTACCAGTCACCAAATCCACTCTAAGGACAGAGTCTTGGAATTGCAAATAGACATGATTTTTAGACCAATCATGAACCATTTGTGCTTCCCTCATGAATGGTCGTCCTAAAATCATTTCATATGACATAAGGTGTTTAGAGAAATCCATTACAATGAGCGTATGTCGTACCTTGTGTCCTAGAACTTTGATCTTAAGATCCTTGAGCATCCCCATAGGTTTGGCTATGGTACCATTTGCCATCTTTACCACAATGTTAGTAACACTGAGGCGGGGTTTTCCCATGGATTCCCAACAATCTTTTGTAACGATGTTAACTCCCGCACCACCATCAAGAATTCCCTTTATAGTTAATCCCTTGGTAGTGATGGGTAGGGTCGCATTAGACTCGTCGCCTTCAAAATATTTCCCTAATTCGTTAATGGGTACCTCGATCACAGACTCGTGTCCATCTAAGTCAAGTGATTGCACATGATTTTCCTCATCAATCATAATCGAGTCAGGCCTATTTGGTTGCGCAAACTGCGGTAATCCCGTTCGTAGATCTCCGTTAAGGAATGCTCGAAGTGCAAGGAATAACTCAGGATCTCCATACAGCTTTGCTATGATCGTGGTTCGGACCTCAGAAGACATGAAGTCCACTAGTTTGGCAACATTCATTGGCATTTTGCAGGGTGCAGGTCCTTGACTAGGAACTGGTGAGGATGGAATCTCATATTCCTCAATGGGATCAGGTATTCCTTCGTTAAACATCCTTTCCAACAAGAAAGGTGTATGCTCACTTCCTGATGCCCCGTCCTCACTCCCTTCTTGGATGATACTAGATATGGCTAACGGTCTATGGTTCATGTGGGGTGGATGAACTTGCGTGGGAAACACTGTGTCATGAATTTTGACATGCATGGTTTCTGGTTCTAGTTTCCTTTGAGTCTCCTCCACTAAACCTCTTAGATGTTTCACCTGCTCAATCTCGTCTACTGGGTTTGGATACGTCCCAATCTTCTTTTTACGATTCTTCCCTTTTTGCCCCTGCGGTTTATCTTGGGGGTCTTGGATTGGATTTGGAAACACTTGTGGTGTTTTCAGAGGCTCTTTATGGTTTTCTCTTATTCGGTTTTCATTTGGTTCCATGTTGCGGTTTTCTTTGTCGGTCTTTCCCTTTGTGGTATTGGTTCTAGTCTCCATTGTCTCGATTGAATCTGAATCATCCTCGAGGTCATTCATATACACGGGGTCATCTCCTGTTCCTATGTTTGTTTCGGAACTTGGCTTTGAATTTCACGTATTCTGCGACCTCTTCCTTCGTGTCTTCTTTTTCTTTGCTTGGATAACTGATGCAGTATCTCTCTCTTCGAGGATATGGCCTGGCCCTTGAAGCATGGACCGTGTAATCGCATAAGCGGGTGCGACGGGTGGTATTGGTGATGTCACACTAGCAATTTCGACCAAATTTAGGGGTGTGATTTTAGGCGCATTTGGGTTATAGGGGCATTGGGCAATCAAGTGATCTATGCCACAACGATTACATGCGAGTATTGGCATTGCAGACGTGCTCCCTTGATTCATTTTCATCTGTGCAGCATTCTTTTGTAGCCTAATAGGGCACTCCGCTGCCCGATGTGGTCCACCACACTCGTAGCATTGAAGAGGTGGCCTCCTAGCCTGGGTGTTGATATTTTGACCTCTGGATGCGAGAGCAGCAGCTTGATAAACCGGCTTGACTTGCCCCCAACAATCTTCCATGTAGTATATAGGACACTCTTCCAATGTATCAAGTCCGTAGGCAATACTAGTGTCTATTTCCTCCTCAAAGCCATCTGCATAAGCATTTGATGGCTCGCAACCCACTTGGTTCATAGGGGCGACTCTTGGATGCGGGGGCTACGGTCCTAGCACAGGAGGTGGTAGCGGTGTAGCTTGTACAACATTTTGAGGTCTAGGGACCATGTGTTGCGGTAGTTGCTCAACAGGTGGAGCAGGCATCAATACAGGAGCTCGAGGTGCATCCGTCCAGGCTACAGGTGGTCTATTTTCCATAATGCGTTTGATCATTAAACAATCCTTAGCTTGGTGACCATACCTACCACATGCGTTGCAAGTTCCATTAAATTTTACTCTAAACGTAGGGCACTCACTAGTGCTATGTGGACCTAAGAAAATGGAACACCATTGTTGCTCCCTTCTTGGATACATGTGACTATTTTGAGGGGGTCGATTATCCTTAAGAGACTCTTGGATTGCCTTGGTGAGGTCTGTCAAGAATGTCTCAAATACCTTTGGCTCATTGGCAATGGGCTTTGCAGTCATGGGTTCATACTCAATGGCTTGTGAGCTAGTGGATCTCGTGTCAGTAGACACCCTCATTCCTGCTATCATCAAGTTGTCCTCTAGTTGGATTGCATTGGCAGTGACATCTTCCCAGGTTGTGATACCTCTAATCACTAGTCCATTATAGATTCCTTCATTCCTCAACCCTCGAATGAATCGATCAAGCAGTTGGTTATTGTTGAAGCGCTCATTTACAGGGGAGCGAGAGTTTAAGTGCTTTAGACGACTAATGAAGTCCCTTACTGACTCTCCTTCCTTACGTTCGACATTCTGTAGCTGAGATGCTACACCCCAAAGCACACCTTCTCGTATGTACTCCTTTAGAAACAACCTTCGAAGGGTAGGGTAGATTGTTTTCTCGTCCACCCTTAGGGTTCTATACCAATCTCCAGCCTTCCCACTTAATGTCAAGCTTAAGGCATTGCACTTATGTAGTTCGTTGCGTTCCCCTAAGGAATCACATACTTGTTCAAACACTTCAATGTGTTTTCTAGCATCTTCGTCCCCATTGAATTTTTGTGTGAGTTTGGCAATTTGTACTGCCTTACTTCTAGGCTCTCTATCAAATGCGTGACGCATATTTTCCGCGATAGATCGACCTATGGTTTGAGCAAACGCTGCCAAGTCACCTATGTGAGGAGGCAGGGCCGGTGGAGGTACTCTTGGAATCATATGTGGGAGAGCGACGGGTACCGGTCTTGGCATATGTGTGGATGATGCAGGATATGGAACATAACCGGGCATAGGTCCACTCGGATAAGGGCTAGGGAGCGGCACTCGAGGAGCATAAACAAGTGGTACAATTGGAGGTGTGGGGGCCATGTGTGCATAAGGGGCTAGAGGCACATACGGTCGAGGCCCCATATTAGGTACTACGACACTAGGTAGTGGCACTGCGCTAACCGTAGATGTCATCGGTACATTCTCTGTCAGCCTTATCCCTGGAGTGAGCACTGAGTTTTCCTTAATAGAGGGTTGAGCCAAGTTAGGGAAGCTAAAGTTGCCACTCGGAGGCTCAGATTGCATAGAGACCCCAGGTGAAATGACGTAAGATGGGTCCATGGGGCTCATTAGAGGAGTCTCCATTTGTGATAGAGTAGGCTGTTGAGCCTTTCTCGTATCCAGAAATCTCATGGGGCCAGTTGAGAGTATATTTACCCATCGGTTTTGCCTTTCTGATTGAATAATGCCATGGATAACATTACAGATCATTTTCTGTTGATCTTCGATGCTTGTGGCGCTAGAGGTGGATTGTACAATCTCTATCCATCCTACATGGTAGGCGTGGCCAGAGTGTAGATCCGTCAACACCTCAGTGTGGAGGTCGTATGTCCAATGATCATTAATGAACAATCCTTCTAGAGTCGACGTGTTAACGGTTTCTTGTGAGGTAGAAGCAATGTTGCTCCCCGTGGTTTTACTTGTCACCAACGGTACTCTAGAGGGAACTTCTGAAGGAGGCAGCTCAACAGGGCCTTCTTGGTAAGAAGTTGGCAGGATATCCACATGGACACTCTTTGGGGGTGTGGAGTCCACGTGCGATGTGAAAGGAGAGTCCACTTCCCCACCCCCTTCGTGCGCTTCATTTGCATCAGGTTCCGAGCGAGTAGCTCTACCTAATGTTTCCATGAAACGGCTAAACATACTAGTACTAGGCTGTGGAGCTTCGGGAGGTGCATGGCCTTCTCTCTCAGTGTTTTGGGTAGGGTATGCTTCCATGATTTCTGAGTCGGAGGAGGAATCACTAGTGGCTATTTTAGGGTCTTGGGTGGTGCTACCTTGTGTCCCCGCTGAGGGTCTAGATCCTATCGTGGATGGGTAATGGGTGTCCGTATGAACAGAGGCACCCTCAATATGCTCGTGTTCTAGCACCCGCCCAGAGAGTAAGTGCATGTGCTTTTGATACCCTAAGGTGTCAAAAAGCTGCTCTAGGAGGCCTTGTGACTAGTTTTTAGCGTGTTTTTTGTTTGTTTTTTTGCTAGATTTTTTAGAGCGTGTCGTGGAATGGGCCGTGTGATAGCTCGAAATGAGCGTATCGGTCAGAGGGTCGTGCCGTGCTTTACAGCCCTCCGTTTGGTCACTCTATGCCCTCGGAATCCCTAAAACTGTCAATTTCCAGTAGGGAACTAGGCCCAAACTAGAAAGTCTAAGGGTGCAAGTGGGAAGAGAAGGGAGGAGAGTGGAGGACTTGTCCCACATGCTCTCATTCTCTCTTGAGGGAGTAGGGTATATATATAAGAGTGAGTCTAGTATATATCATAAGACTGAGGACTGAGGCCTGGGCTTGGGCTTGGGCTTGGGGAAATGATCCCGATCTATCTTTTATACAGACCAACCCGTACGTTTTTATAACTCACGTTTTTTATTTTCGAAAATTTAACCTCCCACTCACTCGCGATTTTTATTTTTCGGATTTTTTTTTTATTTTTTTCGAAAACATTTTTTTTTTGAGATATTATTTGGTACGCGTTTTGGTGCGCGTTGACCTCACCTACCTATTTACTGTCCCACCTACCTACTGACTTGCTAATCATTGGTTCACCTAATTACTAACCTACTTAATTAACTAACTGTGCGCCTAACTGTGCACAAACCAGAAAACACAGAAAATGCAGAAATTGAAACTTGACAGAACTGTGCAGTGAAAACACAGAAAACGCAAAAAACGTAAGAAATGCTAACTGTGTGACTAATGCTAACTGTGTGCAAACAAAAAAATAGAATTTTGCTAACTGTCTAACTAATACTAAATGTACGCAGCAGAAAAACAGAAAATGCTAACTTCCTCTCCCTCTTCTTTCCTACTGCAAACCACTCATACAAGAAGCACAAAGTGCCTCTTGGGCTTAGTGCAGGGCTATTCCCCGGCAACGGCGCCAAAAATGTGTGCTCCTTGCCGCACTGTCGAAGCAAGGGACTTGCCGATACACCGTGTACGAGCCGCAGACGGCTCCAAGCACACAACTAGTTTAACTAGTAAGCTCAAGAGGGCAATGGTGTGTCACTCACCACCTTATGCTCCTGCCGTAGAGGATTCCTCGCCGCGAAGAAGAGGGAGACGCCGCTACGCCGCGCTCAACCGCCTCGCCGCCGTTGTACCGCCGCAACGCTCGATCGCACACACACTCTCACACACACTCTCTCTCTCTCTCTCTCTCACACGCACACACACAAGGAGATGGTGAAGGAGAAGGTGGAGATGGAGCAAGAGCAGCTTCTATTGCACAATGAGAGAATGACTCACTTTTAGGTTTAATTGGCTTTTATGTGAGCTCACCCCATTCACACTTGGGCGCCCATGCTTAGCCAACTAACCCTAGCATGTTCGTGTTAGAGTGCGCCTCTCATCGGTGATCACTCTACCTTTCCCTATTGGACCGACAAGCCCGGTGCCTGACTCTACTTAAATAAATAATACGGTTACAGTGTCCGTCGTAGGCGATAGGGTGTCCGTGAGCCACGAGGGTTAACAGGATTATCTATAATACAAATGCCTATTGGAGGGAGGACCAACTCCAAGTAATCCGTTCCTCAATCGTTGTCAATTTTCTATATTTCTCTCTCTTTTATAAGTTATTTCTCATGCCATGTTAATTAGGAATGTGTAAATGTGTTGCTATCTCCAGCCAAGCACTCTCTCTAGCTCTTTGAGTATTTTCTTAAAGGAAAGCTCACTATGTTCAATTTACTTTCGCTATGTTCATGATTCTAGCTAGATACCGTTACATTGGTATCAGAGCATTTGGTTTCTCTTTTCTTGCTTGAGAAGAGAGGTCCTCAAGTTCTCCATGAAAGGTTGGAGTTGTTCATTGCAAAAGGGTAAGTGGGATAGGGATCTATTATTTCTGTTGGCATGCCTATCCTATGATAGGGTTCGGGGTACACCGTTGGGAATTTTAGAGTTAATAATGGAGTCCAATGATCCACCCCTCTACTCTTTGAAATCAACAATTTTCTAAACCACGGGTGTGGGTGCTTGAGAGCTAATCTTCAAGAGTAAGAGGAGTAGCAACTAGGGCTTTGAGGTTCCAAAGAATAAGTAAACCTACACATAAAATTTTGTTAGCATGGCTGACAATAATAAAGAGAGTAGAATGAATATTGATAGTGTTGATTTTTGCACATGAAGGTGCTACTAATGATGCCCCTATTCTTGTTAATTTTCTTGTCTCTAGGCTTGAACAAGCCCTAGGCAACCCCGCTCTACAAGGTGAAGTTTACCAACAACTTCGTAGCCATGGAATTCTCCAAGCTCACCATGAAGAGAGAGTACCTGTGAAGTTTCTTGGTGAAACTTCCAAAACATGGCTCTCTACGGTGAGAGAAGAGGAGGATCCCTACCAAGGGATCCACAACGACTACTTGCGGATAACCCTTCCCTAAAAAGGAGAGGTCAAATCCAACAGTAGAGCTTCCCCCAAATGCAAGAGAAAGAAGTGAGTCTCCTAACAATTCTAATGATGTGGCTCCTAGAAGAGGGTGGTCTCAATGATCTTCAACTCCTCCCAAGAGGAAAATATCGCCGCACAGTCCTCTTCCTCATACTCTCAAAAGAGAAAAGAGAAATCATAGAAGGAAGAAGGAGAGAAAGAGTTCACCCTCTTCTCCATGTTCATCATCATTCTCTTCCTCCGATGAAAGTAGCGGCTCTCCTACGAAAGAGCGCCCAAGAGGAGAGGCCATTGCAAATCCTATGCGGCATGGAGAAGGTCCAAAAGCTCAAAAAGTTCAAGGAGAGGAAAGAATATCTCTTTTCTCACTTATGATGGCACCTTTGGTGCTACAGAAAAAATGTTGGCTTTCATCCAACAATTTGATGCGGTCTTTGGTGATGAGGGATTCATGGATTCCTCTAAGATACACTATGTCTCTTTATGCACTTTCAAAATTCCACCCGCCGACAATGGTGGTCTAGCCTACGAGCCAACGGTGAAGCCCCAAAGACTGGAGGGCCTTGAGAACCTCCATCATGAAGAAATTCCTAGCAATCGATTCCAAGGACAAAGTCCTCACAAAATGGAGAAGCTTGAAGCTCTCTCCCAATGAGTCTATCCAAAAGTATGTAGACAAGTTTTGGGATTTACATCTCAAAGCCACTGTCTACAAAAAGATAGCTTTTGGAGAGCAAAAACAACAATTTTGTGTGAGCTTAACCAAAGAAATGACCGAGTATGTTAACTCACAAAGGCCTAGGACCATTTCAACGGTTATACACCATACTATGGTCGCCTTCCAAATAAATTTCCAACAAGGGGCTAAAAGAAATTTTAAGCCCATGGAAACGAAGGACAAGAAGAATAATGATCAAAATTCTTCCAAAGGTAACCCCAACAACAACAACAACAATAACAACAACAAAAACAACAAAGGAAAGGAGAAAGGAGTCTACAAAGGTAAAAACAAACCCTCTTTTGAAGAGCTAGAGCGTTATTGTAAGGATAACCGATGCTATAAATGTGGGGAACAAGGGCATGCCTATCGTGCCTGCCCCCAAAAGAATGCAAACAATGAGTAGCCTAGAGCTTGTGTGATAGAAATTTTAAAAGAGGATGCTCACTGTCAAGGATCTCACCTTTACTATGCTTCGGGAAAGGTGCGAGAGCATGATGCCTTCATCCTATGTGACCCTGGCTCAACTCACAACTTCATATCTATGGAGTTGGCTGCCAAGCTAGGCATACAAGACTACGAGATGGGAGATTTCCAAAGAGCTGATGGAGATTTCAAGGGGTAAGATGTCTCAGTCACTCCCTTAATTTGGAAATTGAGGCTTCATGTCAAAATCTATGTGGACAAGGAGGATTTCTTCATCTCTCCTCTCAAGCATGAAGATGTCATCCTTGGGGCACCATGGTGCGATTGTTTGTCTGCCACCATCGAAAGTTCTCTAAAAGAAGAATCTCCTTTAAGCACATGGCAAAAGAGATGTACATAGATGCTTGGAATTGGAGCTGATCTCTTTCAGATAGCTGATTCCAATGTTAGAATTTATAGCTACTAGTAAATCGTCAGTTCAGTCAAAGAAACTAGGATAGAAGGTGAAAACTAGACTGAAATAGTTAACTGAACTGAAATAGTATACTCGAATGAGAAATAGACTGGATGACTGGAAAAGTGTTTACAGTTTTAGATTCAGACTCATAGTTCATGAATAACCAATACAAGGTATATAAGACTAAAGCTCACTTGACTACAGTAGTTATGATTACAAAGTGGAGTTACAGGCAAAGATATTGTAGCTCAAGAACTACTTAGGAAGCTAAACCAAGAGAACTAAGGAGTAAGAAGTCAAAAGAAAAGCAGCCCGATTACAAAGTAGCAATGTGTGACCAATCAACTGTCCGGCTTCCAGGAAACAGTTTTCACCTGCTGGAGCAGTCTTCGCCTTCTACATCCTTCCCTCCTTACTTGAATTTTGGTATAACTCCAAATTTTTTGAAAAATCCACCGCTTGATCCTGAAATGGTGTTGAGGAATTCGTCTGGGTTTCTGGTTGAGTGTCAAACCCTAAATCCTAAACCCATTTGTTTGTTTGGTGAGTTGGCTGATGTTCCTCCTGAGTTGGCCGATGTTCCTCATGATGGTACCACTATGAAGTAGCCAGCTCTATTGGTATTGCTAGTTTTATGCCATATTTCATGCTTGTTGAGTGCTTAACACCCCTATAATTGTAATTCCAAGGGTATCTAGCCAAAGAAATTGTAGCACCTCACTGGAAAAATCCATCGTCTGATTTTGAAATTGGCTGGAAAAATCCACCGTCTAATTCTGAGATGGAACTACCCAGTATCCTTCCACTGAACCCGCTTCCTCTTGCCCTTCATCCGTGTGGTTGTCTCAGAAGTTCTTGTGCCAGCATTGTCCTTCTGGATAAGTCAATAAATGGCCTCCTGCTTAAGCGGATACCACCTTTCTGTGGTCATCTCAATTTCATAGGGCGTGAGAGGATGATAGCTTTTGGTGTTAGGATCATAAAGCGTGCATTTACCCTTTGTCAAACGGCGGGCTCTGGCCAATTTATGACAATGCGAAGCTGTGTGGATCCATCCTTCTAGGAGAGACTAATTGGTTTTAATCCTAGCTTCAAAGAATATCTCAACCATTTCTCTGTACTGTGGCCCCAAACCTAGTTTAGTCGTAATATCCTTTTCAAGAATTTTAGAGGACTTCACAGTGAGTTGAAGTAGCTGATTTTTTATCTTGGTAAGACCTTTGAGCTAGATTTTCCATTGTCCCATACAGATCTTGATCCTGTTCATTTCTTCTTGCATCTCTGAGACATCATTTAATTGAAGAGAATCATTGATCAGCGACTGCCAGTTTTTCCATTCTACAGTGGATCGCTCATACCAATCCTGAAGCTCATCAGTGATGTTATAGTATATAAGCCGATCCACTGGTTCTCGATGTTGAGGATACAAAGCTGGAAAAAACTTAGGCAACTCAGTTTCCCTAGCAGGCAAGGCATATAGGAGAACCAGGAAATCACATACAAATTCTAAAAAATTTAGAACAGTCTCGTTCTCCTGCTGCATCATCTTCTTGGTGACTCTAACCAGCTGGAACAATCTTCGAAAAGCCGTTTCCTGTGTTCCTATTGTCATTCGATTTTGTTGTTCCTAACTGCTAGAAGCTTGATCTTCAATCATAGCTTGCACCCTCTGGTCGAGAACTCCTCTGGAAATTTGCATTTGCAGTAGGACTTCTTTCAACTGATTTCTAACCTCTCTCATACACTTGTATGTGGGCCTATTCCCGAGCAGGATCTCTAATTCAATAGCTAAGGAATGACAATTTGCAGTAGACTGCCGCTGCCGGTGTACATTGACCTGCTTATCATCAGAGGCTAGTACCCATTCAGGTACTCTCTCTAGCAACTGAATTTGGCTAGGATGCTCAGGCAGTTGCCACACTTCCTGATCATGGAATCCGGTTGATTTCCAATGCTGGACCATTTCTCTGGCACCAACATATAACCTCTGAAAACGTTCCAAAGCAGAAAGAATAACATCATCCTTCAAATACATCCTGGTTATTGGAGCTTGCTGATGTCTTAGCCTTTTGTTTAGTGTGATGAATTGTAGTGAATGTTGCTTATCACCTTCCATAGTTTCAGTCACAACTTTAGCTTTCCCTTTCTCATCTGCATAGTGCTGTGACTGGTGTGTTGGGGAGTCTTTAGTGTTGCGTGTTTGCTAGTTTTCAGCCCCTTGATCTCTCGACTGCTGATTCTTATCCTAGTCTGGTTAGTCCATGTTGGGCTGACTATCCCCTGTTGCAGGTGATCCACCAGCACTAGATCCCGGAGGTGGAGATGGCGGAGAGTTATCATCATCATTGTGTATATCTGTTGGTTCATCCTCCTCCTCTTCATCCTTCTCTTTTGATTTCTCAGAATCCTCATCAAGGTCATTCTGCTTCTCAGTATAGTCCATAATGGCTTGATTTGCCAAAGCACTGTTATATTCAAAAAATTTATCTTGTAAATCACTTTGCATGGTTTCCATGAGTGCCCTCAGATTATCCATATTGAAGACTGTGTTGCCGTCTGGATTCAGATTATCAGCCAAATTATTATATATGTATCTTTCTGTTAAAGAGGCTTTCAATGCAGCATGGCTGGTTAGTAATGAGTTGAATTCGTCTCTCTTCATCCTTAGCATAGTTTCAAATCTGCCAGCAACTCTCTCAGCCTCTATCTTTTCTTCTCTCAACTACCTCATCGCAAACTCAATCTTTGTCAACTTACTTTCCAGCATCTGAATTGTCCTGGCTGAATGATTTTCAAGAGCACTATGCCTCAAGGACTGTGCCCCTATATCTTCTTTTAACTTCTCAACTTGCTGCTCACTCTTCCTCAATTCAAGTTGTAACTTGGTCCTTCATTTTTCCCAAGGCATAGACAATCGTATTCCAACATGATTGGATTAACATTGAGCAACCATCATTGACCGTTGTTGGGTTAGAGGCAACTGGCTCATAAACTATAACAGGAGCCATATATGGTAGTGTAGTTTAATCGAATTTATGCAGGATTAATCATCCTTTGAGAGGATGAGTCTGCAACTGTTGTAATCTTTCCTTCTTGGTTAAGACCAAAGACATTTCACTAAAAGGGATACCAAAATTATCGAGTGGGCTAGCACGCATTGGACCTTTTCCCTTATCAGTGTGGGTTGCCAATTGCTAAGTACTGGTCCTCTCAACTTGGTCTTTTCCAGCACTGGTGGTTGCTCAATTCCACTCAGTTTGTTGGTTAGTCCCAACTGTAGTCTTCGCTAGAGGCTGGTCTGTCTAGCTTTCTGAAGTCTGGTCTGTTGGAGATTTTTTAATAGACACAGTTTTGACCTGACTTTCTAGCTACTTTAAGAGAGCAATGCTCTTAGCCAATGTAGTTTTTGGTCTCTTAGAGCTTCCAGCTTCCTCCTGCGTACCCTTTCTCTTCTGACCGAAAGAGCCGACTAAGTGCCTGGGGTTTCTTCATCAGAGGATAAGTCAACAGTCACTGGGATGAGTTTCTGACTCCATGCCATCTGTACTTGATGATGAGCATCTGGGGAAATTTCCCAGTAGAGAAACTGCTAGACATATCAGGCTTTAAAAATAGTCTGAGACTTTAACTTGGCGGTCTGCTGAAGCACATTATGAGACAGAACCTGACATAGGTTGATTGAGGCCTTGGCATTCAATTTGTTTGCGAGTAACATAGCAAACAATTTTTTTGAAACATATGTGGGGTTGTTCTTCAGACTCATAGCTTCAACCACAAATCGGTAAGTAATGGGAATGTCTAGACCTGCTACTGAAACTTCTTGCGCACTGGACTTACATTTTTTCTTGGATGCGTCATCTTCCTTCAGGGCTACACGTATCTGCTCTGCAGTTGCCACAGTCAGCTTCAACTCATTTGGCATCTTGAAAGCATAAGCAATATTGTCCGGAGGGAGGTGATGACACTTTCATTGCATACACCATAACACTGCCTTCATCAGCATTGAAGGAATTGAGAACCTGCCTAATGATGGTTGTGTCAAACTCTATTCTTGTGGCTTGCACCTCCACATGAAAATCCCACACTCGTAGCAATGCTTCTGCCTGCTCAATAAACACATACCATTCTATCTTACTATGGGGAATGAGTGGTAGGGAGGCTTTGATAGAGGTGATAAGTGCTTGAGTCTCTTTTATAGTGTCCTGGATCTTATCCAACATTTTTCTTCGGCCCATACAAGGTGAAGATGATGCCTCTATAAAAGAAAAAGAAGACTTACCCGAATATTCAAATCCGTATCCAAATGTGTTGGGTAGAGACAAAAAAAAATCGATTGTTTCTTCTAATGAATAAGTCTGTGGTTGTAGAGACGAGGCTTCATAGCCTGGCAATGATGAATGTGTGGCAGTAGGAAAACGTCGCGTAGGGGATTTATGAGAAAAAATGATTACTCGCCTTACTGCTATACGCGTTCGTGCCATAAAAGCTCCACTACTTATTGTTCCTAGAGTCCTGTGCACTACAAATTACCTAGCATACATGCATTGGCTAATACTCTCCATGTTCCTTGAAATGATTACTACTCACGGTCCAACTAGCACTTTTCCCCATAAAAATTGATAATGATGCTGACACTTATAGATTTTGCTACTGACACAGTTTTGTTGTACTGGAACTTTTTTGACCCTTGAGCTACCTCTTTGGCTGGCTCTGGTACTGGTTGTACATGAAACGGGCTTAGAATAACTGATTTTGAATTTTCTTGGTTTTTAGCTCCCAGAATACCAGTATCCTCATCCTTGGAAGTCTCTTTGTCGTTGGAATAATATATCTTGATTTTGGCCCCATTATAAATTCTTGGCAATAATACTCTAGATAAATATTTTAATCTTATTGTGCCATTGGAAAACACCCAATAAACTTCATACGGACCATCTATCTTTATGTTCGGTTTCTTAGGACCCATTTTTCATTGATACAACAGAACCAAATCTCCCTTCTGAAACTTTGATTCATCTATCATGCTAGTATTTCCTTCTTTGATGAACAATTTCTTGTTCTAGCATAGACCTTTGTCTTAACTCATCCAGCTGTGTTAACTCCTCCAGTCTCTGTTTTAGATTGTGATTAAAGTCCAATCCATACTCCACTGCCATCCTGAGACTGGGAATTACAAACTCCATAGGCACAACAACTTCAGTGCCATAGACCATTCTAAATGGTGTTAGTCCAGTGGTGACCTTATAGGTTGTTCTATATGCCCCGAGAGGAGTCTGGTGTTTCAAATCCCACTGGTGTGTCTCCTTCTGCACAATCTTAGTGAGAATGGTCTTGACAATTTTGTTACTTCTCTCTGCTTGCCCATTGCATCGAGGATAATATGGTGTTGATTTTTCGATTCTTTACTTGGAGCATTTCCATTAAAATTTCCATAATATCATTTATAAATGTGTTCCTTGATAAAATACAATCTTTACAGGGCATCCATAATGGCATATGATATTTTCAAACAAGAACACAGCAATGGACTTTGCAGTGTTGTCGTGAAGAGCTTTAGCTTCCACCCATTTGGTGACATAGCAAGTAACCATCAATATATACCTATTCTTCCTAGGAGTGATTTTCTTGAATGGAACCATAAAATCCAGACCCCATTTCAATACACCCAGCCGCTGGACTGGAGTTAGAGAAGTCATATCTGCTGCTGTGGGTATGCCCATCCTCTACCATATATCACACTTTTGACAAAAGCTTCTTACATCAGATATTAAAGTTTGCCACCACTATAGGGAGGCGTTGTAGCACGAACTAATCGCAACCCACAAAATTTTCAAATCGTGGATCGGGAACCCGGCTAGGGCATGGAAGCACGAGCCTAGGATTGTTACGGCATAAGCCGCGGTCGTGCGGTCGTGCAGAGGTCCAGACATTGCGGACTAGGAGTCATGCAGCCTTGGGGGTAGTTTTTCATAGGATATCATAAGACAGGATGGGGGTCTGCACCGTTCCCGATCTGCGCTGGAGCAACGGTTGTATATGGGGGCATACGTATCTTTGGGATAATGACTAATGTTCACATTAACAAATACATTGTCTATCTTGTACTCTGTGTTCTGATATACATCAATGAGGAGCAGTGTTCTATTTGCTGTAGTCTATCTTATGTTTTGTCTTCTTGTGTTCTGCTGATTGAGTAATGTAGGATAGTGTGCGGGTTATCATTCCCGTAATGCCTATTGCTCCTCCGCGGGCATAGACATTACATCTGGAGACCACGATGCGCGATGGGCGGCCTGTGTGGTGAATATCATGCGCACTAGGGCGCAGGGTCCTCCTGACCCGGTGGTTCTAATTTTGGGGAGACGTCGGAGGAGAAGTGGTTCGAACAAATTAGTTTTTTCTACACCACAGGCTGAGGAACATGTATCTCCCTCATCAAGTCCGGTGCGTGGTAGACGCATTCGGCGTGTGTGGCGTACTCCACTTAGTTAGTCATATCCTCTTGCTGTGGGGTCACACTCACCTACCCATGTTGCTCCACCACCATCTTCGATAAGAAGTTATGGGGTTTTGCCGCCATTGTCCCCCCCTCCTATTGTTCGTCAGCTTTTTAAAGGAGGGAGTACAGTTGGGCAAGGTACGATGGCATAGCCTCGGATTAAGTATAGCCGTTTTAGAGGTCTTTCTAAGGAAGACCTGGATGCACATTTGTGAAAAATCAATAAAGTGTATGGATTGAATCACCCTGGGGTGGTGATTCCTCTTCATCAACAATCCGTATTCGAATCTACACTTTCAGGAAAAGCGGCCAAATGGTTGTCAGAATACCGTGATGATCATTTCCAGACGTATGTCGAAGGATCCAAAGCGTTCTTGCGATGGTTCAGAATAGAAAAGACGGTCCCTTAGCATCTAGAAAAGCTTCGTACGCTACGTCAAAAGTTGTTGCCAGTGGAGGACTATGCTGCAAAATTCTGGATGATTTTGCAACGGGTACCTCAGGTACAAAGGTCAGTGGCTGAAGTGTTGAATGATTATATTTTGTGCGGACTTAATAAGGATCTTAGAACTGCTATGGCAACAGTGGATAAGGTAACTACTCCTCTGGATAATGTAATCACCAGAGCTGTTGTAGCAGGAGAAGCTTTGGAGGACACAGAATCCCCAAAGAAATCAGAGAAAAAAGAGCGGAAGAAATCTCATCGGAAGTCTCAAGGAAGTGACAGTGATAGTTCCGAGTCGGTGACTGCAGAATCAGATTCCTCAGACTCAGGCAACATCAATTCAGGGAAAGAATTGACAGAGGCACCTCGGAAAAAATCCCAGCGTCAAGGGAAAGGTGTTCCATCTGGCTTGTCAGAATCTGCTACGGTGGTTAAAAATCTGAAGGAACTATGGTGTACTCAGTGCCGAAAACCGGGACATGCTGCTCAAGAGTGTGCAATGAATCAAAAATGGTGTGAGATGTACACGGCCAGCACTCACAATACAGTGGAATGCTACTTCAATGGTCGGGGTCGTAGGAGTCGGGATTCGTCTACATGGCACCCACCACAGTCAGGGCAAGAACAAGAGCTTACGGTGGTGATGGCTCATGCTCATACATCAAAAGCGCCCTTTCAAGGACAAGCAGGGGGACGGGGTCAAGGAGGGGTTCGAGGTCGCGGGAGAGGTGCTCGAGATCCTAATCGACACAAAACCTGCTTTTTCTGTTTGGGGGATGGGCATTGGCGGCCAGAGTGTTCAGAAGCTATAGAATATGATCAAAAGAAGCAGGAACGTGCTATGGGAAAACAACCTAGTGTGGATATGGTCCATATTGAAGGGTTGGAGGAATCAGATCCGGTGGTTTCACTAATCATGCGATCTGGTAAAATTGTGGTCCCAACAACCAATGGTAGGCTTCCGGATTGGATGACTCAAGAAGAAGTACGGAAAAAGACTATGACCTGGATGTCACAGTCAACACCACCAGTGAAAGCATCAAGACCATCGACCATTGGTCTCGAAACAAATGAAGGGAAAGACAGAAACAAGGAAGATACTAGGGAAGGGGATGATTGGAATTCAGGATGGAAAAAGATCCTCAAATCGCTAATACAAGTATCTTTGGGTTCACTACTGAAATTGGTTCCAAATTTTCATAATGCCTCGCTAAGCGAGAAGTCCAAAGAGCTGAGGGAAGTGGACATTGTGATAACTGAAGGCAAGGGGGATGAGTCAGCCCTGTTGTCGGCAAATAGGATCACGGATACCCGTATTCTGGAGCTTTCAGTCAGATATCATGGTACGTACATTGACAAGGTACTGTTAGATGGAGGAGCGGGCGTAAATATTATTACTCAAGCAGCTTATGAGCATTTTGGACTCAGTGATTGGCAACCTGCACCTTTTGTAGTCCACATGGAAGATCAAAGAAGAGTGCAGCCAATCGGATTACTTTGGGGCATTGTTCTGGATGTAGCTTGCCTATCTTTTTCTGTTTCTTTGGTAGTCTTGAATATTGAGGATCATTGCCAGGATTATCACATTATTTTGGGGAGACCATGGTTAAGACAAGCCAGGGTAAAGCACAATTGTGAGGCAAATATGCTTTCAGCCAAAAAGGGTCGCAGGAAAGTTCGGGTGATGTTGGGAACATGTAGGCAACCCGTTCAGGCAGCATGGCCGGTGATAGCAAAAACAATCAATATGGTAGAAGGATCAGAAGAAGATGAAGAGGAAAAGTTTTTGAAGGCTAACTCGGATTTAGTTTCCTTGTACCTCGCTGACATTTCTATGATTCCGGAGGGGAAATCTCTCGAGGTTACAGGAATTTCACCCACGATAGGGGTGCAACAAAAATCTTGGCCTAGTCCCGAATCACTGGAGAATATTATTAAGCAGGAACGTGTGTTTGAAGCACAGATGGGAAAAATTACACGTGTGAAGGAAGATGAATTGGAACAGGTCGAAGAACAGCAATGGGAACCTTCCAACCGGAGGGGCTAAGGTGTGGGTTCACGCAATCCACCATGCGTGCCAGGTGTTACGGCATAAGCCGCACAGTGCGGTCCTTCCGAGGTCCGGAAATTGCGGACTAGGAGTCATGCGGCCTTAGGGGCAGGTTTTCATAGGATATCATAAGACAGGATGGGGGTCTGCACCGTTCCCAATCTGCGTTGGAGCAGCGGTTGTATATGGGGGCATATCTGTCTTTGGGATAATGACTAATGTTCACGTTAACAAATACATCATCTATATAGTACTCTGTGTTTTGATATACATCAATGAGGAGCAGTGTTCTCTTTTTTGTAGTCTTTCTGATGTTCTGTTGATTGAATAATGTAAGACATTGTGCAGGTAATCATTCCCATAATGCCTATTGCTCCTCCACGGGCATAGACATTACAAGGATGTATAGACATAGAGGATTCAAGGGATCCTTCTACTCATCATAGAGAGAAGCCATGGAAAGGGTTTACTCTAATCAACCACACATTCTTACTTACTAATCACTTGCACACAATCATGTGGTTGAAATTAACCTCTCACATCAATCACTCTATTCACAACTCTTAATCACATAACTACACAAGCATGCAGTTAACATACCTACTCCGCATTAGTGTGTCCATTCCGGAACAACCCCTCAATGTGACTACGTGTGCACACACACTAACCGCACACCTTGTTGAGAGAGATGAAGAGAAGGAAGGCATAGCACTCACACACCATGGCCAATGGTGTGGATAAAATAGATTAACTCAAAAAAGAGAGTAGAGATCTACCATCACACTAATACAATCTCATTCCACATAATCAAACAAAGAAGACTAATAAGAAAGAAAGTGTAATTGATTATTAGAGATAAAGAGCTACATGGGCATGGAAAGCCCATGAGCCTCATGACCATCCACTCTACAAAGAGAAGAACTCACCCAAGAATGACTTCTCATTAAGCATAGGGCTCTTTTATAGCTTTGGGCCTCAAACCCTTCAAATATGGGATAAAGTTGAGCTCTTTATCCTAGACTTATACAACTTTGGAACTCCTAAATGAGCCCAAGTCCTATACAATGAAAAGGAAATATTGTGCACTATAGCACATCCACACCTTGGTGCATATTCGGTGTAGCATGCGTTAGCCACTGCTAACAACCACAATCGAGCCTGCAAAATCTTCTTGGAAGTAATATCAGTAGAGAAATGTCCTCCAGAATCCCCATTATGTGCCTCTCAAATAAATTGCATTAGTCCCTCTATAGGAACACATCTGCAAAGAATACCATCTACTCCCAGTATTCTGTAAAGTGATCCACCAATGATTGTGAACTTCATACTCTTGATAATCAGATCCTTCTTTTGATTCTGAGTCTAGTTGTCTGGGAATCCTCCTTTAGAAAGAAATGGATATACATCATACAACTCTGGATCAAATGTTTCCGTAGCTATTATCTAAAATACTTCCACATCCACTGGCTCATCTCTTAAATATGCTTCACAATAGCCATCCGTACTTTTGGACAAGGAATCAACACCACAACGGGTTTTACTAGGCTTATGGAAGGTTATCAAAACTAACTTTTGGAAGGTTATCTACCAAGTTATAGAGATTGGGAAGAAATAAATAAATACAAAACTAACTTTTGGAAGGTTATCTAATGACCTCGTACCTTCTATACTCAATACTAAGTATGATGGGGGAGGGATTCAGACCCACTCCCCCCTGCAACGTGGCGACACCAGATTCATCCGCCGACGGGTGTGCCCTGCAGTAGCTCAACGACTGTGCGAGAGAGAGAGAGAGAGAGAGAGAGAGAGAGAGAGAGAGAGAGAGAGAGAGAGAGAGAGAGAGAGAGAGAGAGAGAGAGAGAGAGAGAGAGAGAGAGAGAGAGAGAGAGAGAGAGAGAGAGAGAGAGAGAGAGAGAGAGAGAGAGAGAGAGAGAGAGATGTTGGTGGCGCACAAATAAAGGGGGAGAGAGTAAGAGAGAGAGGCCGCCTTCGCCATACTATATATATAATCGAGGAGGGGATTCCGGTGGACTCTCCCTCGGACACCTGTCAAAATTTCCCAGCAACCTTAGCGACATAGGCGAGAGAGAGAGAGAGAGAGAGAGAGAGAGAGAGAGAGAGAGAGAGAGAGAGAGTGAGTTATGTCGATCATTTTAATCTCTCTTTATGTGCGTGCCTCTCCTGTCCGCCATTGGTGCTACAACAGACCTGCGTGGTATGCAGCCCTACAACAAGCGACCTCTGCCATGCCATCATTGATCTCTATAGACCCAATCATTGTGTGTGTGTGTGTGTGTGTCTCCTGTCCGCCATGGGTGCTACTGGAGACTTGCGCGGTAAGCATCCCTCCAGCCATTGACCTGTGCCATGCCATCGTTGATCTCTGTAGAAGCCATAGAAAAAAGAATTCATGATGATATTGTTATCCAGGGGTTGTTGACAGAAAATGTCGTGCTTGGCACTACCTTGGTCCACACGTATGCCAAATGTGGTGCACTTCATAACGCACAAAAAGTTCTTTAGGAATGTAGTCTGTTTGGAATGCATTGATTGCGGGGTATGCCCAACTTGGGATAGGGCCAAGAAGCTCTGGGCTGTTTTCAGTAGATGAGAAGCGAGGTTATCTCTCGAGATGTAATCACATAGGCTTGCATATGGCAAGAGTTAGATCAGGAAGCTAAGGGATATTTTCATCAGATGCAAAGAGAGGGCATCCCTCCCAATGCAATCACATACACTTGAACCATAAAGGCAAGTCACATTGCATAAGATACTGGTATGGGAAAAATATTTCACGATGATATCGTTAGTTAGGGGTTGTTGAAAGAAAGTATTGTGCTTGGCGGGTCAAAGCATGGTTTGATGGTAGAAAAAGAAGTGTGCTTGACACAATATATGCTTGGTGATTCTTGTGTGTAAAAAACTTGGGCATTTTTTTAGAATTGGGGAGGGCAAATAAAATTCTTTTTAAAGTGGATGTTTTTTTAACTTTAGAAGCATGCAATCCTAAGAAGAGGTGGGGGGTGACGATAGCGGGGCTGGGGGGTGGGGTTACGGTTGGGAGCTTTCACTCCAGCACCTCTCTCTCTCTCCCTCCCTCCCTCGCACGTCCCTCTCCCTGTGTGTGTCTCTCAGTTTTGAACCTTCTCGCCTTCCTTGCCGCCTCCATAGCCACCGAGCTGCTGTGTTCGAGAGCTCTCTCTCTCTCTCTCTCTATTTGAAAATGGATAGTAGTGCAGGATATTACTGGCTTGGTGATTCTCAAGACCTTTCTTTCGATGAGATAGAAGGTGATGCTCAGGACCTCTCTTTCAACAAGGTAGCAGGTGATGCACAGAAGCTCTGGGCTGTTTTCAGTAGATGAGAAGCGAGGTTATCTCTCGAGATGTAATCACATAGGCTTGCATATGGCAAGAGTTAGATCAGGAAGCTAAGGGATATTTTCATCAGATGCAAAGAGAGGGCATCCCTCCCAATGCAATCACATACACTTGAACCATAAAGGCAAGTCACATTGCATAAGATACTGGTATGGGAAAAATATTTCACGATGATATCGTTAGTTAGGGGTTGTTGAAAGAAAGTATCGTGCTTGGCGGGTCAAAGCATGGTTTGATGGTAGAAAAAGAAGTGTGCTTGACACAATATATGCTTGGTGATTCTTGTGTGTAAAAAACTTGGGCATTTTTTTAGAATTGGGGAGGGCAAATAAAATTCTTTTTAAAGTGGATGTTTTTTTAACTTTAGAAGCATGCAATCCTAAGAAGAGGTGGGGGGTGACGATAGCGGGGCTGGGGGGTGGGGTTACGGTTGGGAGCTTTCACTCCAGCACCTCTCTCTCTCTCCCTCCCTCCCTCGCACGTCCCTCTCCCTGTGTGTGTCTCTCAGTTTTGAACCTTCTCGCCTTCCTTGCCGCCTCCATAGCCACCGAGCTGCTGTGTTCGAGAGCTCTCTCTCTCTCTCTCTCTATTTGAAAATGGATAGTAGTGCAGGATATTACTGGCTTGGTGATTCTCAAGACCTTTCTTTCGATGAGATAGAAGGTGATGCTCAGGACCTCTCTTTCAACAAGGTAGCAGGTGATGCACAGCCCCTCTCTATCGACGAGATGGAAGGTGATGCACAATTCCTCTCTTTTGACAAGGTACAAGGTGACCCAAGCAATGTTCAGCAGATGCACATCAATTCCGTTAGCACTAGTATTCCAGCTGCATGTACCGGTAATCAGGCTTTTCTTCATGATTGTTGGGCTGCAAAGAAACGCGCACAGAGAAGCAAGGAAATACATCCTTCGTCTGCTCTTGGATTACGGGAAGCCAGGTCAAGAAAGAACATTTATGCAGCGGTGGCTCGATGTTGGCGAAAGCAAACAGTAGGGATTGCAAAGAATGAGCAGAAGGAAATATTCCGCCGGCAACTACTGGACCACCAAACATTTTCCTTGCAGCAACCATCAAATTTCAGCAAAGTCGAAGACACTGTTTTATCGGGTGTGCGCAACACTTTGACTCAAATCAAGGTCCCTCATTGAGCAAGTGAACTTTTTGTAAAGAGAAGCTCTTTGGCAATGATTCTGAACAATAGTACAAACTTACAATCAGTAAACCAATCCAGAATGGCTAGTATCTTGGGGATCCATCGAAGGAATATAGCTGCAGCAAGCTCACGGCTAGAGAATAAAGATGAAGATGAAGTGTTCCCATTGAGTGCTTGGGAGAGACAATTTCCACGAGGAACCTTTATTACCAATGAAAAAAGAGATTTGGTATATGCCTTTTGGACATCAAAGAGCAGAGTTTCACCCAACAAGAAAGACATATGCAAGATGAGAATTGGAAGGAAAAGTGTCGTCAAACATCCTATACATCTACTCGATGAATCTCAGGTACCAACAACTTCTAGTAATTGTACATCTTGTTTGGTGCTACTTAAGGCTTATTTGGTCCAGACAGTACCAAATTTGGTAGTCTGTTGTACGGAAGAGGGTGTTTACAGTATCAAAGAATATCTATAAAGTACCAAATCCTAGCTATCGAGTGCCAAAGCCTATCCATAGAGTTTAAAACCCTCTCTATAGAGTACCAAAACCTAATTATCTAGTACCAATGCCTATGTATAGAGAACCAAAGTCTATTTACAGAGTACCAAACTCAACGGATACCACCAAAGCCTCTCTGTACAGTACCAAATCCTATCACTATAGGACCAGGATCTCTTTCCAGGGTACCCCACACTTCTGATAGTACGAAAGCCTATATATAGAGTACCAAATCCTGGCTATCGAGTACCAAAGTTCTCTAATTTGTATTTATGTCAACGCCAATTCTCTCTACTCCTGCCATTCATCAACCACATTTTCTTTACCCTTCACCTTCCACACCTCTCTCTACTAAGCCCATTTGCTACCTTCAGGACTGACTGGTTTCACTGGATCATCTGGAATTTCCTGAATGAACACCCCTTTACTGTGTGTAGCTACTTGTATAAGAACTGCCTCTGGGCACTTTGCCTCAATGGCCATAGTAGTAGGTGTTTCTGGACACTGAGCCGCATAATGCCCATACTTACCACAAGTATAACAATTCAGGATTTTGTTCTAGAAAGTACCATGACCCCGGCCCCGGACAGTACCTTCTTGGTATCTACCACACCAAGCACCAGTGCCACTGGTACTTGATTTCTCTTCTTGGGGTGCACTCGTAGTCTTTTCCCTTCTTGAAATGATGAGTATGAATGCCATAGTTGTTCCATAAATGTCCATAGGCTTTGTAGTAAGTACATTGTGGACACTCATTGGAAACATGATCTTTCGATTTACACTTTGAACACCAAGTTTCCATTCTCCTCACTGGTTGTCTGGTCTGACTGATTTCAACAATCTGTCGGACCATCTCATCAATTTTTCTAGACCAAGACCCTTTCTTGGCCTTGTCTTTGCTCTTTTAATCTGAGCTACATTCAGAGCTACTAGAGGTGTTACTGGAATCAGAATTATCAGTGGAAGAGCTACTACCATTGGACCTCCTCTTCTTGTGATTCTTGTCCTTCTTTACCTGTTGCTCAAGCTTCAGGGCGCGCTGCACCAAATCATTGAACTTCTTTGTTGGTGCAAGGATCTCTTGTTCCCTAAGTTTTTTAGTGCAAAACCCATTTAAAAAGCATGCTCGCAACCTCTTCTCTGATGGTGGTTCCTACAGCTGCCTGGTTGGCTCCTTGATTTTCTCAACATAACTTCTAACTAATATTTTATTGTGTCATCTTATCCAGTTTACGGAGGATTCCCTCATCTCCTCTGTTTTGTAAATATTCCAGTCGGAAAGATTTGAGAAATTTTTTGTATGATCTGAGTTGGCAAGCTGGGTAATGGTAGTACCATTTCCTTGCTGCATCCTTCAATGTTGGAGGAAAGTATTCTCCCCAGTCATCTTCATCAATATTCTTCAACTCAACATATTGTTCAAAGGCTTGGATATGAACATCCAGATCATCTTTCTTCCCTCCTTTGAACACTGGAAAATAATGAAGAGGTATAATTATGTCGATCAGCATCGTTTTTGCCTCCTCTGACCTTAAGAACCTGACTCTTTCTTGAAAATTTCTTGTAATGATCTGTATCAATATCCCAATCATTTTCTTCATTAGTCTCCTCCCCGGATTTTCAGATGGAACTATGGTGACTACTTTTACTGCCTTTGGCTCCTTCATCCCTCTGTGTGGTCCGAGAACTCGTGACCTTGCGTTCTTTCCTCTCAACGCTTCTTCTTCTGGACTGACTGGAGTGCTGAGAACCCTTGTCTTCATCAGCATGACGGTGCTCCTCCTGAGCCTCAGTATCAGTCATCGGTTCATTCTTAGGATCAAAATCTCTTTCTGATTCCTCAGGGATAGGGTCAACACGGTAGGATGGTTTACTACCACGACTAGTTTTGGGTGCCATCACTCCAGCTAAAAATTCTAATTGGGAGAACACTTTTTCGGTCAACGTGCAAACAACTCTAACCACTGTGGTCACCAAAATGGGATTGGAGCTGATCTCTTTCAGATAGCTGATTCCAGTGTTAGAATTTACAGCTACTGTAAATCGTCAGTTCAGTCAGAGAAACTATGATAGAAGGTGAAAACAGGACTGAAATAGTTAACTAAATTGAAATAGTATACTCGAATGAGAAATAGACTGGATGATTGGAAAAGTGTTTACAATTTTAAATTCAGACTCATAGCTCATAAATAACCAGTACAGGGTATATCAGATTGAAGCTCAATTAACTACAACAATTATGATTACAAAGTGGAGTTACAGACGAAGAGATTGTAGTTTAGGAATTGCTTAGGAAGCTAAACTAAGAGAACTAAGGATTAAGAAGTCAAATGACAAGAAGCCCGATTACAAAGTAATGGGTCTATTTATAGCCTCTAGAAGTTATTGTAGTAACTACCGTGGTAATTACTACTATGTGATCAATCCATTGTCCGGCTTCCAGGAAATAGTTTTCGCCTGCTGGAGCAGTCTTTGCCTTCTACAATTCTCATGAATCAGGGAAAACCACATCCCTAGTAAATACGCTTGCTTTTGATAAGTCAATGAAAAGCTCAGTTTCTACGTATATGATTTTTGTTAAAGAGTCTTTGACTAACACTAATGTTCTAGCAAGTAACAATGAAAGGAATAAAAAGGAATTAGAGTTTTCCAATTCATCAAGTTTCACAAGGACAACAGGAGGAGATTTTGAGGCAAGTCCAAGAACTGGTAGATAAAAGTAATGGTGAGGCCCAGATCGATCCTCTCCATTTTGCTCACCAATGCTTTTAGTGCAAAAGAAAGACATCCCCTATTGCATGTGTGTCGACTATAGAGCACTAAATAGGATCATTATCAAGAATAGATTTCCTGTGCCAAGGGTAAAAGATCGATTTGATAAGCTGCAAGGTTCTACCTACTTTAGTAGGATTGATCTTAAAGTGGCTGTCATCAAATAAGGATAGTGAATGAAGATATCGTAAAAATTGCTTTTCGCACAACATTCGGTCTTTACAAATATTTGTCATGCCTTTTGGTTGACAAATGCTCTAGCTACATTCAATCAAATGATGGAAAATATTTTTAGACCTTATCGCAATTTCACTTTGGTTCTCTTTGATGATATTATCATCTACTCCAATTCATTGGAAGAGCACAAGCAACATCTCCAGGTAATCTTTCAAAGTTTGAGAGAAAACAAGCTTTTCATAAATAAAAGAAAAGTGATTTTTTCTTAGAGGAAATTCAATACTTGGGTCATATTATCTCTAAGGATGGCAACCGAATGGATCCACAAAAGCTAGAGATAATAAAAGGATGGCCTATTCCAAGGAATCTCCATCAACTACAAAGCTTTATAGGTATGTGTGCATATTGTAGACCCTTAATAGAAAAATTATTGCTAATCATAGGACCATTACATGACTAACCAAAGAAGAAAGTTAAGTACTCATGGACTACCAAAGAGCAAGAATCTTTTAAAAGCTTAGGGAGAAGCTTACCTCTCAACCTCTGCTTACACTATCGAAACTCTCAAAGCTATTTGAGGTCCAATGTGATGCTTGTGGTGATTGCCTTGGAGTTGTTTTGCTTCAAGAAGGACATGCCATAGCATATGAGAGTCAAAGACTCAACTCCGACGAGCAAGTATTGGGTATATATGAGAAGGAACTTCTAGCTTTCCTACATGCCCTACACATGTGGAAGCATTATCTCTTGGGGACTCCATTCATCCTATGGACGGATCACAGAGCCCTCACGTATTTCATGATGCAAACCAAGTTATGCGACAAACAAATGAGGTGGGATTTTTTTTTCGCAATTTCATTTTCATATTGCTCACATTGCTGGCAAGCACAATCAAGTGGCCGGTGCACTCTCACGACGGCCAAAGGTCAATGCTACTGAGTATGCTACTGATCCTGATTTCAAAGATGTCATATCAGCCCTTTCACCAGGGAAGAACAAACAACCATTCACTCTGGCTTCTCTATGAAAATAAGCTATGCATTACTAACTCACTTCGTAAGAAATTAAGGTAGGAATTCCATGCTCCTCCTTACGCTGGGCATAGAGGGATTCAATATACCATACTAGGAGTAGAAACGTATTTCTATTGGCCTTCCATGAAGAGAGACATACAAGAGTATGTCTCAAAATGTGTGGTATGCCAAAAGATGAAGTTTGATAGAGGGAAGCAACCTAGATTTCTTAATCCATTCCCTGTCCCTAACTCATCATAGGAGAGCATATCCATGGACTTCATCTTTGGATTGCCTAATTCTATCCATGGGAATACAAGAATATGGTCAATAATCGACAGGTTTAGAAAACAAACCTATTTTATACATGTCAAAAATACTATAAAGGCACATCAAATGGAAACCCTCTTCATATCACAGATCTGCAAGTATCATGGCTTTCCAACATCTATAGTGTCGGATAGAGATCCTAGAATGACCAGTAATTTTTGGAAGGGTCTCTTTGAGAATCTAGGCACAAGGTTGAACTTCTACTCAACCTATCATCCACACTATAGATGGCTTGCCAACATCTATAGTGTTGGATAGAGATCCTAGAATGACTTGTAAATTTTGGAAGGGTCTCTTTGAGAATCTAGGCATAAGGTTGAACTTCTCCTCGGTCTATCATCCACAAAGTGAAGCTTACAATTATTGATCTACTAAAGCATATGTCACAGATCAACACTCCCAATGGGAAAAGTACTTACCTCTCTTTGAGTATTCCTACAACAATACTGTACATGCTTCTATAGGTAAAGCACCTTTTGAGATCATAAAGGGAGGGTCTAAAATTCCCTTTCTATTTAAGGAAGATCTTTGCTACTGATGAGTATAGCCGAGACCTACAAGAATATTTTAACAAGATTGAAGAGGCTATATCCATCTCTCAACAAAGGAAAAAGGCTACTGCTAACAAGCACAGAAGAGCCTTAACCTTTAAGGAGAATGATTGGGTCTTGCTTAGTTCCCCAAGGCTTGTCTAAGGCATACTACGGGAAATAATCCTAAAGGCCACCAAAAGTATTATGCTAATCTAGAAAAAAGATACTATGGCCCTTTCTTGAATGGCTCAGGACACAACCATTTCCTTGTTTGGTCAACCAGATGTGTCAGGGATAGGAGCAATTATGCGCATTGTATATAATCCCTTGTGCACACTCATGCTCGCTGTCCCGCATGATGCCCTAGTCTCTGGAAGGATAATAGGCACAGGGGATTTCGGTGGTGAATTGCATATATACAAGATTCAAGGAATTTCAATTCTCCCAGAGCATATAACATACTGTGGAAATTTGTACAAGGAAAGCACCCTAAGCAAGTTCGAAAGCTTTCAGGCTGAGCAGGGTATGCAGGTTCTACATCCATATTGGCAGGTGCATTGCATTCACCAAGGAGTCGTCACCATGGATGACAATCTTTACCTTTTACAATGGTGTCTCTTTAGGTGATATGGTTTTGTTGCTGCCTAATAAAACCAGTGACTTCACCAGAGCCATGTATCAATTGAATTACAAGTGGTCAAGGGCCCCTCCCAAAGACAACATACTAACTCAGTTGCAGCTTGCTAGGTGAGACAGTCGTGTTGAATATGCCCCACATCATGCATACACTTGCACACAACCTTGTAGCCGCACATATGGCGGGCATCATTCACACGGATCTTCACCCTTTCAATGTAGTTCTTGATTTCACCAAAGACGAGAAGGCTCGCATTGGAATTATCGACTGGGGCTGATTGCTTAGGATGCGCAATAAACTTCCCGCGCTCAATTTTTCTTATGACACAGATAAAAATCTCAAGAAGGTGGCAGATGCACCATCATATGCAGAAAGAGAACGACACAAGTGAGGTTGGCTAGCACCTGAGCTATATGACCCTTTCTTGGAAGACGCATACACTTCAACCAATGATATTTTTGCATTATGTTTTTTTTTTGCAAGTACTTCATGAGTTTTGAAAGGCAGCCCAAGAATTGTCGATGGGTGGAAGCCACAACAGATTCTATTAATTACAAAGTCAAAAATTAGATGGAAGCCCCTTCTGAAAATCGCAGAAAACATCAGATCATTGGCGCGTGAGCCAGCCAGGGCGCAATGCCCATTTGTTGAATTCTCCGTGTCTTTCAATATGACTTTGTAATTGATCATAATTATAGCTGACAGTAAGCTGTGGTGATAATTCTTGGTGACAATCTTTTATGGCAGTTACATCTCTTTTATGTATTATTCTTCGTCTTGTCAATTTTGTGTGTCGAAATGTGACAGTTGGATAAATGACAAAGTGATGTTAATCTTGATGGTGGGATGATAATGTGATGTAACATCTCAAAGGTTGCATGATAATGTGATGTGATGTGTTTGCTTGATAGCAAAACAACAATGTGACAATCTTGGTGTTCTTAGATGTTTTCTATTAATTATTTCATTTTATCTGATAACCCGTAGTATATAAGTTCAATCTTTGATTGCAACAATCATTTTTTTAATCTATTATTCTTGTCTTGTCTAACCTCATTTCATAGGTACTGAGATTCCTATGTGATGTGTTGCAGATACAGCAGATGGACAAGACCATGAGCATCATGAGAAAGCCAATAAAGACTTCGAATGTCTCAAGAGTCTCGCACATGGCATGACTACCCGTGAATTAGTGAGGACACTGTACAAATTATCCAAATGGTCAATTTCAAGCCATGTGGAGTGGAGTGATGTGAACAAGGCTGTGACAAAGGATGCGATCAAACAAGTATGGCCTTGCCCTGAAGGTGAAATTAAGAAGGGAAGATGGAAAGTCTCAAGATGTACCAACGATGCCATCAGATAAAATGTTGAGCAAATTTTCTTGGAGGTATAAGGTCACCCTCTCCATAATGCTGATGCCCCACTCTACTTTGTCAAAATGCTTTATCACCATCTCATTATGGAAAGGCTTGGACTTCACGTCCAGGCCAGTTACTCTCAGCAACCACAAAATACATGAGGATACAATGACCTTCACCAGGTAAGAGCTTTCTCTTATGGTGGAAGGAGCTGGACTGGAGCTGAGCAAGGTCAGAGAGAGCCTAGGAGGCAAGCTCGTGGAGAAGGAGCAAGAGGAAATCAGATTATCACAAGCAGAGACTCCTCCTCCGGCCATCTCAAAAGTTGAAGCCTAGCCCATGCATGCAACTTAGCCATGATGTGCATGCCATTTCTCAAAGATTAAATCCTCTCCATCAAGTCAATCACATCTCTCATTTTTTGATACATCCTTTTATAGTAGGAGTATCGAACATGCTCGAAGGGTGCACTATGTAATTATGTTAATGTATAACATGATTTCAAAAGAGGGGTTTCAAAATTCAAAACATTTAGGCAATTTAATAGAGATACATTAAAATAAGGGCTTTTTATATTCAATTTTAGAAAAAAACCTAAAAAAGGGGTCATTTTATTCATTCTGACATGTTAAAAGAGGGGTTTTTTTAATACCCCACGAACGCACATTATATAGGGCGGTACTAAATGGTGAACCCTCTGAGCGAACATGGCTATCATCTCTTCCTCCAAGTGCTATCTTGTTTTCTACAAAGTATTTGACGGATGGAGTGGAAATTAAACATGATCCTGCGGACATTATTATCATCTCGTATGCTTGGTGAGGTCCATGCGCTGTGCCTCCACATGCTCTATGTGTGGTGCCACAATCAATGAAGACCATTATACCATGCTGGGCATGGCTAGTGAATACAAACCATTGGGATCACAAGAGTCTTCACAATCTATTCACAGATGAAAACAAAAGCTAATTGTAATAAAGTGATGCTTTGGAACACTCCGTGTACAAAACCGTTTAATAATTTCAAACATTAGGAAAAATTTGGACTCACAAAGGGGCCTTATATGGAGTTTGACTTCCTCTCTCATGTCCAAAATGGGCGTGCGGTAAATTTTTTTGCAAATCAACTCTAAACTTGGCAGAGATTTGACAATTAGAATCTACTCTTCAAGCTCTTTCTATTGATATATAGCACGCCATGAGATTCCTCATATTTTGAAAGATTTTATTTTTGATTCTCTTGTAATGTGACAACTCCTCTAGAATCTAGAGAATAAAGAATAGAACCTTACAAAATATGAGGAATCTTGTGGCGTGCTATATATCAATAGAAAGAGCTTGAAGATTAGATTCTAACTACCAAACCTTCGCCAGTTTAGAGTTGATTTTCAAAAAAATTACCGCACGCCTGTTTTGGACATGAGAGAGGAAGTCAAACTCCTTATAAGGCCCCTTTGTGAGTCCAAATTTTTTCCTAATGCATAGTACTAATTGTGCTCTTGTTCGTCTACTTGGTCATTAATTTCCAAGATTCTTTTTTTGTCTACTCTGTCGCATGCTTCATTGAACTCGTCTGAGTCAATGTCGAGATTTTTGTCTATCTCCAGCTCTGTGTATGCCACAGGTCCAACGTCAAAGTATAGATCTTCTGCATCACCACAATCGTACATCCATCTAGGAATATATTCCCAATATTCTTTGCTTTTAATGTGTCGCAAATTTTTTTCATTGCAATACATGTATACAAGTTTATCCACTCGATCTGTAAGAAGTCGATTGCGAGAAGCATTGTGAATATATTTGTACATGCTCCAATTTCTTCTTGAGCTTGAATTTGAAGAACATTGGATTAAAATTATCATCGAAAGGTTATGCATCAATGCATAGTGTTTTCCACCATTTATCATCCACCATTTCCATGTAGGCTGCTCTTTTGCCATTTCTTGAACAATGGAGTTTGAAAACAGACCTTCTTTCAATAAAAAAGAGGACATTTCCTTTATGCATATGACCCGATCATCAGCAGTGGCATAGAAAGTGTTTACCACTTTGTAGAAATCATGAACCACTTCAACATTTGACATTAAGTCTATGTGCTAGTATTTGGGATCTAACATGTAAGCTGCACTATGTAATGGTGTGTGTGCTCCAATCCATCTAGCATGAAAGTACTTCAAGAGAACGTCTCTTTGCCAACGAGAGAATGGAGCACGCCAATGTTTTTCCACCACAGAATGCTCTAATTCTTCACGACACTCGAAAATCCTTTGGAGAGTCTACCATAGCATCCATACTTTTCCCTGACAGGGCGCTCTCTAATCTAAATTGCGAATGGCATACATAACAAGCATCATTACGTGATGTGCATCCATCACACTATTCCACCAAGTTCTTTTTGTAAGCGTTGTTGTGCCGTGGCACGTACATAATATGAAAACTGAAATATCTCCCTCACTCTCAATGCTTTTGTTATGTGGTACCAAATGCTATAATGTACATAGTGTGATATATGCAAAAATAGATGCCACGGTTGCAGTCGTATATATACCTTGTCGGGTGGCGAGGCCCTAGAAGTGGCACTATGGCATGCTTTTTCACATAAATATATTCCTATTTTTCTTTAGAGATGTACATATTTCAAGTGTATTGAAGTGGCATGCTCGTTTTGCATAGAAAGTTCAATGCGGGCAATCTCGGCCAAAAATAGCAGGTTTCGTGCACGGGGGTAAAAGACGTGTCCAAAGTTATTACCAAGTGAAAAATGAGATTCAACATGAAAATTGAGTGCAATGGGATTCTTACACAAATTTAGGGATTTTTCCCAGCTCGTTTGGGCTTTTGACGGACAAAAAAGGGAATTTTTGGGCTAAAAATGGCCATAAAATGGTCAAAAATAGCCTAAAAATAGCTCAAAATGCCACATCAAGGATGGTTCTGGTGTTTCCTAGGTTGTGTGGGCAATTTTAGAGCCAATAATGACCTCATATGGGGATATGGGCAAGGATATACATCCATTCCTTTGCACGGTGCTAGTGCAGTCCCATGCTGCTTCCACTACATGGTTGAGGCTGTGAGGCCTCCAATTATGGTTTCCTCTCCTCAAATAACTAATTACACTTCTCCAATAAAGTACTGAAACTTCCATGAAATGGTCACAACAAAAAATTAAAGCGTATATTTAGGGTTTTTAGCAGGTCGAATGAGCACTGCATCTATGCAATTGGGAGCGAGGCTACACCTAATCATCACACACACAAGAGTTTTGAGTAAATATTGGTTCTTTTTCAAAGTGCATCTTTCATGGATGGAGTTTTGTTCTTTTTTAGTGTGATTTTAGCTTCAAATTATCTACGCCTTTCTTGATTTTGCTACGAATCCTCACAGTGAGAGGCCCGACGCTTTCCTAGTTGCATTGCGCACTTCTTGACACATTTTTGGTGAACCCGATGCAAAGTATGCTAGGGTGACGGTCCAAAATATTCATTGAGAGTCTCAAATCAAAGATTTAAAGCTATGGATCAACAAGAACAACAGCATTTATGCAAGTAGTAGCAAGCTGCAGAAAGGAGGGAGCTTTCCTCAACCAAAGTGCTTCAATATGTGGTGAAGAAAATGGAACAATTTAAAGGTAAATATGTAACAAATTATCTTTGTGTATATGTAAAAGAGATGGAGCTACATCGAGTGCCCGAAGCTGAAATGGTACAAAGTTTTGAGCTAGATGTTGTTTCCGAGATCAGAGAGCATGTAAGGGGAATTAGAAATGAGCATGGGCAACTTGGGAACATTAATTCAAATTAGCCTTGAAGGAAGACTATTTCATGGAGGAATCCGAAAGGGTAACAAAGAGGACTTTTTTAGAGTGGGTAGTTAGGCCAAAAGAGGGACTTTCACCTACGAAACTTGTTAGCAGCAAGCTAACACGGACACCATTTTTCGGAGTTCTCTTTGTAAAACATTTATTATTTTGATAAATTGAGAATATTGTAAATGCTAATTTCTCAGATAAACTCTGTAATTAATGAGCCGGGGCTACAAGCTTCCAGATTGTATCAGCCAATCATTTACCTGCTTTGGTAGAACTCCAGATTATTAGTTTTGACCACCCAAAAACCTTGGCTAAGGTATAAAAGCCAATTTTTCTAAATTTTTTATAAGTTTTTGGATAAAAAATACACAGTGTGAGCTAACGGCACTTACTCCTCTCCTTCTGGTGCTTCCTACTCCCTCCCTGGTTGTCACATTATAGTCGTGTTGGTTGCATTGCAACCGCAGGTAATAGCTCTATGCATTGACGTCAACATTTCATAGTATTTCATAGCTTTTGGCATCGCCGACCCGTGACCTAATTTCATCATAACTAGGAATTTACACTTTCAAATAAAAAACTAAGCATAGGCGGCATCATTGCTAAGCATTTAGTTGCATTCTGGGTCGAAAATGACTAGGTCAAAAATCCACTGCTGTTAATAATTGCGATTTTGGAACTTGAACTAAAGTGGGGTTTGAGACCATAACCATGCGTGCTTAGGTCTTATAAACATGTCCTAGAAGTTTCGTTACGCTTGGATGTCATCTGATGTTGTAACAGATGTGATTTGTTTGTCGATGAGCGATTGGCTTTTGGTGATTTCAGTCACTTGAATGTAGCTTGAGTTAAATGCGAGTTGTTAGTTGTTTTTCAAGAGATTGACAACCTCTTGTAGTCTCTATGCACTAGTCTAGTCAGCTTCGTCTCATGGATTGACAATTTAGTCATGGTTCTCGCTAATACTGTAGTAAGATAGGATGGTGAGGTTAGACATGCGTCCCAGATTTTGCACTGCTACCGGGGATCGAAGATACCTAAACTAAGAAAAAACATGAGTGTCTTGTGAAGTTATGCTTTAACTTCCTCTAGATTCGCCTAGAGTTCAAAACTTTCTTTTAGAAATCGCATAGCTTAAGATTGTCGTCTTTTGCTGTGTAGAGGTAGCTTGGAAGTAATCATACTTGCTGAGTGTCTTTAGGATTGTAGAAATAGATGAGGATTTTGAGAATGATTGGTAGACGAGACAAGTCTTAAGATCAGTGCTCAAAAAAACATAAAACACAAGAAAACGAGTATTTGTGAACACTTTCCACAACCCCTTTGCTTGAGAATCTAGGAGTAGGGTAAGTAGGATCCGAGGTGGATTTCAGAACATTGCTCTCTCTGGAAAAATCAAGTGTAATTTATTATTGGAAGTTGCAGTATTTCAGGTCTATGGCTAGAAATAGCTCGAAAAGACTCAAAACCACTCAATCCGACTGGAGAATAAGCTTAAGAGTTGTCTGAACCAGTTGGTACGCTCAAAGACACTTCGAGGTAAAAATTTCAAAAGTTGGTCAAAACTCAAATTATTTACTTTTTCTTGATATTTTAGGCCAAATTAAGTTTTGACTTGATTCATAGGCTTAACATAGCTCATAAAAGGACTACCTTTGAAAAAATTGTAAAAAAGTGCTCATTTCAAGCCTGAAGTTAATAATCGTGATTACTAACTTTCTGCTCTAAATTGACAAACGTTCATACCATTGACTCATTGCATGTGTACAAACAACTTTTGTAAAGGCCCAAAAGATTTGGATCACTAAACAAACAACAAATGGGTAAAAACTAAAGTTCGTATTGTTTTTTGAATCTTGGGTGTAAATTTGGGAAAAATTTGTTCAAACTTGTTGAAAATTGATTCATAGGCTTATATTGATGTGATAAACCTGTGTACATGATCACTTGATAAAAAATATGAGCAAATTTATCACTAGTAAATAATCGTAATTATTTATATTTGCCTCATTTTTTTAACTTTTTTGACCAAGTTAGCATACTAGTAGTTTTAACATGTTGTAATAGGCTCACAAACCAAATTTGGTAAGATTTGGATCACTGGATTGAAAATTGTGACCAAATTTGCAAAGTTAGTCTGCGAACAGATAAATGATGACCATTTGACCAAAAATTGTCCAAACTTGATGAAACTTGGCTAGTGACCTTAGATAGAGGTGTTTAACATCTAGATCTGTGTCAAAGTGGGACAAAAAGTTACAAAAATATACCTGGAGTAAATAATCGCAATTATGTACATCTGCTTCAAAACTTGAGAAATTTGCAAGTTTGAGTATACCACAAGGTCAAGCATACCAAGTGGACTTCACAAATCAATTTGGTGAAATTTGAATCATAAAAATGAGACTTAAGCCAGATTCTCGAAATTAGAGTCTGCGAACGCAAAACAATTGATAAACTTGATCAAATTTTGTCCAAACTTGTTGAAACTTGTCTAGAGACTTTAACAAGTTGTATACTTACCAAACCAATCCAAAAGTGTAAAAATTTGACAAAAGTAAATAATCGTGATTATTTACTTCTGCTATCCAGAGACATCAATTTTGACTTTTGAACTTGTATAGTGTTAGACCAACATAATATAAAGCCACAGGGCAATTTTGGGTTCAATCGGATCAATGTTCACTCAATTTTGACTCCCATAGCTCGATTTGAAGTGATACACAGAGACCAATCACGAGAGTAATCAAAAGCTCTATTGTCTTTATAGAAGAATATCTAACTCGATCAACTTTGTACAAGAATCAGGTTGCAGACGAGGAATCAGTGGCTTGATAGAAAGTTGCAATTGAATCAAGTGAAAATTGATGACAAGTCAACCCAAAGGTGAGTACTCTATCCAGGGTTTCATAAGTCTATATGAACCTTAGATTTGGCCTTGTACTAGGAAATCGGGGCATACTCGGGGAAACCTCCAGTAGAGTATCCACCGAAGAAAGCGTGAATGAAAGCAATTCCTTGTACACAATTCTTGAAGAAGTCTCAGACACTTTTTTAGATTCAACATCCGAAATATCTTCTTACTCGACTCACTCAGCAACCAGAACAATAGTGCGCTATAAGCATATAATATCTTTTTATAAGACTAACCGTCATGGAGCCCAGGTTTACTTGGACCCTAACGAGGAGTATTCTATTCGCATTGATGACCATGGTATTGAGTTTGAAGAAGAGGTTAGAGCAAACAAACAAGGAAAAATGTACATGGATCGAAACGGAACGCAGTATTTACAAGTCGAAACCCTGACATGATATACAAATGGGGGTTAGAAGTAAACAACATAGACCCAGATATGTCAGCAAAAGAAGGACCACCAACTTTAGAATTCAAGGGATACGATCAAGTAGATTTGAAGTCTTTGAAACGGCTTAGTACGGATAATCCTAGGATTGGAGTCTATTGTTGGGAAAATAGAAACATAAAAGATCTTTTGTGGACTTTGCATGCCAAATCAGGACAACTAATGGCCATGAAGATCATTTATATCTTCAAGATCAAAGATAAGGGATCGGCGGACCTACCAACCTACCTGTTTAGGGATTGTTATAGCAACAACTTTGTTATGATGACTCCCGAGGAGGTAGAACAAACCAAATACCAAGGGTATTCCATACGAGATTGGATATTGGGACAAGGACCAACGACAATTCCAAGAGATGAACACCATGAGAGATCATCTGAGAGTAATGTGAAGAAACCAGAAACCACCTCATTATGTAGAAAATCGGGTGACACTAAGACCAATCCAGGGCTACATGAGTCACTATTTCCAATAGACTGGATTGAAGGACTCGGAATAGGACCAACTGCCAGAAGACCTGAAGTTGAACCAAACAGACGCGTCAGACCCGCTGATTTTAAAAAATGGGTCAGAAAATACAGCGGATCATGGGATCTATACGACCACTTAGCAAGCTTTAAGCAAGTACTAAGAGCAGACCGTATATTCGATTTTCATACTCAATTCGAGGGGTTTGGAATGACATTAGAAGGAAATGTTATGGAATTTATATCTTATTATTTATTGCAGCTATGATAGGTGAAAAAGCCTTGATCGAGCTAAACTATTGCAAAAGGATATCATATTTTATGTAAATTTTATTATTCAAGTGCTCTTTATGAGCTTTGGTCATTTATGATCTGCCGGCCAGTTTGTACTCATTTTGACCATTCAAGAATCTATAAATTAAATACGTGCAAGAGGGAAATGGTCACTCTTGCACGGGGGGAGATTGCACCCAGTGTCTGTGTACTTCTTCTCTCCTCTCCTCTCTTCTCTCTCGCTGTGCCGACGTAGCACTCCGCTTTAGGAGGTGCGCATACACGTGCTCTCTCGTTCTATCACGCTCTCTTTCGCTCTCTGCTCATGTAAAACTTGGATTATGCGTTGTGCGATTCGAGGTATGCAGATTTAGTCGTTTATGTTTTGCTACATGCTATTTTTGAGTATTTTGCAGGGCAGCCACACTAGGCTTCTGGCTGTAGTAGTGGTATCAGAGCTACGGTTATGCTCTTGGACTTGCAGTGATGATGGCTATGTAGATTATGGTGAACAAAGATAAGTCATGTTTAATTACATTTAATTTTGTTTGTTTAAAATTAGAGGTACATGATTATTATGAACCTCTTTGCATCATAAGTATTTCAAATTGTTTAAAGATATTTATTTTTTGTGTGATTAATTAATCGAATCGCTATCTAGGTAAGGATAATTGGTTGTACGATAAGTACAGTCTAGAGCATAATATCCATTCATATGATACATACAATCGAATTAAAGTTTATGTACGTTAAACCTAAGAAGCTCGAATCATAGGTAATAAAGGTTTGATTTGCTTCTTATGGGCTACGAGAAGCAAAAGTAGAAGAAGAATTTAGGGTAGATTGTTTCAGGAATAAATGCAAGAGACCTTGGGGAGTGTCCGAGTGTAGAAGTAATAGGGAGGACACAAGGAACTCGATTGCCTCATCTCCCATATCTCAGCTTAGTGGGACTGCTCTCAAGTAATTATTTTTGTGAGCATCACTGAAAACCATTAAAAATAAAATAAAATAATTTTAATTAAAGCACACAATGGCAGCATCCTCCACAATAGGTGGCGCAAGAGGGCAAGGCACATCAAAGAGACGTGTGGAGATAGGCGATTTCACTCTCCCCCTCGATGGCAATAGGCAAAGGGAACCACCAGTAGTGTTGGCTTGGGTGCAACCTACTCGACCTGCATATATGTTACTTGGCGGTCGCAAATCATCTCATGGCTTCACTGCAACCTGGACATCACCAACATGCATTACCAAGTCTCAGTATAGTGTTGTCGATCACATCTGGCAGCCATATACAATGGTGGGCACTGTTGTCCAACGCCAACATAGGCAGTGCTGATAGGTACACGAAGTGAAAAAAATATATCGAGAAGTTTTTTTTTTGGCATGCGACCTCCATGCAAACTGAAGCTGCAAGAAAACAACATTCGTGCCTTTGTGAGTAGCGACGTTAACTGGCCCTTTTTGCTTAACCATGCAACAGTCCTCAACCACTTATCGATGTCTGCCACTCATCTCCCAACCACCGGCCACTTGCCCACCTGCAAATGACGCTCTCTCGCTCTCTCTCTCTCTCTCTCTCTCTTAGCTAGGGGTGCCTACCACACCAACGGTAGCATGCAAACTCTCCTTCTTGCATGGCGGGGCCAACTCGTAACCATACACCTTTCTCAACTGATGGCGCAGCTGTGTGCCTTATCATGCACACCCCCAGCTCGCCTAGACCACCTGCGACTTCTTGCAGTTCTCGACGACTCTCTCCTTCTCTCTCTCCCTCTGGCGGAATGGCGGCACACCCACACACAACCTAGTTCTCTCTCTCTCTCTCTCTCTCTCTCTCTCTCTCTCTCTCTTCCAGGACTCCACCACACTCTACGGCTTCAACTACTAGCTCCACACCCACAGGTTCAATTGCATGCACACATTCTCCAACGGATAGCTCTCTCTCTCTCTCTCTCTCTCTCTCTCTCTCTTTTAGCTGCTAGTTTTTCTTTCACTAATCACTGGTGGCGTCCAATTTTTGTCATGGCAGCTCCATGCAGCCATCAATTACCTCATCTCAATTACAAACTCCAGTGAGTCATCTTTCTCTCTCTCTGTTTCTCACTCGTCAACAGGCAGCCGGCCGTTGCATGCCAGTAAACACAACAAACATCTCCTTTCTCTCTATCTAATTGACCCTCGTTCACCAACTGCTCAACCCATATCTCCCACACTCGCCAAATACCACCTCCTGTCTGTAGCACGTCTTGGCCAACCCACAACTCCCAACCCCTCCTCGTCGCCAGGTCCTGCAACTGATGGGCCTGCATGCCGTTTTCGGCCCTCCTCTATGTACATACAGCCTCACTCTCGGTAACCTCCCCCATTTACGTTGCAGATCTCCTCTCGGGGTGCTCTCTCAAGCCACCCTTTCTCTGATAACTGGCGGACCCCAAAGCCTTTGATGCCCTCCTGCTGAGCTGCTGACCGCCAACTCCCCCTTCTGATCTAAGCTCCCTTAGATCCCCAGCTCTTCTGCAGTGCCGCATCCTCCACCTTCTCTTGTGAAGTGTGTCCTGCTCGAGAGCATTCTCATCCACAGGGCGACCACTTCCTCCGGCGTTGGTTTCCTTCTGCGTGACGGCGGCTCCACGTGCGCGATACCCTCGCCATCTTTGCAGGCAACTTACCAAAGAAAACCAAAAAAAAAAAAACTTTCCATTTCCCCCTTAATAATTTGAACCATGAGTGGTTCCCACCCATCTTCTGCCATGTAACCATCCTTACTCAAGCTCTGGTAGTACACAAAGTGCGCACCACTCTTTGACACCCCCATCACTTCATTTTATTTAAGTACCCAGACTTCCGTTTGATTCACAAGGAGTGTATCAGCCTGCCCTCATATCTCTCCTCATGGCAGCAAGTTCCACGGCACTATCGGGCATCGTCGGTTCATCTCGTGGATACGATCGGATCTCATTGGTACCAATGATCCCACACATATTTCAATTATCAAACTGTCGTGGTGTAGAAGGGCCTCTATGATTGAGCAACCTATCACATGGCTCTGCAATTCCTCATCTTCTCATGACCCTGAATATTTCCCGATCTCAAGGTCTCCATGAAGCTACTCACTCAAAACCCTCTGGAGGAATGGCCTCACCCACATGGCAAGATACTGCAATGTATCAAACCATCATTGTAATGTTGAAATAGCATCTAAGATGCTCAATTGACCTTAGACTTCGAAATTAGGCAATATTAATGTGTATTGATAAAAGCAAATATTTCCTATGTAGGGCTTAAAATTTATTGCACTTATAAAATTGTGAAGATTTCTTGATCTTGTCCTCTTCAAATGGCTCATTGTTATCTTTTACTGGTTGTTAATTATAGTCGCAATAAACAACACCATTATCTTTCTTAAGTTTACCACAACTTTACAAAAATACCAGTCTCTGTCTTGACTAAACTCAACCAAATGATTTTGATATTGATCTTCATTTTCTATCTTGTTTGTTGTTTAAGATTCACACCAACCGATGCAGATCATAATGTGAGGCAAACATATAAGTTTTTGGAAAATTACTTAAAAAAAATCTTGAGTGATAATATACTAGCCATGTTCTATTAGATTCTATGATACCTTCCTTGCTTGTTATCAATCAAATATCTAAACTAATCTATGCATTACTACTTGGTTGAGTATACTGACTCTCTCATACAAGATTGTGTCACAGTATGCCTTGATGTGTTTACTAATTGCATCCAAAAAGACAACGCAGCTCTCTCTACATGCACACACAGGTACATATGTTTTCAGCTGCAACATACCCTCCAGGTATGTCCATTGAATACATCACTACTCTGTTCATATTTTGTTTGTGTCATTGTCCTATACACTATGAAATCAAACACTTCTCACATCTTGGCTCCTACTTACATTGACTGAAAATTTGGTTGACATGATTTGTCATTAAGCTCTATAGCTACTCACATCAGCTAAGATATTTTGGATTCATGAACAACAGTTTTTAAGTACTCTCCTTCCCAAACATGCTCCAAATTGATCTCACACATATGATAAATGTTATATTTTTATTATGCCTTGTCTAGTCCATTGGTCACGCACACACAGATTCGCCGATCTAGGTAGTGTGTAGATACTCATCTTGGTGCAGATCCGCCGATTTAGGCATCACATTAATAAACTTCAGATTTATGATTTTTAAACAATATCCAATGCAGATCTGCCGATTTAGGCAGCATTAGTGCAGATCCGTCGATTTAGGCAGCAGCTTTATTGGTGTAGACTCGTCGGATGAGGCAACATCGATCATAAAATCATGCTGCAGTGGCTGGCCACCACTGTAATTGGTGTGATTTTGTTACCCGGGTATAGAAAAGGAAAGATATTTTGGATTTGGATTTGGAATTGGTATATGATGATTTTCTGTCGCGACAGTCTTTATGGAAGTGAACTTGAGATTGATGAGAATTGATTTATACAATGATGAGTGTGACCAATGATATTCTAATTCATCACGGTATGACATATACTGCTTATTCTAGTGGTATGGGTCACTAGAATAGGTAGTATGTGGATGACGCCATGCATAAGCTAATGTTGTTTAGTTTCATAAATTTTTCTTTTATTATGTGATGTTTTTGACACAACATAGTAATCACTGTTTTTGACAAGTATTGTTTGCAAATTTTTATCTTCGCAACTGAGGATAGTTGCTTTCCAACGGAGAGGTATGTTATGGAATTGATATCTTATTATTTATTGCAGCTGTGACAGGTGAAAAAGGCTTGGCCGTGCTAAACTATTGCAAAAGGATATCATATTTTATGTACATTTTATTATTCAAGTGCTCTTTATGAGCTTTGGCCATTTATGAACAGACAGCCAGTTTGTACTCATTTTGACCATTCAAGAATCTATAAATTAAATACGTGCAAGAGGAAAATGGTCACTCTTGCACGGGGGGAGATTGCACCCAGTGTCTGTGTACTTCTTCTCTCCTCTTCTCTCTTCTCTCTCGCCGTGCCGGCGTAGCACTCCGCTCTAGGAGGTGCACGTGCACGTGCTCTCTCGTTCTATCACGCTCTCTTTCTCTCTCTGCTCGTGTACAACTTGGATTATGTGTTGTGCGATTCAAGGTATGCAGATTTAGTCGTTTATGTCTTGCTACGTGCTATTTTCAAGTATTTTGTAGGGCAGCCAGGCTTCCGGCTGTAGTAGGAAAATCATTGACATGGTTCCAAAACATTCCACCAAGGTCAATCATGGACTTGAACACATTAGCTCAAGGATTTGTAGCTGCTTGTTCCAAAACAGGGATCAAACATAATACAGTAGCTCAAATCTACAGCTTTAAACAGAAACATGGTGATTCTATTAGGGATTGTGCAACTCGAATGAAGCAATACATTGCTAGATGCCGAGAGCTGGAGATACCTGCAAAAGAATGACTTGTATCTTTGTTTCTAGAGGGACTGCTAAACAAAGAACTTCATGCTATACTCTATAGGAAGAAGCATACCACCCTAGAAGCGTGTGTGTCAGATGCTATTGACTTAGGAGACAATTGCAAAACTTTAAACGAAGAAGATGTCCCTAAGGATAACCAAAGCGAGAAAACATCATCCACTAAACTAGCACAAGTGGGAATGGCTGCTGCAGCACCACTCTCAGCCATAGAAGATATGCTAAAAAGGATGAACGACATGATGAACAACATGCAAAAAGCACCTATGAGGGGACCAGGACAGGGGATACCTCAACAGGGACAACCAATTAGGCCACAAAAATGGTGTGCAATTGAGGGTAAATGGTCCAACCATGTAACCCATGAGTGCTACTTCAGACCAAAGTATGATGGGAATGTTCAATATGTGCCTATGAGGCCACAAGGACAACCCATGTACAGATATCAGCCAAATATAGCCCAAGCTCAAAGACCACCAATGAGTATGGAAAGACCTCAACTTGTGTTGGGACCAAAACCTCTGTATCTTGGACATAATGCAATGCCTATAAAGTACGTGCACTCTGAAGGAGTCATAGATGAACAAGCATGAGTGCATGTTAAACCCTATGCAGAGCCTAGTCCATCTACAGTAATGGTAGAAGGAGATTGGTATAATCCACATCCACCACCAATGCAAGAAACAATGACTTATGCTCCACCAGAGCTTGCACGAATGTATTATGTAGCTAATCAAGGTGTCAGACCTCCGATGGTAAGACCCATGATGAAGCCAAGAACAGGAAAGTATCATAACTGTGGTGTTGATGATATTGGAAAAATGAATGTCCAGAGCCTGACAAAAACCTCAAACGAGTTGAAGCCTATTGCATACAATGTTGCAAAAAGGGAGGACACTTTCCAGAAGATTGCCCTAAAAATCCTTTGAACAAGGGTAAAACCGTAATAAACGTAATCCAAGTGATACCTAGTAGATCATCAGAGAGTGAACCAATTGTTCCAATCAAGGTAATCACTACAGCCCAGGCCAAGAAAAAGAAACACAACTCCTCTGATGATTTGGAAAATACGAAAGTTTCTTCTCAAAGAATCAAAAGAAGCAAAAGCAAAAGATATGAGATGAGAAAACAAAAACAACGGGTTGAAATTGAGGAGAAATAAAAAAAGCTATTCCAGGAAAAGTTGAAAGAAACTGGAAGTGAATTTAAAGAAACAACCGTGAGATCTGGAGGATCCATTCTGGTTGATACAAATTTTGAGCCTATTAATGCCGCCTTGGAAGCCTACCAAGCAAGACTTAAAGCAGATCAAAACATGGAAAACAAATGGAAAAATTATCCTTCTCCAGACATGGAAGCAGCAAAGCGGGAAGCTTATCAAAATTTGTTAAGAATCACGCAAGAAATGTTGGAAAAACAAAAACCCAAGCTTGAAAGTATCGAAAAATCTGAAGAGCTTGTGGTGAGAGACACTAAAGAAAAAATTTATGTGGTGGCAGAATCCCACCTTGAACCAAACGAACCAGAGCTTATAGTGCCTGACAGCGAAGATGCCTTGGATGGAATTCCATTCGTAGAGGAAGACTAGCCAAGACACTTATGGAAAAAAGTGAGAAAGATCAATGATGGGAGCCTAACTCTAAAGTCAACTCCTATAGAGGAAGTATGGTTGGATAACCTACCGTCTGATATGAACATGGATGAACAACCCTTGTACGGGAATTGTGGATTGGAAGCTTCAGGAATGTCAAAACCATTGACCTTAGAACATTACCTTCTTACTTGGGAGATAACGAAGATGAATCCATCGTGTGCAAGACCACTCAAGTAAAAAGAGTTGAACATACCCTATAAGTAGACAACATTCATTCAATCATGTCTACACCCATCCAATGCACTCTTACCTTGGGAGAACTGCTAAAACTCAGACGTACTTATGGAATGATTTATAGAAAACCCTAGAGAAGGTGGGGATAACGGGGTTAATCTTTTTTTTTTTTGGAAAAATTGAAAAATGAAATGGACAACAAAGAGATTCGATTAGTTCCCATGAACAAAGTTGGAGAATATTATGAAGGAGAGGAACAAAACACCACCCTCCCAATGAAATATAATGACATTGAAACCATGGCGATACTGAATAGTGGAGCTGGCATAGCCATAGCCACTAAATCAGTATGGGAACCCTGGGGACAGCCATCCATTAGACAAACTCGAATGAAATTGTAGTTGGTTGACAGACACATTGAGAGACCATTAGGGCTACTTGAAAAGGTGATAGTCGATTCCTGTGGAATTGAATATCAACACACTTTTGTCATAGTAGACTTTAAGAAAAAACTCAACTATAAAATCATATTGGGAAGACCTTTCATGCGACAGTAAAACTTATCTAAGATTGGGGAAACAATTATCTGTACTTAAAGCAAGTAGGATCTATAACAAGAGTCAATCTAAAAGATCACACTTATAGAGATGTCTTGAAAACACCCATCCAAGAGTTTGATTCATTCTCTTCGGCTGAAACTAAACTTCCATCCTGGTTAAACAAAGATACTCCTATCTGGATGTGTGGAGCTTCAGAAAATGGAAGCTTAAGACGAGAGGAATTTATCCTAGAAAGTGACTGCACAGATGGAGCCTATGTACTTGAACCCTTTCCAGAGCATTTGTTTGAGCCATTTGAGTGGACTCAAATTTTAGCGACAATGGATGTATGTGTGAATATGTCTATGCCTACTCAATTTTTCAATGAGGATGGCCATGACATAAATTCCCATCCAAATGATTTCAATCCTCAACATTGAAGATGAAGATGAGAAACCCAAGGACTTAATGAAAGCTCAACAAGTCTTTTTAGACCTCTATTACCATGCAATTGATGAGTTAGATGAACACTCAGCGACCTCAGAAGGTTCGGGGTCAAAAAAAGAGCATATGAGATCTAAGCTACTTTTAAAAGGAGGGGAGGAAAAGTTTTTTGACTTTCCAAACCAGAAATGAAGAAGACAAAAATGGTATAGACGAAAGAGAGACACTAGAATTGTGAAAACACCGCCTATGCCATCAGCCTCCAGTAAAACACAATTCTGATGCAGATAGATGCAAATGATTGTGTCAAGGGCAAAATCACTGGCAAATATCCTTCAAACAAAAACTCAGAATAAACAAGGAAGGGTACTCAAGCAAAATCATAGGATAAGAAGCCAACCATGACACGAGTCGAGCCAAAAAAGAAATATCAAGAGTTGAAAAAATCTCTAAAAGAGATGTACACAACCGAAATGGAAACCACGTAAGAGGATGGTAAGGATGTAATGCATGTTCCATCCCATTACAAAAATTATACTCTCCAAGATCGGAAAATCATAGTCAAACAACCTGTTAGGGAACTACACAAACATGGTGAGTCTTACGAAGGACCTGAAAATGCTAAAAGGCTAGACTTGGCTAAACTAGGAGAAGATCCTAGACCGGCTTACATTGCAAATGACCTAACAAAAGAAGAAGAAGAGCTCTTGCTGAGCTTGTTAACACTAGGTTGGTAATGGGACACTTTTATGTCCTGTTAAGTGACTATTTTCTTTGAATTATGTCAAGAGTTCCAAAATGGATTTTGAGGTGCTATCTGTCTAGAAAGTTGTCTCATGAGCTGAAAAAAACTCGACATTTTTTGGAATATCAATTCCATCTTTAATCTTGTCCTTGCACAACATTTCACAGCCTAAACTGTGTGAAAAAACGGGTCCTGTTTTTGGCTTTTTTCAACTTTTTGCAACTATACCACTCTAGAATGCATGTTTGTGAGGTCAATAATACTAGAGAACTATCTTTAGTAGTCCTCAACATGTCCTGATGCTTCTAGGGAGAAATAAATGTTGAAGTTGTAAGTTATGACCAAATTACAAAATTGTCAAATCCTGTTTTTTAGCCAATTTTAGCTCTTCTATGATTTTTTTGGTGGCTTTCATGATATCCAAATGTATTTTTGATTTTCTATGTCTCATATTGTAACATAAATCTAATATTCCTTGAGTTTTGGGGCACCTAATACCCTATTTTGCATAGTAGACAACGATGGTTGATTTTTTTAGTTATAGAAGAAAATGAAACATTCTAGTATATCAAGTATAACTTTTTCAATATTGTTAGTTTCTTATGACAACTACATGCATTTTGTAGGTAGTAACCATATCTAGTCATAAGGATCAAATTTGGCTAGGTATTGAATAGTTTCTATGGGATTCTACAACTCATAATGTTGAACCCAGTTTTTTCATGTTTGCTGTATTTAGCACTTCATCTTTGTCCCCAAGATTCCCCTTGGTAAGAGATGTATTATTCTTTTGACATGCTCCATGGCTCCTTATGAACCTAAAGGACAATAGGGAACTAAGAAAACATGCATATATTATTTGTATTGAGCGTGGCTATAGAAACTTTGATGATAGGTTTGCAGAATGGTAAAAATTTACCTTTTTTGTACCTATTTCTTTTGGCAAAACAAAAAATAGTGAGTGAGAAGCAATCATATGGTCTGATCACCAACCCATTGAAGTTAACTAGGGAATTTATCTCAAGTCCTACAAAAATCCCTAATCTTATTTTTATGCAACAAAACGTAAGGAATGGTTGTTTTGATGAAAATGTATTGGTCCATCAACTTTGGAGGCTTGGTGTGACCAAAACATGAGAAATTTTACAAGTTTCTTATTTTTTCCATATATAGTAGGCCTTGAACTATAACCTCATGAAAGGATTTTACAAAATGAGTGGATCTACTATGGTTTTGGAGGTTTTTTTCAAAACCGTGAAAGGACACTTTTATGTCCTGTTAGGTTACCAACCTAGTGTTAAAGGAATACCGAGATATCTTCACTTGGTCTTATAAGGATCTCAAGGGTGTTGATCCAGAAATCTGTCAACATACCATACCCATGAGAGATGATGTGAAACCAAGTAAACAAAGGCCATACACGTATAATGAAGCATTTGCCAAGAAGATAAAAGAAGATTTTGAAAAACTAAAGGAAGCTGAACTCATTTACGAAATTGAACACACAGATTGGGTGTCTCCAATTGTGGTAGTATCCAAGAAGAATGGAAATTACGATTGTGTGAAAATCTAAAAAAGATGAATGCAGCTACCATTAGAGACAACTTTCCTCTTTCGATAACTGAGCATCTTTTAGAATGAGTTGTAGGAAAGGAAGCTTACAGCTTCTTAGATGGATTTTTAGGATACAATCAACTTTTGGTTCACCCAAAAGATCACCATAAACTACTTTTGCAATAGAATGCGATATATTTGCCTATCGGGTTATGCCGTTTGGGTTAACTAATGCTCTAGACACGTTTCAAAGATTGATGGTCCATGCTTTCAAAGAATATCTTAGAAAATTCTTAGAATTATATATGGATTATCTATGTGTACATTCATCAATCTAGGCTGATCATTTTGAACACCTCAAAAAGGTATTCGGAAAATGTAGACCGTTTATAGGATTTGCTTAAATCCTGAAAAGTGCACATTCATGGGTAGACAAGGAAAAATTCTTGGACATATAGTGTCTAAAAATGGCATAGCTACTGATATTGAGAAGATTCATGTCATTGCTGATCTGCCTAAACCAACAACAGTCAAGGGGGTACAAGCCTTCATGGGGCATTGTGGATATTACCAATGGTTCATCTACATGTATGCTATAATTGCAAAACCCATATAAAGCTTGATTACACACTTTGAATGGACCGAGGCATGTCAAAAATCCTTCATGAAGCTTAAGCAAGCTCTCACCTTAGCTCCAATATTGAAAGCACCAGATTGGAATAAGGTATCCCACGTACATGTAGATGCTTCTAATTTTTCTATTGGTTGTATACTAGCTCAACCAGGAGATGGGAAAATTGACTTTCCTATTTGGAATTCTAGCCGACAATAAACATGGCGGAAAAGAATTACACCACCACCGAAAGGGAAGGATTAGGAATGATCTATGTTGTTTACCTACTAGCCAACAAGTTTGTGTTCTTTGTGGACCACCAAGCTTTGTTGTATTTGGTCAACAAGCCATGCAGCACAGGGAGAATAATGAGAGTTCATCATTCTTCTTGAATTTGATTTCATTGTGGTTGTAAAGAAGGGCACTACACATCAACGAGTAGATCCTTTGTCAAGGATTGTTTCAGGAGAATCACCTAAAGGGGTAGACAATGATCTACCAGATGCCTATTTGTTCTCCGTGGAAATGATACCTAGATGGTCGGAAAACATTGTGTCAGTGATGACAATAGCTTAAGTGGATTCACAAATACCACTTTCTATCACAATTGGATTAATCAAGCAATCGGCTATGTATCAAAGGCTATGTATCAATTACTAGCTGGTAGGCTATAAAAAGAAATCAAGACGAGATATTGCTCTTATGCATTAATCCTGAATAAAAATAACAGTACCTAAGTCAAACACATGTTACCATAGTAGGACTTCACTTTGCGGAAGACCAAACTATGCAACAGATCTTGAGACTTGAAGTATTTTGGCTGACTATGAGGAGCGATGTTGGATCTTTTGTAAAGGATTGCCCTTAATGTCAAAAACAAACACCCATACCTCATGTAACATTATTTTAAATGTCACTTATTCCTAAGTGGAGTAACTATCTGGTTACTTACTTATCGAGCCGAATATTTTCTGAGGATATGAGTAAACACCATCAAAGAGAAATTGAAACTGAAGCAAGAGACTATGCTATTATTGGAAACCAATTGTATTGGAGAGGTAAAGATCAACATTTGAGTCTTTGTGCAAATGAAGACGAGTATATTCCGATTATAGAACAAGCACATGCTGGATTAGCTAGAGGTCACTTTTCTAGTGAGACCACCACAAGAGCAATCTTGATGGCAGGCATATGGTGGCCAACAGTTTTTGCAGATGCAAGAGAATATGTTCAAAGGTGTGATGCTTGTCAATGAGCAAAAATGCCAACCCGAGTAGATAGAATGTCCTTAAGACCAATGATGGGGGCTAAGAGCTTTCGCAAAATGGGGCATAGATTTTGTTGGACCAATATAGCCACCTACTTATAGAACCCAAGCTCAATATATCATTGTAGCTACAGACTATTTGACCAAGTGGGTCGAGGCTAATTAAGCAACTCAAAATAATGATGCCATAACTACTTCTGCATTCTTATATGAGTATGTATTCACGAAATATGGATTGCCAATAGAAATTGTCAGTGATGGGGGAACTCATTTCCTCAATGAGGTAATTGAGTATTTGCTTGATGAGTTTATGGTCATCCATAACAAATCAGTTCCCTATTACCCACAAGAAAATGGAAAAGCTGAGCATACGAATAAAATTATTAGCTCGGTGCTGACTAAAGTGGTTAGTTCAGGAAGGAAAAATTGGGAAATGAATCTTTATGCTTCTCTATGGGCTTATCGAGTTTCATTCAAAACAGCTTTAAATGCTACATCCTTTAACCTTGTTTATGGTCTTGATGCCATACTTCCAATAGAATTTCTATTGCTGACGTTAAGGGTAGCATAGAATCTTGACTGGACTGGACATGAATTGTCAGAAAGACTTGAAGATTTGGAAAAGCTAGATGAGCAAAGGCTAACTGTTGTAGCTCATATCTATGCACAAAAGCGAAAAGTTGAAACAAAAATAGTTTTCTGATTCCCACTTAATCACAAAAATCTTCAAGAAAGGGGACTTAGTTTTAGTCTATTCCCTTAAGCAACACATTCCCAAGTTGAAGAAAAAGGGAAACAGACCGTTTATTTGAAGATGTATCTGCAAGTAGAGCAGTAAAATTGTCCACCCTAGATGGTGAACCAATGGCTAATTGGATTAGTGGATGTCGTTTAAAGAAATACAATTTTCCACTAACCAACGAATTGCTAGAAAGAATGCATGCAACCAAGCAAAGGAAGATTAAACAAGAGCAGGTTATTGATGAAGCCCAAGAGGAAGCTCGGCTTTGGGTACTCAAGCGGAAAGCTGCTCTCAAAAATCAATAGATACAGACTCTGATCAACACTTTGGAAATAGATGATCGACAATGGGAAGTACCTAAAGACAGATTTTCAACAGATGATGACTAGTTAGACGGAATGGACATGCACATCAAAGTAAAGCTCAACAATCATAGCACCAATGCTTCGATCGACACAGGAGCTAGAGTAAATGCAGTAAGTTATTCCATGTACAAGAAGGCAACAAGTCAAGCATTCACAACAGGAATAACGACAATCAAAGGATGCAACAAAAACCCAACTCCAACATTGGGAGTAGTCAACTTGAACGTGATATTACATGGATGTTCATGTCCTCATCAAATTGTATGCTTACCAATGATAGCCGTTTTTCGGCTCTTTGTAATTGCCACAGTGAGTTACCTCACCCTACCAAAATCACCCAAACACTGTGGCTATCCCTACCATTTCACTGTATATAGGTGCGTGTGAGTTAGGGGACTTTTCCCATATCTCCTTACTGAAATAAAAAACCCTCAATTAGCTAGGCATTGGGCTAGTTGAGCCAAAAAAATAAAAAATATAAGTATATTATGGCCCATGCGTATGTAAATATTTCCTTGTATATAGAGCCTAAATAAAAGATATTTTCATAATTATTTTGGTATTTATTATAATATTTCTACCTAGGTGTGTGTTATTTATGCTCTGTACATTGCCTCACCATTACCACAATTTTTCTTACCATTTTTCATACTCTTTATTCCATATAGAAATATTTTCATGTAAGCTTCTCTTATTTTTGGTGTAACTCCACCCCAACAAAAATCCAAAAAAACTAGTTTTATTTATGTGTATATTTTTTCACTATTGTGATTTTTCCCTTCCTACATCTATTTTGTTTTTTTTTCTAAAAAATTAGAACACCAAAAATATTTATCTTTTTATGGTAGCCTCATAATGAGAGAGATTTCTTTTGACCCCTTTATATTTTTTCCACTTATATTATTTATATTTGACATGTACATATTTTTTAGACCCCTTAATATTTGATTTTCTTAGTTGTACTATTCACTTATATCATAATCTCAACAATATCTTCAATTATAGACCTACCAAATAAGGTCAAGGGTAGGTGGCATGCATACATGCACTATGGAGGGCTCACTCTTGGAGGTATTCAAAAGAATCATCCAAAGAAGGACCCCACAAGGACCTTGCAGTGAAAAAAAACGGTCGGTTTTGCTGAATTTTTAAAGTTCACTTGCTCTCTGAATTTGAAACGGTGATATAAACAAAAGTTGTAGCTCGTGGGCTGAACTTTTGCCTCAAATTTTTTCATATTTTTTTGAGCTACGAGGTGTGAGCTATGATTTTTTGAGTGGACCCCAGTTTTCCCATGCTATGCAGCCACACTCTCTCTTCCACTTTATCATTTTCCTCTTTCACACACGCTTCTCCACTCATCATCCCCATCTCTCTCACCACTCCTCTCTGCACCCTACTCACCTTCTCCTCAACCTTGAAGAATAAGAGAAACCATGGTGAACTCATACCTCCCACACACAATTCCATTCCAAAATTGACCACCTAGTCTCATTTTTCCTCCTCCAATTTACCCATATCTATCAAAAAAACCACAAAATTCAGCCTCTTCTCTTAAAAGACAGCATCATGGTGGTTGATTACTCAGCTTCAATTACCTTGTCTCTCAAGGAAGGTCAAGAGTGGAGAAAAAATGTACCGTCAAAGCTAGTGGACCGTCAACAAGCGTCAAAATCGGCCCTACTCAAGACACTTGGAGCATCAACCTTGTAAGAAAGCCACCTTTTCTTACCTCTTAAGAGTTTTTTCTTCCTTATTTGTATCCTACATGGATACTCCCATTGTAAATATCCAATTCCATTTGTAAATTAATACTAACTCTACTAACACTAACCCACTATGAAAAGTCCTATCACCTCCATTTCTCTCCTCTCTCTTTCCCCACCAACTTCTTGATAATTCCAAGCAAAAGAAATTAGATAAATTGCTGAAAATCTAACCCAACCATGGTTAGAGGAGTAACCCTAGCCTTCAAAATTGCTATAAAAGGAGGGTGTAGCTAGCACAAAGGGGGAGCCATAAGCAAGAGCACTATGCTATAGCTTGAGAAGCCAAGCTCAACCTCTCTAGAAGGAGCTCTTGAGTGGAAGCTCATTGTCTTATGCATGTGCATGTGTTGTAATACGGGATTAGCAAGGGAACTCTATGCCATTGTAAGAGAGAGAGTGATCATTCAATTGAGAGTAGGAAATCTATCATATCTCCTACTAGTGTAAGCCCAACATTTGCTGAATCAAGGAGGGTGGATTTGGACTAAGCTTGGATACTTTGTCTCCCTTCCAACGTGAAGTAATGGACAACAATGATGCGTAAGTGTCTTGGTGTTTTTTTAAGTTCTTGATAGCTTGTCTCTGGTGTTGTCATCAATCTAGCCATAAATCCCACATACTGTAAGAGGGTGACAGGGTGGAGAGGACTCCTCTGGCCTTAAGACAGTGATTGGGGTGGCTTTTCTTTTGATGTGTTGTGGTGAAATTTACGCAAGCTATGTTGAGCAAATACTAATCTCACTTTGATTTATTATGACAGATTTTTAAGAAGGTATTAATGCAACAAACACCCCCTCCCCCTTTCTCTCTCTTTCTTAAATATATAGTTGTGTTTGCTTGATCATTGCCGATACGTTTCAAAGCAGCCCGAGCACTATCTCTCTCTCTCTCTCTCTCTCTCTCTCTCTCTCTCTCTCTCTCTCTCTCCATCGTATTTTAGTGTGTAAGAGTGTTCCATTGGTGTTAGGGTTAGTGTAAATTCCTTGCTTGTTTGTGGGTTGCTCTAACGATTCTCCTCTTTTGCGTCCTAGTTCGCTCTTAAACTAGGTGGTGCCCCTTGTGTAGTTGGGATTTGGCTGTGGGTTTGTTGTTTTGGTTTGTGTTGTGTTGTGCCCCAGCCCCATTGAGCAGCACGGGAGCCTTGAAGGGTGTCTAGAGGCCACTCTTCTTGTTGCCCGCCCCGGACCGCCTCAAATTGGTGCCCCCACTAAGGACAGGCTTGTGTATGTTTTGTGAAGGCTCAACCTTTAGCATAATCAAGTAGCTTGCATGAGTCACGAGAATTTGTATGATCCCTTCATTCCCATTGCAAGGCAAAAGGTACACATAATCGTTAGTACTAAGTTGCAATTTCAACGTGTCATTCGTAGAATTTTAGGTCCTTTTAGGTTGGCCGAGATAAACGCTTCAGTAAATCCTTTTATTTTGCCTCTTATTAGGTACGACCTTAGTTTGGATGTCTATATTTTTGTTTTGTTTTAAGCATTAGGTCATGCATAGACCATGGATAATGGCCCAGGAATAGAGGTTTTCCCCTTCCATTTCACTCCACACATTAGAATAAACATTGCAATTAGTAGGAAAATCCATTTTCAACAACGTATGGTGTTCATGTTTGGTGCCCAAAGAGTAGGAGAAATTCTCGCATCACCAAACCCTGTCATCCTACCTCTTATTGATTATCATAGGTCGTTTGATGTGAATATCTTTATTTTGTTGTAGAATAGATTGCAAGTTAGAAAACATTATTGTGTAAATCTTTTTAAGAAAGAAAAACAAAAACGGGTGTCACTTTGAAATCAATTCAATGGAAAGCCAACGCCAAATGTCTGGGTATCCTCTTTTCTTTGGAGAGCCTGGAGAGGATGTAGAATTATTTTTAGCGAATTTCAAGATGTCTTGCCGTATCAAGAGGATAATAACTGATCAAGAACGTGTAGAAATGTTTGAGGTGGTCCTTAGGAAAGATGCTAGCACTTGGTTTGACTCTTTGCCTGAGGAAGTTAAGGGGAATTACACAGAAGTTTTGAATCATTTCAAGAAATACTTCTTTGATCCCCAAAACACTCAAAAATTATGGCAAGACATTGTTTCTCATAAGCAAAAAGACTTAGATGACTACTACTTGTACAAGCAAGAGTTTCTACGTCTTTGGGCTCTATGGATACGAAATGTTGCTAACCCTGGTGATGGTGCATAATTTCTAAAGAAGGAGAGGTTCATAGCCGGACTCTTTCCTGACCTTAAGGTAAAAGTTGAGGCGGGTGCACCTGCTACCTTTGATGCAGCTGAAACTAGGGCTGCTGAGAAGTATAGGAAACTCAAGTGCTTAAGGGGAGAGGTTCCAATAGAAGTTCTTAGACCCAAAGGTAAGTCACAAGCATCAACATCTAGGGAGCTTCTTGAGGTAACGGCTGAAGTGATTAAGAAGTTAAATGAATCTTTAAGCAGCCTGTCAATTCACCCTGCACAAGCTGTAGGTCCAAAGGGACAAGCAAAGAAGTCAGAAGAGAGAGAGCCACGAACTAGGAGAGTCTTGCAATGTTGGAATTGCGGAGAGTCTGGACATGGGATGTATAATTGTCCTTGGCCCCGTGGGGAGCCAGGGAGACCTAACTTGAATTACCCAGTGATGAATGCAGGTGAAGGAACTGGTCAACAACCAAGGCTTCTACAAAGACCAAATGAACCAAGACCACCTCCACAAGGGGTAGAAGGAGTTCCACCTTTGCCAGATCCAAATGTGCATGTGGTAGAGGTGACAAAATCAAATGAGGTTGACATGGAAGCAAATGGAATTAAGCGTGGCCGAGGAAAAGGTAAAGAGAAAGAGGGTGTCCCATCACAGAGTGACCATGGAAAAGGCAAGAAGGCAAAGGAGACCAAGGAAGCTAAGAGGACTCGACGTCGTATCAATCTCCAAGACTTCCCTCTTGGACATGGTATGGCTCCATACAACCTGTTGGAAGACATGCGAGGTAAGGGTCCTGATATCTCATGGCCTCAGTTTCTTGCATTATGCCCACAAGTTAGGAGGGATTTAACAAAGGCAGTTAGCACTAGGAGAAAGGTAAAAGAGAGTTTTCCTGTTGTAAAAATTGCACATGCTGAAATGAACGAGGATATTACACCTGTGCTAGATTGTTACATAAAAGGACGATTGGTTAGGAAAGGTCTAGTGGATGGGGGTGCACAAATTTGCATCATGACAGAAGGGCTCATGCAAAGACTAGGCATGCACATCCATGAGACACCTGAAATCAAAGTGAAAATGGCAAAGAATAGCAAGGCTAGGTGCGTAGGCATTTGTAAAAATGTTTTTGTGGAGGCCTTTGGCATTAAGAAGGCAGTGGATTTCTATGTCATGTCTACCAAGGGAAATGGTTACCCATTTATCCTAGGAAGACCATGGCTAATGAAAATGCGAGCTTTGCAGGATTGGGAGAGTGGGAAATTAATTTGCAGGAATGACAATCATAAGAAGGTGGTCTTTGACATGAAGGAGCAACGCCAAGAGGAGCTCCATGAAGAATCATCTCAAAGTGAGACGGAAGAAGGTTGGACCGATAGCACTTCAGAAGAAGAAAGTAGCGGCAGCATTACTCAAGAGGAGTCTTCCATCGAAGTCATGGGGGTAAGGTTTAAGCCAAGCAACCAAGAGACCTCTTGTCAAGGCTTTGAGGAGGTAGGTCCTCAAGAGAATGAAGGTGTTCAAGATGAAGGGATGCTGGAAGGTATGCTATCAACAACACTTACAAAGGATGAAAGAGAGGAGTTCAAATGTGTGCTAAGGAAGTTTCCTAGGCTTTTTGCTAAAGACTACACCGATGTGCGTGGAGTAGATGTCGTTCAACACAAAATTGAGTTGAAGCCAGAGGCCACACCTAAGGCTCAGAAGCTACGAAGGCTAGGAGTCATCAAGGAGCAGGCTTTACTCAAGGAGGTAAGAAAGCTTCTAGCAGCAGGTTTCATTTATCCAGTGGAGAATTCAGAGTGGGTCTCTCCCGTTGTTGTCACTCCTAAGAAAAACGGAAAGTGAAGGGTGTGTGTGGATTACCGTCCACTCAATGAGGCAACAAAAAGAGATCACTTTCCCCTCCCATTTCAGGATGAGATACTAAATGAGGTAGCTGGTCATGAGAAGTACACTGTGTGTGATGGCTACTCAGGTTACTTTCAAATAGGGATTGCATTGGAGGATCAATTGAAAACAACCTTTATCACTCCTTGGGGTTGTTATGCTTTTAGAGTCATGCCATTTGGTCTGACAAATGCTCCTGCAACATTCCAACGTTTCATGAACATGGTGTTTCAAGCATTCTTTGGAAAGTCAATTAGGGTGTTCATTGATGATTTTTGTATTTATAGCTCAAAAGCATTGCATCTACAAAGGGTAGAAGAAGGTTTAAAGAAGCTCTACGACATGGGAGGTCAACTCAACCCCGACAAGTGCCACATAGGTGAGGATGAAGTGATCTTGCTCGGTCACAAGGTTTCCTATAAAGGCATTGAGGTGGATCCTTCAAAGGCAAAGGCTCTTATTGAGCTCCCATCACCGAAGAGTCTTAAGGAGGTCATCTCTTTCATTCAGAAGGTGAAGTATATGTCACGCTTCATTCACTTAGCCTCGGAGTTGCTTCATCCTTTGCAAAAGTTGACACAACAAGTAGACTTTGCATGGTCTGATGAGCTTGAAGAGTATTTTTGTAACATTAAAGTCATTTTGTCAGAGCTACCAACACTCATGCCTCCTTGTTGGGAGTACACATTCTTTGTTAGCTCTATTGTTGGGAGGGAAACAATTGGTGCTGTGTTGCTACAACAAGATCCCCACAGTACAAGGATGCGACCCATCTAGTTTGCTAGTAGGGTCATTAATGCTTTGGAGAGAGACTACACAGAAGCAGAACTCATGATGCTTTCTCTCATGTTTGCGGTGAGAAAGTTTAGATCCTACCTACTACCAAAACCTTTTGTAATTCTCACTGTAGAAAATTTGTTCCCTTGGGTGTCATCTCAAATGAATCTTAGTACTAGGATCTCAAAGCGGATTATGGAGTTGCAAGAGTTTCAATACTCTTTCAAGGTAGAAGATAGTGTGCGTGCACAATTGGTAGGGATTCTCACTTATAGGGTACATGAGAAAGAAATTAAGGTGCCTCAAGTAAAGACCCTACCATTGCCACCACCAAAAAGTATTCCTAATGCTTTTACCTTGTTCTTTGATGGAGCTTTTCGTCGAGCCACAGGAAAAGCAGGGGGAGGGCTAGTGTTGCTCAACCCAAGTGGAGAGGTGGTCATGAAAGAGAAGGTCAATCTACCAGGTTCAACTAGCAACAATGAAGCAGAATACGACACACTACTTCATGGTTTGAAGATGTGCATTGGCCAAGGGATAAAACGTCTCATGGTAAAGGGAGATGCACTTCTCATTGTTAAACAGATTTTAGGCATTTGGGCATGCAAGAATGAAAGCTTAAGGACCAAATTTCATGCCATTCGTAGGATGTTTAATCAGTTTGAATAAGTGCAACTATATCATATTCCTAGGAAACAGAATGAAGATGCCGATTTACTTGCACAGCAAGTAGTTACATGTGTTGAGAAAGAAGTGGAGGTCATCATGGTGGCAGCAACTGTCAAGCAACCGAGATACCAGGGATTGGAGTCATTGACTCCCATTATTAGCTACATTTTGGAGGGCGAGTTTCCACAAGACTTCACGAAGGCTCAGAAGAGGAGACTCATGAAGAAGGCAAGCGCATATCTCTTCCTAGAAGGCTCCCTCTATCAAAGAGGGAGGGATCAAGTATGCAGAAGAGTACCAACTATTGAGGAAATTCCAGCCATTCTAAAAGGTTTGCATGAAGAAGCATGTGGTGGTCATTTTGCCCAAGAATTAACTGTGAAGAAGATTTTGCTTGCGGGGTATGTTTGGCCAAGTCTGCATGTGGATGTCCAACATTTGTGTAAAAGCTGTCACAATTGTCAGATAAATGGAAATAGAAGGTTGGCGCATGGTCCAAGGCAAATCGTGCTTGCAAATGGACCGTTTGAAAAGTGGGGCATTGATGCTATGGGTCCTCTGCCTAGGACAAAAAATGGTAAACTCTACATTCTAGTGTCTGTAGACTATATGACTAGGTGGGTGGAAGCACAAAGTGTGGCAAAGGTAAATGAGAGGACAGTTAGCAAGTTTGTGTACAATCACATTTGTTGCAGATTTGGCACACCTTTGGAGATTGTTTCTGATAATGGTCCAGGGTTTAGGAAGGGCTTGCTCATAGAAGTTTGTGAAGAGCTTCACATTCTACATCGTCATAGCACACCATACTACCCACAGTCAAATGGTTTGGTGGAGAAGGCTAATGGTGTCATTGCAGGAATCATTAGAAAGATGGTGCAAAACAACACAAAATTATGGGATGACTTCTTGGATGGTGCCTTGTGGGCGTATCGAACCACACATAGGGAAGCCACGGAGTTCACACCATTTCACTTGGTCTATGGTCAAGAGGCTTTACAGCCAATTGAACTAAACATTCCAACAATGCGACTTCATGGCAAATCAGCACAAGATGATCAAGAAGCATGGATGGATCGACTTCTTACCTTAGCTGAGCTTGAGTGGAAAAGAGAAGCAGCATATGAGTGCTACAAGAGGAAAGCCACACAAGCGAAAGAAACGCACGACAAGAAACTGAAGGACAAAGGCATCAAGGAAGGAGAGCTTGTGCTAAGGTATGACAATCGACTTGACAATCGTTTTGATGCCAAGTTTGAAACTAGATGGCAAGGGCCATACATAGTCAAGAAGGCTTTCAATTCTAGTTACTATCAGCTTATGGACTTGAATGGTAAAGAGCACTCCAGGAAGGTAAACGGGTATCGCTTGAAGCCCTATTTGAGTCGCCTTCTACCAAAGGATCTACCAAAGATCTGTCCAAAGGCCGCTGTCTCATGTATGTATTGTTACATGAAGCATGAGTGTAACTCCAGCCAAAATTCTGAGTGGCCAAACAATGAAGATCTTGTCAAGGACTCTGAAGCACTCTCTTTGGAAAAGATGCTCTATGATGGTACATGAATATACCATCATCCAGGGGGAGGGCTAACGATAGCCGTTTTTCGGCTCTTTGTAATTGCCACAGTGAGTTACCTCACCCTTCCAAAATTACCCAAACACTGTGGCTATCCCTACCATTTCACTGTATATAGGTGTGTGTGAGTTAGGGGACTTTTCCCATATCTCCTTACTGAAATAAAAAACCCTCAATTAGCTAGGCATTGGGCTAGTTGAGCCAAAAAAATAAAAAATATAAGTATATTATGGCCCATGCGTATGTAAATATTTCCTTGTATATAGGGCCTAAATAAAAGATATTTTCATAATTATTTTGGTATTTATTTAAATATTTCTACCTAGGTGTGTTATTTATACTCTGTACATTGCCTCACCATTACCACAATTTTTCTTACCATTTTTCATACTCTTTATTCCATATAGAAATATTTTCATGTAAGCTTCTCTTATTTTTGGTGTAACTCCACCCCAACAAAAATCCAAAAAAACTAGTTTTATTTATGTGTATATTTTTTCACTATTGTGATTTTTCCCTTCCTACATCTATTTTGTTTTTTTTTCTAAAAAATTAGAACACCAAAAATATTTATCTTTTTATGGTAGCCTCATAATGAGAGAGATTTCTTTTGACCCCTTTATATTTTTTCCACTTATATTATTTATATTTGACATGTACATATTTTTTAGACCCCTCAATATTTGATTTTCTTAGTTGTACTATTCACTTATATCATAATCTCAACAATATCTTCAATTATAGACCTACCAAATAAAGTCAAGGGTAGGTGGCATGCATACATGCACTATGGAGGGCTCACTCTTGGAGGTATTCAAAAGAATCATCCAAAGAAGGACCCCACAAGGACCTTGCAATGGAAAAAAACGGTCGGTTTTGCTGAATTTTTAAAGTTCACTTGCTCTCTGAATTTGAATCGGAAACCCTTGAATTAATTACTCAAGACCCAGCTCTTGCACAACACATTGGTTTGAATTGCATTAATATTCATGCATGATAGAGCCAACCACGGCTATGTATAGATACAATTGTTCAACCCATGTACACAATCGTTCCGGAGTACGCCATCTATGAGGGGTGGAAGGGCACTAAGTACTAAGTAATTAAGGGCAATGTTTGAAGAGGGAGGAAAAAGTTTAATGTTAACGTGTGATTTTTTTCAAAAGAACCTAGTAATGCCCTTATAATTCATCATGAAGGGAAAGTTCATTGATAATATCTTCCCGATGAGTGTAAATAGTGAATATACTATTAGAAAATCATTAAAAAAATGTCATTTTTTGAGTTTTTTTCATCATTTTTATTGATGATGAGGCTTAAAAATAGAAAAATCCAACAAAAGAAAACAAAGCTGTGTTTCTCAATGGATTCTCTTAATTATTGGGTTTTCACTTTAACTTTTTAGAGCATTTTGCTGTTTTCTTTGATTTTTTCAAATAAACAGGTCAAAAATTAATAATAAATAGCAGGGAAGCTCATATAGAAAAACAAAAGACATGATGGTGATGAGAAAGACAAGGTAGAAAAGTAGAAAAATTTTCAATGAAATCAGAAGATGGAAGCGGGAAGCCTAAATTAAGCGGCCAGACCTACTTTTGCAAAATTCTTGCAGAATTAGCTATAGGAATCCGATTAGGGAAATTTTTGAGTTTAACATAGATTTCACAGCCTAGTAGAACTAACAGGGGAATCTAGGGAAAATTGGTTTGGGAAGTCTGGGTATAGATATCCAAGGTAGGCTAAAACCACCTCATTTCCACTTGCACCCTTTGTACAGAGAGATTTCGGCCTCTTTCGTGCAACTTTTCTGGAGCCCATAGTTGACTATTTTCAGCGCCGTCTCACACAAGACACGAGGGGTAAGTTCTTTACTTGTCAATGATCCATGTTGTACGGCCGATAGCTAGTCTAAAGCCCTAGAAAAAACCCTAGAAATCGAGCAGTTCACGAAGACCTACGACCAAAAACTTACCATAGCGGCCGGCCAACTCGATCAAATCAGATAGAATTTGAACCATATCATGTGTAACATAATAGAACCTTTCTATATCATCATTTGCCCATTCGGCAAGGGTCGAGGGGGTTCCCAATAGAAAATCAGGGTTTTGGCAAATGCCAGAATTCCGATTTGACTCCACAGATGGCTTGCTTATGAGGTCCATATACAATGTAACTGATTGGTTTCGTGAAATACATCAAGCAAAGCCCTCGAAAAGCAGAAAACGGCTCGAAGGTTACAAAGGGTCAAATTTGACATACGGGGTTAAACTGACTCCAAATGAGCCAGAATTGGAAAAGTTGCTTCACGACTATGTTGCGGACAAGTCCAAAGCCTCAAAGTTGACCGACCAACCCAACAGGCAGCGTAGTCACAGAAAATGGTGATTTCAAAGTCGACAAAGCACAAAGTGATGCCGGCATGACCAAACTTGACCAAATTCAATTTAGGACTTGTTTTAGGTGTATGGAATATGTCTAGGTCAAAATTTGTAAGTTTTGCAAGGAATTTGTCACTGTTGTAAATAATCAAGATTATTTACTTTTGCATCATTTTTGCTTGGAAATTGTCACCTCACCTCACCTATCATGTGTACACACCTATTACATGCCAAAAATCAAGTATGAGCCAAAATGAGCACCCATTACTTGGAAAATTGTCAAAAACTGCAAAGAAGTCTTTGCAAGCCAATTTTTGGGTTATGAAAAACATTGTTTTGATCCAAATCACCTTATATCTCATATAAAGGGTCTATACAATGCCTAGAACCAGTTTGTACCAAAAAATGTTATATTTGGAAGAAAAGTTAATAATCGTGATTATGTACCTTCTAGCCAAAATTGGGAAGTTTGGATATTTTGCCATTATACATCCAAAGTACATGATGTGTTACGCCCACTAGCCAGTTTTGAACCAATTTGGAGCGCAAAATCTCAAATTTCCTTTATATCTACTGTTTGAGAGACCTAAAGCCAAAATCTGGTACCATTTTCAGCCCATGCATCCAAATGAGCCCATATTTCACTCAGAGCATGTATTTGGTATATACTTCAAGCCTATGAAGCCAAGTTTTCAAAAAGTTGAAAAATTTGCTCAGCTGTAAATAATCACGATTATTTACTTTGGTTGCAAAAATTTGTTTTGACTTCACAGTTTTGTTCCTTGCATGTTTTTATGCATCTATGCTTGTTCAAAAATTTATTTGAAGCAAATTGGACCAAAATTATCAGCATTTCAGACTAAAGAACATTTCAGAGAGAATTTTGACAAATCTGCTAACTTTGCACTCTATTCACTGAACAGGAGCCATGCAAGCAACAGTGAGGGCCAAGAAGAAGCTCAACCAAAAGGAGAAGTTGCAAGAACTGCCCGCTTATCAACTAGACCCTGATTCAGTCAAAGCGTTTAGACAACAATCTTCACAGGCAGATTCACGAGTGAAGAGGGGTATCAGGTGGAGTTGCAACTCTTACCTAAGGAAGTATATGATGTTGCCACGAAGCCAGAGACCAAAGAAGCCAACCGTAGGCTTGGACTCATAGACTTCTACGAATAGGACCCTTGCGAAGTGGATTTTTAGAAAGCTTATGAGCTTCTATCCACAATTAAAGAAGATGGAACCGCAAAGATATCTGACACTCAGGAAAACAAGGTCGAAGTGTTCATCACTAAAGATATAGTGGCAGAGGCACTCAGACTACCTACAGAAGGAATGACCATGAGAGCAAGAGACAGGAAACTTTACCAAAGAGACAGCCACAGCTATCTTCGCAGATTTGATTCACAAATAGGTGGAAGAGCCAGCTAGATTGTACCATCAGCACTTCCACTTCTTGGAAAAAAGGCCACCAAGATACACCATGCCAAATCACGCGGTTTCCACCACATTTACCCAAGTTCTAAAGTCAACAACTAGGAAACCAGTGGACCATGTGCAGTATGTCCTGCTTGACCACCTTGAAGGGCACCAAGAAAGAAGGAAAAATCACTTACTTGGGTGCACCAAAAGTCTTGACGAGGATAGCATACCATGACATTGGCATGGCTGACAATTTATCACCTGCTCTTGATCAAAATACATGGATATTGGGAGCAGAACCCTCTCCAAGAGCTACAAGGTCAGGAAAGAGATCTTATAAATCCGATGAAGAATCATCTGATAACTCTCCGGAAAGGAACAGCAGTGAGAGCTCTAATAACGAGGAAAAGAGAGCTCGTAGAGAAGAAATGAAAAGGAAAGTGGTGGCCGCCCACCAAGAAGAGCCCACACAAAAACAAGCTAGCTTTGAAAGAGAGAAACAAGCCTACCAACGGAGTAGACAAGCACAAGGGAAGGACCCAGAGAAATGGGTGCCTACTAGACTTAATGGCCCAAGAATAAAGCATTACACAAGAAAGGAAGTTGAAGAACCCACTGAATCTTTGGAAAAAATGTACCAAGAAGGAGAGGCCCTGAAGCTGAAGGAAGCAGAAGAAGCGGCTAGTAAAGCCAAAGAGGCAGAGGAACAGAGACAAGCCGAGGATACGGCTAGAGAAGAATCACAAGAGAAAGGTTACGAGTCTCCCAGACCCAGCTCACCTCCGACTGAACAACAGGACCATACCATGCCAAGCCCACCACCATCACCTAAGAAAGAGAAAGCCAAAGATTTTGAATCCACGAAAGAAACGGATTCCGCACAAGAAGCAGAGCTGGAACAAGAGAAATTCACCAAAGCTACTCAAAATCCTGAAGAGCAAAAGGCAAGTGAATCTGCATAAGAGGCCACTGCTACACAAGAGCAGCAACAACAGCAAGAACTGGAGCCAGAGAAGGAAGTGAGCCATGCACCTGAAGAGACTACAGAGTCTGGGCCAGCACCCTCTACTTCCACTCAGCCAAAAACCACCGAGGCAACAAGGCCTCAAAATGACAAAGGCAAAGACCAACCCACTACCTCCATGCAAGAACCAACAGCTACGACGCAATAGAAAGACACACATGAGGCTGCAGGCACATCCACGCAGCTGGGAAGAGAGGAGGATTGGCAGTGAAATGACGAGGTTATACTGCAACTAAACAAATATGCAAGGAAAATGCAAGACATGACGGAGAGACTCCGTTTCGCAGCACTTAGCTGCAGCACAAAGGCCAAAGAGCTTGAGATGGTGATTGACACTCTCCAAGGAGAGTTAGAAGACAGAATAACTGTCATCACCGATCTTGAGAGGCAAGTGCAAGAGATGAAAGCAGAAGTTGAACAGCATCAGCTAGCTAGATATAGACAATAGAAAGAAATGGAGGAGTTAGGTGATCTACTCACCAAGTTATCCGAGGCTTGCAAAGCAAAAGACAAGTAGCTGAGAGAAGTTACAAATGAACTTCTTACGACATCCCTGCCAGCTCAAAAAATTCAAGTGCAATTGGATGTTGCAAATGCCTCTTTACAGTACTCTGAACAACGAATCAATAATTAGGAAATCTTCTTACGGCAAATAAGAGAAAATCCAACCATGGCCTCGATCAAAGGGATTGATGAAGTGTACAAGGCACTATAAAATAAGAACAAGGACCTTGAGTTAGAATTAAAGCTGGAGCGGTCACAGCATAGGGACCTGGCATTGATGCCGGTCCAGAGAGAAGAAGAGCTCCTCAAAGAAATAGCTGAGCTCAAGAGAGTTAACCAGCTCTTGAGAGAAGGAAGGCCGGATATGCAGGAAGAGGAAAACACTTCAGAGCCGTCGCAAATAGACATACCCTCGATCTCATTTGTTGAGTTTGAGACGTAGTCCATAGCAAAGCCGAGTGGTGAAGAGGATTTTCAGATTAACATCACAGATGCAGACACACTGCCTATGGTCTAGCTATCAAAAGCTGAGGAGGACGCACTGAAAGAGAAGATCACCCAAGAGATGGATGAGCCGTGGAAAGCCGCAATGGATTGGGAGTTGAGAGTTCTACACTCTGTCAACATCACTCAACTCACTCCCAATTAGATCAATGCGCAATGGCATCAGCAATCCCTGTCGTACCCTCTCATTAAAGTGGAACTACTACAGGTAAAAGAGAGGCTGTACAAAGACATGCAAGAAGATGGCGCAGATAAAGACCACCCAAAGTGGAGGTTAAAATGACTGAAAAAGAATCCGTGGTATTTGATTCTGTTTACAAGAGCACCTACAACCCTGCACATTTTGTCCTGTACCTAGAGTAAGGACATGGCAAGAGCATGAGGCACTAACAAAGAAGAGGCCAACCTGGCTGAACTACCCCAAGCTGTGGGCTCTAGAGAGAGGACAAGCAATAGAGGAATACATGGTGAAAAACCTGTACTAGCACCATGTCTTTCTTCAAGAGTCTACCGAATCTCTCTTGCGCCATGTTATATAAAATATGCCAAATGTTGCTCACATGTATTAAAGTATTTCATGAGCCAGAGCAAGCAGTCACCCCATGCATGTCATTCCTCAAGGGAAATAAGGGGTTATGCTATGATTTGAGTGGAAAACCTTCAGAAGAAGTCCTTTACGGCTTCTATGCCAGATGTATGTTCTTACCATCAAGCAATATGTTGTCATTTGAGGAATCTTTTTATAGTGGATTCTTCACTTGGTGAATGAAGATCTTTGCGCGAGTGATCAGCAACCTCACATCTAGATTTGTAGGCTACTCAGCGGTTGAGCTAAAGAACAGAGCGACCATGCAATTTTTGCAAGTGCCAAACAAAGAAAGAAAAATCAGATACCAGAAGTCACTGGATGCGCTTAAAGACCGCCTCACCAGCCATCAACCTGAAGATTATTTTAGCCCATAAAGTTGTGTCAAGGGATGACACAGGCGAGGAGGGGAGATGTTAGCAGCAAGCTAACACGTACAACATTTTTCGGAGTTCTCTTTGTAAAACATTTATTATCTTGATATATCGAGAATATTGTAACTGCTAATTTCTCGGATAAACTCTGTAATTAATGAGCCGGGACTACAACCTTCTAGATTGTATCAGCCAGTCATTTCCCAGCTTTGGTAGAGCTCCAGATTATTAGTTTTGACCACCCAAAAACCTTGGCTAAGGTATAAAAGCCAATTTTTGTAAGTGTTTTATAAGTTTTTGGATAAGAAATACACAGCGTGAGCTAACGACGCTCACTCCTCTCCTTCTCACACTTCCTACTCCCTCCCCGGTTGTCACATTGCAGTCGTGTTTATTGCATTGCAACCGCAGGTAAGAGTTCTACGCATTGACGTAAGCAGTCCATATTATTTCGTAGCTTTTTGCCAAACCCACGGCCTAATTTCATCATAACTAGGAATTTACACTTTAAAATAAAAAACTAAACATAGGCGGGGTATTGGGGCATCATTGCTAAGCATTTAGATGCATTTTGGGTCGAAAACGACTAGGTCAAAAATCCACTGCTATTAATAATTGCGATTTTGGAACTTGACCTAAAGTGGGGTTTGCAACCATAAGCATGTGTGTGTGGGTCTTATAAACATGTCCCAGAAGTTTCGTTACGTTTGGATGTCATCTGATGCTGTAACGGTTGTGATTTGTTTGCCGATGAGCGATTGGCTTTTGGTGATTTCAGTCACTTGAGTATAGCTTGAGTTAGATGCGCGTTGTTAGTTGTTTTACGAGAGATTGACAACCTCTTGTAGCCTCTATGCACTAGTCAAGTCAGCTTCGTCCCATGGATTGACAATTTAATCGTGATTCTTGCTAATACTGCAATAAGATAGGATGGTGAGGTTAGATATGCGTCCCACAAAACTGCTAAGGGGATTTGAACGCTGATATGATCAATTGTCAAGGACTAAAAATGCTACACTAAACTTGAAGAAGATGGAGCTCTTTTTGCAGGCTTCGTAAGAGATTCAAGAGAATTTAGAGCTACTACGTGAGGATAAGGATGCGGAACAGGGTTTGAAGACTGATCGGAATGAGGTTAAAGATGCAATTTCACTGCTAGTTAAGCGACAATGGCAGAGAACAAGATAATAATTAACCCTACTCAATCCCCAAGCACTCTTGAAAGTCCCATAAAGCTTGTTATTTTGGTTCCAAAGAGTGACAAGTCCATTCTAGATGATATTGTCAAGGGAATGCAAGAGATCAAGTTAAAGCTTACAAGGCTAGAAGAAAAGGGACAACCATGAGGACAATCTACATGGCAAAGACCTCAAAGTAGAGAAGGGTTTGTAAATAGATACATATGGTGTGATAGTACTGACCATGGAAGGAGGGATTGTGGAAGTTTTAAAGATGCTTTGACAAAGGAGCTTGTTTTCTTTAAAGATGAAAAAATTCAATTAAGTGAAAAAGGTAAGCTCTTGGGGACAAACTTTGGGAAAGGGAGGATGAAGAAACTAGTTGAGGACATGGCTACTAGCCATGCCATCTCAATGGTTGAGGCAGCCGCCTAGGTGGATCCTATTAAGAAAAAAGGGTTAGTCAAAGTTGGAGAAGAGGAATCTAATGATATTGGAGAGCTATGGCCATGTGATATAGAGTCTGCTATGTAGGGTAAAATGACTACAGAGGTTTTACATGAAGCTGGAGATTGCATTCCTCTTGAAGCAGGTTGGAATGACCCTATGGACTCTTTGTCAGTGCATGCATACATTTCCAAATGTCAAGCAAATGAGGCTATTGCTGAAGAGAAACGTAGGTGTGCGAGAATGGGGATGAAGGGCCTTCAAAGAGGGCCACAAGGAGTGGAGGTAGAAATGACATAGTGCCTCCTAGATCACCTTCCCCGCAACAGATGCCTATCCCCGAAGTGCCTATGCAAGAAGCCTCTAAAGAAAAGAAGAAGGATGCAACAAAATCCAAAGCAAAGGGTCCAGCCTACAAACTCCAATCTAATATAGAGGCAGCAATGAATCTCAAAAAGGTTTTGGAAGAGAGGATTCTAAATATTAAGGTGTAATTTACCTTGGGCGAGGTCCTTGGTATAGCAAAGCGAGATTTTTACGAAGAAATAATTGATATCATAAAGAGGAAGCGGCAGTCTTTTACTGAATCTATCCATGTATAGGGTGAAGAAGAGACTTTAAATGCACAGGGTGTACAGGACTATGGTGAGAAAGGCGAAGGAACTGTTGTTGGATGTTACAAGTCTAGGGGAGGAGTAAAACACGTTTGCTTCTTGGATGATGATGATGAAGTGGAGACCATTTACAAGAGCTACTACTTGAAGAGTCACTGGGAAAGAGAAACCACTGAGACCCTGGTAAAAGTGCAAGACTTAGAAGAGCCCTACATTGTGTTGATAGATCATGGGTCGGAAATTAACCTCATGTCAAAGAGTCTTTATCAAAAAGGAAAATGGCCAATCGATTTAAATCATGGATGGAAAATTCATGCAACAAACAACTCGTCAAGGGAGTTGTACGGAGCTTGTCGAAAGGCTAAGGTGACTACAGGGGATGTGAAAGATGACCAAAGTTTCTTTGTACAGGAGATGTCTACATACCCTTTTATCCTTGTGCAGCCATACACCACTACTACTCGCATGGAAACCAAGGTGAGGGTTCAGCTTAAGCTAGGATAAGAAGCACGGATGTGAAGCGTGCAATACAATTCCTTACTGTTTGTGTGGACCATGAAAGGAACCATGAAAGTCTTAGAGAGCAACCTTGCCAAAGATAAACAAAGAATTCAAGGACTATAGGGACATGAGGGGTTTTGGCCATGTACCATTGTAGAATGGGATTGCAGTGGTACAAGAAGAGAAAAGTTCTCTCATGATGTATATGCAAAGGAAACATTTTCTACATGTTTAGGATTAACAGACTATCGATCTGTTGCTTTTACAAAGTGTGAAGACTTAAAGCGGGGTGAACAACAATATGTAAATAGTGTACAAAGAGGTTTGAAGATGAATGGTTTGCTAGAAGATGGTGAATGCATTGTAGGTGTGTTTGACGAGTGTTCGTTTGTGGATACTATGCAAGACTTGGAGTCTTTAGTGGATTGCAATTTTCATATGGGAAGTGAGGTCGTGAAATTATGCTCAATAGAAATGTACAAAGTTATTGAGGATTACAAAAATGCTCAAGGTGTTGATGTACTAGTGGATAATAAGTATAAGTCTGTGGCAAAGAAAGTGAAACCGGTGGCATTACCTCTACCAGAAGAATGCACAAATAAGATGGAGCAAGCTGCTTTGCAACCTAGCCTTTGTGACCCAAGCAAGATTGGACACAAGTTCATGCAGGATTCCTTGAGGGTGTTAACACTAGACTTGTAATGAGCCACAAAACTGGCTGAAGCCACAAAAATGGCTCACATCAAGATTCTAGCAAATAGAACATAACTTTTGTATATGACATCAAAATTTCATAAAACTTCTTAGTTATGGGTTTAAAATATGAAACAAGTTTCTAAATAAAAAATTTACATAAAAAGCTAAAAATTCAATTTTTTAATAAAAAAAATTAGTAAATTTTATGTAAAACTGCACTTTACTACTTAACTTGGAGAAATAAAAAATGTCGGCAGCTTTTGTATGTGGGTTAAAAAATCTTAGTACATCTATCACATACCTATTGAGGGATTTTTCAGAGAAATTTTGGGTCTTCTTAACAATGATTTGATTTACTTTCAATAAAAAATATATAAAAATTTTCCATCCGCACAAATTAGTTGTGCAAGATGGCAATGGAAAGACACTTTTAGACCTTCATTTAGGTCTATACTGTCATAAGAATCAATATCTAATTCTCCTAAATGATTTTCTCATGTTAAACTGATCATTTAATATGGGGAAGTGCCAGGGGAGAAAAAGCTAGAATATTGGTTAAGCTAGCACACTGGCCATAGTAGGGATCCAAAGGAGGGAAAATAGGGATCCAAAGGGGGGGGCATCTGCAAAAGAGACATGTGCAACAATGGGCTTAAAAGACCCTAAGGTTCAGCCCATTAAGACTTCCAAAATGCCAAGGTTCCAAAATTCAAAGGTTGTGTCCAAAGGTTAACCATGGGGGGATTGGATGCTTTGTGTGTGTCAAAAAAGTCTTTACAAATCCCTACTAAGAAGGGGGCGAGCCAAGCTTGTAGGGGATGAGAGAGAAAGTCACACACACACACACACACACACACACACACAAGCTCCCTTTACACAAAGGGAATGAGGGACACATGTCAGCTCCCTAGCCCAGATACCCACAAGGTGTACCCAATTCCTATGGGATGGCCTTGGAGGTGGACCAATGAGAATTAGGCTAGAGTAAATCTAGTTTAATTAATTTACAAACACTTAATAAAAGAACCAATGAGAATTAAGTCCTCTAGAAGACTATCGGACAGTCTCCCAAGGGGTCCAATGAGCATTCAACAACCCAATGGATTGCCTGATTCCTATTGGCCAGAAGGCAAAGGGGTCCAATGAGAGTTTAGTTTAATTATTAAATTACCTAAAGCTCTCACAAAAGGGGAAAGGGGGACACATGTAAGAAGGCTATCACTTATGCTTCCTAATTGTCATTGGGTAGCCCTAGGGAGTTCCAATGAGAGGATAGCAAGAGAAAATAGCAAGAGGGGTCGCCCAAGAGAGAGAGGGGGCTGATTTTTGCAAGGCATTATCACAGACACACTCACACAATCTCATGTGTGAAGTAAAGAATAATCTCTATCCTTCTCAAGATTTAATGGAAAGCTTACCACCTACTCCAAGCTTGTGAGAAGGGAGGCCTACACCAACAACTCTTGGCTTTGTGATGCAAATCCAACCAAGAGCCAAGCTTCAATGCATGCTCATCTCCTCTACCATGCTAATTGCTAAGCTAAGATATGCTAATATGAGTGATTATGTGAGGAGATGTACATCTTTCTCGTAAGAATACTCCTTCCTGTGAATCTACTCTCATACCCTGCGAGCTCTCACCATCTTTGAAGGTGTGTGAGGTCTTGGGTCTGAGACCGGGGATAATTGATGTTGTGTTTGCTAATTGTTTTGCTTAGTGCATGAAGCTTTCATCTTCATTGCACTAGCTAGTCTTGAAGGAACACAAAGAATTGTACTATACAATGTCTCTCTTGATGGGAGAAACCATAATACAAAGCCTTTTGGAGGGGGACTGGCTCCATGCGAATCCGGTCCTCAACTGTTGTCAATAGCTTAATTTCTCTCTCTTTTGAAAGTATTGTTCATGCTATCTAACTAGGTGTTATGCTTTTTGTTGCTCTCTCCACCCAAGCACTCTTGTAATTCTCATTAGGAATCTATTCTAATGAAATGCCCACTATGTTCATGCTAATTTCCGCTACACACAAGTTTTTAGGCATTAAATGTTACATTGGTATCAGAGCACAAGGTTTCTCTTTTCTTGCTCAAGAAGGGAGGTCCTCAAGCTAGCTATAGATGGTTGGTATTATTAATTTCCTATGAGTAAGTAGAATATGGATTTTTGAGCCTTGTAGTGTGTCTGCCTTCGTGCAGCTAATGGGGCATCACCGTCGAGAGATATGGTCTTAATAGTGGAGTCCTACGGGGCTTGCCTACGGCTTAACCACTATTGAGCTATTAGAAGCTTGACAGGAGCCGGTGTTGTTTTGGTGTTGAACGACCCTCTCTTCTATTCCTTGCAATTAATGGTATTCGAGCCACGGGTACAGTAGCTTGAGTGCTTTTTCTAAAGGGGTAAAGAGGAGTAGCAACTAGGGCTTGAAGTGCCAAAGTACACCTAAAAAGTTTACACCTAAAAGTTGTTAGAATGCCTGAAAATAGTAAAGAGAGTGAAATTAATGTTGATAACTTTTATTTTGCTAATGAGCAAGCTACTAATGATGCTCCGATGCTTGGTAACTATCTTGTTTCTAGGCTTCAACAAGCCATGGGAAATCCATCTCTCCAAAGTGAAGTGCAGCGGCAACTCCGTGCTCATGGGATTCTCCAAGCTCACCACCATGATGAGAGAACACCTAGGAAGCCTCCTTGTGAGACTTCCAAAAGAGGTCTCTCTCTTATTCGGGAAGAAGAAGATAATCCATACGAAGGGCTCAAGAATTTACTTCTTGATGATGCATCTCCTTCTCAAAGGAGAACTCAAGAGCCTCCACAGAAGGAAAGAGAAAGAAGTGAGTCTACTACCACCTCGGTGGAGATGGCTCCACGAAGACGGCGGGCTAAACGCTCTCCATCACCACCAAAGCGGAGAGGCCATCGCACCCTTCTCCACACCATAACTCAAAGAGGGATGATAAAAAGCAAGAGAAGAAAAAGGCGAGAAAAAGGACACTCTCTTCTCCATATTCTTCATCCTCTTCCTCTTATGAAATTGATGGTGAAGATGACGAAGATCAAGACAAGAAAAAGGCGAGAAAGAGGTCACGATCTTCTCCACCTTCCTCAAATTCTTCACCTTCTGAAGAAAGTGATGGTGCAACCTTTGAACCATCAAAAAGAAGAGTCCATAGGAAATCCTATGCCGCGTGGAAGAGGTCGTCCAAGCTCAAGGAGTTCAAAGAGGGAGGGAAGAGCATCTCTTTCCTTACCTATGATGGCACGTTTGGTGCTACAGACAAAGTCGTAGCCTTTATCCAACAATTTGATGCGGCGTTTGGAGATGAGGGCTTCAAGGAGTCCTCTAAGCTACGCCATGTAGCTATGCACTTTCAAAAGTCCGCCAGGCAATGGTGGTCTAGCCTACGAGCCAACGATGAAGCTCCACGAACATGGAAAGCTTTAAGAGCTTCCATTATGAAGCAGTTTTTGGCCATCGATGCCAAAGACAAAGTACTCACCGAATGGCGAAGCTTAAAGCTCTCTCCCTATGAATCCATCCACAAATATGTAGACAAGTTTTGGGACCTACAACTCAAATCCATTGTCTTCAAAAAGTTGGATTTTGGAGAGAAAAAGAAACAATTTTGTGTGGGCTTAACCGAAGAAATGGCAGAGTATGTCAACTCCCAAAGGCCACATACCATATCGGCGGTAATACACCATAATATGGTGGCCTCTCGAATCAATTTCCAAACGGGGGCTAAAAGAAAAAATAATCCCATGGAAAAAAAGGGTTCCAACGAGCCTAAGGGGAAGGACAATGTCCAAAAGTCTCCTAAGGGCAACTCCAACAAAGCTAAAGAGAAGGGAGTTTACAAAGGTAAAAACAAACTCTCTCTTGAAGAGCTTGAGCATTATCGCAAGGATAAAAGTAACCAAAAGGAATTAGAGTTATCCAATTTTCGCAAGGGGTTTCAAGATGTTTTTATTGACGACATCCCTTGTGAGCTACCTCCTAAACGAGGTAATGATGACCATGCAATTGAACTTCTTCCAGGAAGTTCACCACCTAACAAACCTCCTTATAGAGTTTCTAAAGCTCAACAAGATGAGATTATGTGGCAAGTGCATGAGTTAGTTGAGAAGGGCATGGTTAGGCCTAGCTCATCTCCATTTTGCTCACCTGTGCTATTAGTGCAAAAGAAAGACGGCATATATCGTATGTGTCTCGACTATAGAGCACTAAATAGGATCACTCTCAAGAATAGGTTTCCCGTTGTACGGGTAGAAGACCTATTTGATAAGCTACAAGGATCGACCTACTTCAGTAGGATTGACCTAAAAAGTGGCTATCATCAAATAAGGATAGTTGATCAAGACATTGTAAAGACCGCATTTTGCACCACATTTGGTCTTTACGAATACATTGTCATGCCTTTTGGCTTGACCAATGCACCAGCCACATTTAACCGCTTGATGGAGAAGATGTTCAGGCCTCATCGAACCTTCACTTGAGTGTTCTTTGATGATATTATCATCTACTCTAATTCATTAGACGAACACAAGCAACACCTCCAGGTAATATTTCAAGTTTTAAGAGAGAATAAACTTTATGTTAATCGAAAGAAAAATGAATTTTTCTTACAAGAGATTCAGTATTTAGGTCACATTATCCCTCAAGATGGCATCCAAATGGATCCATCAAAGTTAGAGGTAATAAAAGGATGGCCTAAACCAAAGAATCTTCATGAACTAAGAAGCTTTATAGGTATGTGTGCATACTATAGACGCTTCATAGAAAAGTTCTCACAAATTACGGGACCATTACATGACCTAACAAAGAAAAGCGTTAGGTATACATGGTCTGCTAAGGAGAACAATGCTTTGGAAAAGCTTATCTCAACCTGTGCTTACACTACCAGATCTCTCAAAACCATTTGAGGTCCAATGTGATGCTTGTGGTGATTTCCTTGGAGCTGTTTTGCTCCAAGAAGGGCACGCCATAGGCTATGAAAGTCGAAGGCTCGACCGTATTGAGCAAGCTCTAGGCATATATGAAAAGGAACTCCTTGCAGTTCTACATGCCTTAGACTCATGGAAGCACTATTTATTGGGGAGTCCTTTCATTCTGCGAATGGATCACCAAAGTCTTAAGTACTTCATGACGCAGACCAAGCTCTCTGACAAGAAATTGAGGTGGGAAAATTTCCTTTTGCAATTTAATTTTCATATTGCTCACATTGATGGCAATCATAATCAAGTAGCTGATGCACTCTCAAGACGGCCGAGAGTGAATGCGGTTTCCATAGCAACTCACAATGATTTATTTTCAATGATAAATGAGTATGCCATTGATCCCGATTTTAGAGATGTGATTTCAGTCCTTGCATTAGGGAAGAAAAAGAACCATTTACTTTACAAGATGGTTATCTTCTCTACGGCAATAGACTATGTGTTACTAACTCACTACGTGAGAAAGTAATGTATGAATCTCATGCTCCACCTTATGCAGGGCATAAAGAGATTCAGTCTACCTTAAAGGGAATTGAAACATATTTCTATTGGCCTACCATGAAAGTGAACATACAAGAGTATGTTTCTAAATGTGTGGTATGCCAAAAGACAAAATTTGATAGAGGTAAGCAACTTGGATTGCTTCAACCTTTGCCAATCCTTAATTCACCATGGGAGAGCATATCCATGGATTTTATCTTTGCATTGCCTAAGTCTATACATGGGAATACGGGAATATTGACGATAGTAGACAGGTTCAGTAAACAAGCTCAATATACCTGTCAAAAAGACTATCAAAGCCCATCAAATGGCAACCCTCTTCATTTCACAAATTTTCAACTACCATGGCTTGCCAATGTCCATAGTGTCGGATAGAGATCCTAGAATGACCAGTAATTTCTGGAATGGTCTCTTTGAGAATTCAGGGACAAGGCTAAACTTCTCTTCGGCCTATCATCCACAAACGGACGGCCAAAGTGAAATAGCTAACCTAACAATTCTTGATCTACTAAAAACCTATGTAACGGAAGTAGATCAAAGATCCCAATGGGAGAAATACTTACCCTTAGTGGAGTATGCTTACAATAACATTGTACATACTTCCACGGGAAAAGCACCTTTCGAGGTAATTGAGGAGAGATCAAAAAGTCCCTTGCTACTTAAGGTACATGGGAAGATCTTCGCTGCAGATGAGTATAACCGAGACCTACAAGAATCTTTTCAAAAGATTAAGGATGCTATCTCTATCTCACAACAAAGGAAAAAGGCTGCTGCTGACAAGCAAAGAAGAGCCTTTAAGGAAAATGATCGGGTCTTATTAAAGTTTCCCAAGGCTCGATTAAGACACACGACGGGAAAGAATCCTACGGGACACCAAAAGTACTATGCTAAACTAGAAAAAAGGTACTATGGTCCCTTCCAGATTCTTAGGCCAATCAATGAGATGGCCTATCAACTCAAGTTGCCCAATCATTGGCTCATACACAATGCTTTCCATGTGAGCCTATTAAAGCCTTACAAAGGAGAGCCACCTCAAGAACCAACTATTGAAGACCCACCGAAGATCGAGGACCAAGAAGAGGTGTTGCAGCCCGAGTCCATTCTCCGACATGAAGACAAGGTACTAAGAGGCGGTAAGACTATCCAACGATATCTTATTAAGTTTAAGAATTATCCTCTTGAAGATGCTAGATGGATGCAAGGCATACAATTAAAGGATAACCTAAACCTTGTCAATGCTCACAATGCTTCCCAAGACTAAGCAAATGTACAAAATGTTAAAAATGAGCAAAGTTTTTGTCTTATAAGACTCTCTATTTCTTTATTGTGCACAAAAATGAAGTAGTATGCATGCTTAGATCAAGTTTGCGGAGACGACGTCTCCCAAACACCAAGTAGAGCTTGTCACTCTACTATGGAAGATTGATAGGACTAATGTGCAAACATGGTTGCGGCAGCCTCAAGCTCTCAAGCGCCAAATGGACTAGTCATCCATTGTGGAATGATGTCGTAGGGTAACATAGGGATCCTCTACCCGCTAAGCAAAGGACTCATGAATATGCTTTATCTTCTCTACACCATAGTCAAGGACGACTATGATTTCAAGAGAGAGGTAATTTCATAATAATCAATATCTAATTCTCCTAAATGATTTTCTCATGTTAAACTGATCATTTAATATGGGGAAGTGCCAGGGGAGAAAAAGCTAGAATATTGGTTAAGCTAGCAGACTATCCACAGTAGGGATCCAAAGGAGGGAAAATAGGGATCTAAAGGGGAGGCCATTTGCAAAAGATCCATGTGCAACAATGGGCTTAAAAGACCCTAAGGTTCAGCCCATTAAGACTTCCAAAATGCTAAGGTTCCAAAATTCAAAGGTTGTGTCCAAAGGTCAACCATGGGGGAATTGGATTCTTTGTGTGTGTCAAAAAAGTCTTTACAAATCCCTACTAAGGAGGGGGCAAGCCTAGCTTGTAGGGGATGAGAGAGAAAGTCACACACACACACAAGCTCCATTTACACAAAGGGAATTAGGGACACATGTCAGCTCCCTAGCCCGGATGCCCACAAGGTGTACCCAATTCCTATTGGATGGCCTTGGAGGTGGACCATGAGAATTAGGCTAGAGTAAATCTAGTTTAATTAATTTAAAAACACTTAATAAAAGAACCAATGGGATTTAAGTCCTCTAGAAGACTATTGGACAGTCTCCCAAGGGGTCCAATGAGCATTCAGCATCCCCATGGCTTGCTTGATTCCTATTGGCCAGGAGGCAAAGGGATCCAATGATAGTTTAGCTGAATTATTAAATTACCTAAATCTCTCACAAAAGGGGAAAGGGGGACATATGTCAGAAGGCTGTCACTTATGCCGCTTAATTGTCATTGGGTAGCCCTAGGGAGGTCCAATGAGAGGATAGCAAGAGGGGTCGCCCAAGAGAGAGAGGGGGCTGATTTTTGCAAGGCATTATCACACACACACTCACACAATCTCATGTGTGAAGTAAAGAAGACTCTCTATCCTTATCAAGATTTAATGGAAAGCTTATCACCTACTCCAAGCTTGTGGGAAGGGAGGCCTACACCAACAACTCTTGGCTTTGTGATGCAAATCCAACCAAGAGCTAAGCTTCAATGCATGCTGATCTCCTGTACCATGCTAATTACTAGGCTAAGCTATGCTAATATGAGTGATTATGTGAGGAGATGTACATCTTTCTCGTAAGAATTCTCCTTCTTCCTCTCAATCTACTCTCATACCCTACGAGCTCTCACCATCTTTGAAGGTGTGTGAGGTGTTGGGTCTGAGACTGGAGATAACTGATGTTGTGTTTGCTAAGTGTTTTGCTTAGTGAATGAAGCTTTCATCTTCATTGCACTAGCTAGTCTTGAAGGAACACAAAGAATTGTATTGTACAATGTCTCTCTTGATGGGAGAAACCATAATACAAAGCCTTTTGGAGGGGGGACCGGCTCCATGCAAATCTGGTCCTCAACTGTTGTCAATAGCTTAATTTCTCTCTCTTTTAAAAGTATCGTTCGTGCTATCTATGAGATAGGGTGTGTTGATCCATCCATTGTTGCTCCTATGGTGATCTTCACTAGTCCTCATGTATCTTGGAACTTGAGGCCTATTCCGGTTCCAAATTTCCCTTTGCCAAAACTCATTGAGTTGCTTAATGAAAATGATCAAGATGGGTTTTTTGGAGCCTTCTTGTGCTCCATATTCAAATAGGTGGTTCACAGTTCCAAAGAAAAATGGTTCTTTACGCTTTAATTAGGATATGCAACCTATCAACAAGGTTACAATTAGAAATGTGGGTACACTAGGGCCAGCTGTAGCTGATGAATTTGCAAAGGCATTTGTAGGAAGGGCAATATATTCTATGGGGAATTTTTACTCAGGGTATGGTCAATTCCAACTAGCAGCAGAAAGGAGGGACATGACTACCATGAGGACACCTTTGGGTCGTAAGGATGTGCACCTTACCCTAGGGAGCAACTAATTCAGTTGCACATATGATGAATGTTATGAACGAAGTCCTACATGACTTCATACTGCAAAATACAATGCCTTTCCTTGATGAAGTTCCAATCAAAGGATGTGATGTAGGTGATAAAGATGTGGCTCTAGACTCAAGGGGGTGCCGCAAGTATGTGGAAATTCATATCAATGATTGTGATGAGATTTTGTCAATATTGGAAGAAGTGAACCTTACCTTGTCTGGGAAAAAGTCAGTGTTTGGTGTGAGCGAAGTTCTTATTGTGGGACATATGTGTGGGCCATATGGTAGAAGGCCTTGTCTTGCAAGACATGTATTAATGTAACTAAGGTTCGAAGGTTCTTGGGTGCATGTTTGTTCTATGTTATCTGGATTCCACATTGTGCACATGTGGCAGAACATTTGTATCAACTTTTGAGAAAGAACAAAAAGTTTCAATGGAGGAAAATCATACTCATGCCATGAGAAAATTAAGAAGTTGGTGCTTATGTCTCCAACTTTGAGGAAAGAAAACTATGAATGTGGAAGATATGTAATTGTGATAGTGGATACTAGCCCCACAAGAATTAGATGGGCGATTGGGCAAGATGATGATGATGGAAAACTATATGTGGTGAGATTTGGAGCAAATGTCCTAAGTGCTTGTCAACGTAACTATCCACAGGTAAAAAGAGAGATATGGAGATTAGTCACAACTTTGAGATGTGACAAAGAGTATTTGATAGGCAAAAATGTGATAGTGGAGACTAATTGTCTACCCCTTCTTGGAACGATCACAAGTTGCTCAACTCCCAACATTGCTATGTTGAGATGGATTGCCTACATAAAGTCCTTGAATCCATAATTTAAGCATATTGTAGGGAAAGATGATCTAGTTGTAGATATGCTTTCAAAAGCAAGGTATGAAAATGAAGAAGACATGGTTGTCGAGGGAGATGATGTAGGCACACATTTCTATAGTACCTCTCATGCCAAGGGTGATCTTGTTTGCCTATCAAATGCACTTGAGTCATTTACAAAGGACCTATATCAAGGTGACTGGTTGCTCATTGGACGTTATTTGAGCACTTTGACAAGGCAAGAAGTGTGGACTGATCAAGACTTCAAAAGAATACGGAGAAAGGCCTATGGATACTTTTTGAAAGATGGGTGCTGATGAAAGCGTACAAAACAAAGAAATGGAATGCCCTTGAGATTTGTGAATGATAAGGATGCTCAAAATGAGCTTATGAAAAAGTTTCATGAGAGTCTTTATGATGGACATAGAAGTGTATGGGCCACCTTTACTAAAATGAAAGAGAGGTATTGGTGGAAAGGTATGTATAAAGATGTATCTTACTTTGTGAGTCTTGTGAAACCTGTCAAATGTATTCAAATGTGCGTCATTGTGATGGATTGCACCCTACTTACCCATTGTCCATGCACTATAAGTGGGTAGTAGATCTGGTTACAATGCCATTGGGCTTATGGCAAATGAGATACATAGTGCTTGCACAAGAAGACTTAACCAACCAAGTTGAAGGTTGTGCTCTAAGAACGAAAAGCATAGAAGGCATATGTAAGTTCCTCTTGGATGATGCCGACAAAGCAAGGGAGTTTTTCTCTAGGTTGGGCATTAAACTTTCTCTCACTACTCCATATAATCCTGAGGGAAATGGTAAATCAGAGCGTGGGCATCCTCCTATCATTAAAGCTTTGGCATAGCTCAGTTACTGGTTATATGCCTTTTGAGTTGATGTATGGTCTGAAACCTATAATGCCAATTGAGGATGTAATTCCCACATGGAATGTATTACCTTGGGAAGATGGAATGATTAGGAAGACCTTATTTCTTTTCACATACAACAATTATAAAGTTGGCCTAAAGATATTGAGAAAGCAGTAGCACGATTGAAAGATGCAAGGTTAAAGAATAAGGACAGACTTGATAAGAGGCATAGGCGTAGACCTAAATCAATTGAGCAAGGTGATTGGGTGTTGGTGTATGACAGTAGTCTTGAAAACCAACATTCAACAATAAGAAATATTCAAAGAGATGGTTTGATCCTTATGTGGTTCAACATGTACATGGGAATGCAACTTATACCTTGCATGAATTAGATGGGACAAAAATGAAGATTCCCATCGCAGGGAAAAGAAACAAGTTATTCAAAAGAAGAGGTGATAGAGATCCGTTTGATTCACAGGAAAGTTAGAATGAAGGCTTTGATGAAAATGTTATGGATGTGGATGATAAACGAGAGGATGATTCGTTAGAATTTGTTGGTGGGAGTGATAATGAGATGGATATATATGTTGAATTAAATGAAGATTGAACGTGCAAAAGATATCTGTGGCACATGCTGGAGGATGTGCAGGTTTAGAGGGGGTGGATGTCATGCCATGGAACCATGTACATAATGTGAAAACTAAAATATCTACCTCACTCTCAATGCTTTTGTTATGTTGGTCCGAATGCTATAATGTACATAATGTGATATATGTGAAAATAGATGCCACGGTTGTAGTCGTGTACATACCTTGCCGGGAGGCAAGGCCCTAGAAGTGGCACTATGGCATGCTTTTTAACATAAATATATGCCTATTTTTCTTTATAAATGTACAAATGCCAAGTGTATCGAAGTGGCACGCTCGTTTTGCCTAGAAAGCTCAATGCTGGTAATCTTGGCCAAAAATAGCAGGTTTCATGCGCGGGCGTAAATGACATGTCCTAACTGCTTACCAAGTGGAAAAATGAGATTTAACATGAAATTTTATCCCAATGGTATTTTTCCACAAATTTAGGGCTTTTTCCCAGCTCATTTGGGCTTTTTACGGATGAAAAAGGGTATTTTTGGGCTAAAAATGGCCATAGAATGGTAAAAAATAGCCTAAACAACAGCTCAAAATAGCTACAAATTCCACATCAACGATGGTTTCATCGTTGCCTAAGTTGTGTGAGAAAGTGTAGAGCCAAGAATTACCTCATTTGGGCATATGATCAAGGAGATACAACCATTCCTTTACAAGGTGCTAGTGTAGTCCCGTGCTGCTTCCACTACATGGTTGAGGCTGTGAGGCCTCCAATTAGGGTTTCCACTCCTCAAATAACTATTTGTGCTTCTCCAATGAAGTATGGAAGCTTCCATGAAATGGTCACAAAGAAGAATCAAAGCGTATATTTATGGTTTTTAACAGGTCGAATGAGCACTGCATTTGTGCAATTGGGAACGAGACTACACCTAATCATCACACACACAAGAGTTTTGAGTTAATCTTGGTTATTTTTCAAAGTGGAGCTTTCATGGATGGAGTTTTTTTTCTATTTTAGTGTGTTTTAAGCTTCAAATCATCTACGCCTTGCTTGATGTTGATATGAATCCTCATAGTCAGAGGCCCGACGCTTTCCTAGTCGCAATGCGCACTTCTTGATAGTGTTGCCTTCAAGACTTTGATTTTCTCCTTAACTTTTCCTGTTTGAGTGCTCTCCCAGTCATGAAATTCCATACATGTACATGTAGTTATGATTGCGTCTTTGTTTCAAAGGAGGGACTCAAAAATGTAGAAGTGAGTACAAAATCTTGTCTCTCCAGGCAGTTTTAGCATGACTGATATGCAAGATCGAAATATATCTAATACTCTCTGTCTTTTGAGCATAAATCTCATAAGTTGACGAGCAGTAACCACAATAGAGGCAAACCATGTGGTATTATTGTTTTTATACCAATATTTTAATACAACATTTAAACCATGTGTATTGCAACCAGAAGGCGAAACCTACGGATATCGTCGTTTTAAAATTTTACTCGCATTCTTGCAATTCTTTGCATTGTCCATCACAATTTGGACTACATTTTTTGCTTCGACTTCTTCTATCATAGTGTCAAGGACATCAGCAATATAACTTCTAGACTTGATTACACCATGTGAGTCCACAGCATGAACGAATGTCTTGCCTCTAGGTGACACAATCATTACATTAGTCAATTTTCTTTTTGTACTTTACACCAGATCTCACTGACCATACCACATCTAGAAAGCTCTATATTGCTAAGAACTACTCTTTGCACACGTACTTTCACTTGAGCATAGCATTTATGCAATAGGTCATTCTGCATAGTATGGTACATGGGTGGTGAAAACCCTGGTCTAAACTCACCTATTTTCTTCCATGCCTCTTCCAATGCTCATTACCAACCATCATCATAGCACTTCCTAAAACTTATACCACTTTGGAAAGTGCGAGTTGTGCATCATCGAGTAGACCATTACGTAAAATCTCTTGTAGGGAAGTCTGACGCATAGACACCTTTCCCAGGTCAAAATGAGGCCTTGATGAAGAATCACTTGGCATATTGCTTTCTGGTTGCACATTGGGAGTCAAAGTGCAAGCCGAAAATACTTTTGGAGTTTGTTGATCGGAACCATGATTCTCTCGCATCCTTGGAACATTATCAAAATAAGTGTAATGTTTCCTTGATTCTTTTTTTGAATTTCTTCTCTCAAGCATTTGGCCACAACAGTTGCGCCGGAGTGGCAACATGTGATGCGTTTCTTGGGTCCACCTAAAAAATGTTCCCTTAGTAGAGGTGCCCCGCATCATTTTGTTGCATGGCATAGCTTACACTCCCAATCAAGGAATCTATCACTGATGTTATTTGCATGTTGCCACTCTATCCCATGTGATTTTTCTTTTTGCTATTTTGAGTTTGGGCTCTGTTGCAAGTTTCAGTAAGCTCAACGTTTTCTTCCATCTCAAATAACCTATTTAGGAAAGCATAGAACAATAAATACATAACCAAAGTAGCCGCAAATACACTCACATATTGTCATTGTTAAACTTTAACAAGAGGTTTCTAAACATGTTGTTTGTTATGTCTACTTTAACAAAGAATGACATTCTTTTCAAAGTTCAACATCATGCTAAAAATATGGCTCAAAGATTACTTTACATACATTGTCAAATATCTAGACCTACTTAATTGACAGTTTTGATGGCCTCTAAAATGTGTATAGATGTCAATCTTTATTAAATCCCAAACATGGTAGCCTGATAAATCCAAGTAATATTTACATCGCATAAATGTGTGTTTTAAAGTTAAGATACATGTAATTGATGACATAAATACAATGCACATTGCACAGCCAATGAAGGATGTCTTTCATACCCCATGAAGGATACTTTACACAAAAATTAAATCAAGGATCTATGCTTGCCCAATACTCTAGTATAAGACAATAGACCCTTGTCTAACATGAATCATATCAAATATCAAGAACCAAGGATCTAAGTTTCCCCAATACTCTAGTATAAGACAATAGACCCCTATCTTACATGGATCAAATCAATATCAAGAACCAATACTAGCCCCCAAGGAGGACTCTTTGCTCCAACAAACCCTAAACTCTAAAACAATATGAGAGCAAGCACAATATAATTTACCTACACTGTGCAAATGCAAGCAAGTTGAAGTGACTCCAACTTTGTCCCTAATTCTTCGCAGGTATTAGCTACAAACCACACCTTGTCCCCAATTCAAATAACTAAGTACTAGTGGCTCAGTAGCCTTAGGTGAGCCTATAAGGAAAGATGATCTTCTGTAAGATAAGGACGTTCTTTCCCAAAAGACCCCCCTAGCCAACCAAGAGCACTCTACACCACGTTGTACAAAAATCGATGCAGATATCGATGAGACAAGGCTTCTTTTAAAAGTTAAATACACTGGAATAAGCATCAAAATACATGCCGATATCATGTTATCAGTAAATGCACGGTACAGAAATCGTCGAAATGCACGCTATTACATGCATTGAAACACACTCGGTTACATGCGCCGGTATTTTTTTAATATACTGACGGTTGTTCCGAGGCCCATACCAGCGTGTGTATTGAATTCTATACCGGCAACCAAACTTGCAGAATTTTTTTGGGAAGAGAGGGCTAGGATCTGATATTGCATGTACTGCAGCAACAGAAAACAACCCTTTATGCCCAAAGGAAGAGTGAACAAGCAACTGCACTCCACCTACAAGTTGATGCTAAAGAGCAAGTATAGCCATAATTAAACATGATTCAAAAATTGCAAAACCATAAACATAACCCACTTCCCATACCATACCTGCTTGTCATACCATAACCATAACAACCATACCATCATTGCAAAACCATAACCATAATTATAATCTGATTTCCAAACCATAACCATCACATGATTGCGATACCATCATTGCAAAAACATAACCATAGCTTGATTGCCAAACCCTAACCATACCATGATTGCCATACCATCATTGCAAAACAACAACCATAATTTGATTGCCAAATCATGACCAAAACCTCTGTGCCATACAATAACCATACCCTAATTGTCATACCACAATCATAATCGCAAACAAAATGCAAAACCATAAACATAAGCACTACAAAACTGTACATGCAAACATTTACTAAGCAAGACTGTATCAAGAAGACCACAACTATAAAAAAGATTGTGGGCCAAGAAGACCATATCAAGATGACTGAGTAAGACTATATCAAGAAGACCCTCATGGTAATGCCTCCTAGTCGATGTCCTCTGCCTCCTCCTATAGCAGCTGGGTCAAAAGGGCCACAAGTCCATGAGTATACCCATACTTCTCATCTCGACGTGTCGAAAGGCTCTTTATGGCAACTTCTTGCAAAATTATGGTTTAATCATGAGATAAATCTTCAAATAACATATATATTTTCAACAATGCAAAGCATACGTATAATAATTCAAAACTCATGTCAAAGTGTGTTGTCGCCTCCACTCCCAAGATGTGACGCTCCAACAGAATCCAAACGTGCTCTGGCTGCATCTCTTTGCTGCGGAAATCTGTCAGGATTGTCTTGTGTCTCTCGTGCAATCCCCACCCACTCATCTGCATCCAACCATGCTGGCTTTGGACTGCCAACATTGTACCTTTCTCTTGCCTCTTACCGATAGTGTGACATTGTGGCCTTCGCCACGCCCAAAATCCAACCATTCAAGATTGCATCGTACGCCTCTGCCGTCCTGTACTCTCTTTGAATGGCCTTGACTATGTAACTCTTTCTTTCATCGTTCAGATTATCCCAAATCTCCATCAGAGGGTGACCAAACTGAACTGTACAGATTTGTTGAATCTTGTGTCGCATCCCATTCAACCCTATCCGCGAAAATGATTGAAAGGAAAACTAAATCTAGGAGAGTATGTATCATCGACATCAGCCATGGCTACAGATACACAAATAACACCCACAAAATACGTTAGTTTACAAAAGAAACACTAAATCAATACAAATAAAAAATAAACAAAGTTGCAACACAAATGAATGAATCTAAAGTATATTGTAGACTTATAAAAAAAGTTTTACGAAAGAGTTCCTAGCAAAATCCATTAGATAATCTCTCATCTTCTATAAGATCTGATGCACCAAAGATGTCTATCTCAATCTGTACTTCTACATCTTTATCATCAAACTCTGCTTCCTCGTCTCTCTCCGCATCAACTTCAATAGTTGACACCTCATCTCTATGTTCAAGCATATGCTCACCACTGACCTCCAGCTTAAAATCCAAACTTATATCATTTGTTGGCCCTGCACTTTGTTCATGAATCACCTCTTCGACCTCAACGTCCAATCCTTCACACACTTGCTCGCTCCGTGGAGCAACTTGAACAACATAGAGCCAACACAGTTTAGACATATCATTTTCATCATTTTCTCTCCATAGTGGATCTAGTGTGAACACAACTTGCCCACAATGCTGCAGAAGTACGAATCTATCCCGCACATTTGTCTACACCCGCCTAGAGTTTACTTGAATCAATCCACTCTTGTCTTTGCACACAGTTGCATTAAGGCCGCTGGTAATAACTTTGAATCACCTGAAATCAAAGATAAAAGTATCATTTTAAAGCTAATCTTCAAGATGTGGATGTAGACAAAGTATTCAAGTTGGCTAGTCTTTGTGTTCTCTTCCCTGGCACTACTCCTACTTTCTTGGATAAAGCTTTCCCTAACACCACTGTCAAAAGTGACCCTTTGTTCGTCGATCTGTTGCACTCTGAAATGTTTCCCATGTGACCACAAAGCTCCAAATTTGTGATACTATAGAAACGAAGTTAAAACAAACTTAAAGTTATTAAAGTAATGTGATCATTTGGAGCTAGAAAAGGGGGTTGTGAACTTATATACATGCCAATTTGAACCTGTAATAGGACTACTTTTCCAAGTTCTTAACGTCAAAATAATAAATAGGTTAGATCTTTTGTTAAATATGACTTAAAAGATTGTTGAATAGTTTATGACATAGAGAGTATTAGTCGTACACAAATGAGTTCGAGATATCGAGGAATAAAATATATTCTCTTCACAATATATTAAAGATGTATTTAGTAATAATTATTGAATAAAAGATCATGTGGTTGTAGATTATAAAGTAAGCATGTAATCAAAATTGTTGTGTTTTAACTTAAATACATGGACAAGCTTAAAATAAGTTGAAAAAGTCGCGGAGACACAAAACTAAGGATTTTATGAGTTGAAATAAAGTTGCGTTTTTATCCACATGAAGAGGTTTCTAGCAATTCTATCCATTGTGAGGTCCCCACCCCGCCGTATCAAACGACGGATCTGATGGTGAACCTAGTGGCCACTAGATCTATAGCGGAAGAAAACAAAGTGGTTTAGGGTTCAGCTAGCAGACGATCTCTCATCACAAAGTGAGTCAGGTTCGAGCCTACTAGTAGTGAGATCTAGCTCCACCTCGTAGGGGAAGCGTACTTAACCTATCTAGCGATCCTAAGACCCACCTTCCAAGAGGGGAGAAATCCCGAGTGCCTTTTTTCCCATGTTTCAGAGGCACGTACACTTGAGACTTCGCCGCTCTAGGGGCAATGAGTATTACCAGTGTCGATTTAAACACTATGGGGACAGAGAGTTCCCGACCAATCGGGACCACCCTTCTGATAGGCATTGGCAACCTAAGCCAAGCCCCCACTACCCCCACACTCACACTTCCTTGTGTGTCCTCCTACTTACTACCACAAGTTTTGTTCAACATTAAAAAAATCCTTGATTAGATTCCGATTCACAAGGTTTGTTAAGACAGCCCTTCAATCAATATTGCAAAGCGGCACCAAGATAGAGTTCTAGTAAAAATTATACTCAAACTTATTGATTAAAATTCCAATGTTCTGGAGGTACAACATCCCCCGTCCAGCGAGAGTTTACTCCTCCCGTTGTCGCGTAGCTGCCCATACAACTATGTATGTCCATCGCATAGAAAGCACGACATGGACATTCCCACTACTTAACCAGTAGACATGGGTTCCCACCGCTTAACCAGCAGACATGGGTATCCACCGCTTAACCAGCAGTCGTGGATTCAAGAGCCCTTAACCAAGAACTCTACCCCCTATGATCAGGAGGGGGTTCATGACTAGTTCAACATTGGAAATAGAATGAACATGCCGAGCTAAATTTTCTCTAGCCTACATTCTTTCCTATTGCAAACAATATATCCATCAATCATTTCTTTCCTACTTTAGACTTTAATATACAAATGAATTCAAATGCCGAGGTTTCTGTCGGATTTCTCCAACAACTTGAAGAAAAAAAATGTGACCTACCTCTTCCATTTCCTCGTCATTGGCCCGTGAGATGGCCGGTGCTTGTTCGTCCATGGGAGATTTTCCTTTCCCATTCACGTTGCTTGTTCCCGCCTCACGGTCATGAGCACCACCGAAGCGAGTTCTCTTTACCGGGGCCATTTAATACTCACTACTAATTTGACAACTTGAGAAAAAGATATCTAATATTCGAGAGAATCATACAACCATGATGACGGATTAGATTCAATAAGCAAAATCCCTTGTATGAGAGACTAGATCTACGTCAATACATGGAGACTTATGATAGCACCTTACTTGCTTTATGGGAATCGACCCTAAGGTAAATTATTGGCCTAGATAATTGTAAAATTCATATTTTTACATCATCAATTCTAGTAGAAATGAATTAGACGTGCTTAATCACTTCCTAGTGCAATTTGAGACTTGCAGATTTACCGTATGCATAGACGAGAGGATTTCTTCCTTCCTAATGATTAATGATGGATTAATTATCCTAATTGCATCCTAATCCAAGAGTAAATTGATTCTAATTATGTTGTTTACACATTATAGAGTGATAGAATGCAATAGACCATTCCCTACCTTAATGCCGACTAGATTCTATTCACAATGATGGCTAGCGTGTGAATCCTTAATCATGCATTATACTATGATTAAGAGTGACTAATTACTTGCATATTGCTGTTTTGAATAAGAATTATGCAATAGCTCATAGATACGGAGAATTAGAGTGTATCTAATGAGTAATTTGATTAAGATTATGAATACTAGATACGGAATTAAGAGGGTAATAGAGAGAGAATTGCACAACATGAATTAAATTGCTTAATTACCGAGAGTGCCAACGGAATTTCTTCTTGAAATTCTGATGTAACGGATTCTGGAGACGAGAATTGGAAAGATCTATCCTCCTTTCTTCTTCTTTCAAAAGCTATGTCTGCCGACAGCACTTCCCCAAGGTATGTGTGTGTGTAGGGTGTGTGTGTACTTGGTGTGTGTGTGACCATATGTGTGTGTGTGTGTGTGTGTGTGTGTGTGTGTGTGAGCACACTTGTAAATAGGCTCCTTCAAGCTGAAAATCCACCAGCCTTGCTATTTGCATCTGAATGAGCACTCAGTTAATGCATGGCAAGTCTAGTTTCCTGCCTACCAAGTGTCCAGTTAGCTAATCTAACTGGCTCTTACACTCACTCTCAAGCTTGGAAACAATCCCACAACTCCCACAAGACAACAGGCCCCCCCCTAGCTGCTAAAGCAGGCTCTGAGTGGTCTGGGACCTGCTCCCACACAGCCTCGAGCCCCGATGCCTCCCCGCACAACTTTAGGAAAAATTGGTTTTAGGTTGAAATGGCCCATACGAGTCGGAATTTAATGTCGTAAATTGCTATACTAAGTTCTAACTAAGGCGTACTGACCTGAGCACCTGCCATATTTAGCAGCCCTTAGGGTGTGAAAATGAATTTTTTGAAATTCGGGGTGCGATTGCAGCTTTTTGAGACGATCAAAACTTGACTGGTCGAGTGACCAAAAACTTACTATTTCGAAGCTTTAAAACATTCTAAACATCATGGCACTGACAGAATTCAGAAAACTGCTAAAAGTAGTAACTTTTTCCATTATGTTTATTCCATCGAACAATGGTGCTCTTTTTGGTCGGGGTCAGAGACCTTACAACCTCCCCAACATGAAAAATTTGAGATGTCCTCATCTCAAGAATGCATCTGGATAAACTCTATGCTAACTACTTAGGTACATATATCCTTTGTCTAAAGTAAAGACATCCTTTGATAATAGAATAGTCTTTAGTTATATGCATCTTATTCTGCTGAACTTTTATGAGATCCTGGTGCTTGTATTGCTCACTAGGATTAGCAGTTATAGCATACAAAGTTTTTCTTTCATCAGCTTCGTCACCCACAGTTGGTTGTCTCACTGAGGCATTAGCAAAATCTCCGCTTCCTTGTCTTATGTTTCCTCTTCCTCGGCCTCCTCTTCCGTTTGGTTGACCTCGCCCGTTGACATTCAGAGGTACATTATTAGCACCGGATGTTTGGGAAATCCTTTTTGAACATCGTCTTTTGTAATTTCCATACTCCTGGCACTCAAAGCATCTTATATTGGGAAACTCGGTAGCTGTTGTAGTAGCTACTACCGGACGATGGTCGTATGCAGGGTTGATTGGCCTGTTACTCGAGTTATCTGTCCTGGCCCTCTTTGAGAAATAGTATTGACTATCTTGGGTAGTCCTCTGAATCTCTTTAGCTAACGGTTTGGCCCTTAGCAAGGCATCTTGCAGAGTTGCTAGCCTGAGAGCTTCTAGTCGGTTGTTCAAGGGGTCAATGATTCCTTGGAAGAACCGTGCTATCTATTGTTCCAATGTCATCCTAAGAGCATATCTCCGAAGAGTGAGAAAATTTGCATAATATTCTTTGACAGATGAAGTCATCTGCCGAAGTGAAAAGAACTCGTTCATCTTTAAGGTTTTATAGGCGGGTGATAGATAATGTCCCATTATTGCAGCTTTGATGTCTTCCCAGGATTGGGAAGATCCCTTAATATCCAAGTCCCTGCAATGTTGCTTCCACCATATCTTGGCATCGCCAGACAAGCGGAACATCGCAAGAATAGTCTGATTCATGGGTTGGGTTCCCGCAGCTTCAAAGTAATCGTCCATTGCTTCCATCCACACTTCCGCATCTCTCCCTACATTTTCCCCCTTGCCCTTAAAGAGTGGAGGTTGGGCTTGTTTAAGGAGGAGCTTCTTATCTTGCGCTGCCGAGTAGAGAGCAGCAGGCGGTGCCTATCCAATGGTATAAAACTCATTACTATAGCACTCTTCTCAAATGAACCTAGGCTTTTCGATACTCAAGAAGAAATTTAACTTTTGGGTTTACCCAGCCTACTTAATTTGTACATCTATCACAAAGGATTTAACCATTCCACCATTAGTTTAAATTCCATTGAATACATCCAAAATTTTCTGATAAATAATTTTTTAAACTTTACTCGAGAGCGTTGATCCATACTTATAACTTTATGTGCATCAACAGGCTACCTGCCCACAACACTAGTCGTACCAACGACTTCTCAAAAAACATCATGTGGAACCCACTGAATCCCAACAAGCTCAATGAGTAAAACTCTTTAACATCACTCAGGAGACAATCCACTAGACAAATCCAATGTCATTATTCTAGGAAACATCATGCTCAAGCTTTGAGTACGAGCTATCCTACTATCCCTTATTTTTATTAAAATTTCAAACAACATCATTTTCCAGTTTGCAAACCTATAGATCTGATACCAGGTGTGAGGTCCCCACCCCGCCGTATCAAACGGCGGATCTGATGGTGAACCTGGTGGCCACTAGATCTATAGCGGAAGCAAAAAAAATGGTTTAGGGTTCAGCTAGCGGACGATCTCTCATCACAAAGTGAGTCGAGTTCGAGCCTACTAGCAGTGAGATCTAGCTCCACCTCACAGGGGAAGCGTACTTAACCTATCTAGCGATCCTAAGACCAACCTTCCAAGAGGGGAGAAATCCCGAGTGCCTTCTTCCTCATGTTTCAGAGGCACGTACACTTGAGACTTCGCCGCTCTAGGGGCAATGAGTATTACTAGTGTCGATTTCAACACTATGGGGACAGAGAGTTCCCTATCAATCGGGACCACCCTTCTCATAGGCATTGGCAACCTGAGCCAAGCCCCCACTTTCCACCCCCACACTAACACTTCCTTGTGTGTCCTAATTACTACCACAATTGTTGTTCAACATAAAAAAATTCCTTGATTAGATTCCGATTCACAAGATTTGTTAAGACATCCCTTCAATCAGTATTGCAAAGCAGCACCAGGACAGAGTTCTAGTAAAAATTCAACTCAAACTTATTCATTAAAATTCCAATGTTCAGGAGGTACAACATCTCCCCTCCAGCAAGAGTTTACTCTTCCCGTTGTCGCCTACCTGCCCATACAACTAGGTATGTCCACCGCATAGAAAGCACGACATGGACATTCCCACCGCTTAACCAACAGACGTGGGTTCCGACCGCTTAACCAACAGACGTGGGTATCCACCGCTTAACCAGTAGTCGTGGATTCAAGAGCCCTTAACCAGGAACTCTGCCCCCTGTGATCAGGAGGGGGTTCAGGACTAGTTCAACATTGGAAATAGAATGAACATGCCAAGATAAATTTTTCCTAGCAGACATTCTTTCCTATTGCAAACAATGTATCCATCAATAATTCTTTCCTACTTTAGACTTTAATATACAAATGAATTCAAATGCCGAGGTTTCTGTCGGATTTCTCCAACATGTTAGGGATATGTTATTTCCTAACTTATCGTCTGCAATGTTAAATTAAACAACTTGAAGAAAAAAATGTGACCTACCTCTTCCATTTCCTCATCATTGGCCCATGAGATGGCCGGTGCTTGTTCGTCCATGGGAGATTTTCCTTTCCCATTCACATTGCTTGTTCCCGCCTCGCGGTCGTGAGCACCACCGAAGCGAGTTCTCTTTACCGGGGCCATTTAATACTCACTACTAATTTGACAACTTGAGAAAAAGAGAGCTAATATTCGAGAGAATCATACATCCATGATGATAGATTAGATTCAATAAGCAAAATCCCTTGTATGAGAGACTAGATCTACGTCAATACATGGAGACTTATGATAGCACCTTACTTGCTTTATGGGAATCGACCCTAAGGTAAATTATTGGCCTAGGGAATTTTATAATTCATATTTTTACATTATCAATTCTACTAGAAATGAATTAGACATGCTTAATCACTTCCTAGTGCAATTTGAGACTTGCATATTTACCGTATGCATAGACAAGAGGATTTCTTCCTTCCTAATGATTAATGATGGATTAATTATCCTAATTGCATCCTAATCCAAGAGTAAATTGATTCTAATTATATTGTTTACACATTGTAGAGTAATAGAATGCAATAGACCATTACCTACCTTAATGCCGACTAGATTCTATTCACAATGATGGCTAGCGGGTGAATCCTTAATCATGCAGCATTAAACTGTGATTAAGAGTGACTAATTACTTGCATAATTGATGATTTGAATAAGAATTATGCAATAGCTCATAGATACGGAGAATTAGAGTGTATCTAATGAGTAATTTGATTAAGATTATGCATACTAGATACAGAATTAAGAGGGTAATAGAGAGAGAATTGCACAACATGAATTAAATTGCTTAATTACCGAGAGTCCCGACTGAATTTCTTCTCGAAATTCTGATGTAATGGCTTCTCGAGACGAGAATTGGAAAGTTGTATCCTCCTTTCTCCTTCTTCCAAAAGCTATGTCTGCCGACAGCACTTCCCCAAGGTATGTGTGTGTAGAGGGTGTGTGTGTGTGACCATATGTGTGTGTGTGTGTGTGAGCACACCTTTAAATAGGCTCCTTCAAGATGAAAATTCACCAGCCTTGCTATTTGCATCTGAATGAGCACTCAGTTAATGCATGGCAACTCTAGTTTCCTGCCTACCAAGTGTCCAGTTAGCTAGTCGAACTGGCTCTCACACTCACTCTCAAGCTTGGAAACTCTCCCATAACTCCCACAAGACAAGAGGGCACCCCCTAGCTGCTAAAGCAGGCTCTGAGTGGTCTGGGATCTGTTCCCACACAACCTCAAGCCCCGGTGCCTCCCCGCACAAATTTAGGAAAAATTGGTTTTAGGCTAAAACGGCACATACGAGTCGGAATTTAATGCTGTAAATTGCTATACTAAGCTCTAACTAAGGCATACTTGCCCGAGCACCTGCCATATTTAGCAGCCCTCGGGGTCCGAAAATGCATTTTTTGAAATTCGGGTTGCAGGTGCAGCTTTTTGAGACGGTCAAAACTCGACTAGTCGGGTGACCAAAAACTTACTATTTTTGGATTTTTTTTTACAAAACTTATTTTAATCCACATTTCAAAGCTTTAAAACATTCTAAACATCATGGCACTGACAGAATTCAGAAAACTGCTAAAAATAGTAACTTTTTTCATTATGTTTATTCCATGGTACAATGGTGCTCTTTTTGGTCGGGGTCAGAGACCTTACATCCATGCTTCCTTGTAGAACAAACCTATTCCCGTTGTTTTGAGTACCTAGAAGCTTATATTCTGAGTTTTTATGACAAAGTTATGACATAAACAAATTGCCAATGGCACTGCAGGGTAGCCTTATAAAAGTAGTGAACAAGTTACTGTACAAACAAATATACACAGGTAAAATCTCTTTTCTTTCATCCAATCAAGACGTGATTGCACTCTTTTATGATGATACAAAATGATGTTTTGAATTTGATTATTATGTTGAATTGGTTGCACGAGTATGTTCTTTTGGCTATTTTGTAGACAATGCAAAAACAAATTGGTGAAACAGAATTTGTGCAAGGTATAATGATATTGGAATTGATCGTATTGTGATTCCAATTATGATTGTTATTGCCATCCAGAGATTGAGATTGAGAGTGTGATTGTGATTGAGATTGAGACTAAGAGTGTGATTGTACACAAGATGGAGATTGAGATTGAGAGTGAGAGTGTGATTGAGATTGAGTTTGAGATAGCTTGGGGATGGTTGGGAGGTTATAAAACGAGCTATGATCTTCTTGTAATGATTACCTTACATCCATACCTACTCTTTATTTTATATATTCACTCTGCATACTCTGTATTTTTCTTGCTCATTAATCTATTTCACTCTCTCGTGTCGTGTCACAAAACTCCTTCACATCTCCTCTTCCTCTTCAGTAATCAAGGCTCCATTCCTCTTTGCCTTTGCGATTGTTGCTTTTAACCATCGCCCAATTGGAAAGTTAGGCAACTTTTGAAGATGATCTAGAAAAAGAAGGTTTCTAGTGGCATGGTTGCGCTTGAATTGCAGGCGATCTGTCAAGCGTCACTACTTTTCCCCTTCGTACTGATAGCTGTTTTTCGGCTCTCCATAATTGCCATACTAAGTTACTCCACCCTACCAAATTCCCCCAAACGCTATGGCTATCCCTACCATTTCACTGTACATAGGCGTGTGTGAGTTAGGGGGCTTTTCCCATATCTTCTTAAAAACCCTCAGCTAGCTAGTCACTGGGCTAGTTGAGCCAAAAAAAAATAAAAAAAATAAAAAAATAAAAGTATATTATGGCCTCTTTGTGTGTAAATATTTCATTGTATATATGGCCTAAATATAGGGATTTTTAATAATTATTTTGGTATTTTATTTAAATATTCTACTTAGGTGTGTGTTTTATTAAACCTATGTACACCTTCTTTCATTCTCTTACACCATAATTATATTTTTTGTCAATATTGTACATACTCTAACCTCATATTTTTCCTTTATACAAATCACTCCCACATTTTCACCCTCACCCTCGTGAAAACAAAAAATTGATTTCTAATCATTCGTTACTTTTATTATATTATTTACTTGCATACCTTTTCCTCTTTCACCCAAAATAATGCAAGGAGGGACCATATCATATGATTCCAATATCTTTCCATATCCATAACTCCTCCATATTTTTATTATTATTTTTACTCATTATTCTAACACCATGTGTTCATAGAGCTAAAGTCCATGAATAGTCCATACACTAGTCCCACCATGTATATATTTCTTTATTCACCAATAATCCTCCTCCATGCATGGGTCAAAGGGCAACTTGGATGCTTTGTATTATAATATGACAAAGGAGGGGCTCACTCTTGGATGCATTGTACAAATTCAACAAAGGAGGGGGCCACTAAAAGACTTTTGCAGGCATAAAAAGCAGGCCTTTTGGTGAGATTTTTGGCACCTATTTTCACTTCGAATTTGGAGCGGTGGTCAAAAGAGAAAATGTAGCCCACGCTCTGAATAATCACCTCAAAGTTTTTCATGATTTTTGGAGCTACCAGCGGTGAGCTATGATTTTTTGAGTGGACACCAGTCTGCCCACTTTTCTCACAAGTAGCTTTTAGTCTTCTCTCACCCTTCCACACACCTACTCACTCTTACACATCCCTCCCTCTCCTCCCCTCACTCAAACCTGCAATTTCCATGGCTTCTCCCACCCTCTTCACCATTACCCTTCTCTCTCATCCCTATAGTTCTTTTATGAACCTCTACATACATACACCATCTCTATGCCTCTCTCTATTATCTCCAAAGTACAATTCCATCTTAACCCTTATATATATACATAAATTCAGCATGTGTACCATGATTAACCTCTGCAAATCAAGAGATCTCATCAACGAAATTACCATTTTCATCACGATAATCAACCTTGGCGGCGGTGGCGTAAAGAAGAGAAGACGAAGAAGAAGATCGATAGTCATTTTGAGAACCTACACAAGTAAGTCCAAAACATCTTCAAGCTTCACCATCACAAGGATTTGCTCACTTCATTCAATCATCCACCTCATTCTACCCATTGTAAATGTAACATTAACTTTCTAGTGATTACTAACCACTAACATACTAACACAAAATAGCCATTGACCTAACCATAAAAGACACCTCGCCTCAAGACATGTGTATAGTAACTCTCTCTCTCTCTCTCTCTCTCTCTCTCTCTCTCTACTTACTTTCACCTTATCTACCATCAATAATGCTCTCTTTTGAGCCCACACCCATGACTCAAGCAGACAAAGAAGGCCTGCAATGTTTTGATATTCAAAAAAATCATAATCTTGGTTTGTTAGCTTGTAAATTAGGATTTCCAATAATCTTAATGAGGGGTCTCCAACCTATAAATAGGCCCCTTTCCTTCTTGTAAAACAATCTCCAACATCTCACATAGCACCCCAACACTCTATGCGTGAGGAGAGACTTAGGTGTAGCAACCACTTGTGAGCTTCACTCTTGGTGTGAGAGAAGCCTTCAAGCTACACATTGTAAGTGAGAGAGCGTGAGTTCCACAAAACTCAAAACCACTATTGTATATGCTCCTTCATGATCAATAAATTGAGGTTTGGTGCATCAAAGGCGTGATTCGACGTTCAAATCTTCGTCCTTCCATTTGTGCAATACGGTTTGGTGAATTCAAGGTGACTTGTGTATTTGAGTTTTTATCGGTTGATCTTGATTTTAGAAAGTGTTTTAGTGTGTTTTTCATTGCCAGTTTTGTATCCATTGTAAGAGGGTATTGTGGTGAGAGGTCTCCCACACCCTAAGACAGTGAGTGTGTGTTTTGGCAATGTTTTAGCAATCACTAAGCATTGAGTGAGTTTATACAAGTTCTACGAGAGCATCATAACGAACCATCTCCATTTGCAAGTCACAAATAAGGTATTACGCAAGATCCTTTTCTCTCTCTCTTCCCTTTGCTCTAGCTCTCTCTGATCCAGTTTGTGTGTGTTGTGTGCTGCATCTTCTTGGTTGTCCCAAAATCTCTCTTGCGTCCTAGTTCGCATACCATAACTAGGTGGTGCCCCTATCTTGTTTGGGTTTGGCTGTGGGTTTGTTGTTGTGTTGTGCTTGTGGTTGCCCCAGCCCCAATTGAGTAGCACGGGAGCCTTGAGGGGTGTTTAGAGGTCGCCTCTCTTGTTGCCCGCCACGGACCGCCTCAGTACCTCTCTAGCCACTTTTGCATGGTGTCTAAGTTGAGAAGGAAAAATCTTATAACCTTTTCTCGCATTGTGATATCCATCTTTCTAATGATGCCTTGTCCCTACAACTTGTCCTCCATCACCTTGGCGTTGACCTCAATAGTCCACTTTTGGGGCATCTCTGGATCATTTGAGCCCAAAAATTCACTGATAAAGACGAGTGCCTCTTGTACAAGCCATCCTTCGGTCATGCTACCCTTGGGTCAAGCCCTTTGATGAATGAATCCCTTTAAAGTCTTCATAAATCTCTCCAAGAAGAAAATCCACCTACTATGGACTACCTTAGCAACTACAACTTCATAGACCACATGCACAAGTACATGCATTTGGATGGTAAGAATGTTTGTTGGAAAGTGCTTCTCCACCATGCACACTGCTTCAATAGCATTTAAGCATGCTATATCGATGTTGTCTTCTCTTATCTCTTTTGAACTAATCCAGCATACCAACTCACCAATTTTGTAGATTGTTCTGTTAATATCATCTATCAAACAATCCTTTATGAAAATTGGTAAGATAAACTCTAAAAAATTGTGTCAATTGTGGGACTTAAGACCACTAAGATTGTCATCTCTCATAAAAGCTGTTTTCAAAGATCGCATGCACCCAGTGGGAGTCTTGAATGAAGATATAGTCTTCTTCACTTGTTGCTCTTCTGCATGACTCAAAAGCCATGGAACTTTTGGTATAGCAAACTTTCCATTGGGTTTAAGTGAAGGCTACATATCTGGCATTCGACCTACACTCTGTAGGTCATCATTTTGAGCCTTGTTCTCCCTTTTTCTAGTGATGGTTTTTCATAGGATCTTCCCCACATTCTTGAAGATGTGCATTGGATCAAGCAAATGATTAATCAGCAGGTCACTCCAATATTGGAGTTCATGGAAAACAGAAAGTCTTTTCATTTCAAGTGGCATGAAATCTCCCCTCTCCAGCCACATGTTTTTCCAATTGCTCGCTTTCAGTGGATGCATGTCATGTTTGCATATTTTTGGTCCATGTAGCTCATATCCTTTAGGCAAAAATCTATCATTCTCCTCGTAAATTGTCTTGCTCAAATGCTATGATCGACGGAATCCAAGTTGAGGACTACATTTTGGACATGCATGATTGTCCGAGTACTCAAGCATGAAAAATCACAAAGTTAAAATATAAAAGCGTTGGAATAGTTAGGAATAACATGTGTATGAGGGTTTTAAAGGCACTGAACCTGAACACTCACCGAAGCCTAGCCAATCGTGCATGGTCCACATGAGAATTCCTTACACATGTACCTTCCTTCGTCGAATTGGTTGGGACATAGTAACCACATCGATTCCTGTCCACAAGATTTGGAGCTCTTCTGTAAGTGGTGCCAGATAGACATCCATGTTCTTTGGTTTTTGTACTTTCTTGGGACGATCAGTGACAACAACAAATGGCCCTTCTTGATAGCTATCCATGGTGGATGATTATAATTAACGAGACAAATAGGCCACGTGCTCCATGGCGAATTTCGTAATCTAAATGGGTTTACTCTTTCCATTGCTAGACCAAGCGGCAGATACATCAAGGCTCATTCTTAAATGTAGGCCAAATTTCCTCTTTGTGCTTCCATGCCGAGAGTCAACAGGTACCCATATCACATCATCTATCAATCTAGTATTTCAGTGCCATGTCATCAAAGTGGCTATAAACTTGCACCTGAACATGCTCTTTATTCTTGGAATGATAGGAAAGTGTTGAAAGACATTGCAGGGATAAATTTTCCTTGTGTGTCCTCTCTATACTTGTTTGATCCACAATTTGAACACTATTCCAGATTTGCATACTCATTGCGAAAAAGTATACAATCATTAGGACATGAATGTATTTTGTGATAATCCAAGCCCAAATTAGTAAGAAGCTTTTTAGCGGCTGGACGGATAGGGGGCATGTGATTCCCGGATGTCATTACATGAACAAGTCACATTATTGAATTGTTATTTGTACTTTATCATGCTTAGGATACAATGCATTTACCTGAAAAGCTCTATGATGGAGGCTTCAGACCACCCATAGACAGAGATTGTAAATGAAGCATTGTCAAAGTGGTACAGAGAGCTGAGATTTTTGCACCATTGGAAAGCGGTATGCGTGCAAGAGTTTGCATCATCTCTTCCTCTTTATCGTTGATATCATGCCGTGGATATGGACAGGATGGCTGATATTTCTTGGAAGTATTGCCTTGAATGTTGTCCTCTTCTATGTTTTCAATGATGGGATCCATGTAAAAGAACGCATCTAACATCTGTTCCATCTCTACTGCTTGAAATGCCACATCAGGTATTGGTTGGGAGGACTTAGTCAATGGTTGTTCGTTTCAAAATCGTCTTCTTTGGGATGAAGTTGGAGCAATATCTACTTGCGGAGTTTGATCTATTGTCTCTAGACCATGAGATCCATAATGTAGGTCTTGTAGTTGCTCTATCGGAAAGAGATTGTGATTGCGTATACGGTGGTTGCAGATTTTTGTTTTCAAAAGTTATGATGCTTGCAATGCGCACAAGGACACACCATCCTATCATCTATACTTTATCTACCAATGATGCAACAAATAATTAAAAAACTCTTGTTATAGCTACACACTACTAACTACAAGACAATACATGACAACCTCACATTCTCTTGCCACGCCCGATTCCTGCCCACCTCGGTTTAGAGGTGCACAGAGATTAGGACCACAGGATAATAATCTCGTCTTTATTGGTCAATGACTATTTATTAGGGTTTTTGAAGTCTATGTGTGATTTTGAAGTTTGATTGCGTTATTTTACTTCGTTTATCAATGTTCATTTGCGTTTTGAGGTATACAAGTTGTTTTTGAAGTCGGCTTGTATTTTTTCAGCTATTTTCCGCTAGCTCTAGCAACCTCACATTTCCTAGCCATACCCAATCCTCGCACACCTCGATCTAAAGGTGCACGGAGATTAGGATCACAGGGTAATAATCTCATTTTTATTGGCCAATGACTATATATTAGTGTTTTTGAAGTTTTTTTTGCGCTTTTGAAGTCCAATTGCGCTTTTGAAACTTATAACCCAAACCTAACCTATAAGGGTGAAAGCATGTTAACCTGTCAAAAAGTTAGCACATCTTCAAAAAGTTGGGCGTCCGGTAAATTTTTTACAAATACTATCAAAATTTATCGGAGGTTGTACATTTGGATTCCTTGTTTCAAGTGCTTTCTATTGATATATCATATGTCATAGATCTTGGCGATGTAGCTCAAGTTATTGTACTAGTTAGCATATGTCAAAATTGTGCTAGTTAGTATTGTCCGGGACATGAAAAAGCATGACATGTTAACATGCTTTCACCCATAACCTAACCTAACCTAATCTATAACCTATAACATATAACCTAACATAACCTAACCTAACATATAACGTATAACCTAACCTATAACATAACCTTACCGAAGTCCATTTGCATTTTTTGAAGTAAACGAGTCATTTTCGAAATCCGTTTGCGTTTTTCTACTATTTGCCTCTAGCTCTAACCCAACCTCTAACCTAACCTACAACCTCACATAACCTATGAGCTAATCTAACCTAACCTATAACCCAGCTTAAAACCTAAACTTAACCTATAACCTAACCTAATCCAAGTCCATTCGCGTTTTTCGAAGTACACGAGTCATTTTTGAAGTTCGTTTGTATTTTTTCACTATTTTTTCCACTATTTATCGCTAACTCTCACCTAACCTAACCTATAACCTAAACCTAATCTATAACCTAACCTATAACCTATAACCTATACCGTAAGCTAGCCTATAACCTAAACCTAAAACTAACGAAACCTATAATCTAAACCTCATCAATCGCATGATGATGAGATGGTAGCGTAATTTCTAAACAAAATTTCTCCAAAACATAATTTCAAAACAAAATTTCCCCGTAGCATAATTTCGAAACAAAATTTTTCCACAACATAATTTCAAAACAAAATGACTCCAAAGAGTAATTTCAAAACAAAATTTTCCCAAAGCATAATTTCAAAATAAAATTGCATAAAAATTTCAAGCATTGAAAGCCTAATGAATGAAATTTTATTTTGTCAATATACAATATAATTTGAAATTAAATATAAAGACATAAAACTTTCGAGCACTCACATGTGGCCTATTTGAGCAAGAAAGGGTTCTAGAAACGCCTTCAAACTTGCGAAAATGCACACACACACACACACACAATGTTAGACACACATACACACAAGCTTACAAGCAAACTTGAAAAGAATCTCATCTTGATGCATGCTGGGGAGTAGTCCACAAGCAAGAATCTCACCTCCGGCAACTCGTTGGGCAACAGATCTATTGCAGTTGAGGAGAAGGAGGGCAAGAGAAGAGGTTGGGAATGAGGGAAATGCATTGGGAAATACCCGCGAGTTCGTCTTTTGCAAGGTCCGCTGATACAGGTGCCGGTAAAGACGTCAAAAGAAAGTTCGGTATAGGCATTGAAAAGTACCTCGATAGAGGCACTGAAATAGTTGCCAGTAAAGGCGTCAAAAATTCAAAAGAAAAATTAACAAAAATTTGATCTCCCTCTAGATTTACCTACACATATACCAACGCCCACCTTTGATGCCGGTACTTTGACGTTGGAATTCAAGCGGGATCTTGTATAAATAATTTTAGAAAAAACATTATGCCATAAAGCATGACAATCTTCCCAAAATCTCTAGAGGGGGCTACTACTTGTGCATTTATAGGGAAAATAGAGGCCCATTGGGAAATTACAAAACCCTGGCGGGATTATAGGGAGAACATGTTTCCACTGGTGACTTCAGGGGTAGTGTGAGCATGTCTGTAATCACAACAAAATTTTTGTTAGTAACCAAATTTGTTCACGAAGTTGTGAACATGAATATGAAATCCCTTCTCTCTACCTCTATCTTCCTCTCTCTCTTTCTATCTCTTCACTCTCTACCTCTATCCCTCTCCCTCGCTTTCTTTCTATTTGTTCCCTCTTCACCTCTATACTCCGTTGTTTCTGTATCCTTCTCCCTCTCTACCTCTATCTCTCTTTATATCTCCTCCCTCTCTACCTCTATGCTACCTTTTACCTTGTGCCCATAATACTCTCTCTCTCTCTCTCTCTCTCTCTCTCTCTCTCTCTCTCTCTCTCTCTCTCCCTCTACCTCTATAACTATCTCTTCCCTCTCTACCTCTATACTCTCTCTTTCGTCTCAACCTCTATAACTATCCCTCTCTCTCCTTCTATCTCTTCCCTCTTTACCTCTATACTCCTCTCTACCACTATCCCTCTCCCTTCTATCTCTATTTTTAATTTTTTCTTTCTATTTTTATTTACACTTATTCTACATTATTTCCTTATTCTTATCTCTTGTTTTTTTAACTATTTAACTTAAGATTTTTAACTTAATCTCTCATTTTCTCTCTCAAACCAAACTCTCTCTCTCTCTCTCTCTCTCTCTCTCTCTCTCTCTCTCTCACACACACACACACACACACACTAATCACACTTTAATTGCAATTAGTCACACACTAATCAACTACATACTGGCACCAAACACCGAATTCTAGCATAACATCAACGGTTACACTAAACACCAACATCAACGCCGATGCCGACAATGCAAAGAGTACTTCCACTATTTACAACATGTGTGTGCGTGTGTTTTTTCATCCTCAAGATCAATGTGTGTGTGTGATTTTTAAACAATAGGGTGGGGGAGGGGGGAAGAAAGATGTACCTCTCTCCTTCTTCCTCTTGCAATCGCATGGTGAGCTTGGTCGGTCATCAAGTCTACTCGCTCTCCCCTCCGGCACCAAAGAACTGCTTTTCCTTTGTCCTCTCCCCTCCGGTGCCAAAGAATTGCTTCACCTTTGTCCTTCAAACTCCAAAGCCTTTGAATGATTGTGTATGTGTGTGTGTGTGTAGAGAGAGAGAGAGATGTGTGTGTGAGGCTGAGATTGGGGGGGGGGGGGGGGGGGGAGGGTGGTGATGGTGAAGAAGAAGAAGTGCAGAACCGACTATGGAGTGGAGGAAAATTTTGAATAGAGCATGTCAAAAATGTGGCATGCCCTTCTTTGTTGTTTTTTTATTATTCTCAGATATTACCGCAAATATTATCGCGGATATTATCGTGAATATTACAGCGTAGATTACCGTGAATATAAAATTTACAATTTTTGGGCCTCCCACCCCCCTCTCTCTTCTTTAGCAAGCCCATTTTGGACTCTCTCTCCTCCAAACGCGGTAAAAAGTCATGGTAAATGACTTGAGTGTTTTATAGTGTCTCCCCCCCCCCCCCCCAAGCTTTCCTACTCTTGACTAACGCTGACACTTGCCTTCAAAATTCAAGCGTATGCGATTGCATCTAGAGAGACACCCTAGTTTCGCATCCATCGAAAACAGCCCAGAGTCTCTTGGACCTATCCAAGTTGGGCATATCCCGCAATCAATGCATTCACAGAGAGGATATCCCGAACAAAAAGCTCCTTCATAGCTTTTTGTGCTTTTTGAAGTGCACCACATTTGGAAAACATGTCAACCAAGGCACTCCCAAGCACGATGTTTTCTTTCAACAAGCCTTGACTAAAAATATCATCCTGAATTATTTTACCCATATCAGCATCTTGTGTAATGCTACATGCGCCCTTCAAGCTGCAAGTGTGCTTGATTGCATACCCTCTCTCTATATCTGCTGAAAACAGCACAGAGCTTCCACCCTCCCCTTTGGGATGCAAGCGTATGTGATTGTATTTGGAGAGACACCCCTCGCTTCGCATCCGTTGAAAACAGTCCAGAGCTTCTTGGCCTTAAGTTGGGCATATCCCACAATCAATGCATTCCAAGAGAAGAAATCCCAGACGAAGCTACTCAAGAACGTTTTGTGCTTTATGAAGTGCACCACATTTGGAATACATCTCGACCAAGGAAATGCCAAGCACGATGTTTTCTTTCAGCAACCCCTGACTAACAATATCATCGTGAATTCTTTTGCCTATATCAACATCTTGTGTAATGCCACATGCCTTTCAAGGTGTACGTGTATGTAATTGCATTTGGAGATATGCCCTCTCTCTACATCTACTAAAAATAACCCAGAGCTTCCTGACCCTTACCCTCGCCATCAAGATGCAAGTATATTTGATTGTATCCAAAGAGACATACTCGCTTCCAATACGCCAAAAATGGCCCAGAACTTTGTTATGGAATTGATATTTTAGTATTTATTGCAGCTGACAAGTGGAAAAGACTTGAATGATCTAAGCCTATGCAAAAAAAAAAATATTGTACATTTTATTATTCAAGTGCACTTTTATGAGCTTTGGCCATTTATGACTGGCCGGCCAATTTGTACTCAATTTGACCATTCAAGAAATCTATAAATCAAATATGTGCAAGAGGGAAAGTGGTGACTCTTGCGCGGGGGAAGATTGCACCCAGTGCTCATGTCTATTTCTCTCTCTCTCTCTCTCTCTCTCTCTCAGCCAATAGACTCTCTCTCTTCCCCTCATTTAAACCACACACCCAAACCCCCACTCTCTTTCTCTGGTTTTTCCCCGTCCCTCAATGCAGTTAATTACAGAGGTGAAAATTGACAAAGCCCTGCAGCTGCACACAGAAGCGGACATTGACAAATCTCTACAGCGACTAGCCTTTATTTTACTCCATTTTACTTGGTACCCAGACATTGTATTAGATTCATAAGATTAAATTAGTTTGTTCACATAGGCCTGGCGAGGACAGATCATATAACATTTCATTTCATTTCTTGTTCTCTCTTCACCCCCCCTCCCATATTTCTTTCTCTCTCTTCCCCACTTGTTTGCTGCATCCAACACCCACACAACAGTGGAGTCCCCCCGACTACTTACAGAGACGGACATTGTCGAAGCTCTTTCGGAATAATAATCCTTTCTATGACAATACCTGCTACAGAGCATCCATGGGAATTTTCGATGATGTTGATGATGATTTTAGTCTAATGTCCTTAGATTTTTAGTTTTTTACTTTATTTGATTACAATTTTGTACCCAGACATTGTATTAGATCCATAAAGATTGTATCCGCGTGGTCTCATAGGCCTTTTGCAGATGAGTAATATAACCTTTCATTTCATTTCACTCTCCCTCTTTCCCCTCCCAGTACCGCTACTTACAACGGCGCACATTGATGACGTTCTTCAGCGAGCAATGCACTACTTTCTTGCACAATGCCCTGTGCCATGTATCCTCAGTCATGGACAATGATGACAACGATTTTAGTGTGATGTTTTTATGGTTTTTTTCCATTTAGTATTTCACTTTAATTCATTTTATTTTAGTAACCAAACATTGGTTTAGATCCACAAGGATTGTATCAGATTGGTGTCATAGAAGATTTTGGCATTTTGAAGACTGTTAATATAACATTTCATTTAATTTCTTTCTCTCTGTCTCCCCCCACCTCGTCTGCAATTTGTGCACACACACACACACACACTTGCAACCAATGCAATCTATCAACTCGCAACAGGTTATTACTAGGGTGACATGTCTTCTGATTAGCTTAGAGTCTCATCAACTCTCTTCTAAAACTGAGTTATATATATTGGAAATGAGTACACTCTAACTAAGAATGCTTCTCAGATCTTTTTGAATATTATTTTTGTGGCTTTCTACAGCTAGAAAACGATGGTAAGCTTTACCTACATACAGTGAAAGAGGGGAAAGTCTTGCATGATATTACTCATGTTTACAATTGCTCCTGCTTATAATCAATTTGCATTTGAAGAATGGATGGTAGTTGTATTTGGTATTCGGGCTACATATGATTTAAGTAATACGAGTTTCATGTAGAGTGTAGGGGCACAACAATATAATGTTCCACTAACATGCACACCTAAAGACTGTCGAGGGCATTAGTTTATGACCATATTATCTAGAGAACGCTAAACACACCCACACACACTCACTTGTCAATTCTGCTGATATACGTGCATGCCCACACACACACACACACATACTGTTTGAATGTCTTGATAATACGCAAACTGGCTAATTAGGCCTTTACTTTTCCCTAATTTTGAATGACAAGGATATACCTCGTGTCGTCCACTTATTTGAATTTCAAGGCATTAGTTAGCTTTCTTTAACTAATTTGTACAGGTTGTAGACTCCCATCATACACACTACAAGTTTAACCAACAAGTTTTAATTACGTGGTTTTGCAAGGCATTTTCTCATCTTGGGTTTTTAGCATAAGCCTTTCATGGTACCAGGATGGGGAAAGGCATCCTTGCCCCTTGGTGCTCGTGTTGAGGCGGTCTTGATGCACAGGAACCTCCATTCTCTTACATCATTTTATGTCTAAGTGGAAATGCATGTCGTAAATGGAGGCTTCTAGGACAAAGTAGCTAAGACCGAATGAATTTTGCGTTGTTTCTAATTCCTTCTCACTTTCTAATCGATCCAAGGCCTATCATAGTAGATGTCAGTAAGTAATCAGTGTAATTTTGTCTCTCACATTGAGCTATACAATCAAATCGGATCTAGTTCCTACATTTTATGATTGTTTGTGACTCTAGTTGACCTATGCTATTAATTTAAAACTACACATTTTTTCTTCCTGCTAAGTTGTCCAATGTTTCAATTTTAACAAGGTTATGGATCATTTTGTGTTCCAACTTAATTTATTTCGAACTTGCAATTGCTCACTCAAGGAGTCAATTATTAACACAAAATAAACACATTTTGGATTTGTTAACTATATTTTGCTATAAGTTTGATAGTTGCAGCTCTCTCCTACTTGTGCCTCTCTCCACACGCACACACTGATATATCTATTTCCCAATGCAGTATAACATTCAGGTACGTACATCCAATACCTCCTTGCTTTCTTATCTTTCAAGCTATGCACCTAGCTATTTTTCATATGGTGGCTTGAACACCGCATTAAACGGAGTTTTTACTAAGAACATTTGCCATGAAGCTACTCCCACGAGCTACGATACTAATTTGCACTAATGAAAAAACAGTTTGTAATTGATTTTGATATACTCCAACATGGTGTCCAACAAAATTTTTTCCTCTTTTATGTCTTGTCTGGTCCATTGGTCACGTGCACACAGATTCACTGATTAAGGAAATGTGTAAATACTCATCCTATTGTAGATTCACCGATTTAGGTAGCACAACCAACAAACTGTAGATTCACAATTTTTAACAATACCAAATGTAGATTCTCCGATTTAGAGAACACGTCTTATTGGTGTAGATTCTCCGATTTAGGCAACACCGATCACAAAATCATGTTGCAGTGGCTGGCCATCACAGTAGATGGTATGATTTTGTTAGCTCGGGTATATAATGACAGTGATGAGAATTTGCATTTGAAATGGGTAAATGTTGGCAGATGTTTGGATTGAAATTGGTTTTGAACTTGAGATCGATGAGAATTGATTGTTGAATGATGAGCGTGACCAATGATATCCCGCTTCATCAGGGTATGACATATACTGCTTATTCTAGTGGTATGGGACACTAGAATAGGTAGTATGTGGATGACGGCATGCATATGCGATGTTGTTCAACTTCACTATAATTCCTATATGCAATTTTTTGACACAAATTTCTAATCACTATTTTTGACAAGTATCGTTTGTAGATTTTTTATCTTTGCAACTAAGGACAGTTGCTTTCCAATGGAGAGGTATGTTATGGAATTGATATTTTAGTATTTATGACAGGCGGAAAAGGCTTGACCGATCTAAGCCTATCCGAACAAATATATATATTGTACATTTTATTATTCAAGTGCTCTGTTATGAGCTTTGGCCATTTATGACCGGCCGGCCAGTTTGTAATCAATCTGACCATTCAAGTAATATATAAATCAAAACGTGCAAGAGGGAAATGGTCACTCTTGCATGGGGGGAGATTGCACCCAATGCTCCTGTCTTTTCTTCTCTCCTCTCCTCTCTTATCTCACACCATGCTGGCATAGCACTCCACTCTAGGACGTGTGCCTGCATGTGCTCTCTCGCTCTCTCCCGCTCTATGTCTATCTCTGTTCATGTACATCTTGGATTATGCGTTGTGCAATTCCTAAGGTATAAAAATTTGTCGGTTTTATGGTTTGCAGTGTGTTAGTTTTGGTATTTTTCAGGACCATTGTGCCTCCATTTGTATCAAGCCTCTTCATCCTACCGAAGTTGAGTATATCCCATGATCAGTGCATTGCAAGAGACAACATCCGGCAAAGGAAGCTCATCAAGCACCTTTTATGCTTTATGAAGTGCACCACATTTTGCATACATGTAGACCAAGGTAGTGCCAAGCACGGAATTTTCTATCAACCACCGTTGACTAATAATATCATCGTGAATTCTTTCGTTCCTGGATTCTAAAGAGATCAACGATGGCATATCAAAGGTCGTTGGGTGTAGGGTTGCATACCGCGTAGGTTTGTAGCAACAACCATGTCAAACAAGAGAGACATGAACACGACGAATGATTGCAATGGTCAACACTTCTCTCTCTCTCTCTGTCTCTCTCTCTCTCTCTCTCTCTCTCTCTCTCTCTCTCTCTCTCTCTCTCTCTCTCTCTCTCGCCTTTGTCGTTGAGCGCACTGGCCAAAGCAGGGGAAATTTTGACACGTGTTCCGGGGAGGGTGTGTACATCTATAGAGACAGTCTCGCTTTGCATCTGTTGAAAATATCCCAACACCTCTTAGCCCTACCCACATTGAGCATATCACACAATCAATGCATTCCAAGATAGACTGTCAGGACAAGGGTAGGACCAGTCACGGCCAAGGGCCAGGATGGACATGCAACCAAGGGGTTCCCTATATTTAGCAATCCAAGGGCCTATATAGGGCATGGCTGGGTGGATATTAGCATGTTCCAATCCCCTTGCCCTTTCACTGGTATCAGAGCTAGGGGAGAAGGAGCCATGGAGGAGGGGGGAAGGTTGCATGAAGCATGCAACATCTCTCTCTCTCTCTCTCTCTCTCTCTCTCTCTCTCTCTCTCTCTCTCTCTCTCTCTCTCTCTCTCTCTCTCTCTCTCTCTCTCTCTCTCTCTCTCTCTCTCTCTCTCTCTCTCTCTCTCTCTCTCTCTCTCTCTCGTAAGTGGTAACAGAGGAGCTTTACAGTTTCGGCAGCAGAAACGTAGGCAAGAGTGCTTAGCAGAGAAGGTGGGTGAACCCTTTGAGAAGCAGGGCGTGAGCAAGGCCGCTAACACGGAGATGGGGCTGGCAGTCGACATGCATGGCATGCGGGGATTACGGACTTGTCACGTTCGCAGAGCCAAGGGGAGAATATCCCGACTCTGGTGCGTGACCAGGGAAGCATCACATCGCTTGTGAGGTGCAATTTTTCCCTCACACTGCTCTGCAGCAAGCTTGCCATTGCTTTGGGCTTTGATGTTTTCCACTTGGGGGCCACCCATGGTTCAAGGGTGGCCACTCTTCAAAATTTCTAAGGGTGCATGTCCACCCTAGGCACACACCCAGCAGCTGCAGTGGTATACTACGACTACCGATGCAAAAGGAATATACAATGCGAGTCTTTGAGAGATGTTGCATGCAAGGTCATAAGGATAGTGAAGGACAATCCTCTTATCTTGGGCTACCATGTGTTGCCGCAAATTTGATAGAGCGATGAGCTTGTTAAGGCATGCAAGCAACGGGTGAGTCTCTCCGACATTGGCAAGGTTTTGTAGTACATCACGATATGCATGAGATGTATTAGTGATGTAATGTTCTCATGACTACCCTCAGCAAAACCGGTTGAACAACGGTTTGCGCCCATCACTTCATGTCTGACGGAGGTTTTTGATATAGACGTCTTCGATGACCGGTAAGTACCATTACCTGGAGATTAATGTTTGATATTAATGTATTATCTTCATTTAATTTTTTCACTAAAAGCAAGATTTGAGACTCTTCCTTATGATAGAAGGGGAGCTAGTTTCCAGGTATATTTGTCACAATTAAATATCATGCTGTTCAGGCAAGATCTGTGGCATACTAGCACATGGCATGCATTAAACAAATGATGAAAATGATAAGTATTTGTTGAATGTATGCATTTACTATGATGCTACTGGCATACAATTTTGACATAGCGATTAGACTCACGCATGGCTTGAGTCTCTATCGCCTTGACTTGAAGCACAACTCGTCAGCAATTCAATGGGATTACACGGGAGCAAGGCTCGTCAAAGATGATCATGGGTATGGTTTGTGTAACACCGCTAGAGCATTGCAGTTGATCACAAGCTTCCCAGTTGCTTGCAAATCGGGCAAGACACTTGGCAGCACGAAATCAAACCAACTCATTCGATTCTTACGACGGCCATTTCATCGGCAGGTGTACATGAGGTACGCGATTGGTATTTGTTTATTGCACATATAATTATGTTTTTCCAGCATATCTACAAGTACACAAGGTCGATTTTTTGTGCATAATCAACAAGGTCAAGTCTCTTGGCTATGACATTTCTCGTCAATAGTATTTGTTGGCAATAAGGCTAGACATAATTCTATGAAGCAAAGCTTCAATTTATACATCTTTCATTGAGGCTGGCCCGTTTGGCATATGCTAGGAGCATACAAAATTGGGAAGGAATAGGCAATGTGTTTGCAAGTTATTTCATTATGTACCAGAAGGGTGTATAGGATATACAAGGGCGTCTGTGCAGATATGGCTATGAGCCGTTTCAGAATGAGTTGTTTCTTCCAAATTTCATGATAACTGGTTGCAGCAACAACTACCAGGTTAGCCAAGTTTAAGTTTTTCTTGTTTTTCCCTGTTTACACTTTACTTGGCAATTACTGTCATTGTACAAAGCAAAGTTCTTTGGCAATTTTATATGAAGCAAGGCTTCTCCCTTGTGCCAAGGTACTGCCCAATGATTTGGAATCACGCGTAGTAACACACAAGTTTGAAAAAACTGGTAAAATAGGGAATATCACCTCATAGAATCCCTACCACTCTAAACTGTGCAAGGCACTTATGGTTTGGTTCTCACGGTTGAGGCCATCACTCTCCGCAAGGGCTTACAATTCTACATGCAAGGCATGCTAGTAGGTGGATTCAATTCTACCACTTCATGTATTACGCTTCCGCTATCACACTCGCAACTCTGTCATGGACAAATTAAGTTTTGGATTGTTTAAATTTTTGGTTCTTGTCAACGTACAATACCATTAAAAAGAACCTAAATTTTCAGCTAGATTCACCGGCAAAGTGCCCTATTCAAGTCATCCTCATACAGTCATGACCCATACACGGTAGATGGTCAAGATTTGACTTGTGTTTTCTATTGCCTCTCTCGATGAGAGCGTCATACAGACAGATTGTTGTTTGCTTATAGGATAAGCTGAAAATCAGGCATAAGATGCTTAAGAACACACATTCTGGGCACACACTCTAGAAATTTAGGAAAAGTTCCTCAGTCCAATATGCTCTTCTTTATCTCTTTTTCTTATTTCTCTCAAGAATAATGAAAAATTTCTAAGAAGCTTTTGCTACATGTTTCGCTGATGAGTCCTCCTGAGCCAAGGCGCTCTAACTCTCAGCTAGAAATTGGCCAAGATGCCATCCACATTAGTCTTCATCGGTTTGATGATTGAACACTAATTGCAATGAGGGCTATGGGCAAAACACCTTGGCTAAGAGCCATTTTTCAATCTAGGGTAAGACCCGATTGTTGGTATTCCTTGGATGGTTGTTCTCAAGATCGAACAGCTCTACCCAGTGGAGTACACATTGACATTAATTGACAAGCAAGAGTCTTGTCATTACGGATGTTTAGTGTGTCATTTTGCACTACATGTTTTCAGTGCGACGCTCCAGTTCAGTTTTTGATAACCTTAAACTCCCATCAGCTGATCTCTACCACAGAGTATAGATGCAGCAATAGGTTGGGACGGCATGGCTGTCCATAAAAGCTAGGCATTTCACTTGTGTGGATCTCCAGTTCCCTCTATAGCACTACAGATTGTCTATGGACATACTATTTTGAGGTAAGAACCAGCAGGTGATTGCTATATCTCCCCATAGGCATTGAGGATCATAGTTGATCTATCCCAGTTCTACTTTCAAGGAAAGAAGCTAATAATCTACCACGCGGTAGCGGAAAAATTCAACTTTTCAAGTTGATTCTCATCATTCTGTACACGGTGTCAAGAGTTTTTTGGAAGAAGTGATTGGTCATATGTTCATACACATGCATGGTGCATCAAATAAAGAATTGCCCATTCTCCAGAGCCGGGTGGTTATGTGGGGCCCACATGTGTACAGGTAGGACAACATGTACATAGTGCATCGATTTTCACTATTACCAGTACCAGTGTGTTTTTTCTACAATAAGGAGGAGTTGGTAGCGCATAAAACTTCTCGAGGAAGCTATCCGCGGGCCGATGACATAAGGTAAGCAGGTGCGTCAGATGGCATCTAGTGGCGTCAGGAGGCCGAACGGGGTCAATACTTGCACGCGGAGAAGTACGGACACAACGTGGGTGTTTGCTTGTGAGAATTATGGAGAAAGGTCATCATGAGGACCTTTTTCTGGGTCCACTTCACGTGGTGGCGAGATGCATTATTGGAAAAAAGCTGAGTGCCAGGTGTGCGGATGATGCAAAAAGGTGACAACTATGCACTGCGGGGTCAGTTTTTGGCCTATTCAGGGTCCGTTGAGGTCATCTAAAAGGCCAAGGGTGCCCAACTAATAAATCTAAGTGTGGGAACTGAAAAAACAAAGAGAAGACCAGAAAAAACGTGGAGAAGAGAGGAGGAACAGCCGCAGGTGTGTTTTTTGGGTTTTTGGAGCCTGTTTTGGCCGTAAACTGCTCATCCGAGGTCGGATTTGAGCACTTTGACATTGTAGACTGGGGTTTTGGGCCGTTCCGGACATGATGGTTCTGTCCATTTTGCCAAATTCCTCACTCTTTTTTTGCTGTTTTTCTGTGTAAGTTTCTCCTATGAGCGAAGTTTCTGCTCCAGTTGGTGATTGTATCTGGTATCTTTTACCCATATTTTGTGAGCTGTTTGCCCCATTGGTGTTGGCCCAAGCTCATTTGTATCTAAACATCAGAAATTATCCTCTTTTGAGCTGAGTTTTTTGGGTGTGTGTGTGTGTGTGTGTGTGTGTGTGTGTGGAGTGGGCAAGTGGATAGTCTCTCTCCTCTCACTCCAGAGGTGTGTTCCCTGTCTCGGCCAGGTGTGTTGTGTAAGCCGAGTGGTGCCCCATAGTGTGTGTGTGTATCTTCCCAAGAGTGTGTGTCGGGTCGTTATAGAGGCGTTGTGTGTGTTTTCATCCCGCTCACATTCTTTTGGCGCCCCCACGGAGGATCTTCTTCGATACCTTCTGCTTCGAGCTTCAAGCTTCGAGATTCGGGATTACAGGTTGCAGATTACAGGTTACAGGTTACAGGGACAGGTACAGGTACAAGTGATTCACACAGTTACAGGTAGCTGGAGTACAGTGATATATTAGCAGTGGTGTCACTTGCAGTGGTTGTGGGTATGTATCACTTGGCGCCTGTTTGAGCGCATTTTTTATTGGATTGTACGTTACTTGTGGAAACTGCCATGGTACGCCTTTGTGGAGCCATATATAGTTTTATTTGGCAGCCCCAGCCATTTTTGAGACTTCGTCTGGAAGATAGTCATTTCTGAGACTTGACTATACGCGATTTGCATTAGCCTTCGTGTGAGGGTCGATAGCGTGAGGTTTTTATTGAGCTGGGGGATTCTCAAATGTGGAGATCCTTTCGGTGATACAGGTAGCTGGAGCACCCTTTTTGTGACCTCGCCATAGGCTATGTACTAGTGAGTCCTACTTGATGCTCGGGTTTTATTGTTGACAGTTTATACATACATATACAGTCTATATTTTGGGTTCCTACTGCTCTACTTCTGGGGAAACTCTGTCGAAATTTTCCCAAGTTATGATGGCTGCTTTTTTGGTATTTTGAGCCATTTATGCTGTTATGCTGCTGAAATTTTGGCAAAATCAGAGGTTGGGTCAGGTGTGCCTTCTTGGGAGCTTCATGGTTGGCTTTAATGGATGATCAAAATGGCCCTCAGTTCACTCCTTTTCATTTAACTAAAAGAGTCCAGATAAATGTTCATGTGTCCACGAAGATCTTTTTCCAGCAGCGCATAGTCTTCATGTTCGGGCCAAGAAGATTAAGGGAGATCTTGGAATGTCCTTTGCCTATTGTAATTCCGATGATCAACTATGAAAACTCATTTGATGTGCATGTGTTTGTCCTTATCTAAAGTTGAGCTCCATTGAAGTTTCTGGGGATTGGGTAGTCAAAAGTTTTGGGTTCTTGCACGTGTGTTCAAAGGGGTTCTCAAAGCATTAAACTTCGGTAGCCATGGCTTTCTCTTATCCGGAATTTCATGGAAGGAGTGGTGAAGATGCGGAAGACTTTCTGGAGCAAGTCGAGGTGGCATGCATAAGCAACAATATGTGTGATGAGGACAAGATTTTGAGGCTATTTGGATTGGTTTTGAAAGATGAGGCCCGTGTTTGGTTCATGGATTTGGAAGCTAAAGAAGCAGTGGCTTCTTCTTATGGTTTGAGTCTTGACAAGTTTATAGAAGCTTTTTTAGAGCGTTTCCAGGTTTTTGAAGATGCAAATGCAGTATGGAATGAGCTCAATGCTCTTAAGCAAGGTTATTGTCAAGGTGTTGATGCCTATGTACAAGGTTTTACATATTTATGGACTCGTTGGTGTGTTGCTCTTAAGGATGAGACCCCCCCTTATTCATTGAAGAAAAGTTTTTTTGTTGATGGTTTGTCACCTTGTTTGCGGTTCGAAGTTGAGTTGAAGAGGCCCGAGTCTTTTGAAGATGCGGTATGCATTGCAAAGCACAAGGAATGGAAGTTTAAGCATCTTGAGGAACATGGTATCAGTACAGGTATGCATGTGCAAGATGGATTTGACATGGAAGATGAAGTTAAGCCTAAGCAGGTGAAAAGTAGCCTATCCTATGATGTTTCTCGTTTCTTCCCAAGGTCTATTGTGAAGCGTAAAGAGGTCTTGCTGGTTGACAGGTTTATGGAAGAGCTTCAAGAGGTGAGTAATGCTTTGGATATAGGATTGAAAAGTCTTGAAAAGGATGCATTGGCTACTTGTGTACCTTGTGATTCTGGGTGTGAGTGTGAGGTTGAGGTTATTGATGATGAGCACGTATCTTTGGATACTAGTTCCTTGGAAATTAGGGAAGAGGGCAAGGTTGAGAGCCATTTTGTGGATTTGTTGGATGTGGAGCCTGTGTTGAAACCATATTTTGATGTATGTGCAGTGATTGAACCGATTTGTGAGCATGATTGTGGTTTAGAGCAGGGATCTGTATTCTTGGAGACTGATGAACCCATGCTAGAAGCTATGGATAGTGGTGCTAGCCATTATTATGATGTGGATAAAGTTATGTGTGATGATGAGTATGCTTATGATGATGAGAAGGGGTTTGGCATATATGAGTCCAATCTCAGCTATGTGGATGCCTATGCTAGGGATATGTGTGCTGCGGGGATACTCTTGTGCTTTGGATATCAACAATTTTACCTTCACACAATGCTTTTAGCTACTTGGGTGCATGATTTGTAGGTTGTTGCTATGGCTGGTGAAGCCAAGATGCCAGGTGATGAGTCACTTGAGTTGTCTCTATCGGTTGGGTTGAATGTGGCAGGCAATATTTATGCTTTTGGAACTCCAGACAGGGCGGATGTGTTAGTTGGATATGCCTATGGTGCATTTTGGTTGATTGTTGACAAATGTAGGTGTGGTGTTATGATGCTTCTTGTGAATCACGCGATATGCCTTTAGCCTTTTGATCCAGGTGGAATGAGCATCTACTAGTGCTGCTGCTGAGCATGAATGCTCTAGCAGGCTAGGGGGTGGGCAAATTATGTTAGGAGTTTTTTGGAAGAAGTGATTGCGCATATGTTCATACACATGCATGGTGCATCAAATAAAGAATTGCCCATTCTCCAGAGCCAGGTGGTTATGTGGGGCCCACATGTGTACAGGTAGGACAACATGTACATAGTGCATCGATTTTCACTATTACCAGTACCAGTGTGTTTTTTCTACAATAAGGAGGAGTTGGTAGCGCGTAAAACTTCTCGAGGAAGCTATCCGCGGGCCGATGACATGAGGTAAGCAGGTGCGTCAGATGGCATCTAGTGGCGTCAGGAGGCTGAACGGGGTCAATACTTGCACACGGAGAAGTACAAACACAACGTGGGTGTTTGCTTGTGAGAATTATGGAGAAAGGTCATCATGAGGACCTTTTTCTGGGTCCACTTCACGTGGTGGCGAGATGCATTATTGAAAAAAAGCTGAGTGCCAGGTGTGTGGATGATGCAAAAAGGTGACAACTATGCACTACGAGGTTAGTTTTTGGCCTGTTCGGGGTCCGTTTGAGGTCATCTAAAAGGCCAAGGGTGCCCAACTAATAAATCTAAGTGTGGGAATTGAAAAAACAAAGAGAAGACCAGAAAAAACGTGGAGAAGAGAGGAGGAACAGCCGCAGGTGTGTTTTTGCTCATTTTGGAGCTTGTTTTGGCCATAAACTGCTCATCCGAGGTCGGATTTGAGCACTTTGACATTGTAGACTTGGGTTTTGGGCCGTTCCGGACGCGATGGAGCTGTCCATTTTGCCAAATTCCTCACTCTTTTTCTGCTGTTTTTCTGTGTAAGTTTCTCCTATGAGCGAAGTTTCTGCTCCAATTTGTGATTATATCTGGCTTATTTTACCCATACTGTGTGAGCTATTTGCCCCATTGGTGTTGGCCCAAGATCAATTGTATCTAAACATTAGAAATTATCCTCTTTTGAGCTGATTTTTTTGGGTGTGTGTGTGTGTGTGTGTGTGTGTGGAGTGGGCAAGTGGATAGTCTCTCTCCTCTCACTCCAGAGGTGTGTTCCCTGTCTCAGCCAAGGTGGTTGTGTAAGCCGAGTGGTGCCCCATAGTGTGTGTGTGTGTATCATTCCAAGAGTGTGTGTCGGGTCGTTATAGAGGCGCTGTGTGTGTTTTCATCCCGCTCACAACGGTTAACGAGGTTGGATAACGTTACCTGCTAGTTGAGCAGTTTCTACAAAGGGTCTTACCAAGGGGTTCACTATGTAGATTCTATCCAATGGGTTTGGATTGCGAAGGCAACCCCCAGGGTTTCCAGTACAAATTTGCTTGGTTTTTTCACACGTGGGCGACTTACTCTATGCATTTGAATACGGTGTCGTGATGTGACACGTACATAGTGGGAACGCATGCTACAAGATCTATCTTGTAACTTTTTAGATACATAATTATATTTCCTATAATGTACATACGCATATGTAAGTATAAAAATAAGCTTTCTATCTCATCCTATTATTTATCTCAAGCGTAACATATTCTTACTTTACTATCAAAAAGTACTATGGGAAAAACCTCAATAGCTCCGCCTCTCTAACTTGGGGCAAAAAGCATTGATTCTTTCTTTCTACCATATCATTATTATCTCACACCCTATCTAGATCCTATATCTAGGGTAATTTCCAATCTATATATATTCTATGTATTTTTCATATTTTTCTTATATTTCTTTTTAAATAGCTACTAGGAGGGAATCAAATCCTAGTGGGACACTAGGTGGCATGATTTCAAAGATACACTTATTTTAATGCATTATTGCAAGCATCATTACAAAAATTTATCAAGGAGCAATGTCATCCTTTCGTATGGCATGAGGTGTCCATTGGAATCAAATAAAAATCTAGGCTAAGGGGACCACAAGAAGACTTTTGCTGCCAAAACTCTACCCTATTTTGGTGATTTTTTAACACAAGGTTCCAATCTGAATTGGAAAAAGCACATAGATAGAAAGTCGTAATTAATGAGCTGAGGTTTCTGTCCATATTTTTAATTTTTTATTTGGAGCCACGGTTAAGGAGATATGATCAAAATACTAGACCCCAGTCTGCCCACATCATGCAGGGACAGCTCATTTCCAACTTTTCCAGTTTCTGTTCACATTGGCTCTTCTCTTCTTGTGTAAACCCTTGGGGGTTCCCTTCACCTATAAAAGTGGACCTCTTCTTCCTTGAAAACCACTCAAGAATTCACGCCATTGATGAGAGAAATTCATGAGAGAGTGAGTAGTAATGCCAAATTGTACTTAGCCATTAACATAAACCTAAGCCTACACTTTCTCCTAGAGGAAGACTAGCCATTCTTGCACGCAATCATTGGAAGATCAACTCTAATCAAACAATGTCTTGGACTTGCCGTATCAATCAAAGTTGAATTCTCTCCTTTTCTTCTCTCTCCATCAAAAATGGTGCCGAAGGGTTTGTCAAGTAAGATGTGTTCTACATTGATGTTTTCTTTATTTTTTCTTTTTTCTTTTTATCTCTAATCCAACATATATATATATATAATCTCGTTTCCTTAACCAAACCTATCTCTCTAACTCTTAGTAATTCATCCTCTCTACAAATTTTAGGTTCTCCTTGCTACAGGTACATCTCTCCCCGCAGTATCCTTATTGCCTACGGGCAAGAATAGGGCTCGCGAGGGAAACTCTCTTCCCTTCTCTTCTCTCATATCTACATTTTGCACATACTAGAGTTATCCTAGATGAATAATCCACATGATGATAATTTCTATCGCTTTCACTATGTATGATCTATTAGAATTAACGTATGGAATAGCCGTAAAATTCACTTTCAACAACGTATAGTGTTTCTCTTTGGCCCAGAAAGGATGAATGAAATACTTCTATCACCGGATCCCATCATACTACCTCTCATAGACTATAAGTTTTCTTTCTATGTAAGCGTAGTTATCTTGCTATGAACCAAGAGGATTTGTACCCACAATTAATCCCTATCACTAGACAAAATATATATATTATGGTAAGCACAAAACTAAAATTCCAAAGAACAATTCGTAGCCTAGTTGGTCAGCCAAGATTGAATGCCATTAACTCATCTATTAACCCTTTCATATTACCCATGATACGATATGACCATAGCCTTAATGTTTTCATCTTTGTGTTGTTTTGATACTCTCTTTTGTGTTCTTTCTTTTTGTGTGTGAGTGCAAGAGAGAAAGAGTGGGGCTTCTTTGATTGCACTTCCTTTCAAAATCTAGTCTTCATGGCATCTATGGTTTAACTCCTTCATATAGTTTTCTTTGAGTTCTCTCACAAACTCTCACAGCCATAAGCCAGGTGCTTTCCTAGCAAGACCGCAAATGTTTTGACATATTTTTGGTGAACCCGACACAAAACTGCTAGGGTGAAAGTTTGTGGGTAACCATGGGTGATCATGTTGAGCAACAGGGTATGGATTTTGACCCAACACCAATGCAAATGTTTCAAGCATTTGCATTGTTCATGCAACAACAACATGCCACTGAAAGAAGGGAGATTTCAGCAATGAAGGCCATACAAGTAGTCGTCAATAGAATGGACCAGTTTAATGGCAAAGATGTAACCAAGTACTTACGCGAGTATGTGAAGGAGATGGAGCTCATCGTGTGTCAGAAGGTGAGATGATTCAAAGGTTTGAGCTAGTTGTTGCTCTGAAAATTAGAGAACATGGTAGGGGAATTAAAGATGGGCATGGGAGAAATTGGGAAGAACTCAAAGTAGCTTTAAAGGAGAAATATTTCATGGAGGACTCTGAGAGAGTGACCAAAAGGACATTCTTAGAATGGGTAGTCAAGCCAAAGCAAGGACTATCAATAAAGAGCTACTTAGGGAATTTGAGCGGCGCTATGCACAACTCACCAGGACAGAAAGGGCCACACTAGATGCAGAGAAGACAGATCTTTTCTTATAAGATGCAGGTAAAGAGTTTCGGGAAAGTTTGGAGCTTCTTCTTGAAGATAAAGGTACTGAACAAGGACTAAAGACCGACTGGAATGAGGTTGAAGGTGCCGTCTCACTGCTTGCCAAACGACAAAGAAGAAGGGACAAGATGGTAGTAAACACTACAAGTCCTTCCACCTCAACTCCTGACAAAATGGTAAAGCCTACTTTTATCGCTCCGAAGTTTGATGAGTCCATGCTAGATGAGCTTGTGAAGGGAATGTGTGACTTGAAGGTGAAGGTTGCAAAGCTTGAAGAAAAAGGCCAACCGTCAGGGCCACTTTCTAGGCAAAGACAATAGCCCAAAGAAGGGTTTGTTAATAGATGTATTTGGTGTCATAGTACAGACCATGTAAGAAGGGATTGTGATGATTTTAGTGATGCTTTGTCAAAAGATGTTGTCTTTTTTAATGATGGTAAAATCCACTTAAGAGAGACAGTTCTACCCTCGAGAACTAACTTTGGGAAGGGGGGAATGCAAATCTTAGTTGAAGATATGGAAACTAAGCATGCCACCTCTTCAGTTGAGGCAGCTACTTATGGAGTAAAAATTGAGCATCTTAGTGATGAACAGGTGAGTGACCATCATGGTCAAATATGGCCAAATGGCATGCAATTAGCTAAAAAGAGAAAGCTTACAAAAGAGATTATACATGAAGTAGGTGATTGCATACGTCTAGAAACAAGACGTATCAGGATACATCTTGATATCATCTCATCCTTGGACAGCCCTACATTGTGGGAGTTCGAATGGAAACAAAGGTAATGGATGATGCTGTAAACCATGAAAGAATTCGTGACAACCTTAGAGAACATCCTCTACCAAAGGTGAGCAAAGAGTTTCATGATCAGAGAAATGATGGGTTTTGGCCAAGTACCATTGTAAAGCGGGATTGCAATTGTACAAAAAGAAAAAGGGTCTTGCTTGATCCAAAAATAGGTGAAACTTTTTCAACGAGCTCCTTGGTAATGAGGAATGGATCAGTATGTTTTACAAAACTTGAAGATTTGAAGAGATGTGAGAGGCAATATGTGCATAATGTACAAATAGGCATGAAAAAGAGTGGGTTGCTAAAGAAAACCAAACAGTTGTCCCAGAAGTCCATGTACAAACTAAATACAAGAGTGTAGCAAAGAAGGTGAAACTAGTAGCTTCACGGGCCTTACCACCCAACAATAGGCAAAACATTGAGAAGGTTTTTGTACAACCAAGTTTGAGGAATCCTAAACAGATTGGGCATACCTTCACAAAGGAGTCTTTCCAAGAGTTGCAGATTGGTCGCAAGGAGTTTCTAACATAGGAGGAGAAAAAGTGCTTGAAAGAAATTCTTTCAAAGCAAGGTAAGGCTTTTGCATTTGAGCGACATGAGATAGAATGTGTTGATCCTTCTATTGTAGCTCCTATGGTAATTTTCACAATACCTCATGTGCCTTGGAATCTACGGTCTATTCCGGTTCCAAAGGCTCATTTGCCAAAGTTAGTAGAGCTACTGAATAAGAAAATCAAAATGGGAATCTTGGAGCCTTCTTGTGCTCCATACTCAATTAGGTGGTTTACAGTTCCAAAGAAGAATGGTTCTCTACGCTTCATCCAAGATATGCAACCAATGAACAAGGTTACAATTGGAAATGTAGGTACGGGTCCAATTGTGGATGAGTTTGCAGGGGCGTTTGCAGGGAGGGCAATCTACTCAATGGGGGATCTCTACTCAGGGTATGATCAATTTCAGCTTGCAATCAAAAGCAGAGACTTGACAACCATCAGGAAACCTTTGGGTTTGGTTAGGATGTGCACCTTGCCACAGGGAGCAACCAACTTGGTTGCACATATGATGAATGGGATGAATAAGGTCTTACGTGACTTTATTCCTCAAATCACAATGTCTTTCATTGATGATTCGCCTATCAAAGGATGTGAATAAAGTGACAAAGATGAAGCTTTGGATCTCAAGGGATGTCGTAGGTTTGTGGTAAATCACATAAATGATTGTGATAAAATTTTGTCTAGGTTGGAAGAAGTGAATCTTACATTGTCAGGGAAAAAGTCTATGTTTGGTGTCAATGAAGTGCTCATTGTGGGGCACATGTGCAGGCCATATGGTAAGAAACCTTGTCCACCAAAGGTAGATTCCATTCAAAGAATTAAAGAAACACACACTAGCATCACTGAGGTTAGAAGGTTTCTGGGAGCATGTGTCTTATATATTATTTTGATTCCACATTATGCACAAGTAGCTGATCCTCTTTATCAGTTTCTTAGAAAGAATCAAAAGTTTTAATGGACAGAAGCACATGTTAAATCCATGAAAAAGCTAAAGGAGTTATTCCAGTCAGCACCAACTAGAGAAAGCTATACTATGAGTGTCAAAGGCCAGTAATTGTGACAATAGACACCAGTCCTACAAGGATTGGATGGGCAAAAGGTCAAGATGATGAAGAAGGACGCAAGTATATGGTAAGATTTGGAGCAAAGGTACTAAGTTCTCGCCAAAGAAACTATCCACAAATAAAGAGAGAGCTATGGAGTATGGTTATAGCTTTGAAAAATGGGAAAGAGTACCTAATTGGTGCATGTGTGGTTGTAGAAACAGATTGGCTACCACTTCTTGGGATGATTACAAGCTGCTCAACACCAGACATTGCTATGTTGAGGTGGATTGCCTACATTAAGTTCTTAAATCCTGAGTTTAAGCACATTGCAGGTAAAGACATTACAATGGCAGATATTCTATCAAGGGCAAGGTATGAAGATGAGTCACAAATGATTGATGAGGAATATGATGTAGTCACAAAGTTCTATTCTATCTCTTATGTCAAAGGTAACAATTTCTGCATGACTAATTCACTGAAAGATCTTTATGAAGGTGATTGGATTCTTATTGAAAGCTACTTGAGTACTCTAACAAAACAAGATGATTGGTCTGAACAAGAATTCAAGAGGATACGTAGGAAAGCATATGGGTACTTTTTGAGGGATGGTTACTTGTGGAATCATCCTAAACAAAAGGGTTCTACACCACAACGGGTTATATATAAAAAAGAGACTCAAGTAAAGCTCATGCAAGAGTTTCATGAGAGTCTATGGGTTGGACACAGAGGTGTGTGGGCAACCTTCTCCAAGTTGAAAGAAAAGTACTGGTGGAAGGGTATGTATGAAGATGAATCTCAGTTTGTAGAGTCGTGTGTAGCTTGTCAAATGTATTCAAATGTCCAACATCGTGATGGATTGCACCCTACATATCCACTTTCCATGCGCTAGAAATGGGTTGTGGATCTAGTCACAATGCCTTTAGGACTCTGGCAGATGAGATAGTTGGTTCTTGCACGAGAGGACCTAACTAACCAGGTTGAAGGAAGAGCATTAAGAGCTAAAATCATAGAATCTGTGTGCAAATTCCTTCTTGATGAGGTGATTTTCCGTTATGTTTGTATGGGAAAGATCACTGCAGACAAAGGTGAGCTGGATGCCGAGGAAGCAAGGCAGTTCTTTTCCAGATTAAGAATCAAGCTTTCTCTTACTACAACTTACAACCCTAAAGGCGATGGAAAGAGTGAAAAAGAGCATCCTCCTATCATCAAAGCTTTGGCCAAGGCTTGCGAAGGAAGAGTTGGTGAGTACTCTAACAAAACAGGATGATTGGTCTGAACAAGAATTCAAGAGGATACATAGGAAAGCATATGGGTACTTTTTAAGGGATGGTTACTTGTGGAATCATCCTAAACAAAAGGGTTCTACACCACAACGGGTTATATGTAAAAAAGAGACTCAAGTAAAGCTCATGCAAGACTTTCATGAGAGTCTATGGGCTGGACACATAGGTGTGTGGGCAACCTTCTCCAAGTTGAAAGAAAAGTACTGGTGGAAGGGTATGTATAAAGATGTATCTCAGTTTGTAGAGTCGTGTGTAGGTTGTCAAATGTATTCAAATGTCCGACATCGTGATGGATTGCACCCTACATATCCACTTGCCATGCACTATAAATGGGTGTGGATCTAGTCACAATGCCTTTCGGACTTTGGCAGATGAGATACTTGGTTCTTGCACGAGAGGACCTAACTAACCAGGTTGAAGGAAGAGCATTAAGAGTTAAAACCATAGAAGATGTGTGCAAATTCCTTCTTGATGAGGTGATTTGCTGTTATGGTTGTGTGGGAAAGATCACTGCAGACAGAGGTGAGATGGATGCCGAGGAAGCAAGGCAGTTCTTTTCCAGATTAAGAATCAAGCTTTCTCTTACTACAACTTACAACCCTAAAGGCAATGGAAAGAGTGAAAAAGAGCATCCTCCTATCATCAAAGCTTTGGCCAAGGCTTGCAAAGGAAGAGTTGGTGAGTGACCAAAATTGTTACCATATGCTTTATGGGCTGATTGTACAACACATAGCTCAGTAACTGGCTACATGCGTGCTGAGCTAATGTATGGTAAAAAGCGAGTGATGCTTATTGAAGATACAATTCCCACATGGAAAGTACTACCTTGGCAAGAGGGGCTTAGCAGGGAATCTTTCCTTGCATTGCGCATAAGGCAACTAGAGAGAAGACCTGGAGACATTGAAGCTGCAAAAGAACGACTCAAAAATGCAAGGTTGAAAAACAAGGACTACTTTGATAAGCGACATCAACTCATGAGCAAATCTATTGACAAAGGTGACTGGGTTTTAGTGTATTATAGAAGCCTTGATAACCAACACACAGTCATGTGTAGGTTTTCAAAAAGATGGTTTGGACCGTATGTTGTAAAGCATGTGATGAAAATGCTACTTACAGCTTGTCTGAACTAGATGGTACAAAAGTATAGATTCCTATTGTAGGAAAAAGTATCAAAATGTTTAAGAGAAGAGGAGACATGATCCATAAGATGTTAATGAAGAGGAAGAACAAAACATAGGTGAAGATCAAGATGAAGGTGAAGCTTTGGAATCGTCCAATGAAGAAGAAAGCAAGGAAGATGTACAAGAGGGCTAATCTTACAAAGAGACAATGTGGCACATACGGGAGGATGTGCAGGTTTAGAGGGGGTGGATGTCGTGATGTGACACGTACATAGTGGGAATGCATACTACAAGATCTATCTTGTAATTTTTTAGATACATAATTATATTTCCTATAATGTACATACGCATATGTAAGTATAAAAATAAGCTTTCTATCTCATCCTATTATTTATCTCAAGTGTAACATATTCTTACTTTACTATCAAAAAGTACTATGGGAAAAATGTCAAAAGCTCTGCCTCTTTAAATTGGGGCAAAAAGCATTGATTCTTTCTTTCTATCATATCATTATTATGTCACACCCTATCTAGATCCTATATCTAGGGTAATTTCCAAACTATATATATTCTATGTAATTTTCATATTTTTCTTATATTTCTTTTTAAATAGCTACTAGGAGGGAATCAAATCCTAGTGGGACACTAGGTGGCATGATTTCAAAGATACACTTATTTTAATGCATTATTGCAAGCATGATTACAAAACTTTATATAGGAGCAATGTCATGATTTCATATGGCATGAGGTGTCCATTGGAATCAAATAAAAATCTAGGCTAAGGGGACCACAAGAAGACTTTTGCTGCCAAAACTCTACCCTATTTTGGTGATTTTTTAACACAAGGTTCCAATCTGAATTGGAAAAAGCACATAGATAGAAAGTCGTAATTAATGAGCTGAGGTTTCTGTCCATATTTTTAATTTTTTATTTGGAGCCACGGTTAAGGAGATATGATCAAAATACTAGACCCCAGTCTGCTCACATCATGTAGGGACAACTCATTTTCAACTTTTCTAGTTTCTGTTCACACTGGCTCTTCTCTTCTTGTGTAAACCCTTGGGAGTTCCCTTCACCTATAAAAGGGGACCTCTTCTTCCTTGAAAACCACTCAAGCATTCAAGCCATTGATGAGAGGAATTCATGAGGGAGCGAGTAGTAATGCCAAATTGTACTTAGCCATTAACATATGACTAAGCCTACACTTTCTCCTAGAGGAAGACTAGCCATTCTTGCACGCAATCCTTGGAAGATCAACTCTAATCAAAGAATGTCTTGGACTTGGCGTATAAATCAAAGTTGAGTTCTCTCCTTTTCTTCTCTCTCCATCAAAAATGGTGCCGAAGGGTTTATCAAGTAAGATGTGCTCTACATTGATGTTTTCTTGATTTTTTGTTGTTTTTTTTTTCATCTCTAATCCAACATATATATATATCTAATATCATCTCCTTAACCAAACCTATCTCTCTCACTCTTTGTAATTCATCCTCTCTACAAATTTTAGGTTCTCCTTGCTACAGGTACATCTCTCCCTGCAGTATCCTTATTGCCTACGGGCAAGAATAGGGCTTGGGAGAGAAACTCTCTTCCCTTCTCTTCTCTCATATCTACATTTTGCACATACTAGAGTTATCCTAGATGAATAATCCACATGATGATAATTTCTATTGCTTTCACAATGTATGATCTATTAGAATTAACGTATGGATTAACCATAAAATACACTTTCAACAACGTATAGTGTTTCTCTTTGTCCCAAAAAGGCTCAATGAAATACTTCTATCACCAGATCCCATCATACCTCTCATAGACTATAATTTTTCTTTTGACGTAACGTAATTATCTTGCTATAAACCAAGAGTATTTGTACACACATTTAATCCCAATCCCTAGAAAAAATATATATATTATGGTAAGCACGAAACTACAATTCCAAAGAACAATTCGTAGCCTATTTGGTCAGCCAAGATTGAATTCCATTAACTCATCTATTTACCCTTTCATATTACCCATGATATGATATGACCATAGCCTTGATGTTTTCATCTTTGTGTTGTTTTGACACTCTCTTTTGTGTTCTTCCTTTGTGTGTGTGAGTGCAAGAGAGAAAGAGTGGGGCTTCTTTGATTACACTTCCTTCCAAAATCTAGTCTTCATGGCATCTATGGTTTAACTCCTTCATATAGTTTTCTTTGAGTTCTCTCACAAACTCTCACAGCCATAAGCCAGGTGCTTTCCTGGCAAGACCGCAAATGTTTTGACATATTTTTGGTGAACGCGATGCGAAACTCCCAGGGTGAGAGTTTGTGGGTAACCATGGGTGATCATGGTGAGAAACAGGGTATGCATTTTGACCCAACAACAATGCAAATGATTCAAGCATTTGCAATGTTCATGCAACAACAACATGCCACTGAAAGAAGAGAGATTTCAGCAACGAAGGCCATACAAGCAGTCGTCAATAGAATGGATCAGTTCAATGGCAAAGATGTAATCAAGTACTTATGCGAGTATGTGAAGGAGATGGAGCTGCATCGTGTGTCAGAAGGTGAGATAATTCAAAGCTTTGAGCTAGTTGTTGCTCCATAAATTAGAGAACATGTTAGGGGAATTAAATATGGGCATGGGAGAAATTGGGAAGAAATCAAAGTAGCTTTAAAGGAGAAATATTTCATGGAGGTCTCTGAGAGAGTGACCAAAAGGACATTCTTAGAATGGGTAGTCAAGCCAAAGCAAGGACTATCAATAAAGAGCTACTTAGGGAATTTGAGCGGCGCTATGTACAACTCACCAAGATAGAAAGGGCCACCCTAGATGCAGAGAAGACAGATCTTTTCTTACAAGCTGCAGGTAAAGAGTTTTAAGAAAATTTGGAGCTTCTTCTTGAAGATAAAGATGCTGAGCAAGGACTAAAGACCATCTGGAATGAGGTTGAAGGTGTTGTCTCACTGCTTGCCAAACGACAAAGAAGAAGGGACAAGATGGTAGTAAACACTACAAGTCCTTCCACCTCAACTCCTGACAAAATGGTAAAGCCTACTTTTATCGCTCCGAAGTTTGATGAGTCCATGCTAGATGAGCTTGTGAAGGGAATGTGTGACTTGAAGGTGAAGCTGGCAAAGCTTAAAGAAAAAGGCCAACCGTCAGGGCCACTTTCTAGGCAAAGACAACAGCCCAAAGAAGGGTTTGTTAATAGATGTATTTGGTGTGATAGTACAAACCATGTAAGAAGGGATTGTGATGATTTTAGTGATGCTTTGTCAAAAGATGTTGTCTTTTTTAATGATGGTAAAATCCACTTAAGAGAGACAGTTCTACCCTCGAGAACTAACTTTGGGAAGGGGGGAAGGCAAATCTTAATTGAAGATATGGAAACTAAGCATGCCACCTCGTCAGTTGAGGCAGCTACTTATGGAGTAAAAATTGAGCATCTTAGTGATGAACAGGTGAGTGACCATCATGGTCAAATATGGCCAAATGTCATGCAATTAGCTAAAAAGGAAAAGCTTACAAAAGAGATTGTACATGAAGCAGGTGATTACATACGTCTAGAAACCGGATGGAATGATTGAGTCGACTCATTGTTAGTGCATGCCTACATTACAAAATGCCAACAACAACATGCCACTGAAAGAAGGGAGATTTCAGCAACGAAGGCCATACAAGTAGTCATCAATAGGATGGATCAGTTCAATGGCAAAGATGTAACCAAGTACTTACGTAAGTATGTGAAGGAGATGCATATGGAGCTGCATCGTGTGTCAGAAGGTGAGATGATTCAAAGGTTTGAGCTAGTTGTTGCTCCGAAAATTAGAGAACATGTTAGGGGAATTAAATATGGGCATGGGAGAAATTGGGAAGAAATCAAAGTAGCTTTAAAGGAGAAATATTTCATGAAGGCCTCTGAGAGAGTGACCAAAAGGACATTCTTAGAATGGGTAGTCAAGCCAAAGCAAGGACTATCAATAATAGAGCTACTTAGGGAATTTGAGCGGCGCTATGTACAACTCACCAAGATAGAAAGGGCCACCCTAGATGCAGAGAAGACAGATCTTTTCTTACAAGCTGCAGGTAAAGAGTTTTAAGAAAATTTGGAGCTTCTTCTTGAAGATAAAGATGCTGAGCAAGGACTAAAGACCATCTGGAATGAGGTTGAAGGTGTTGTCTCACTGCTTGCCAAACGACAAAGAAGAAGGGACAAGATGGTAGTAAACACTACAAGTCCTTCCACCTCAACTCCTGACAAAATGGTAAAGCCTACTTTTATCGCTCCGAAGTTTGATGAGTCCATGCTAGATGAGCTTGTGAAGGGAATGTGTGACTTGAAGGTGAAGCTGGCAAAGCTTAAAGAAAAAGGCCAACCGTCAGGGCCACTTTCTAGGCAAAGACAACAGCCCAAAGAAGGGTTTGTTAATAGATGTATTTGGTGTGATAGTACAAACCATGTAAGAAGGGATTGTGATGATTTTAGTGATGCTTTGTCAAAAGATGTTGTCTTTTTTAATGATGGTAAAATCCACTTAAGAGAGACAGTTCTACCCTCGAGAACTAACTTTGGGAAGGGGGGAATGCAAATCTTAGTTGAAGATATGGAAACTAAGCATGCCACCTCTTCAGTTGAGGCAGCTACTTATGGAGTAAAAATTGAGCATCTTAGTGATGAACAGGTGAGTGACCATCATGGTCAAATATGGCCAAATGTCATGCAATTAGCTGAAAAGGGAAAGCTTACAAAAGAGATTCTACATGAAGCAGGTGATTGCATACGTCTAGAAACTGGATGGAATGATCCAGTGGACTCATTGTCAGTGCATGCCTACATTACAAAATGCCAACAAAATGAGGCAATTGTAGAAGAGAAGCGCAGACATGAGAATGTTGATGAAGGACCATCAAAAAGATCTTCTAGAATTGGGGGAAGAAGCGACTTAATGAATTATCAAACACCCTCAACACAAGGAGCATCTCCACCTGAAGTACTCATGGAGGAGTCTACAACAAGAAAGAAGAAAGATCCAACAAAAGGTAAGACAAAAGGCCCAATTTATAAACTACAATCTGATATTGAGGTTTCTACAGATTTAAAGAAAGTCATGGAGGAAAGGATCTTGAATAGCAAGATTGAGTTTACTTTGGGAGAAGTTCTTGGCATTGCAAAGCGTGAATTCCACGAGGAGATCATTGACATCATCAAGAGAAAGAGGAAAACTCTTACTGCGGTTGCTCATCCACAGGTTAACGGAGAAACCTTGAAGACACAAGGGATGCATGTGCAAAATAAGGAGGATGATGGAGTTGTGGTAGTATGCTACCAATCTAGTAGGAGAGTGAAGTAAGTGCATTTCTCAAATGATGATGAAGAAGTTGAAGCTATTCCTAGGCGCTACTATTCAAGAAGTCACTGGGCAAGGTCTACTACAGAAACTTTGGTCAATGTAGGTGATCTTGAAGTGCCATTTGTTGCCTTGATTGACCATGGTTCAGAAATAAACATAATGTCAAAGAGTCTCTACAACAAGTGCAAATGGCCGATGGACACAGATCATGGCTGGATGGTAAAAGTGGCAAACAATTCATCCGGTGAATTGTATGCAGCATGTCCAGGTGTGAAGGTGACAATAGGTGATGTAAAGATTGACCAAAACTTCTTTGTACAGGATACATCTTCATATCATCGCATCCTTGGACAGCCCTACATTGTGGGAGTTCGAATGTAAACAAAGGTAATGGATGATGGTTCAGCATATGCTAGGATACGTAGCAAAGATGGTAAACGAGCTGTCCAATTTCTCACAGTTTGTGTAAACCATGAAAAAAATCGTGACAACCTCACAGAACATCCTCTACCAAAGGTGAGCAAAGAGTTTCATGATCATAGAGAAATGATGGGTTTTGGCCAAGTACCATTGTAAAGCGGGATTGCAATGGTACAGAAAGAAAAAGGTTCTTGCCTGATCCAAAAATAGGTGAAACTTTTTCAACGCGCTCTTTACTAACAAGGAATGGATCAGTATGTTTTACAAAACTTGCAGATTTGAAGAGATGTGAGAGGCAATATGTCATAATGTACAAATAGGCATGAAAAAGAGTGGGTTGCCATGGACTACTGAAAATGTTTTGGGTTTGTGTGAACAAGTTTCTTTTGTAGATACTATGGGTGAGCTTGATGCTATAATTGGGTCTAGTTTGTATCTTTAAAATAAAGTTGTGGAAGTTTGCTCTATGGAAATGTATCAAGTGATAGAATCCTTTAAAGAAAACCAAACACTTGGCCCAGAAGTCCATGTTGAAACTAAATACAAGAGTGTAGCAAAGAAGGTGAAACCAGTAGCTTCACCCTTACCACCCAACAATAGGGAAAACATTGAGAAGGCTTTTTTTCAACCAAGTTTGAGGAATCCTATGAAGATTCAGCATAACCTTCACAAAGGAGTCTTTCCGAGAGTTGCAGATTGGTTGCGAGGACTTTCTAACACAAGAGCAGACAAAAGTGCTTCAAAGAAATTCTTTCAGAGCATGGTAAGGCTTTTGCATTTGAGCCACATGAGATAGGATGTGTTGATCCTTCTATTGTAGCTCCTATGGTAATTTTCACAATACCTCATGTGCCTTGGAATCTACGGCCTATTTCAGTTTCAAAGTTAGTAGAGCTACTGAATGAGAAAATCAAAATGGGAATCTTGGAGCCTTCTTGTGCTCCATAATCAAACAGGTGGTTTATAGTTACAAAGAAGAATGGTTCTCTACGCTTCATCCAAGATATGCAACCAGTGAAGAAGGTGACAATTAGAAATGTAGGTACAGGTCCAATTGTGGATGAGTTTGCAGAGGCGTTTGCAAGGAGGGCAATCTACTCAATGGGGAATCTCTACTTAGGGTATGATCAATTTCAGCTTGCAATCGAATACAGATACTTGACAACCATGAGGACACCTTTGGGTTTGGTAAGGATGTGTACCTTGCCACAGGGAGCAACCATCTCGGTTTCACATATGATAAATGGGATGAATAAGTTCTTACGTGACTTTATTCCTCAAATCACAATGCCTTTTATTGATGATTCGCCTATCAAAGGATGTGAACAAAGTGACAAAGATGAAGCTTTGGATCTCAAGGGATGTCACAGGTTTGTGGTAAATCACATAAATGATTGTGATAAAATTTTGTCTAGGTTGGAAGAAGTGAATCTTACATTGTCAGGGAAAAAGTCTATGTTTGATGTCAATGAAGTTCTCCTTGTGGGGCACATGTGAGGGCCATATGGTAGGAAACCTTGTCCAACAAAGATAGATGCCATCCAAAGAATGAAAGAAACATGCACTAGCATCACTCAGGTTAGAAGGTTTCTAGGAGCATGTGTCTTCTATGTTATTTGGATTCCACATTATGCACATGTCCAGTAATTGTGACAGTGGACCCCAGGCCTATAGGGATTGGATGCGAAATAGGGCAAGATGATGAAGAAGGACACAAGTATGTGGTAAGATTTGGAGCAAAGGTACTAAGTGCTCCCAAAGAAACTATCCACAAATAAAGAGCGAGCTATGGGGTATGGTTATAGCCTTGAAAAATAGGAAAGAGTACCTAATTGGTGCATGTGTGGTTGTAGAAACAGATTGTCTACCCCTTCTTGGGATGATTACAAGCTGCTCAACACCAGACATTGCTATGTTGAGGTGGATTGCCTACATTAAGTCCTTAAATCCTGAGTTTAAGCACATTGCAGGTAAAGACAATACAGTGGCAAATATGCTATCAAGGGCAAGGTATGAAGATGAGTCACAAATGATTGATGAGGGAGATGATGTAGGCACAAAGTTCTATTCTATCTCTCATGTCAAAGGTAACAATGTCTGCATGACTAATTCACTTGAATTTTTCTTGAAAGATATTTAGGAAGGTGATTGGCTTCTTATTGGAAGTTACTTGAGTACTCTAACAAAACAGGATGATTGGTCTGAACAAGAATTCAAGAGGATACATAGGAAAGCATATGGGTACTTTTTGAGGGATGGTTACTTGTGGAATCATCCTAAACAAAAGGGTTCTACACCACAACGGGTTATATGTAAAAAAGAGACTCAAGTAAAGCTCATGCAAGAGTTTCATGAGAGTCTATGGGCTGGACACAGAGGTGTGTGGGCAACCTTCTCCAAGTTGAAAGAAAAGTACTGGTGGAAGTGTATGTATAAAGATGTATCTTAGTTTGTAGAGTCGCGTGTAGCTTGTCAAATGTATTCAAATGTCCGACATCGTGATGAATTGCACCCTACATATCCACTTGCCATGCGCTAGAAATGAGTTGTGGATCTAGTCACAATGCCTTTAGGACTCTGGCAGATGAGATACTTGGTTCTTGCACGAGAGGACCTAACTAACCATGTTGAAGGAAGAGCATTAAGAGCTAAAATCATAGAATCTGTGTGCAAATTCCTTCTTGATGAGGTGATTTTCCGTTATGTTTGTATCGGAAAGATCACTGCCGACAGAGGTGAGTTGGATGCCGAGGAAGCAAGGGAGTTACTTTCCAGATTAGGAACCAAGCTTTCTCTTACTACAGCTGACAACCTTGAAGGCAATGGAAAGAGTGAAAGATGGCATCCTCCTATCATCAAAGCTTTGGCCAAGTTTTGCGAAGGAAGAGTTGGAGTGGCAAAATTTGTTACCATATTCTTTATGGGCTGATCGTACAACACATAGCTTTGAGTAACTGGCTACATGCCGGCGGAGCTAATGTATGGTAAAAATCTAGTGATGCCGATTGAAGATACAATTCCCACATGGAATGTACTACCTTGGCAAGAGGGGCTTAGCAAGGAAGGTCTCCTTGCATTGCGCATAAGGCAACTAGAGAGAAGACCTGGAGACATTGAAGCTGCAAAAGAACGACTCAAAAATGCAAGGTTGAAAAACAAGGACTACTTTGATAAGCGACATTCACTCAGGAGAAAATCTATTGACAAAGGTGACTGGGTTTTATTGTATGATAGTAGCCTTGATAACCAACACACAGTCATGCATAAGTTTTCAAAAAGATGGTTTGGACCGTATGTTGTAAAGCATGTGCATGAAAATGCTACTTACAGCTTGTCTGAACTAGATGGTACAAAAGTAAGGATTCGCATTGTAGGAAAAAGGATCAAAATGTTTAAGATAAGAGGAGACAATGATCCAGAAGATGTTGATGAGGAGGAAGAACAAAACATAGGTGACGATCAAGATGAAGGTGAAGCTTTGGAATCGTCCAATGAAGAAGAAATCAAGAAAGAAGGACCTATTCTTCCTTGAAAACCACTCAAGCATTCAAGCCATTGATGAGAGGAATTCATGAGGGAGTGAGTAGTAATGCCAGCCTACACTTTCTCCTAGAGGAATACTAGCCATTCTTGCATGCAATCCTTGGAAGATCAACTCTAATCAAAGAAGGTACTGAGACTTGGTGTATCAATCAAAGTTGCATTCTCTCCTTTTCTTCTCTCTGCATCAAAAATGGTGCCGAAGGGTTTGTCAAGTAAGATGTGCTCTACGTTGATGTTCTCTTGATTTTTTGTTGTTTTCTTTTAATCTCTAATCCAACATATATATATATCTAATCTCGTCTCCTTAACCAAACCTATCTCTCTCACTCTTAGTAATTCATCCTCTCTACAAATTTTAGGTTCTCCTTGCTACATGTACATCTCTCCCCGCAGTATCCTTATTTCCTATGGGCAAGAATAGGGCTTGCGAGGGAAACTCTCTTCCCTTCTCTTCTCTCATATCTACATTTTTCACATACTAGAGTTATCCTAGATGAATAATCCACATGATGATAATTTCTATCGCTTTTACTCTGTAGGATCTATTAGAATTAACGTATGGATTAGCCATAAAATACACTTTCAACAACGTATAGTGTTTCTCTTTGGCCCAAAAAGGCTCAATGAAATACTTCTATCACTGGATCCCATCATACTACCTCTCCTAGACTATAACTTTTCTTTTGACGTAAGCGTAGTTATCTTGCTATGAACCAAGAGGATTTGTACACACAATTAATCCCAATCACTAGACAAAATATATATATTATGGTAAACACAAAACTACAATTCCAATGAACAATTCGTAGCCTATTTGGTCAGCCAAGATTGAATGCCATTAATTCATCTATTAACCCTTTCATATTACCGATGATATGATATGACCATAGCCTTGATGTTTTCATCTTTGTGTTGTTTTGACACTCTTTTGTGTTCTTTCTTTGTGTGTGTGAGTGCAAGAGAGAAAGAGTGGGGCTTCTTTGATTGCACTTCCTTCCAAACCCTAGTCTTCATGACATCTATGGTTTAACTCCTTCATATAGTTTTTTTTGAGTTCTCTCACAAACTCTCACAGCCATAAGCCCGGTGCTTTCCTGGCAAGACCGCAAGTTTCTCGACAATGGGTAACTGAACTTTCAGTTCAAAATCCCCAGGGCCATGCCAAGGGCATGTCGAAACAAGTATTTTGGGCCGTAGTGTCCAAAGTACATTATGCTGTTTTGAATCCACTTGTAGGATTCGATTTGGCACATGTTGTCACATGGGATACAACATGGTCTAGGAACTCAAGGAGTTCGGTTTAGCCAGTGTGGAGCAATGAATGAGGGTCCCTCTCACTCTTGTAGCAGAGTGTTTAGAGTTACCTCCACACACAAGTACATCTTGTACTTGAAGGATGTTCTTTCTTCACACATCCTTAGTTGAGACATATTCCACATGTGGAGAATATAAGTCTCTAGGATTGACACAGGTGCCCCCTATTTCAAATATGTGTCACGACAAAGTCCCTACGTGCTGGTCAAATCTGTTTTCTCGACCATTTTTTAGCACAACATATCAGGAGCAATTTCAGTGACCAGAAATTGTCTGATACTTAGAATGACTTGTTCAGCTACAAGTATTGTTAAACAACATTACAGATAGTTGTTTATACATATAGCAAGGCTATAAGTTGTTAATGAAAAAGCTACATTGTCTGTACCAAGAAGTGATCAATGTTTCACCTTCTATTGTGATTCAGTCATTTCAGAAAGGCTTTCAAGAGATTGCAATTGAAAGTATTTACTTTCTTTTCAGAACAATTTGCATTCCTTTTTAATGTGTGCTAGGCGCATTACATTTGCCATAAGTATTGGCAAGGATCACCATGGATATACAGGTTCGGATCTGTTTTTTGCTAGATGCATGCACACTAGGTGTTATGGACCCTAGTGTTTAGCAAAGGTTGATTTGGAACAGCATGCATATTTCTCAAGTTGTTGCTTATGAAGCATTTTTTCACTCTATGTGCACTATCTCTATGAGATTCCTTTTGGGTCTACTAATCACCAAAAGAGGTCATGGCTTAGTTTGGGTGTTTGTTGATTTTTCAAGTTAACCACGATGGTTATTCCAGACATTGTTGATTCCTCAACAATGTTATATGCTATTGTGATTCCCCGTTTAACAGTCGTTTGGGAAGACTGTCTATAAATCGTGGGGGAAACACACCTCAGTACTGTCAGTTATCCAAGGGGATAGGCAGATTACAAAGTGTGAGGGAACACACCTCACTAATATCAGTTATCAAAGGGGATAGACAGATTACAAAGTGTAATTTGGTGTTGAAGGATATGCAAAGTGTGTACGTTAGCACCAAGCAATTCAATCAGTAAGAATTTATTGCTCTACTTAGAGTTTGCTTACTATAAGTTAAATCATGTTTGCGATTAGGTGTAGTCTCTTCATGTATAACTCAGGTTCTCAACCTTGCACACTCGTTAGGGTGGGGTTGTTTACTGATGATGAAAATTGGGAACAAGTAAAGGACCTAAACTTCGCTGATGAGTTATGTCAGCAAGTTACTTTCATGGAAAGTGACAAGAGGTACTCTTTTTGGTACACCTTTGTTGTGATAAACTTGTTTCCCATGCTGATGAGCGTTCTAAATGGAGTCTATACACTATATTTGGATAGGAACCGATACCATCAGATGGTTACAAATGGACAACAATGTAGAAAATCAAGATGTTACTCTTGATTTCATTGAACCTCCTACTGAACCGGGTTCTGCTCAAAGGAACCGTTGGATCCATGAGGGATGTTATGGTAGAAAACATTAGTGTTCTTATTACGATTCTCCAAGGGGGGAGTTATGTCAGGACAAGGGTAGGACCAGTCACGGCCAAGGGCGAGGATGGACATGCAGTCAAGGGGGTCCCTATAATTAGCAAGCCAATTAGGGCCTATATAGGGCATGACTTGGTGGAGATTAGCATGTTCCAATCCCCTTGCCCTTTCATAGACAACATCCCAGATAGAAAGCTCCTCAAGCACTTTTTTTGCTTTATCAAGTGCATCACATTTGACATACATACCGACCAAGGAAATGCCAAGGTGAAAGCATGGTTTGGTGGTACAAAAAAAGGACCTATTTTGCTTCTACCTGGTTGGTACTTCTACATATGTCCACACTTTGAAGGGAACCTTTTTTTCATCTATGTTAAAGAATGGTAGGAGGAAAATTTGTATGATTTAAACTTTCCGTGAAAAAACACGTGGGTGGGGCAATAAGTAATGCGAGTGGTGTTTTGAAACCGTGCCAAAAGTCCCATCACAGTACCATGCGTTTGTGAGTGGCACAGTTGCTCAACACATTTTCCAGCTTCCACCTTGCTCTCTTACTATAGCGCCTTCTGCAAATCACTACAGTTGTAGGTAACAAGCTCCCCGGCTACTCACAATCAGGAAGATGAGGGCGCCAGCGAGGAAATCAGTAGCCAAAGCATCACCGGACAATGGGAAGAAGAAGAAGAGGACAATGGATGCAAAATCCCCTCGGAACATCGACACCCCAAATACAAGGGCTAGCAAGGGAGCCTCCTTTGTGGAGAGGGAGAAACCTGCTATGTCCGTGGAGACTTCATTTAAGTGTGGGCCTCTTTTTGCTGATGATGAGACTCCAAGGTCATCTACAACATCTAAAGGTAGGTGCTATGAGAGCTCTGCGTTTTCTGGTGATTTACCATTTTCTTTTCCATGTGTGCAAGCTTCTGCATGTCTTTTATCTGATGAGGTTTGCATTTGCTTTTTTTGCATGCAGCAAGTACATGTGCATGTTTGGGATTTTCTTAGGAATTTAGGGTTTAGGAAAGTTACAAAGATACATGGATAAGATGCTCTTTAGAATGCTAACTTGCATGCATGCAAGTGCAAAAATCAGTATATGTTGTGCATGAGCATATCACAAAGTTGAAGCTCAGTAGGGCTGTCAGCATAACCAAATTTGATACTAACCACTATCAAATTTGGCTCTGTACACATCTAAGTTTTTCAATTGTCACCTGAATGAGATACATTCATTTCATTCCATGTGTTCTGTTTTGCACAACTAAAATGAGGCATATAGGGTGAATAATCAGGTATTTGGACTGCTGGAATGAGGGCATGTCTTTACTTGCGTGTTGTGTCCACATCACAGGAAAAAACAAGATGGAGGAATACCCTATCTTGACAAAGTTCTGCTATACAGCACAAGAGCTTCATGATGAGTATGGATTGAGCATGGAGGGGGTGCTTCCAAAGGATCTTATGGAAGATGACATCCCTGATGACCAATGGCTCACTGAATTCAAGCATTCCAGCCAGAAGAAGACAAAGATTTACTTAAATCACGTGCAGCCACGGCTTCAGGATGAATGCACGTTCCTGTTCCATAAGGTGTACCAAGCCCCACCATCATGTGGAGAGATCACTACAAATTTTTCCCGATGTTTTGCATATGAGCAGTGTCATGCAGTCACAAAGGATCGTGCGGGCCACAAGGTTGCATGGGCCAGGTTTGGTGAGAGTGTACTCAACATGTGTTCCTCCCGACCAGTAGGCTTGGAAAAGAAGGTTGAGAATTGGAAAAAGGCAAACCGTGGGTCTCAAGGAGGCCACCCGTCAAATACCAAGAAGCCCTGACTTACGCCAGTCGGTAGTATGCTCCCTACAAAGAAAGTCCCCCCACAACATCATGACGAGAAGACACCTTAATATATTGCGGACCTTGAAGCTATGGTTGGGAGAGTCCCTCGGACATGTGTACTGGGGGTAGCCGATAAGCTGAAAGAGCTGACAATGTCTCTGAAGCAGAAGAAGGAAACACTCTTGAGGACGGAGGGTTCCAATAAACTTGTCAAGCAGATTATGGACGACATCAAGGAATATGAGACCCAGCTGGAAACACTGAGAGAGGCCAACACTGGCAATGATGCACAAATCAATGTGATAGAAGTTGATTTGGCTGCCAGTCGAAGGATGCTACACCGATATGGAATCAGTGAAGATGCATCATTACTCAACAAGGCGATTCTAGAGCAATAGTTGCTGGTAGTTTTGGGAGTTTTTGGTAGAACTATTTATGCTTGGTTTGGTGGGATTGGTAGTGTTAGGTGCCTTTGGTAGAACTCTTTATGCTTGGTTTGGTGGGATTGGTAGTGTTAGGTACCTTTATAAGAACTGTTTATGCTTGGTTTGGTGGGATTGGTAGTGTTAGGTACTTATGGTAGAACTGTTTTTATTCTAGGTAGTGTATGGTTTCCTTCGGTCCTATGGTTTGGTATTTCTGGTACTTTTTGGTAGTTTTACTTTAAGGTACTTTTTGAAAGTGCTGCAAAAGGTGTTATGGTAGTTTTATTCTGACAGCTTTGGTAGTTTTGCTAGTTTTGTTACTTTTAGGTACTATTTGAAAGTGCTACAAAAGTGTAATTGCTAGTTTGATTTTGGTAGTTTTGGTACTTGAAGGTAGTTTTTGAAAGTGGTGCAAAAAGTGTTTCTTTGGTAGTCTTGGTAGTTTTGGTTGTTTTGGTACTATTTGAAAGTTTGATTTTGGTCGTTTTGGTACTTTTAGGTACTATTTGAAAGTGCTACAAAAAGTGGTTTTGGTACTTTTGGTACTATTTGAAAGTGCTGCAAAAAGTGGCTTTGGTAGTTTGATTTGGTACTTTTGGTACTTCTAGGTACTATTTGAAAGTGCTGCAAAAAGTGGCTTTGGTAGTTTGATTTTGGTAATTTTGATAGTTTTGATACTTTTAGGTACTATTTGAAAGTACTGCAAAAATCTTGTTTGGTAGTTTGATTTTGGTAGTTTTGGTACTTTTAGGTACTATTTGAAAGTGCTGCAAAAAGTGTCTTTTGGTAGTTTTGATAAGGTTTGGGTAGTTTAGTTCTGCATTGAGGGTATTTATATGTTTTTGGTACTATATGATTCCCGAGTTTGGTAGTTTTGGTAGTTTGGGTTCTGTTTGGTAGTACAGTACTTAGAAGTACCAGTCTTGGTATGACTTCTTGGTAGTTTTTGAAACTAATCGGGACCGCTTGTTGTCAACAGGCTGAGTATGACACTTTGGAGAAAAAATGGAAGGAAGGTAAAGAGCATACCCTATTTGTGAAGGAGATGTTGTCTGATATCAGGCTTGGGAAGAGGTTCTTGCTATATCCTAGGCCCCAGGTTAATGATTCCGTAAATTTTGTTGGACACAACGGCTAGGGAGGATGCCACCTTTGAGGCATGACGAGATGAGGAGCAGCAGCAGAAGCGAGAGAGAGAAAGACTCGACACAGTTTGAAGAAGGAAAACCACGCTACTCTCTCTAATTCTATTAATAAAATGTCCTTACATAGCTTTGGTAAGGTGATATCAACCACACCTTTTCCACATGCAAACTCAACTAATCTGATGGCCTATAGATGCATGCTTTGAGTCTTGTTCTCATTAGCTAACCGACACGGGCTTGAACCCAACAATCCCCCCCTCAAGCCCGAACTGGACATGCAACTCATGATACCTCAAGTTTTTGGTGTACTCGTCAACCGTAAGTTTTAGGTTCTCTCACAACCAAGGATTTCTGGTTTATCCATAACCTGGTGCTAGATCAATAACCCCCCCTTGAACAGATAGGGTGTAGGCCAAATATGTAGCTACCAAAAATGGAGTTTGTGGTTCAATGCCAAACCTTGGGTTTATGGTGTACCCAGTAACCTCATGAGAGTGCAACAAAAATGGGCTGAGAACTTATAAAAATTGGGAGGTCTTACCACTTATCTCTGTGTGGCAGTGTTTATAACCCGTACAAATTTTGACATGGCATGACAATAGTTGACAATTTATAGGCAAAAATAAGGCTTTGACTGAAAGTTTATGATGGTTTTGACAATAGACAAAAGTTGACAAAAAACTATGACACTAAACTGGCAAAAAATAGTTGATGAAAAAACTTGTACTATGGTCTCGAAGCGGATCTGGATGTTCAGCATCTTTTGATGTACCTCTTGGTTCTCGAAGCAAATATTCTTTGGCCTTAGTGGAACTTCGCGTATAAAAAACTTGTTTGCCTCTTCCTTGTCGACTTGAGCGTTTGAAGCGTTTTGATATACTGTGAGAAAAGCTTGTCTTGAAGCGTTCTTGCACCACTTCATTGTTTTGAGAAGCTTATTTGCAAAAAAAACATTTCCGAGTGTGGGATGTTGCCGATTTGTGTGCATGTTGACTTTTGATGCCATATTCGACAGACAATTGAATTTGATTGTCGAAATTGCCGAAACTGAAATTGGCAGCTGTCGAACTTAAGGCCGCTCACCAAAATGCGCACAGATTACTTGATGAGGGTGTGAGGCTCTTGAGTACCAAACTGCCGGTGTGTTATTGTGAATGGGATCTCAATTAAATCCAAGGGCTCAAATGAGGTGGTCAACTGGTAATCAATAGTGTGAATCACTCAAAAAAAAAACAAGTAATTCCTCTGCAGCAACAACAACAGCCGTCGACCTCTTGCGCGTGCCTTTGACGATGACAGTCAAAATCGGGCTTGATCCTCTATCAAGAGCTCATCAGCACAACAAGGCGAATAGTTAATTGATGGTTTTGCTCGGTTTGCTACAGGTCAACTCGCTTCTCCCTCTTTCTGTAAGCGACTGGTCCCGCGAGGCTTCTCGAGTACAAGCCCTCGAGGCTCTGATACCAGTTGTTGGACACAGCGGCTAGGGAGGATTCCGCCTTTGACGCATGGCAAGATGACGAGCAGCAGCACAAGCGAGAGAGAGAAAGACTTGACACAGTTTGAAGAAGAAAAAACACGCTACTTTCTCTAATTTTATTAATAAAATTTCCTTACATAGCTTTGGTAAGGTGATATCAACCACACCTTTTCCACATGCAAACTCAACTAATCTGATGGCCTGTAGCTGCATGCTTTGAGTCTTGTTCTCAAAAGCTAACCGACACGGGCTTGAACCCAACAAATGTGATCCCGGTGTTTGGTATGTGTGTTGCATGCGGTGAGCCCTTGGAGTGCGCACATGTAGTCGGAACCTTCATGCTAGAGTGCCGACACCAGTATCATCCCTTGTGCTTCAGTGCTTTGTGACAAAGCAGGGATCAGTGTGTCAAGCCGGGTTGTAATATGGTAATCTCTAATCTGGCAAAGTCATGGGCCAGTGGGCTTCAAGTTGTCAAGAGTAAGTATGTGTGCATTTTTGAATACATATCCGCACTTGCAACTCCGTGAGGTTTTCATACAAGTTAGTATGTTCCGTCTTTCTTTGTGTTTGCAAAGGAGCAGGATGCTGCAGTTGCTGACTAGCACGCCACAAAGTCGGCTGCAAGTAGAATATGGGACGTGGATTAGGTGACAAGGGAGATATCAGATGTTCTTCATGATCTAAAGCAAGGTAATTCTGTAGGGAAAGACAATGTGACGGGGCAAAGATGTGAGGCAACATGTGACAGTGAAAGTAAAAGTGAGGAGGAGGCTAGAGATGGTAAAAAGACTAAGTAAAAGGAGGAAGGTAAAGTCCCTGTTGTTGTGGAGTTGGATGCGGAGGAAATCCAGGATGCTACCAACACAATGCTCGATGATGCAACGACCAAGAAGGGAGAGTAAGAACCCAAAGGGACGGAGGAAGAATCCACGAAGGGGGGTGTTGGGGAGGGGATGGAAACCACAAAGGGGAGCGAAGGGGAGGCCAAAGAGGAGTCAAAAGGCAACAAAGATCGGAGGGAGGGCGAGGATGAGCAGGAAGAAGTACTTGCGAACGATACTGTTGTGGATAGCACCAACGGGGGCGTTGACTCTAATGTTGCCAATGTTGTTTCAAAGCGGAGAGGTGATTCCCGTGATTCCGTGACCCTATAGGAACTTTTCGGTTTGCATAGAAAAAAGCGCAATCGTGCCCGTGATCAATTATCCCGTGCATGCAAACTGTAGCCAGTGAGAATCTATTGTATTCCGCACTATGTGCTTTTTAGTGACTGAGTCAACTTGATTTTTTGGCCCTGAGCTTTATCTGTTCCCACTATTTGGTTCTGTGTTGGTATGTTATCTTTCGTTACATTACTGTTGCAGTTGTCTTCACTATATGTTCATTAAAGTACCAAATTTGATACTTTTTGGTACTGTTGAACTTGGGTGCACGTCTATCCACTATTACAGTACGAATTTGGTACTTCTTGAACTTGCTGTTTTGGATAGTCCTTATCACTTATGAAATATAGTACCAAATTTGGTAGTTTTTGGTCCACTTTTCTGTTTTAGATATGATGTTTGCACTGTGTATTTGTCCCCACTCATATGTCTGTTGGTGATGTAGTAAGTTGGTGGCTAGACGAGACACCGGCAAGCACATTGCTACAGCCTGATATGTCTGCTAGACGCGGGCGGATGATTGTGCTTGATCTTAATGGCATGCTAATTATAACCAGCTATGCAGCAAAATCCTTGAGGAACTTGAGTGCTTGCCAAAGGAGCACATGCGACGGGTACTCTATCTCCAAAAGGATGTAATTTATCTTGTAAGGCCGGATGCGGAGCAGTTCATCCTACGGCTTAAACCGAAAGCCAGCCTCGTGTTGTGGTCCTGTTGTAGAATGGAAAAATTGTTACACATGGTGAACGCGTGCTTCCCCAACCATAGAAGGCAAAAATATTTTGCAGGTAAAGCATGCCCGCTTTGAATGTTGCAGGACATAAGTTACACATACCTCTAACCTCGTTTTTTGGCATTAGCAAATATTCCCTCCCAAGAGGACTGTGAAATATGGCGGCCCCGTATGTCGGAGGTGCTGGTTGTGCCCAAAGACATGGGCGATAAGCCCGTTTTCCAGAAGAAGGTATGGATGCTGTGGGCAAGGCACCCGAAGTACCATGCCAGCAACACTATTCCTGTAGATGATTGTAGATACAAGTCTCTTAAAAATGAGTATGAAAACTATATGGCAATCCGATCATATGATCCCATGGTAGTAGGAACCGATTACCCGTTTTACTTGCTAGATTTGTTTTTGCCTTGGTTGCTCGGGTGGATAAGGGATCGGTACCCAACAGCGTACACTCGCAAAAACCTAGTCTTTGACACTGAAGACGATATTTGTGGGTACATTACTGATTACTTCATACAGATGGAGGGGTACTCCTGTAAATTTGATCCCCCAAGGTAGGAGATTGCCATAATCATGTAAATAGTGGAATTTTGTAACCCGATATTAACATAATGGAAAACCACTTTTCTTGTTTAGACTGTCTTGGTATCTTGATCTCTACTGTTGAAACCTCTGACTAATTCTATTGAAACCTCTTGGAGCTAACCAAGTTGCCCAACATTTTAATTTTTGAGTTAGATAGCATCTATGGCTGGCATACCTTTCATGTTATCAACGTAGTTCTAGACATTGCTCAAGGTGGTTGTATCAAATACGAATAGAAAAACTGAAAATACCAAGAAATAAAGTAAACCATAAGTGATACAGCAAGTTCAAGAAGTACCAAATTGGTTCTTTAATAGTGGACAGACGTGCACCCAAGTTCAACAGTACCAAAAAGTACCAAATTTGGTACTGTAATAGTGGACAGACGTGCACCCAAGTTCAACAGTACCAAGAAGTACCAAATTTGGTACTGTAATAGTGGACAGACGTGCACCAAAGTTCAACAGTACCAAAAATTAGAGATATAGTGAGGACAACGGAAACAGTAATGTAATGAAAGGTAACATACCAACACAGAACCAGATAGAGCAATAAAGTAAACCATAAGTGATACAGCAAGTTCAAGAAGTACCAAATTGGTACTATAATAGTGGACAAACATGCACCCAAGTTCAAAAGTACCAAATTTGGTACTATAATAGTGGACAGACATGCACCCAAGTTCAACAGTACCAAAAAGTACCAAATTTGGTATTGTAATAGTGGACATACGTGCACCCAAGTTCAACAGTACCAAAAAGTGCCAAATTTGGTACTTTAATGCACATATAGTGAGGACAATTGAAATAGTAATGTAATGAAAGGTAACAGATAAAGAGAGAATAGATAAATATCAGGGCCAAAAAATCAAGTTGACTCAGTCACTAAAAAGCACATAGTGCGGAATACACTTGGTACTGTTGACTACTAGATTTGGTACTATTGACTACCGGATTTGGTACTATTGACTATCGGATTCAGTTGTTCAATCACGGATTCTCATTTCCCTCAAGTAACATGGATGCACCTTCGTCGCTCTCATCATCATGATATGGCGTGCTATTGTATATCCTCTCATATACTTTAGTAGACAACTTGTATTGTAAAATTTGACCTAGGGATCTTGCAATAGGCTCCATCGGGAAACATATGGCCCTAACAAGATGTGAGTAGATCATTACCGGAGATGTGTGATCCAATAGCCGGTATGTATCAGCTTTTCCTTCAACTTGGCTATAAAAGAAGCCTTCAACAACCTTCCCTCCTCTAACAATTTTTTATGCCACTTATCCTTTTGTGCTTTCACCGTTTGGTACAACACTTCTGTGCATTTGATAATGTAGAAGTCTTCGTTTGCTTCAGCTGCTTTCACTACAAAATTATCCCCTATGGACAGCATGCCACTTAACATTTCAGGGCATCCTTCATATAGTGGCAAGTTGGACACTTGGCTCATTGGAATCAATGTTGAATCTCTACCCTCCTCCTCGTCATCTCATTCGTCATCCCTAATTGTATCCCCGGACTCTGGCAATGGTTTGATGCAAACATATTTCCATTCTTCAATGTGCATTCTGTTCCTGCATCTTCTCCACAACCGACACATACACGGATCATAAAAGCATGAAATTGATCGAAAGAGTATGACGGTGTGGTTGTCCTTTGAATAGCCATAAGCACAATGAAATGAGCGGGAGCCAACGATGCGCTCACAGTCCCATTGCAGATGCACTTCATCCACACCAATAAGCCAAAAGACTCTTTGTGTATTACACCTCTGAGACTGTTCTCTTGGCTGAAAAGTTGCTTTCAAAAAGTTGACAACATCGGCTGCACACTTCATATGCCAACCATCTGGTTTCAATTCCTTATGCATCAAAGTTCTCTTGATGACTGTCCCTGCCCCATCATGCTCACCTTTTCCATGGTCGGATGTAGAGAAGTTATGCATCATGTGAAAGCCTATCATTTGATAGTACCTGACCACAAAATAGTAAGGTCTATGGGCCTTGAATTGTGAAGCAGCACCATCTGACCAAACCCAATGTTGTTGCAGAGAATGTCCTCGTTCTTTCAGCCACTTGTCATGCAGCAAGAAACAATGTTGTACAAACAATGTGTCATGCTGCTTGTCATCCGATATGTAGAAGTGTAGCGTCTTCTGTGTACCACTTGCTGCATTTCTTAAATAAGTGATGTGCACAAGTATTGTGACTTGGGTAGACCACTAATGCATTGAATGAATTTCATTCCGAACGTTAAAGGAATAATTCTCTGCAAAGTCAATAACAGATACTACAACGTTGCTAGGAAAATTTTGCAAACAGTCCTTGAATTTTTGGGCTTGCCAGCGGAAGAAAAAGTTGTGCCTGATGAAGGGCTATCAGATAGGCTGAAAATAGGCTAAGAAAAGTCCCACTTTTCATCCGTTGCACAATCAAGTCCTTTCTCTTCTTCTCACTCCCACCTTCGTGAACCTGTCCTGTTCCAACCTCCATGAAAACCTTCGCTGACACCTCCTTGCTATCCTCTGCTATCTCATCGGGACAAAATGTCAACCTCCGTACTCCACATTGTGAGCAGTCCCCCATCAAGCATTTCTTTGCATGGTATTCACAATTTGGAGTCTTTGGGCACATGATGGATTCCCACATACCGGTGATGTGCTGACACACTACTTGGTTTGCAAAACACTTTCCTCTCTCATCAGCTCTGCAACAAAAGGAGCAAGTGCAAAGGTGACCTTTCCCGTGGTGCCCAAACTTGTTCTGCCGTATTTGATTAAGGGCCTCTTTGAAATAGAGCATCTGCACATGAAGCACACAGAAGCAAGTATTTATGTCCTTCAACTTCCGTACAAAGTATGGCTTCAATGCCTCGAAGCATCTAAGAGACACTACCACTGTTGGGTGAGCCTTCTTGAATCTTTGGTACAACTCAACCTATAGCACAAAAACAAAACAATTCATAAAAAAACCAACTTCATGGTAATGGAAAAATTCCACTATTGCAGTAGTGCCAAAACTGGCTTTAGACAGTTCCAAATATGGTACCGTACATTTGGTACTGCCGGTAGGCTTTTGTACTGTATAGATATTATTTGGTGTGGGGTACCTTGTAAATAGACTTTGGTCCTATAGTGTTAGGCTTTGGTACTCTACAGATAGGATCTGGTACTCTTCAGAGAGGATTTGGTACTCTACGGATAGTCTTTGGTGGTATCCGATGAGTTTGGTACTCTGTAAATAGACTTTTGTTCTCTATACATAGGCATTCGTACTGGATAAATAGGTTTTGGTACTCTATCGAGAGGGTTTGAAACTCTATGGATAGGCTTTGGCACTCGATCACTAGGATTTTGTACTCGATATACTTTGGTACTCTACAGATGTGAGTTGGTACTCCATAGATAGGCTTTGGTACTCGATATACCAGATTTGGTACTCTACATATGTGCTTTGGTGCTCCATAGATAGCCTTTGGTACTCGATAGACAGTATTTGGTACTCTACATATAGGCTTTGTTACTATCAGAAGTGTGGGGTACCCTGTAAATAGACTTTGGTCCTATAGTGATAGGCTTTAGTACTCTAAAGACAAGATTTGGTACTCTACAGAGAATATTTGGTACTCTACAAATAGTCTTTGGTGGTATACGATGAGTTTGGTACTCTGTAAATATTTTTTGGTTCTCTATACATAGGCATTGTTACTGGATAAATAGGTATTGGTACTCTATCGAGAAGGTTTGAAACTCTATGAATAGGCTTTGGCACTCGATAGCTAGGATTTTGTACTCGATATACCGGATTTGGTACTCTACAGATCTGCTTTGGTACTCCGTACAGAGGCTTTGGTACTCGATACATCGGATTTGGTACTCTATAGATGTGCTTTGGTACTCCATAGATAGCCTTTGGTACTCGATAACTAGGATTTGGTACTCTATATATAGGCTTTCGTACTATCAGAAGTGTGGGGTACCCTGTAAATAGATCCTGGTACTATAGTGATAGGATTTGGTACTCTACAGAGAGGCTTTGGTGGTATCCGTTGAGTTTGGTACTCTGTAAATAAACTTTGGTTCTCTATACATAGGCATTGGTACTAGATAATTAGGTTTTGGTACTCTATAGAGAGGGTTTTAAACTCCATGGATAGGCTTTGGCACTCGATAGCTAGGATTTGGTACTTTATAGATATTCTTTGATACTGTAAACACCCTCTACTGTACAACAGACTACCAAATTTGGTACTGTCTGGACCAAATAAGCCTTAAGTAGCACCAAACAAGATGTACAATTACTAGAAGTTGTTGGTACCTAAGATTCATCGAGTAGATGTATAGGATGTTTGACGACACTTTTCCTTCCAATTCTCATCTTGCATATGTCTTTCTTGTTGGGTGAAACTCTGCTCTTTGATGTCCAAAAGGAATATACCAAATCTCTTGTTTCATTGGTAATAACGGTTCCTCGTGGAAATTGTCTCTCCCAAGCACTCAATGGAAACACTTCATCTTCATCTTTATTCTCTAGCCGTGAGCTTGCTGCAGCTATATTCCTTCGATGGATCCCCAGGATACTAGCCATTCTGGATTGGTTTACTCATTGTGAGTTTGTACTATTGTTCAGAATCATTGCCAAAGAGATTCTCTTTAAAAAAAGTTCACTTGCTGAATGAGGGACCTTGATTTGAGTCAAAGTGTTGCGCACACCCGATAAAACAGTGTCTTCGACTTTGCTGAAATTTGATGGTTGCTGCAAGGAAAATGTTTGGTGGTCCAGGAGTTGCTGGCGGAATATTTCCTTCTGCTCATTCTTTGCAATCCCTACTGTTTGCTCGCCAACATCGAGCCACCGCTGCATAAATGTTCTTTCTTGACCTGGCTTCCCGTAATCCAAGAGCAGACGAAGGATGTCTTTCCTTGCTTCTCTATGCGCGTTTCTTTGCAGCCCAATAATCACGAAGAAAAGCCTGATTACCGGTACATGCAGCTGGAATACTAGTGCTAATGGGATTGATGTGCATCTGCTGAACATTGCTTGGGTCATCTTGTACCTCGTCAAAAGAGAGGAACTATGCATCACCTTCCATTTCGTCGATAGAGAGGGGCTGTGCATCACCTTCTACCTCGTTGAAAGAGAGGTCCTAAGCATCACCTTCTATCTCATCGAAAGAAAGGTCCTGAGCATCACCAAGCCAGTAATCTCCTGCACTACTATCCATTTGCAAATAGAGAGAGAGAGAGAGAGAGAGAGAGAGAGAGAGAGAGAGCTCTCGAACACAGCAGCTCGGTGGCTATGGAGGCGGCAAGGAAGGCGAGAAGGTTCAAAACTGAGAGAGACACACAGGGAGAGGGACGTGCGAGGGAGGGAGGGAGAGAGAGAGAGGTGCTGGAGTGAAATCTCCCAACCGTAACCCCACCCCCCAACCCCGCCGCCGTCACCCCCCACCTCTTCTTAGGATTGCTTCCAAAGTTAAAAAAACATCCACTTTAAAAAGAAGTTTATTTGCCCTCCCCAATTCCAAAAAAATGCCCAAGTTTTTTACACACAAGAATCACGAAGCATATGTTGTGTCAAGCACACTTCTTTTTGTACCACCAAACCATGCTTTGACCCGCCAAGCACGATGCTTTCTTTCAACAACCCCTACCTAACGATATCATCATGAAATATTTTGCCCATACCAGTATCTTATGCAATGTGACTTGCCTTTATGGTTCAAGTGTATGTGATTGCATTGGGAGAGATGCCCTCTCTTTGCATCTGATGAAAATATCCCTTAGCTTCCTGATCTAGCTCTTGCCATATGCAAGCCTATGTGATTACATCTCGAGAGATAACCTCGCTTCCCATCTACTGAAAACAGCCCAGAGCTTCTTGGCCCAATCCCAAGTTGGGCATACCCCGCAATCAATGCATTCCAAACAGACTACATTCCTAAAGAACTTTTTGTGCGTTATGAAGTGCACCACATTTGGCATACATGTGGACCAAGGTAGTGCCAAGCATGACATTTTCTGTCAACAACCCCTAGATAACAATATCATCGTGAATTCTTTTGTCTATGGCTTCTACAGAGATCAACGATGGCATGGCACAGGTCAATGGCTGTAGGGATGCTTACCGCGCAAGTCTCCAGTAGCACCCATGGCGGGCAGGAGACACACACACACATACACACACACACACACACACACACACACACACACACACACACACACAATGATTGGGTCTATAGAGATCAACGATGGCATGGCAGAGGTCGCTTGTTGTAGGGCTGCATACCATGCACGTCTGTTGTAGCACCAATGGCGGACAGGAGAGGCACACGTATAAAGAGAGATTACAATGATCGACAGAACTCTCTCTCTCTCTCTCTCTCTCTCTCTCTCTCTCTCTCTCTCTCTCTCTCTCTCGCCTATGTCGCTGAGGTTGCTGGGAAATTTCGACAGGTGTCCAAGGGAGAGGATCGGAATCCCCTCCCCGATTATATATATAGTATGGCGAAGGCGGCCTCTCTCTCTTTCTCTCTCCCCCTTTATTTGTGCGCCACCAACATCTCTCTCTCTCTCTCTCTCTCTCTCTCTCTCTCTCTCTCACAGTCGTTGAGCTACTGCAGGACACACCCGTCGACGGATGAATCTGGTGTTGCCACGTTGCCGGGGGAGTGGGTCGGAATCCCTCCCCCATCATACTTAGTATTGAGTATAGAAGGTACAAGGTCATTAGATAACCTTCCAAAAGTTAGTTTTGTATTTATTTATTTCTTCGCAATCTCTATAACTTGGTAGATAACCTTCCAAAAGTTAGTTTTGTATTTATTTATTTCTTTCCAATCTCTATTAAAAATTAAAAGGTATTCCTAATGGCTTCAAAAAAATTTAAAAAGTATTCCAAATTCAAAGATTCTCTCAACAAAAACCAAAACAATGTGCTAGTCTATAGCGCGTAGCAATGGGCAATGATGAAGCACATAGATTTGCAACAATATTAACTAGGAAGGGTGGATACAACATTTTGAGAGAGAGAGGGAGAGGGGACACTTTGAAGAGAAGAAAACGATAAAGGAAGGAGAAGAGAAACACCTCTTTATATTTATATGGATACAAAACGTTTTATGACTTTCACCTTCATATGTCTTTTGACTTTCCACTTTCATTTGTTTTTTCATTTCTTAAACTCATTCGAATGTCTTTTGACTTTTCACTTTCATTTGTCTTTTCATTTCTTAAACTGGTCCTTCACTTGTGCACTTAATATGTTTTGAAAGAATTTTTATTTTTTGAAGATATGGAGACCTAATCGCTCTATTCATATATCATACTATTCACATAATATGCTAGGCTACTTGCTCTATTAATGTAATCTTAGAAGATTTGCATCGAAGGGCCTTTGTCCTTCCTTTCTCTCTTTCATGGCAGTATGAGATTTGAACAATGGACTCCTTCCGCCAGCCAATCTTTTTCATTTACGTGGAAACAACCAATCACTGAGTTATTTTGAAAACGATCTCTGATCAGGCCAGCAACACGTCCCTTCCTGCTTCCACCAAATATCATCTCCAGCAGCTTGCGATGAATTATCTCCCCTCCTGCATGCATGGATGGCATTTTTGCTCTTGCACGTTGACACTCGTCCGCTCTAAGATCTCCCCTCTTGGATGAATTACTTCGTGTCGGAAAAAAGCGTGCACCGATACAACGCTTTTCAATGGAAAAAGCATACCTGTCTCTCTCTGTGTGTGTATATATATATATACACACACGTGTGTCTCTCTCTCTCTCTCTCTCTCTCTCTATCTCTCTGTGTATAGATATATATATATACCTACCGATAGCGCTTTTCAATGAAAAAAGCATACGTGTATATTTGCACCTCGGCACTCGTCCACTCCACGCTAAATGGATTTTTCCAAAAAAAGCGTGCACCGACACAACGCTTTTCAATCGAAAAAGCAATACGTCTCTCTCTCTCTCTCTCTCTCTCTCTATATATATATATATATATATGCGCGCAGACCTAGCAGATCCATAGTAGTCACGAGCCATGAACAGGCTTGATGTCTTTGACATACAATCTATGGGTGAGCTAGAGCAGGCGCGCTCCTATCACGAGGATCTGGAGCGGTTGGAGCGCCTTTTGCCATATGCTGCACAGGAGGCGATGCAGCCGAAGCAAACTCGGAGTGCACAGCTTTTGAATGAGCATACAGCGAGACAAATAATCGACGCTATCATGGCTATAACACACCGCCTTATTCACTTCTATGAGCAACAGCAGCATCAATATTATAATCATCGGCAAGTGACCAATGCTGACGCTGATCATTATATGTTTGGGCTGTTTTACGAGAATGTGAAGGACATAATAGTGCGTGCGCAACCTCAGCGGTGCTGTCGTTCGAAATATTCATCTCGTGCAGTAATTGGAGGTGGCCATGCTGATGATAGGGACTCGGAATTGCTAGCCGACGTTGCTGCTAGTCCTGTGCAGTTTAGTGGCGCGGAGGCTTGTGGCCGCTTCCTCGATTTGCATGGTCTCTACAACCTGTTTCGTAACTCGGATACCCTCGTTCCGCGCCGTCCCTCAAAAGAGTCGAAGCCTAGTCCTCCTATGTCTAAGAAATCTAGGCATAGCCATTCCCAATTCCATCCACACAGCACAACCACTCCAGGATATGAGGAGCCCCTACAAGATGTGGATATTGGTCTCTCCCAATCATATGATGAGGCTTCCTCTCAAGTAAAATCTAGACATAGCCATTCCCAATTCCATCCACACAGCACAACCACTCCAGGATATGAGGAGCCCCTACAAGATGTGGATATTGGTCTCTCCCAATCATATGATGAGGCTTCCTCTCAAGGCAAGGAAGAATTAGACACCAAATTTTTGTTCACATACTCGCAATACCTTGAAGAGTTCCCTTGCTTTACTTTTGTTCCCCATAAAGATAAGCTCAGTCGAGCCTACAACAACTACCTCTCTTGCTTGATGGAATATTTGGTCTCTTTCTTTGACCGCACACGACCCTTGCAAGACATCAATGCGATTCTCCTCTCTGTGGAAAGGGATTTTGAGAGACATTGGCATGCGTGTGCTGTTTCCGGCTGGGAAGACGAGGCCACAGAAGAATTAAATGGTAAGGAGACAGTGGAAGAAGTATTTGACTCTGATTGTTCCTTGGAGCAACTTGTTGAGCTTGGGCCCATAAAGCTCAAATGTGCCTTGGTCTCTCTAGGATTGAAGGCTGGTGGCTCAATCCAACATAGAGCTGAAAGACTTTTACTTGCCAAGCAGATGAGTAGGTCGACTAGTGATCTTCAAGTATCAGCATTCAACTGCAAGCATAAATCTAAAATAACCAGCAAAGAGGTAGCATTAGCTGAAATGAAAGCAATGAGGCTATGTGAGCTTCTACGAGAAAACATCGAGGATACCAAAGCACATGTGGAGAGGATGGAGCACATCTTGAGCAATAGAGATTATGAATATGAGAAAGGCGAGCTGATGGACCATGCATTATTCAGTGAAGATGAAGATGAAGCATCTGATGGAGAGAAGAGGGTGTACAATCCCTTAGGGATTCCCATTGGGGTTGATGGGAACCCCATTCCTTATTGGCTTTTCAAATTACACGGGCTTGGCCAAGAATTCAAGTGCGAGATCTGTGGGAACGCTAGCTATTGGGGCCGTAGAGCATTTGAAAAGCACTTCACTCAAGATCCACGGCATCAGCGTGGCATGAGATGCTTGGGTATCCCCAATAGCAAGATATTCAACGAGATCACCTCCATCCAGCATGCCAAGTCCCTCTGGGAGACCACAATACGCCAAAAGCAAGCTTGCACCTGGCAACCCGAACTCGAAGAAGAACATGAAGATGACCAAGGTAACATCTATGACAAAAAGTCATACCTTCTCCTTCAAAGAGAAGGTCTTGTTCCTTGATTTCATTTTTTCTTTTTTGTTTAACCTTGATATTGTAATATTGATTCAAGAAATTTTAAGAGGAGGAGGAGCGTGCCATGCACTTTGAGTTAATGCTCTCTTGTCGAATGTCGAACCAAAAGCAGAGCACTAGCTAATCATAGGAAAAAGCTACTTAAAGCACAGTCTTGAACAAAAAAATATTCACGATAAAATTTTGGTGAGAAAAACTATTGTTGATGAAGTATGTCACACATGACCATGTTTTGGTCAACGTATGGGCCAAATGTGGTACACACTATGTTCTACAAAACTATTTTTGATGGTGTCTAAAATCCACTCCAATGTTACTGCAGTGAAGTGGTACTTCCTCTCTGCCTTGGTATACAAGGTGGATGCTACTTCAAACTTGGATTGCAATGAGTGATGTTGGAATTGTACTTGAGCTTTGCATGTGGCCATCGAGATCAATTGTGCATCAATCAATTGGTCCATCCCTAAAGCACAAGTTAAATCACACTCATTCTGCCCCTTGCATAGTGCTTTGAGCAGATTTGGGTGCTCCAAATCAATGCATGTGCTATAAGAAATACCTAATCTCCTGAAGGTATGCACGTGCCTTAAAAAATCATTCCAATCCATATTAATGCCTTCTTGTTGTGACAAGGCAAAGGAATGGGCAAGGACAATGCCAACTTCCATGTTGATCAATGATGTTATTAGTTTGGTAGATCAGATATTGTACGACTTAAAGAAGTCCTTCTTGAGATTCTTCTTGAAACCACCAATATGGAAGCCTCTTTCTGTGCATGAGTTGGAGGAAATCCACACTATGAAAATCACTCAACGTTTACCGTGACTCAATCAGCTTGTCAAAGGAGCACGGGGGGGGGGGGGGGGGGGGGAACGCTTGGAAATTGAAAAATTATATATTACCGCGAATATTACCGCTATTATTATCGTGCATAGTGCTGATCCATACTTTTTAGTGCTTAAACATTCATATTTGAATTTAAAAAAAAAAACTTGCTTTCAAAAAAAATAGAAACATGATTTTTATTTTTAAAAAATGAACAAAAAGTTCTACCACGCTTTTGTTACCGATTTTAACCAAAAAACATTCAAATTTGAAGATTTATTTTTGTTACGCTAATGATATAAATTGTCACTAGTGTGTGGCCGGCCGCCTGTGGCAGCCTCTCTCTTTCTCTCCCTTAATCACTCTCTCTTTGGCAGCCATCACCATTGAGCACTCCTCTCGCCTTTATCACCACAAAATTGCATGCCCTTCAACTGCTCTCTCTCTCTCTCTCCCCCTATGCGAGAATCTGAGACAAGCCTGTTCGTGATGCATTACCTTCCAAAGATATGAGCCAAGAGTCATCAGAAATGATTCCAACCCATTCACATTAGCTCACGACATTAGCATCCCAACCAACTGTGAAGGCTAGCGCTATGGTCGATCAAGTTGGCTTTGAAGTTGAGCAAAGCCATAAGATCGGCCTCATGGCAGAGGATGAGGTGAAAGCTAAACGCAAGCAAAAGCCAAGAGTAGAGCGACTTGTATAAATTTACATCCAAGGGTTGGACGAATTAAGGGTTTCCAATTTACCATGCGGAGCTACCTAGCTGCCTTCCATTGCTTCTCCTGCAATAGAGGAGAACGCAGACCCAGGACCTGACTTAGGTGAGCAATATTGACTATTGCCGATGCATGGCTTGAGCATTTGTATTGGTATTGTGTAGCTGGAGTACCGTAGATCAAGACAGGGTCGTAGACCTTGACATACCCATAGACTGGCAAAGCATAAGCATGAGAAGCAAGAGCAGGCATAATCACCTACTCGATTCACATAAATTAATGTGTTTGATAAAATAAAGAAGAGAGATAGGGAGTGTCATAATAACTAATATCTAATTTTCCCACTACAAGAGGTCACTTAAATTTCGGTGCCAAATTACCGGCGTCAATGGACGGCGTCGGTAAGTATGGAGGGAGATGAAGTTTTTTTTTAAAAATCAACTTTAAATTTCCGATGCGTGTTCTCATGTATTTTATGACGCCTGTTCCAATGCACTTTTCGACGCTTGTACGAATGCTTTTTCTGACGCCTCTATTGATACCTGTACCGTCCGACCCTGCAAAAAACAAACCGTGGGCTTTCCTTGCACATTTCTCTTCTTCTTGGGTCTTTTCTCTTGCTCTCTTCCTCCTCACCTCTTACAGATCTGGTGCGAAACAAGTTGCCAGAGGTGCTAATCTTGCTCGTAGACTACTTCATAGCACTAAGGTGAGATTGTTTTCAAGTTTACTTGTAGGTTTAGGGTTTAGGGTTTAGGTTTAACATGGTGTGTTTTTGCAGGTTCGAGATGTTTACAACACCTTTTCTTGCTCAAATAGGCCGCATGTGAGTGCTTGAACTTTTAATGCATATTGAATTTATTTGTATATCAATAAAATAAAATTTCATGCTTTAAACTTTCAATGCTTTAAAAGAAATTATGGTTTGTGTTGTGATTTTTTTTTTGAATTATAATAAAATTTCGGTTTGTTTTTATGAAAAAATCTTGTTTCGAAGAAATTTCATTTTGAATTATGTCGTTTTTGAAATGATGTGATTGATGAGATTTAGGTTTTAGGTTTCGGCTAGGTTTAGTTAAAGTTATATGTTTGGTTACGATATATATAGGTTATATGTTAAGTTATAAGCTAGGTTATGTTAGGTTAGCTTATAGGATGTTAATTATGTTAGGTTAGCTTATAGGTTAGGTTCTATGTTATGTTTAAATTAAAGGCTAAATCACATTATAAGTTAGGTTATGGGTTATATGATAGGTTAGCTAGATTATAGGTCAGGTTCAGGCTATAGGTTATACGTAAAAAGTTAGGTTAGGTTATATGTTAAGTTAACTCATGTTTAGGTTATAGATGGACATTGTGTTGGGACAATTAGAACTTATATACTTTTATATTAATTTAAACACTTACCGGTGAAACGTCTAAACACGATCATCTACCAGCGTTTAAACCATAACCCTCTAACCCTGTTAGCAGACTAAAATGGTCAAGCACTACACTAATTAGATTTGGAGCGACCAAATCAAAAGTTGCCAAACCTAAGAGGATTTAGCGGCCAAAACAAAAGTCGCTAATCTAAAGCCGATAATCCTTAGCATCTATCCCTAAGAAGACTAAATAGCCTAACGATACCCTAATATGTTTTAGAGCGCTTTACATTAGCGGCTTTACATAGTGTGTCATAACCATCCGAACACGGTGTGCCATCTATTAGGGGCCAAACCAGAATCCATAGAACCGTAAGCAGCTAGCCCTAAGCAGATTGAAATGTAAAACCGCTACATTAATCCAATTTGGAGTGGCCAAACTTAGGCAACTTTACATAGTGCACCCTAACACTCCAAAATACGGCCATCTATTAGCGACTAAACCAACACTAGTCCTAAGACGCTAACCCTAGTTGGACAACCCTAAGCGGATTGAAATTGCTAATTACTATCCTAATCCAATTTGGATCAGTCTAACCTAAGCGGCTTTACACACCATACTATAAGTTCTAACTGTCCGAGCACAACGTCCATCTATTAGTGGCCAAACGAAGATAACTTGTGTACTTCTAAAAACGCAAACGGACTTTGGTTAGGTTAGGTTATAGATTAGGTTTAGATCATAGGTTAGGTTATGTTAGGTTTAGGTTATAGGTTAAGTTAAATTATAGGTTAGGTTAGAGCTAGCGACAAATAGTAGGCAAAACACAAACGGACTTCAAAGATGACTCGTATACCTTAAAAAACGTAAACGGACTTCGATTAGATTAGCCTATAGATTAGGTTTAGGTTATAGGTTATGTTAGGTTAGGTTAAGTTTATGTTATAGGTTAGGTTAAAGCTAGCAGCAAATGAATAGTAGAAAAAATACACACGGACTTTGAAGATGACTCGTGTACTTCTAAAAATGCAAACGGACTGGACTTTGATTAGGTTAGGTTTAGGTTATAGATTAGGTTACGTTAGGTTTAGGTTATAGGTTAGGTTAGATTATAAGTTATGTTAGAGCTAGCAGCAAATAGTAGAAAAACATAAGCGGACTTCAAGAATGACTCCTGTACTTCAAAAATGACTCGCAAACGGACGCCGGTTAGGTTTTGTTATAGGTGAAGTTATAGGTTAGGTTTAATTTGGTTATAGGTTAGGTTAGATGCACAAAAACTTCAAAAACACAAATATATAGTCATTGACCCTGTGGTCCTAATCTCCGTGCACCTTTGGACCGAGGTGTGCGGGGATCGGACATGGCTAGAGAATGTGAGATTGTTAGAGCGTAAGCTAGCAGCAAATAGTTCAAAAAATGCAGTCGGACTTCCAAAGTGCACACAGACTTCAAGAACCTTAATATATAGTCATTGACCAATAAAGACGAAATTATTACCCTATGGTCCTAATCTTTGTGCACCTCTAGACCGAGGTGTGCAGGGATCAGGCCTAGCTAGAGAATGTGAGGTTGTTGGAGCTAGCAGCAAATAGTTGAAAAAACGCAATCGGACTTTTAAAGCGCACACACACTTCAAGAACCTTAATATATAGTCATTGACCAATAAAGACGAGATTATTACCCTGTGGTCCTAATCTCCATGCACCTCTAGACCGAGGTGTGCGGGGATCAGGCTTGGCTAGAGAATGTGAGGTTGTTAGAGCTAGCAGCAAATAGTTGAAAAAACACAATCGGACTTTCAAAGTGCACACACACTTCAAGAACCTTAATATATAGCCATTGAACAATAATACGAGATTATTACTCCGTGGTCCTAATCTCCGTGCATCTCTAGACCGAGGTGTGCGGGGATCGTCGGGCGTAGCTAGAGAATGTGAGGTAGGTTGTCATGTACTTAGTACTGTGTAGTTATAACAACTAGAGTGTTTTACTTATTTGTTGCATCATTGGTAGATAAAGTATGGACGATAGGATGGCGTGTCCTTGTGCGTATTGCAAGAATCAGATCTTTTGAAATTGAAAAATTTGCAACCAACACACGCAATCACGTTCTCTTTCCGATTGAGCAACTAGAAAACCTGCAGTATCGATCCCATGATCTAGAGACTGAAGGTCAAACTCCGCAAGTAGATATTGCTCCAACTTCATCCCAGAGAAGACAATTTTCAAATGAGCAGTCATCGACTGAGTCCTCCCAACCAATACTTGATGTGGAATTTCAAGAAGTAGAGATGGAGAAGATGTTGGATGAGTTCTTTAACATGGATCCCATCATTTAAAACATAAAAGACGACAACATTGAACGTAATATTGCGGATCAACCTTAGTCACCCTATTCATATCGATGGCATGATAGCAACAATAAAGAGGCGAGATGATGCAAAGTTTTGCACGCATGCCACTTTACAGTTGTGCAAAAAATTCATTTTTCTGTTCCACGTTGGCAATGCTTAATTTACAGGCTGTCTACGGTGGTCTGACGTCTCAGTCACAGAGCTTTTCAGATAAATACATTGTATCCTATGCATGATAAAGTGCAAATTACAATTCAATAATGTGATCTAGGGACTGATTTTTACATGTAACGACAGGTTGCTCAATGAGCAAATCTTGCCAGAAGGGAATCACATGCCCCCTACCCGTCCAACCGCTAAAAAACTTCTTACTAATTTGGGCTTGGATTATCACAAAATACATGTATGTCCTAATGTATGTATAGATTTTGCAATGAGTATGAAAATTTGGAATAGTGTCCCAATTGTGGATCAAACACGTATAGGGAGGACACACAAGGAAAATTTATCCCTACAAAGGTCCTTCAACACTGGGCCTATCATTCCAAGAATAAAGAGCACGTTTAGGTGCAAGTTCATAGCTACTTTGATGACATGGCACTCAAATACTAGATGATCAACAGATGATGTGATGCAGGTACCTACCAACTCTCGTGCATGGAAGCATATAGAGGACAGTTGGCCTACATTTAAGAACGAGCCTCGATGTATCCGCTTTGGTCTGGCAATGGATGGAGCAAACCCATTCGGATTACGGATTTTGTCATGGAGCACGTGGCCTATTTGTCTGGTTAATTATAATCTTCCACCATGGCTAGCTATCAAGAAGGGCCATCTATTGTTTTCATTGATCATCCCAGGAAAGTACAAAGCAAAGAACATGGACGTCTAACTGGCACCGCTTATAGAAGAGCTCTAAATCTTGTGGACAGGAATCGATGTGGTTAATATGTCCCAACCAATTGGACGACGGAATGTACATGTGCAAGGAATTATCATGTGGATCATGCACGATTGGCCAAGCTTCGGTGAGTGCTCAGGTAAGTGCCTTTGAAACCCTCACACACATGTGATTCTTGGCTATGCCAACGCTTTTATATTTTAATTTTGTGATGTTTTAGGCTTAAACTCAGACAATCATGCATGTCCAAAATGTGGTGAGTCACAATTTTAGGTCGTTTACATTGTCCTAATGGCCGAATTTTATTGAAATTCATTCTTTGAATTGGATGTTCCGGTCGATCTTTTTTTCTGGTTTGGGTTTTAATGGTTTTTTGTTTGCCTGGTTTCACAGAAATTCCCTTTTACATGACGGATATTTTTGAATTTCTAACTAGCACAAGGCAAGGCTCGGCTCTTCTTAGTTTTTTTCATGTTTTCTCTAGCATTTTTATAGCTCTTGCTTCGCTCATGGTGGTCACCTTTGTGGATTTAGTTTACACTACGTTATTCAATTTTATTTTTTAAATTTTATTATTTTTGTGTTTTTTTTTACTTTCTAAAAAAAAGTATGTTTTTGAAATTTAATGAATTTTTAAAGCTTTCTATGATTTTTCATTGATTTTCTAAATTTTTGATGATTTTTCTTTAAATTTTTGAGTTTCTATCAATTTTTTCTATCTTTTTTTGAAATTTTTTTGTAGCTCTTTTTCTGTGCTTTTGTGATTTTTTAGATTTTTATTTGATTTTTTTCCTATTTTTTACTAAGTGTTTTTGAATTTTTTGAATCTATACTAATTTTATTTTATTATTATCGAAAAATTTTATTTCTTTTGGGCTTTTTGATAAAATTTTGTTCTTTATTTGACTTTTTAATCTAATCTATTATGATTTTTTTAAAAGTAATAATTTATTTCTTATTTGTTTACAAAAATATTTATTGAATAAAAGCTAACTAGCTTACCAAAAAGTGAAAGAGCCACGATCGCTTTCTAAAACAGTAAGTAATTGATAATAACTAGAATTACATAAGGTGAAGCCGTGTTTGGGAATGTCTATTTTATTAAGCCGTGTTTAAATTGTAGGATTTTTGAACTAAGTTTTGACATCATTGCACCGATTTTTCTTCTCTTTACCATGGTTTTCTCATTAATCTATATATATATATATATATATATATGCATAGGGGGATTTGGAAAGATTGTGCTTACTGTTGCAAATGCTAGTTCTTTAACACTTGTTGATGCCCTGTATGTACATGGGATCAAAAGAATCTATTGTCTATCTTTGCACTTGCTTGGTCTTGTTATAACGTTATGAATGACAATTGTAAACTTCTGATCTTTAATTTGGATGATAAAATTATGGCATCAGGAACTTTGTGATATTGGCTTTACAAGCTCAATTCTTATAGCAAGCGTGTGCATAATTTTGAAAATGCATTCAAAAGGTTATTTTGGATGAGAAACTTTGGCATACATGTTTTGACATTTAAATGTTGTTAGCTTATTGCATTTGTAGAGATTTTAGATGGTTGCTTTGTTACCTCCCCTTGAGGAACCATTTGGGCATGTATGTGGAGGTTTTGACTTGGGTAAGATGTGACATTCTAAGTTTCCAAAGGACGATTTAGTGTAGGAAACTTTTACAAGTTTTATTTTGTTCACAACGATATTGTCAATGGTTTGCTAGAGACACCATCTTTGTCAATTTTCCTATACTTTTTAAGTTCCATGATTATCCCAATTAGCATGACCAAAGCAGATTCTAAAGTGTTTATGGGCTTCAAAAAAAAAATCTATGGTTGAAAATGTATTTAATTGTTTTGTGGGGACCCTTTATTCAAATTGAGGAGGGAAATATATGTATCCTCCGCTATCTTCTCTCTTGGGATGCTAGTAACTCATAATACGCCCTTTAGGGCTATTAGGAGCCCCACTCAGCTTGAGATGGTGAGAGCCATTGATACAAGCTATTTAAAGAGAAAAATTAGTCATGGATTTTAATTTGAATTATGATTGGACACTTTCTTGCAAGCTGGAGAACCAATCCCATTGTGCACATATAAAGACATGAGACCCTATGCTACCTAGCAAGTCTAAGCTAAACATGAAAAATTGATGCAAGGTCCACCACTTTTCCAAGTTAAGCTCCATTGAAGCATAGAGTTCCACAAGATCCACAGTCTAAACTAGACATGGAGAATTGATGCAAGGTTCACCACTTGTCCAAGCTAAGGCCCATTGAAGCATAATTAAGAGCCACAAAGGTCTATATTTTAAGCTAAGAATGTATAATTGATACAAGGTCTACCATTTATCTAAATAAGCTCCACATATGATATGTTTTAGCATGGGGGCTTTCATATCAAGGTCCACCACTTGTCCAAGCTAAAATCCATAAATCATTATCTGAATGAAGTTAGACAATTTGCATTGTTTCAACGGAATTCAACACTAGTGAGTAATAATATGCAATCTTCATATGTGTTCACTCTGTTAAGTAATGAAATCATGGCCTCAAGACCCATCACTTGTTCTATCTAAACTCAATGTGAGACATGGAAATAGCAAGATAGGGGAGCATTCATTTAACAATTATTATTTGGAAAACCAATAAATTAATAAAACCAAAAGGAATTAAAATTTGTGACTACTCTTACAAATGAATAAGTGTGATCTAGTGTTGACAAATCTACGATTACAATTAAAGTCTTTGTGTGCAACAAAAGATCATGAGTTAGTAAAAATTATCTCTCTAGTTTGGCAATTGCAAATTGAGAAAAAATCTCTCAAGAAAATGGCATTGTCCACTTCATTATATTGGGCTTCTATCTCAAAACTTGTATTTCATTGAGTTGCTTCTACCAATATCCTTTATGAAGGTTTTGCAAGAAGCCATAAAATGAGAGGCTCTTTAGATACCATATAAATGAATGTACTTCAAGCATGTGTATTGAGATTAAAAACATGTTTGTACTACCTTAGGGATTTTTTATATCCATCCTTAGAAGAGTGTTCTCATTAAGCACCATATTTATGTAAGCCTTTGCAATGGTTAGCTTCAAAGATCCCTTTTTAGTACAACCCAATCTCCTAGCTAAAGAAACCAATTGTGATCCTTCATGATGTCAATAGATGTACCTTCCTTTGCCAGAATTTATTTTCTTTTTTCTCTTCTTGCTTAACTTTGATGTCTTGAATCACTTGTTCGACCCAATTTTTCTTCAAGGATACTTTTGCCTATGTCCCCTTTTGTAGGTGGTATTATTTTAGCAAATAATACCTTAGCTAGTCAAGTATCATCCTTAGGCTTACTCCATGACTTCTTTATATTCACTATCATTTGTCATTGCAAGTTTTCCATAATGCTTAGAAGTAATTAGTTCACCCACATCCCTACTCTCATCAAGCTGAAAAAAATAGTGAAAAAGTTCCTCCAATAGAATACTGTCAAATCTATTTTTAACATCAAACTATGGTGGGAAAATGAAATTGTTTGAAAGTGAAACACATCCCTTGTAAGGAGAGTCATCAATTGTAAGAATGGATTTCTCAATATCTACCCCAGATGAAGCAACATTTGGTGATGATATTTCATCAAGAAAATTTTTATTCTCTTTTGATATGTATTGCATTGTTGAAGCATTGATTTCTTGGTTCTCATTATTGTACGCTTGTTCAAGCTACACACCACTAGCATTTTACATAGAATTGTCATCCATCTTGGGAGCTTCAAAAACAAGAGGATCATTGGATTCTATAATTGTTGATTGAGCCATAGGAGATTTTTCTATCTCAATTTGTGAATCTAATAAATCCCCCGTATGTAAAGAGGTACATTTCTTCCATGGTGTCAAATGGGATCAAATGTGTAGTGAACACTTTCTTGGACATTAGAACATTGAGAGTTATTTATGTAGCCTGTTGCATTTCCTTCTTCTACGCAGCCAACTATGTACACTCAATATTCCTCTTTATCTACTTTTGGGTCCTCTAGAATATAATATTTAGAAGCTCTTGGAAATGTTTTTCATAATCTTTTACAATCTTTAAATCTATACTTGTCTCCTCCATAGTTCAAAATAGTAACACTAGTTGTATACACAAATAACCCATGACCAACTCCTTGGATACATGAAAGTCAAACTTCAAAGGACACATCCTTAATATGAAAAATTGTATCTTTGAAATAGGAAAGGTTGGTATCCCCAAAGGATCTTCATACCAAGTATAATGTGAAATACACTTACTTTTTATAGCACTCAAGTCCTTTTTATTTGCAAAACAAAGGAAATTTATCATGCATATAGATCATCCCAATCCATAGGAGTGATACGAATGTTGTACATAATACAATGGTTCCATCATATAAAAGACTAAGAACGCCTCTGAAAAAATTCCTCTATGTTTGGAGGGTACTCCTAGAAAAATCCTAGATATCACATGTGATCATGTGATTTAAATAAAACAACCCCTCTTTTCCCACTTTTCAATGTCAAATTGTACTCTATAGAGATTAAAATATACCCTTTTGTGAAGCACACATGATACACCTTCACATCTACAAGGTGAATCCTTGGGCTCTAAGGGCTCCAATTTTAAGAAGTAAAGGCAAATGCAAATGTTTTGTTTTAAAGGTCTACCATTTCTCCAAGCTATGCTATAAATGGAAAATCAAAATGTCGACAACGCACTTTGATACAAGGTCTATCACTAATTCAAGATTTACTATTAGTGCTTGATGTGTCAGGGTAATTACCTTTTTTTATTGTAACTAAGGTCTTAGTCTTAAGCCTTAGGGGCATGTTTAAACAGATACTTTATGCCTAGGTAGTTTTAAATACCCAAGCTATCTTGTGGCGTGTAGTAGTTTTTTGAGGTAACCAACGACGTAGTTGGCAGTTGTACTTCTTGCAGTCGTCTTGAGATGTTGATGATTATAGAATACTATAGAACCTTCTTCTTCTTTATCATGGTGTCTATCTCTTATTTCTTTGCATTCCTATGACTGAATGTGCAGTTTCTTGCATTAGTTTAATGTATTTTTCATGGTTTATGGATCAAATACCTGTTAGGGTTGTGTACCCCCTAACACTTTGGCGATCCTACCATTGTTTCAAATTCAACCTGAACCATCAGGCAGTCAAGAAGATAGCACAGTGTTGACATGCTAGTTGACATTGACCACCTGAGGGAATTCTCAAATTGGGTAAACGCGGATGAAGAGTTTGAGGAGTATGGAGAAAAATTCTTGGAGGATTTCTTCCCAAAATTACCAAGGGAAATCAAAATTGTGATTGCTGAAAAGGTAGTTACATCCTTGTTACCATTTGGTACTTGCAATTTTCTTAAACATCACTCGGGGTGCACCTTTAAGAAACTACTCATATAATGTGCGTTCGAAGGGTATTAGAAAAACCCCTTTTACTTACATGCTCACGGTAATAAAATGAACCCTATTTCTTTAAAAACTTATGGGTTTTTTTTTAAATCAAATAAAAAACCCCTTTTGTAAGTATAATTTTGTAAAAATTTGAAATTTTTGACAATTAAAAAACCCATTCATTTGAGCTCAGGTGGTAACCTACATGTTTAAGAGGTGAACCCCTTGAGAAACATCATAACTTGTGTGAGAGGAGAGTGTTGGGACATAACTTAAGACAACAGGGAAGAATCAATGCATGAGTGAGTCAAGGTAGGGTTCTAATGTATCACAACATTCATATGGTACAAGGTTTAGATTAAGGAGAGAATTTTACGCAAGGGGAAGATAGTAAGAAGAGTCTAGTAGTGATGAACAAGAAGAAACTATAAGGGAGGTTGCTGTAGGAGAAAAAATTATTGGGGAGGGGACTAAATTTCAAAGACCTAAACATAGGCTATAGTAGACCCCACCTGCAAACCAAGGAGGCTGACAAACAATTCCCATAGAAAAACCACTCTTGGCACAATTGTTTGATATACTACTAGCTCAGACAATTTTCAGGGCAAGAAAACAGTTGTAGTTTGTACCATGAGGGGTACCTACTTTACCTTTCAATCCACTCCTGGAAAGAGTACCCACAACACTTTCAATACCTCCAATGGTTGCACCAAATCCCAAAGTGGGCAAAAAAGAGTTCAGCGAGAAAAACTCCCAAGATGCTAATAGCCACGTTGGTTAGTTTCAAACAAGGTGTTCTGCAAGTGGATATGAGATATTACGGAGGGTATTACATTCGGATGCAATGAAGAAAGAGCATTTTGCAGCAAGACTACAGGGTAAATCCATGGACTCATTATTGCAGTATGGCATGATAGCATTTGCTGATTATAATGATTTGAAGTAGAGATTCTTATTAAGGTTCAAGGAGAACAAAATACCTAAAGACATTTTGAAGAAATTGAGAAAGTTGAAGCAAAAAGATTTGTTGGTTGAAGATTATGCACAGAAGGTTAGAAATTTGAGCAACAGATTAGAGGCAGCACATTAGCCTTCTATAAAGCAATTGCAAGATTACTTTTGTAAGGGACTTAAAAACGGAGTTTAGAAGTGCAATAGTAGGAAGACCCCCATTAGCAAATGCATAGGATTTTACTGATTTGGTTGAAATAGCTACAAAATCTATAAGAAGATATGGACAAAAGCTAGAACTAAAGGAAAAGAAGAAAAAAGATTCAGACTCAAGATGAGATGATTTGGAGTTAGATGATGAAGATTCATATCAGGAGACTAAAGAAGGAACTAATACTGAGGATGAACATTGGTCAAAAAAGAAGAAAAAAAAGAAGAAGAAAAAGGAAAGAGGAAGCAGAAGAAAGATAAGGATAAGCAAAAGAAGGAAAAGAAACAACAAAAGGAAGTAGTAATTGTAGATGCAACCAACAAAATCATTCAGGATAAACTGCAAAGAATTGGCATGAACCAGTTTGGAATGTCAGGAAAAACATATTGTCAGGTATGTCAAAGATTTGGTCATGAGTATGAAATTTGTTATTATAATCCAGATATCAGGGGAACAAGACCCGAGTATATTACTCAAAAAATGAGGGAGGCAGCTGCAAATGTGGTAGCTCCTCAAGGGGGTAGCAAGAGATATCAGGGACTTGTACCTCAAAGAAGGTTCTAGAACCCAAATAATTGGGGATACCAAAACAGGGTTCATAATAATGTGAAACCATTACAATGCAATTATTGTGGAGCAGTGGGACACAAACAAGCACCTGATTGTGAACTGTGGTGTAGACACAAGAATGATTTAGCCATCCCTATTATCAGGTACAACCTTGGGGGAGTTCACCTCTTAGACATTAAGGTTACCACATGATTTCAAATGAATGGGTTTTTTAATTGCCAAAATTTTTAAAATTTTAACATGGTTATATTAATAGAAGGGGTTTTTAAATGATTTTTTAGAAAAACCCGTAAGTTTTTTAAGAAATAGGGGTCACTTTATTACCTTAAGCATGTAAGTAAAAGAAGGTTTATCAATACCCTTTGAACGCATGTTATATGCGTAGTTTCTGAAAGGTGCACCCCCCAAGGGAACAACACTAATTATAGGCCTCAAGAATAGAATCAACAACTTCCACCCCATTAACAACAAAGACCTCCAGGTCATGCTAATTTAGTGATGCTTGAGGAATGGATTGAAGAAGATTGTACTGATGAACAATGGGTTTTGGAAAGGGTGGAGTTTCATCAGGACGAACAAAAACCTGATCAAAAAGTATAGGAGTGTCAGTCTACTCAGGGAATGGCTAAGCACTACAATTGTGACTACGCAGCTTGTATCCAAGTTTAGAATATTCACAAGAGTAGTGGATGCACTGAAGTTATGGCTGTAACAAGGTCAAAATAAAATCCAAGAAAGAAAATTGTGGATGAAAAAGAAGGGTACTCTAAATTGGAAGGAGTAAAAAGAAATGAGAATAGAAATACTTAAGGAAGTGTCACGGTCCCAAGGAGAGAGTATACCACATGAGGAATGGGAGTTGCTCCAGGATCCTTGGGTAACCAAGGAAAAAGAGCAATAGAAAGAAGCAAGATTGTACTGAAAAAGCATGACAGTGGTGATGATTTTTATGAAGCTTTGTTGCCAGCTCCAATAGGAATTTTTGCAAAGAAAATGTTGAGGTTGGTACCTACATTTTCACAGCAATTGTTGAAAAGACCGACTAATGAATTGGAAGGAACAAATCAGTCAACAGGTAAGGAAACTAAAGAAAATCTCTGTGGGAAGTATGTGAAGTCCTACCAATGGATGTTGATTACAAGGTACCAGTAGTGGGGGTATCTATTGGAAAAGTGTTTATACTAGGAGTATTTTTGGTTCTAGAGTTAACATTGTCTTGGAATCAACCTACAAACGTATGAATCTCTTGAAATGGGATCCAACACCTTTTTAGGTTAAAATGATAAACCAGAGATGGGTTCAGACTTTGGGAATGTTGAGGAATTTGCATATTTTAGATGGCGGAATTTTGTAGCCAAGTTTGTAGTCCTCAGATTGGAAGACTATACTTTCTCTTATCCAATGATATTGGGTACCTGCATTTTCACAGCAATTGTTGAAAAGACTGACTAATGAATTGGAAGGAAAAAATCAGTCAACAAGTAGGGAAACTAAAGAAAATCTATGTGGGAAGTATGTGAAGTCCTACCAATGGATGTTGATTACAAGGTACCAATAGTGGGGGTATCTATTGGAAAAGAGTTTATTCTAGGAGTATTTTTGGTTCAAGAGTTAACATTGTCTTGGAATCAACCTGCAAACGTATGAATCTCTTGAAATGGGATCCAACACCTTTTTAGGTTAAAATGATAAACCAGAGATGTGTTCAGACTTTGGGAATGTTGAGGAATTTGCATATTTTAGATGGCGGAAGTTTGTAGTCCTCATATTGGAAGACTATACTTTCTCTTATCCAATGATATTGGGAAGGAACTCGTTAAGATCAGCAAGAGTAAAGCAGTTATAGAGAGCATAATCCATAATGATCAAAAAGGAAAATAAGAAGGTCCAAATGCAGATGGATGCAAAAAAGGTAATACCACTTGGGTTTAGGGCACTACATCCAAAAGGATTGAACATGGTAGAAGAAATTCGAGAGGATGTAGAGGAAGAATTTCTTAGAACCAATTCACCACAAAAGAATACCGATGATCCAACGAACAAAGTGGTCCTCCATGATAACTTTAACTTACATGAGAATTCAGAGAAACCTTCTCAAATTAGGAAAAATTTTGGAAAGGCTGCCCAAGGCTATTGCTTCTCATCTATAGCTCAACAAAAAATGGCCAGTGCCATAGTTCAAAAGGAGGTGCTATCAACAACCTTTAAGAAGAAATAAGAAGAATGGCAACAAATGTCACACATTTCATGCAAATGTTTCAAATCCCAAGCTAGGGTATTGCACCAACTTAAAGGTCTCCTGCCAGACAATCCCATTCCCTTTATTTTATATGACAACATATTTGAGGTTTTGTGGGAGACGATCCACGAGAACTTTGTAACTTCTAAGGTGGCTAACTCCCATGTTTGAGTTGGGAAGACTCTGATGTAGGAGGACAATAGGACCAAGAACTCTATGGAATATATTCTTGATTAAGCAAAGGAGTTTTTGATCCCCACTCCCAATGACGGATACACTAGCTATACAATCCTAGAACATGAAAGGGTTGAAGACCTAGTAGAAGAATGCCCTCTTCTAGGAAGAAATAAGAAAGGATAAGGATGTCAATTGTTGGGCCATCCAGGAACATCACGTGGATGCTCGCAACAAAACAATGTAGGCACTGGGGAAGAAGTTGGTGTTCTATGGAGAGGGATTGGACGAGTACAGTGGTAATGGAATTGATATTTTGAAAACTAATACAGCTGAAAAGGTGAAAAAGTATGATCGAGTTATGGGCTATGTGAAAGAATATCACATTTATGGACATTTTATTATTTAAGCGCTCTTTATGATCTATGACCATTTAATGTCCAGCTCACCAATATCTATTCATTTTGAGTATTTAGAAATTTATAAATAAATGTGTGCGAGAGGAAAATGCTCACTTTTGCGTGGGGGGATATTGCACCTTGCATCTATGTTCATCTTGTCCTCTCTCACCTCTCCTCTCTCCGTACCTGTGTAGCACTCCATTCTAGGAGGTGCACTTGCATGTGCTTTCATGCTCTCTCACACTCTCTATTTCTCTCAGATTTGTGTATTTTCCTTGATCGTGTGTATGTGCAATGCGCTAGGTATGTAGATATATTTATTTATTTCTCGTAGCATGTTATTTTATGTATTTTGTAGGGACACCACCTTTTCGTCTGTAGCACTGGTATCAGAGCCCAGGTTCTTGACTTGTGACAACAATGTAGATATTGCGTTTTCACATCAAAAATAAGTGAAATCTCAAAATTCTATTTTCTTTTTAATCTTGTTGTTTTAATCCTCATTAAAGCTGCATATCCCTTACAATCTCTCGTATAGTAATAGTCATGATATTTTGCACAGTGAGCACTAGACCCTAAGCATGGTAGCATAATCATTAGTTTTGTTAAATATTAGTATAACTTGTCAATGTAGTCAGAGATGCATATAAGCCTATGTGCAATTAGGAAAAGTACTTAGTTAGAGTGGATATATATATATATATATGTTTGTGTGAGAAAAAACAGCACTAGTCAGGTTCAAGGATGCACTCTAGGAAAAGAACTCTTAAAAAATTGCCTATGTAGATATTACAAAAGAAGCAAAATTTAAAGGTGTTTGCCATTCTAGGTAGTCACATTCCAAGAAATCAAGAATACTATCAATGCTTGAGTCACATTATAGGAACAGTCCCAATAGACCTTCAGAATCTCCCATCCAAGAGCGTGTGATTGTGAGGCCAAGTTGATTAGCTGAAAGATGGGGCACAATAAATGTAGCAAAAGAATTGGAGTTTTTTTTTTCTTCGTAATCATATCCTCCAAAAGGAATTGGAAGAATGAGATGGATCAGAGAAGTTACAGTGAGCATGCGCATTATAATTAGTTCAAACACCCACATAAGTCTTTGCAATCATCATCATGGACATTGAGCAACAATGCTTAGCATGGTAGGGATAGCATGACCACACCAACAATAGTAATGGAAATAGCAGCAATGGTAAACAATGCCAATCACCCAAACAAATCTGCAATGCCTTGTCCACAATGCACGGTCCACTCAAGCACCTCAATTGTGTGTTAGTAGTAGAAAAACTTGCCGCCCATTTTGAGACACGTGCTACTACACAACCGGTGGACTCCAGGCCCCAACCACTCATACCAAGCATTTTGCAACCACCTCCATGCCCACCAACCAAGAAACATGTCTCTTTGTAAGTGCTGTACCAAGTGTGTCACTAGATATGACCACATGGTAAACTCTCAGCTCTCATGAATCCATCCTTTTATTATGCATCCCACAAGATTTGTCCATAGGGAAAAATATTTCATTTTTCATGATCCATCTTGTTAGGAGATTTTTGCATATGCTATTTTTGTGATTAAGTATGAACCTAATGTTTTACAAGATACTACCATATGGAAGAATCTCAAGTATTTAGACTCTTAAGAACTTTGAGCGTAGCTATAACTCTCTTTCTAGTAGTTAATGCATCTACGTTTCTAAAAGATATGACCATATAGCCAAATCTCACTTTTGGTGTTACAATTTTTTTTTTCCATATGACCAAATGTAACTTCACGTTGATCCATCTATGAAGAAAAGTTGAGAATAGGTACACTTCTATATATGATTGAGTGATATACTCATTGTGATGTGCATCTATTTTTCTACAATATATATCCATATGGCCAAATATCACTCCTCATGGATCCATATATTAAGAAGACTTGAGTGTGATTAGATGATGTAGCAAGGCAAAGATATGGCCATACGGCCAATTACTACTCCTCTGGGATCCATCTAATGCTATATATGATTTGTCCATATGACCAAATGTAACTTCTCATGGATATCGTGACATGGCCAAATCCATACTTCTCATGGACCTATCTTGTTAATATGTGCTCCATAAGATATGACCATATGGTCAAATCTCACTTCTAATGGGTTCATCTATTTAAGGAGTTTATACATATGTACAATTTTTATGTAATAGACTAGTAGATGTATTGTGGCACAATTGATGGCCATTAATTGGCCAAGTCATAATCCTCATGAATCTAGTGTTTCACAGGTTATTTTCTTATGGCCAAATCTTAAGAATCGAGAATTGTAAGGACTTTCAACATATGTATAGTTCTATTTATAATTTTGATATGCATATAAATTTCTAGAGATATTATGTCCAAATGGACAAATCTCACACTTTTTCTATGTGATACATCTAGTGTTATATAAAAATAACACCATTTTAAGTAAAACGGAAAAAGAATCTTGTAGAGTCCCATTTCCCATTTGGTATGGGAAATTTTCATATAATTTGGGAATGTTTCAAATAAGCTTTGTTGTTGTTGATTGCACGTGCTACATTATTCAAGTTGAAGAGTTGCTTTCTCAAATAAATGGTGGTGTTTGGAAATACCTTTTTTAATAAGATTTTTCTTTCCTATTGGTGTTGATGAACACCTCATAGAATCATGTTGATTGATGGGAGAGTTGATATATCTCATGTTGCATCCATACATGCTCCAAGATTCTTTCTTTTTTTAAACAAATACAATTACCAAGTCATAGAAAAATGCTAGCTTACAATAGTACAAAAATAAGATTTTTTCTTGTGTTCCCATTGTTCAAAAATAAGGAAATCGTGCAACGACGTGCCATACCTTTGTACCCAAGAAAACAATGCACCAAGATATAAGATATGCATAGCATAGAAAATGCTATTCATTTGCTCCAATTAAACTAGTTTGTGCCTTGCCCCACAAGAATGGGTGGGATTCGTATGGTTTCAGAAACTCTCCCACCCCTTGGAGTCCATGAACACACTATTGATCAATTCACTCCCAACACTTTGGGTCAATAGTATTTTAGCAATCCTCATAATGTTCATGGATTGTGGGATTTTTCTTTTGATGTTTTGGTGCCCAGTAGTGAATGAAAACTTTCTTGTGGTTAGGAGATGAGATATCTACATCAATATCTAACTCTGTAACTCCTAGTCATATTGGATATTTTGGATCTGCAAGTCTCAGAAGAGAAAAATTCCCTTTCCTCACATCAATGTGAGGTCTAATATCTTCCTACAGCCTTGCACTTTGAGGACTAGCAAACTGATCATTTAATTCTTTGCATCCTTGATACTCAGCTATGTATTCCTCTATATGTTTCATTTGGTGAGTCTCAACAGTCTTTGGCCAAAATCCTATATAAATTGACCAAATTGCTTATTGGTTGGTTGTTCAAGCTCATCAATTATCTTTTTCCAATACATAATATCTGGCTCCATGTATTTTTTTTATAATTGTGTTTCTTTCCCTTGAATGCAAAAAATCTTCTCCAAAAATCAACATATATCTTAATCCCTTGAAAAACTAGTACGGACTATTCCTCACGTAATCGGCTATAGGTCCCACATTTGGGGAGCCTTTTGGTAGTTTAGGTCTTCCTTGATCATCCTTTTTTTACGACTCAATTCTTGATTCCCTCAGCACCCAATCAGGCGACTGAGGTGTATTTGTACTACATTATAGGAGTTCACCTTGCATAGAAAAATGAAACTAAAGTGGTTTAGAGTGTCGAACCAAAGTATCCAATCCATCGCACATGTACCCTTGAACAAAGGACTTGAAGTCAGGAACTTGCATCATCAAAAAGGTGTTGGCACTGAGCTTTCACATTTGTGAAAATTTTTCATCAAATGTGGAAAAGTGAATGTCATTCTAACTCGCTCTCTAACAACCTGTTGAACATTGCATATGTGTCCTCATGTGTATGACCCATAATTAAGAATCCTAATTGCACAGTTTTGAAAACCCCTTTTGTCACTAGCAAGGACAAGTAAGAAAATAAATAGTGATTCTTATTCTCATGTGCACAATTATATAGCTATAGCAAAAGATTCTCAGACATATCCAAAATGTAGGTGGGGAATGTCATCTATAGCACATTGAGAAGAGACTGATTGTGAGTTTGGAGAGCTTGTAATCTCTCCATTACATCCTTCAATAACCAATAGTGGTGTGTTTGCTGAAGCACCTCTATAATGCTCACGCTTCATTTTCTTTTGGTGGTCTAGAGCCCTCATTGAGTTCAATGATTTGAGCAATGTTACGTCATTGCATGGCATACCATCATGGCGTAAATTGCCTAGTCCATGTTTCTCTTCTCTTTCCAAATTTTGCAAACATAACACTAGGGAGCCAATCGTAGCATTGGGATCTGAGGGCCATAGACCATTCAGAGAGAAACGATCGTATATCTCATGGACATGTCCATGAGTTGTCATGCATGTTAATGATACTTGCAATTGATATGTATTAGCATAGTCTTTGGAGTTCATACTCAATCTTGGTATTGTTGTCTTCTTCTAGTCCATCTTACTCATTAGAGTTTACCAAATCAAATGCACTCACATACATGACAACCCCTCTTAGAAGCTAGACACACCCTACGGAAAAGGACTACTCAGCAAATTATTATTTTTTGTAAAATTCATTTATTGAGAAAACCCGACATTTCACCTTGTAAATATTGGGGCTTACAGAAGTTTCCAGATTGTATCCCAGTTTTGACATTTAGATTGAGTAGATGGTTAAATTGGAACATTAGGGTTTGAGAATTGTAAGGCATTTATACCACTTTTAGACCTTAATGAAAAACCTTTTGTCATTTTAAAAAAGTTTTGAAGTCTGTGAGTGAGCGTACTGTGTACGAGAGAGAGTGAGAGCTTCATCTTGACGCTACGCGCGCACCGGTGGTCGGAATGGAGTGCGAAGAAGTGCAGTGTGTTGCCCCTGACAAGAGCTACACGTCAATACCTACATTGCACGCATACGGTTCGGTTTTGCGAGCTCCATCTATGAGCTTCATCTGGTGATTCGGTGAGCATACGTTGTCCGATTTCGCATCACAGCATATCCACGTGTTCGCATTGAGTAGAGCTACACATTAGGCACTTTAGATTTCGAAAACGACGACCTGCAAATTTTGGCTAGACATCCTACGTGATTCTGCACCAGGTGTTCTGGGTTGGGGTTTTGGTTCATAGACCTTAGGGAGAGCGGCCTATTGGTGTTAATATGGTCTCCTTCAAGTTCTGTGGTGTTTCGAGATTGTTTGATGGGTATTCGGCTCTAGAAAGCGTTGTAGGAAGTTTCTTCTTATGTACTCTTGAAGGCTGTGACTTAGACATTGGGTAGAGACCTCTGTAGGAATTAGTTAGGAGTTGGTCGAGTGTAGGTTGACACCCTATGCTTGCTTCCACGCACCTGCGGGTCGAGCTTCGTCCTTAGCTGAAAAATCCTGTTAGGTTAGTTTTCACTGTGCTGACGTTTGTCACGGCGTATCCGTCCAACATTGGCGCCGCTACTAGGGACGAAAACCTTTAGGTAGGTGACCGAGACTAGTCCTTGAGGATAGGGATTCTTTGGCTTGCCAAGAGTCTCGTTTTACATTTAGATAGGATGAGAGGGTGGAGGACTCTCTAGGTCTTAGAGGGAGTCTAGGGAGTGTGTGTCTGGCCTAGATCCTTCGACTTAGGTAGATTAGGTAAACTTAGGTAGTTTCTAGTTGAGTTGTGTTGTAAAGAGTACGAGTTTGAGTGGTAGAAGCGGTGAAAGGAGAGCTTGAGAGTCCAGAGAGGCCAAGAAGCAACCAAAACACCATTATCACCATTTCACATGATGGGAAGGAGTAGAGTAAGTAGGAGATCATGATTCGAGATCTAGAGCACTTCATGCATGTATACTTGCTTGCTAGATTCATCACAAGGTTGTAAAAGACGCAAAAGTGTGTTTGAAAGCTGAAGTGAAGTCCAAAATTTACTGTGAGTGTTTCTGATAGAGATGTAGAGCATCAAGAGCATTTTTGTCAGGAAAAAATTTAATTTTAAGCAAGGAGACATCCTACGCGTAGGATGTCTACAGGCTAATCTGGTGGAAATTTTAGAATTTTGAGTTGACCAGTGTGTTCAGAAGGTAGGTTTTACCCTATTTTCACCTGGAAAGTGGAAATTCGACCATATCTTGACACGATAAGGCCAAATAGATAGAAATTGCCAAGCATCCTATCCAAATTGTGCAAAGGCATTATTTTAAGACCAAAACCATAGGATGGATGCATGAGCATGATCTGCATGATATAATGAGTGACTGAGAGAGGTTTCATCTCATTTGGGTGAGAAAAATTGGGTTCTAAGCAGACTTTAGTACTTTTGACTGAAAAAGGCTAGAACAGCTAAAATTGGGGACTTTTGAAATCCAACCAAAATTTAAACATACCACTGAGTTGTTGATATCAAGGGGAAGCTGTGGGTCAAGTCTGGGGTCAAACATACCAAAAATACATCCTACGTGTAGGATGTCATCTGTGTGATTTTGCACCCCAAACCTAATTTTGAGCATACCAAAGTGATCAGCATCTCAAGGAGAGTCTGTGCTTTGCATTTGAATCTATTCTGAGCAAAACGACAGGCTACACGTAGGATGTCTAAAGCAAGAAATTGAAGCCAGATACTAACTGTAGGCCTAGGAGGTTGTTGTATAGCTTGAGGCAAGCCTCCTAGTCAATTTTGGTCCAAATTGGAGTTGATTAGACTGATCCAGACCAACAGCAGGCTATCGGGATAGATTTTTGATCCATTGACCAGCTTATAGGTGTCCAAATCAGAAAGCAAAAATAGCTGTGGACTCATCACATCAAGGGGAATCCATAGTGCAAGAATCCATGCAAAATAGAGCAGGAGACATCCTACATGTAGGATGTCTACTGGGGCTTAGTGAAGAGAAAATTTGACTGAGCTTATACAGCGAGGTTCCATTTGGCTTAAGGGTTCCAGAACTTCTTTCAGAACTGAATTTGGACCTTGGTTGAACTTTTGATGGAGCAAAGACTGAATTCAAACTTTTCATGTAAATTGACCAACATCCGAGGGAAATAAAATTCCAAATTAGTAGTCCTAATCCAGAACATCAGCAGTGCATCAAATACAGTAGTGGTTGAGGTTAACTCTTCACTTATACCAATCATTACTAAATCACCTCTAGCAGTTAAATGCTTTGATTAGATTGCCAAAATTAACGCTTGTGTACAGGTATATTCAGCGGCAAAGCAAGAAGTTGTGCAAAGACTGGTCCTTTGCCAGGTGAGTGATTGGATTTGTGATAATTGCATTGATAAGTTTGATGAATTTAAGATCAGGAAGATACGTTTTTAAAGACCAAAAGGTGGCAGGTGATCAAGGTAGCTTAGTGTCCACCGAGGAGAGTGTAACTTAGGCAAGGCTAGATCCACTAACACCGATTATTGAGGAGGGTAGTGATACTGACACTTCATCAGACAAATCCTTCTTCATCATGGGTAGTCAACAGCCAGGAGGTTTCACCTATGACAGACAAATGCCAGGAGGAAGCACCTCCCTTAATCCTTTGAATGATTCCAAGTTCACTGTGATCTTCTTAGAAGGAACAAACTCGAGGGGAGCCTTAGTTTATTCTGACTATTGAGGACACAAGTGTATTTGTATTGAAGAAAGGCCGGCTCAGAGACTTGAGATAATTCGAGTCTATGATGATGGAGATAGATTCCGAGACGAAAAGGGGAACCACTATCTGATAGTTAGTAACCCTGAAGATTACAACAGATATGGAGATAACGTGGCAAAGGGGAAAATGGTTTCAGAAACTCAAGAACCGCCTCCAAACATTGATCGACTTGGAGCAATGTTTATGTATGACAAGAAAACAACCAAGGTTTTAACTTATAATGAGAATGTGGGAATTTACAAGCATGAGAGCGAGTGAATAGTCTCCTACTTTCGCTGCAAAGAACCATACCCAAATGAGTTAAGCAAAGACAAGTTTCTTTACTTATTCTCTTATGAAATTGCTATGGGGAAACATATCGTTTTTGTTGATAGGTACGGACAAGAATATTAACGTATTCTCCCAGAGGAGGTAGAAAAGGCAACATTTCCAGGAGCATCAACATATGCCCCCGATGAAGTGCCAAGAGCCACCTACACCCCTAGCAAGTCGACAAATCCCTTTTCAGAGGAGTATGACATGACCTCACATTCTACCCAACCCCAGACACAACACTCAACAACCAAAACCAACCAGCAACTCAGCCATCATTGCAGGCATGGCTTCGACAGAGTGCAACATTGGAACAGGACCGAAACCGAGATTGTTTTCAAGCCGCACGAGGGCTAAGGGATTTACAAGAACCACCAATCTATTCAAGGTATCAAGGAGAGAGTAAGCCAAAAACTCAAGGGTCAACAAAGCCTGGAAGACCACCAACACAAAGAGTTTGGAGAGATGAACCATCTCTTGCAAGAATCGTTAGAAATTATGGCCTAGGAGCACCACTAGGAGAGGAACCAGTCTACTACAGAAGACCAGAGGAGATATATAGATTGGGAAGAGGAGATCCAATGATGAGATTTGTAGACCGTCATAGAACTAGATCTTCTCAAGTGCAAAAATGGGTAAACAAGAAATACACAGGAAGCAGAGATCCGAGCGACCATGTAGCAGCCTTTGTGCCTGTAATTAGAGCGGAAGAGGTGTTAGACTTCCCTATCCAATTTGCAGGGATTGTACTAACCCTAGAGGATGACATTGCTACTTGGTTTGACTCTATGGAGCGTAGAGACTTTGAGTCTATGGAGGAAGTGTTTGAGGAGTTTATCGAGGAATTATCACAAAGAGGGGTAGCTCATAATACGGTCTCATAAATCCATAAATTCAAACAGAAAGATGGGGAATCTGTGTGAAAGGCAGCCTTACGACTAAAAAGATATGTTAAGTTCTGCCCTGTGGAAGAACTGCCAACTCAATCCATACTTATGCTTATATTTTTTCAAGGACTAAGGAATGCAAATCTCCAGAAGGACTTACGTATGAAGAGGAGCACGACGTTGAATGAGTTAACTAAAGAGGCTCTTTACCTTGTGGACAATTGTGCGGTCTACAAAGAGGGTGAGTTGAAGGATTTTGACGACGATTCATCCTCACAACAAAGTGGAAGCAAGTCTTCTAAGACATCACCGAAAGGAGAAGGAGCTGTAAACCAAGAGCAGCTTGTTGAAGAAGTGCTAAAAAAAATTAACTTGTATGCCAAACCCCAGGCTAAACAGCCCAAGTGGTGTGCTATTGAGAAAAAATGGACAAACCATGGGACGGAGGAATGTTATTATAACAAGGGATATATGAGAGAGAGACCTTATGCTCCCCAAGCTTAGGTATCATCTCCTCAAGTTCCACCGATGCCTAGGTATCAAGCAGGCAACCTACCAGGACCTGTAGGTGTAGAAAGAACACAACCAGTGTTGGGGCAACAACCACCCCTACCAGGATTACGACCAGTCGGCATAAGATACACACCAACCGTAACTGAATCAGAAGATAAGGCTTTGGTGCCTATGCATGCATATTATGAAGATCCTAATGGATATGCTGCAATCATGTCTATTATCCACCAGAAGAACCCTCGACACCAGAACCATGGAGCATGATGGGAGGTGCAGGACCACCAACTGCTGCACAAGTAGCAGGAGACAGAAGATATAGCTTGGATGAACGAACATTGTTGTTCATAGTCAACGGAGGCATGGGCGGGCAGAGACATGCATACCAACAAAGAGGAGCTCAAGGAGCACCTCAACAGCCTAAAGGACCCTGCTACAAGTGTGGTGGAGACCATTGGCTAAGAGACTATCCTCATGATGAAATCATTAGAGTCAATGCATATTGCACCGAGTGTGGAGTTACTCATTTGATTCTTGATTGCCCTAAGAACCCGAGCAAAAGAGAAAAAACTACCTTGAACATGTTGGAAGCAGTGCCTTCCAGTGGAGGGTCAAGAAACGAGACAATCATACCTATTCATGCAGTGACACGAGCCCAAGCTCAAAGAATGACGAACGAACCCATAATTGAAGAGCTTAGAAACTAAAAATAAGAGAGGCAATTGGAAGGCTAGAAAGGCGCGTATGAAATCCAGGAAAGAACGAGAGCAAACGGCTCTATCTGAGGAGTTAAAACACACAAAGGTTAGATTGGAGCGGTTAGAGGATCTAGCAAGCCTAAGCTCACACACTGCGACAACCATAGCACCCAAAAAAATAGCAGAACCCAAAAGTGCAGGATCAGTACTGGCAGACAAGTTAAATGAGCAGTTAGATGCACTTCTAAAAGCTTACGAAGCCAGACTAAAAAAGAACCAAACCCAAGAGCAAAGATGGATGACTTATCCATATGTTGAAATAGAAAACAGAGGTTGGAAATTTGTAGAAAGATGATTGAAATAGCTCAATCTTTGATAGAAAACTCGCTTGGTAAACTTGCAAATTGACATGAAGTACCAGATCCAACCCCTATCAAACCAGCTTTAGAGGAACAAATAGAAATGAAGGAAAGACTCAAGAAAACCTCTGAGTCTAGGGGAGAGCCTATCATAGTGCCAAATACTACAGATGAGGCAAGTGAAGGGTTCCAGCCTAAGACATTGACAGAAATGGGCAAGGATTGTAACGTCTAGATGATCTGTGGAAGCAAATCCGTGAGGCCAATGAAGCTAACAGGGTGAGTTACCACATGAGCAGCACGAGAAAAGAGAAAAACAAGATCTTACCTCCTATTGAAGAATTTGAGGCAAGATCACAAATGAACTTTGATATACATTCACAAGGGGGAGACTAGGGATCAATTAGTTTGGGGCACAGCCAACCAGAGGTCTCTAAAACTCTACCCTCTTACCTAGTGAGGCGGTCCGGGGCGGGCAACAAGAAGTGCGGCCTCTAAATACCCTTCGAGGCTCCCGTGCTGCTCAATTGGGGCTGGGGCAAGCACAATCAAAGACAGCAACAACCCACAACCAGAAACCAAACAAGAAAAGGGGCACCACCTAGTTGTAGATGCGAACTAGGACGCACGTGATATCTCCTTATACTCAAACGCACAAAGAGAGGGGAATGCAAGATAGCCACACACACAAAACACAAACATTCACCACGCCAGAGAGAGGTAAGAGCACAAATTAACTTGAGCAATTCAGTCTTAGCCTTAAAGGCTAGATGCACACAAACCTTGATGAGAAATAGAGAGACAACACAAAACTTGACCTTGTTGCCAATACACAAATTGTCTTAGGGTCACGGGAGCCCTCTCACCGAGCACCCTTTTACAATTGACTTTTTAGGCAAACAATTCAACAAGCCCTCAAACCATCAAGCATGAAATAGTACAATAGACTTCAAGGACAATATACCTTCAACCACCTGATGAGCCAACCTATCAAGTCAATTTGGAGAGAAGAGTCGTAGTTGCAGCATACAATTGCACCCAAAACTATGAATCTTATTTATGGACAAGAGTAGGCTACAATTGTGATGCAGAGTATGGTATGACTCCACTCCTCTAGATGGCATAACTAACTTCAAGCTTCTCCATGCACCTATGTGTAGTGATGAAATAGAGCACTCACAATGCACACACTCTACACAACTAGGCTTGAAGAGTGGTGTGTTATGTGTTGAGAATGGTGTGGTGTAGTGTGATCATGTGTTGATTTACAAGGGAGAGAAGGGCTCTATTTATAGGTTTCAGAAGCCCCGATTAGGATTAGACCTAATCAAGTTTACTTGAAGAAATAAAAGAATATGCATATTTTATTTTTTTTAAATAAGAGTGGGTATCTCTTATCCTTTGAATCACATGGATGTGGGCTCAAGGGAAGATAATTATTGAGGATGAAAGGAGAGAGGGATTGGGTGAATAATTTGGGAGTACCTACTCTATTGTTGGAATGTTGAGCTCGATAGGTTGCAAAGCTTCTTGACCATAGACTAGGTGGAAGGGTGTGAACTCTGTCGCTTCCTTGTAGGTAGTCCGATAGGCCCACAATGCTCCATCCAAGAAGTCATCCCATAGCTTTGTCTTGTTCTTTACCATCTTTTGGATGATTCCTGCAATGATACCATTAGCCTTCTCTACCAAACCATTTGACTGAGGGTAGTAGGGTGTGCTATGCCAATTTAGAATGTGAAGCTCATCACAAACTTCCGTGAGCAAGCCCTTCCTAAACCCTGGACCATTATTATAAAAAATCTCCAAAGGTGTGCCAAATCTGCAACAAATGTGAGTGTACACAAACTTGCTAACTTTCCTCTCATTCACTCTTGCCACACTTTGAGCTTCTACCCACCTATTCATGTAGTCTATGGCCACCAAGATATACAATTTTCCATTTTTCGTCCTTGAAAATGGACCCATAGCATCAATGCCCCATTTTTCAAACGAACCATTTGCAAGGACTAACTGACGTGGACCATGTAACAGACTCTTGTTTCCATTAATCTGACAATTGTGGCAGCTTTTACACCAATGTTGAACATCAATGTGCAAGCTTGGCCAAACATATCCGGCAAGCATTTTTTTTTTGGAGTGACTTCCTGTGCAAAATGACCACCACACGCTTCCTCATGCAAACCTTCAAGAATGGTTGGAATCTCCTTGGTTGTTAGTATTCTCCTACAAACTTGATCTTTTCCCCTTTGGTAAAGGGCGCCTTCCAAAAAAAAATATGAACTTGCCTTCTTAATGAGCCTCCGCTTTTGAGCCTTTGTGAAGCCCTCTGGAAACTCGCCCTCTAAAATGTAGCTCACAATGGGAGCCAATGACTCCATCCCCTGGTACCTTGGTTGCTTTATCACTGTTGTTGCCATGATGACGTGCACTTCACTCTCAACACATGCAACTGCTTTTTGTGCAAGTAAATCTGCATCTTTATTTTGTTTACTAGGGATATGATATAGTTGCACTTCTTCAAATTGATTAAACATCCTACGAATGGAATGAACTTTTGTCCTTAGGGTTTCATTCTTGCATGCCCAAATGCCTAAAATCTGTTTCACAATGAGAAGTGCATCTCCCTTTACCATGACGTCGTATACCTTGTCCAATGCACATCTTTAAACCATGAAGTAGTGTGTCGTATTCTGCTTCATTGTTGCTAGTTGAACCTCGTAGATTGACCTTCTCTTTCATGACCACCTCTCCACTTAGGTTGAGCAATACTAGCCCTCCCCCTTCTTTTCCTATGACTCGTCGAAAAGCTCCATCAAAGAACAAGGTAAAAGCATTAGGAATACTTTTAGGTGGGGGCAATGGTAGGGTCTTTACTTCAGGCACCTTAATTTCCTTCTCATGTACCCTATAAGTGAGAATCCCTGCCAATTGTGCACGCACACTATCTTCTACCTTGAAAGAGTATTGGAACTCTTGTAACTCCATAATCCACTTGAGATCCTAGTACTAAGATTCATTTGAGATGACACCCAAGAGAACAAATTTTCTACAGTGAGAATTACAAAAGGTTTTGGTAGTAGGTAGGATCTAAAATTTCTCACCGCAAACATGAGAGAAAGCATCATGAGTTCTGCTTCTGTGTAGCCTCTCTCCAAAGTATTTATGACCCTACTAGCAAAGTAGATGGGTCGCATCCTGGTACTGTGGGGATCTTGCTGTAGTAACACAGCACCAATTGTTTCCTTCCCAACACTAGAGCTAACAAAGAATATGTACTCCCAACACGGAGGCATGAATGTTGGTAGCTCTGACAAAATGACTTTAATGTTACAAAAGTACTCTTCAAGCTCATCAGACCATGCAAATTCTACTTGTTGTGTCAACTTTTGCAAAGGATGAAGCAACTCCGAAGCTAAGTGAATAAAGCGTGATATATACTTCACCTTTTGAATGAATGAGATAACCTCTTTGAAATTCTTGGGTGATGGGAGCTCAATAAGAGCTTTTGCCTTTGAAGGATCCACCTCAATGCCTTTATAGGAAACCTTGTGACCAAGCAAGATCACTTCATCCTCACCTATGTGACATTTGTCGGGGTTGAGTTGACCTCCCATGTCGTAGAGCTTCTTTAAACCTTCTTCTATCCTTTGTAGATGCAATGATTTTGAGCTATAAATGCACAAATCATCAATGAACACCCTAATTGACTTTCCAAAGAATGCTTGAAACACCATGCTCATGAAACGTTGGAATGTTACAGGAGCATTTGTCAGACCAAATGGCATGACTCTAAAAGCATAACAACCCCAAGGAGTGATGAAGGTTGTTTTCAACTGATCTTCCAATGCGATACCTATTTGAAAATAATCCGAGTAGCCATCACACACAGTGTACTTATCATGCCCATCTACCTCATTTAGTATCTCATCCTGAAATGGGAGGGGAAAGTGATCTATTTTTGTTGCCTCATTGAGTGGACGGTAATCCACACACACCCTCCAGTTGCCATTTTTCTTAGGAGTGACAACAATGGGAGAGACCCACTCTGAATTCTCCATTGGATAAACGAAACCTGCTACTAGAAGCTTTCTTACCTCCTTGAGCAGTGCCTGCTCCTTTATAACTCCTAGCCTTCGTAGCTTTTGAGCTTTAGGTGTGGCCTCAGGCTTCAACTCAATTTTGTGTTAAACAGCATCTACTCCACGCACATCGGTGTAGTCTTTAGCAAAAAGCTTAGGAAATTTCCTTAACACACCTTTGAACTCCTCTCTTTTATCCTTTGTAAGTGTTGTAGAAAACATACCTTCTAACATTCCTTCACCTTCCACATTTTGGTTCTCTTGGGAACCTTCCTCCTCCAAACCTTGACAAGAGGTCTCTTGGTTTGTTGGCTTAAACCTTACCCCCATGACTTCGATGGAAGACTCCTCTTCAGTAATACTGCCGCTACTTTCTCCTTCTGAAGTGCTATCGTTCCAGCCTTCCTCCATCTCACTTTGAGATGATTCTTCATGGAGCTCCTCTTGGCGTTGCTCCTTCATGTCAAAGACAACCTTCTTATGATTGTCATTCATGCAAATTAATTTTCCACTCTCCCAATCCTGCAAAGCTCACATTTTGATTAGCCATGGTCTTCCTAGGATAAATGGATAACCACTTCCCTTGGTCAACATAACATAAAAATCCACCGCCTTCTTAATGCCAAAGGCCTCTACAAAAACATTTTTACAAATGCCTACACACCTAGCTTTGCTATTGTTTGCCATCTTCACTTTGATTTCAGGTGTCTCATGGATGTGCATGCCTAGTCTTTGCATTAGTCCCTCTGTCATGATGCAAATTTGTGCACCCCCATCCACTAGACCTTTCCTAACCAATCTTCCTTTGATGTAGCAATCTAGCATAGGTGTAATATCCTCATTCATTTCAGCATGTGCAATTTTTACAACAGGAACACTCTCTTTTATCTTTCTCCTATTGCTAACTGTCTTCATTAAATCCCTCCTAACTTGTGGGCATAATGCAAGAAACTGAGGCCATGAGATATCAGGACCCTTACCTCTCATGTCTTCCAATAGGTTGTATGGAGCCATACCATGTCCAAGAGGGAAGTCTTGGAGATTGATACGACGTCGAGTCCTCTTACCTTCCTTGGTCTCCTTTGCCTTCTTTTCTCGTCCATGGTCACTTTGTGATGTAACTCCTTCTTTCTCCTTACCTTTCCCTCGGCCATGCTTAATGCCATTTGCTTCCATGTCAACCTCTCTTGAATTTGTCACCTCTACCACATGCACATTTGGGTCTGGAAAAGGTGGAACTCCTTCTACTCCTTGTGGAGGTGGTCTTGCTCCATTTGGACTTTATAGAAGCTGTGGTTGCAAACTAGTTCCTTTGCCTGCATTCATCACTGGGTAATTCAAGTTAGGTCTCCCTGGATCCCCAAGGGGCCAAGGACAATTATACATCCCATGTCCAGACTCACCGTAATTCCAACATTGCAAGACTCTCTTAGGTCATGGATCTCACTCTTCAGGCTTCTTTGCTTGTCCCTTTGGACCTACAGCTTGTGCAAGGTGAATTGACAGGCTGCTTAAAGATTCATTTATCTTCTCAATCACTTCGGCCGTTAACTAAGGAAGCTCCTTAGATGTTGATGCTTGTGACTTACCTTTGGTCCTAAGACCTTCTATTGGAACCTCCCCCCTTAAGCACTTGAGTTTCCTATATTTCTCAGCAGCCCTAGTTTCAACTGCATCAAAGGTAGCAGGTGCACCCACCTCAACTTTTACCTTAAGGTCAGGAAAGAGTCCGGCTATGAACCTCTCCTTCTTAAGAAATTCTGCACCATCACCAGGGTTAGCAACATTTCGTATCCATAGAGCCCAAAGATGTAGAAACTCTTGCTTGTACAAGTAGTAGTCATCTAAGTCTTTTTGCTTATGAGAAACAATGTCTTGCCATAGTTTTTGAGTGTTTTGGGAATCAAAGAAGTATTTCTTGAAACGATTCAACACTTCCATGTAATTCCCCTTAACTTCCTCAAGCAAAGAGCCAAACCAAGTGCTAGCATCTTTCCTAAGGACTACCTCAAACATTTCTACACGTTCTTGATCAGTTACTATCCTCTTGATACGGCAAGACATTTTGAAATTTGCTAAGAATAATTCTACATCCTCCCCGGGCTCTCCAAAGAACAACGGGTAGCCACTCATTTGCCTAGTTGTATCCATGTTGCTGGTTTTACTCAAAAGTTTCTTTTTCTTTTTTTATTTTTTGTGTTGCAAAATAAAATTTCAAAGTAGAATGAAAATGTAAACGTCAAAGCTTAGATCGTAGCGAATCAATGGCAAAATGAACGGATTGATTGAGGCATTGATAGCCGCTACTTACCTAGGTTCAAACATACGACATAAAACACGTTGAAATTGTAACTTTGTGCCAACTATTACATGCACGTCTTGTCTAGCCAAAGGAATGAATATACGATACAAGTCCTCTTGATTCATTAACCTAGCTAAAACAAAATAAACACATGTACATCAAAAGAGACATTATAGTCTACAAGTGAAAATATAATAGGATTTGGAGATTTTAGAATATCTCTTAATGCTTCATTACCAAAGAGGAATACAATACATTGTTGAAAAAATATTTTTCTATCAATGCGAACATTTATCCCAATCCCTTGCACCCAATGAAACTGATGAAATTGAATTGCATGAGCAGGATTAGGAGGTGGTGGATTGTTCATGTAAACACAACTAGTTTTTGAAGACTTACCTTGTGTATGCTAACACAACCGCTTGTCCTGAGTGGGGGCACCAATTTGAGGCGGTCCGGGGCGGGCAACAAGAAGAGCAGCCTCTAAATACCCTTCGAGGATCCCGTGCTGCTCAATTGGGGCTGGGGCAAGCACAATCAAAGACAACAACAACCCACAGCCAGAAACCAAACAAGAAAAGGGGCACCACCTAGTTGTAGATGTGAACTAGGATGCACGTGATATCTCCTTATACTCAAACGCACAAAGAGAGGGGAATGCAAGATAGCCACACACACCAAACACCAACATTCAACACACCAGAGAGAGGTAAGAGCACAAATCAACTTGAGCAACTCAGTCTTAGCCTTAAAAGCTAGATGCACACAAAGCTTGATGCGAAATAGAGAGACAACACAAAACTTGACCTTGTTGCCAATACACAAATTGTCCTACGGTCACGGGAGCCCTCTCACCAAGCACCCTCTTACAATTGACTTTTTAGGCAAACAATTCAACAAGCCCTCAAACCATCAAGCATGAAATAGCACAATAGACTTCAAGGACAATATACCTTCAACCACCTGATGAGCCAACCTATCAAGTCAATTTGGAAAGAAGAGTCGTAGTTGCAGCATACAATTGCACCCAAAACTATTAATCTTATTTATGGACAAGAGTAGGCTACAAGTGTGATGCAGAGTATGGTATCACTCCACTCCTCTAGATGGAATAACTAACTTCAAGATTCTCCATGCACCTATGTGTAGTGATGGAATAGAGCACTCACAACGCACACACTCTACACAACTAGGCTTGAAGAGTGGTGTGTTATGTGTTGAGAATGGTGTGGTGTAGTGTGATCATGTGTTGATTTACAAGGGAGAGAAGGGCTCTATTTATAGGTTTCAGAAGCCCCGATTAGGATTAGACCTAATCAAGTTTATTTGAAGAAATCAAAGATTATGCATATATATATTTTTTTAAATAAGGGTGGGTCTCTCTTATCCTTTGAGTCACATGGATGTGGGCTCAACGGAAGATAATTATTGAGGATGAAAGGAGAGAGGGATTGAGTGAATAATTTGGGAGTGCCTACTCTAGTAGAGGGTGCATTTTACAATAAGGTTAGTGGTTAGTAGTTAGTAATTATCACTACAAAATATTTACAAAATCATTCACCAAATGGTGAGATATATGATGAGAAAAGTTAGAGAAGGGATGAATCTATGTTATCCTAAAACCTTGGAAAATTCATGATAAAAGCCTTCATTTGCAGAGGTTAATCTTGGATTTTTGCTGATTTTTTGAAGTTCTTTACAAAGCTGAAGAGAGTATGGTAATATGGACATATATGTAGAGAGAAAGGGGAGCACCTAGGGGTGTAGAAATGGAGGATGAAGGCTATGGAGGTGTGAGAGAAGTGGAAATGGTGAAGAGGGTACATCAGGACATGGGAGTTGCAGGTTTGGGAGTGGGAAGGAGAGGGAGGAGTGTGTAAGAGTGAGTAGGTGTGTGGAAGGGTGAGAGAAATAGGAAGATTTTATGGTGTATGAGGTGGCAGTTTTGAAGTCGGCCATAAATTTCATGTAAAATCGCCCTTGACTTCAAAATTTCTTAAAGTATTATGGAAAATACGTCAGCTCACGAGCTACGTTTTGTTTTTTGGAAGTACCCTCAAATTCGGATCATAAGACGGTGCAAAAATTCGAGCAAAAATATGGCCCTGTAGCACTTAATAAATCTTGAAGTGGGCCACTATTTGATTCTTTTTCCTTTGTAGTCTTCCAAGTGAGCCCCCCATATATCAACCATTTAATATTTCCAAGGATCTTGCACACATGTATGGTATAGGATAAGTATCAAATATAATATATACTTGTGGGGTAAGAAGATAGGCTAGCTAGTCATGAAAAATGGACACATGGGATGCATGGTGGCAAAAAATATATAAAATAAAAGGAGGAAAATCATGAGGGAAGGGACCCTCAGTTATTATCTACTTTGAGTAATTCATGGAATTTATTTGAAGATAAACTCTATGTACTTGTGAATATTTAACTGGGAGGGATGGAAAAAATAAATAAAATATGACGGAGCCGATAAGGTTATTTGTGAATTTTTACAATGAAGTCACATAAAGGTTTTTCAAGGCTTGTGTGAGTAGAGATTAAGAGATAGAATGATAGTAGAATATGTATAAGGAATGACACGAAATGGAAGCTAGCATACTTAGGCCTGATAACGCACACTTTGGAATATGTATTTATATAAATACAAAAAATTTGAACAAAATCCTTTATACTTAGGTCGATTATTTGATAGAAAATATTTACTTATAAAGAGGACCGTAATATTATAAATTTATTTTTTGGTCTCCTAGCCCAATGACTCGCTCAATGATTTGATATAAAAAAATATGATAAAAACCTAAACGCACGCACCCTATTTATAATGAAAAAGCGAGCCTAGTCATTGTGCTAGGGTGTTTTTGTGGGGTGAAGTGGCTTCTTAAAATTATTTTATGAGAGCCGAAAAACAACTATCACTAGGAGAGTATGAAGCCAAGTCTGAGGTGAGAGCAATCCCATCTCAAAGACTTTCTTCTAACAAAGTGATGGATTTACAAGGGTTGTTTGAGTTATTATCCACCCCGGTGGCATGCACAATCACATTAGCCGAACTCCTAAGGTTACGACCAAACATGTGGACCATAGTAGGAAAATTCCTAGAAAACTTTGGAGTGAAAGACCCCACCTCAAAGCTTCAGGAAGAGATCAGAGAATTAGAGAGCCCTCAACTAAACACTAGGCTAGTACCTTTAAACAAGGTTGGAGAGTATTGCGAGAGAGAAGATGGAAACACCACGCTACCAGTAGAATTCCAAGGAGTAGTTTCCAAGGCTATTCTTGAAAATGGAGCAGGAGTTGCTATTGCCACCAAGGAAATCTAGAAAAAATGGAAAAAACCAGCTTTGAGAGCTACCAAAATGAAATTGCAATTGGCTGATAGGTTCACAGAGAAGCCTCTAGGACTCCTAGCAAAAATGATTGTCACTTCGTGCGGAATCGAGTATGAGCATACATTTGCAATAGTCGATTTCGACAAAAAGAACAATTACGAGATCATCTTGGCAAGACCATTCCTGCGACAATTAAATATGGTCCAGGATTGGGGTTACGACCACATATACCTTAGACATGTTGAGACAACAACCAAAATACTCATAAAAGACCATAGTTACAAGGATGTGAACCAAACACCAGTGGAAGTGTTTGATTCAGCTACATTAGCAGGGTCGGAACTCCCAGCATGGTTAGGGCAACAAAAATAGCTATGGATGGGCGGAGCTTCACATTGTGGGAGCTTAAAAAGAGAGGATGCGTCTTAGAAAGAGCGATTGAGGACAAGGATTATATTTTGGAACCTTTTCCTGAAGATGCCTTGGAACCTCTAGAATGGGAACACATACTGGCAACATTGGATGTCTTTACCATTACAGATAGTCCAACAATAAAATTTTGCGATAAGGATGGGTATGATGTGCTACCCTATTACATGGTAAGCCTTATACCAGGAGGAGATGAGATGGTAAAACCACCAGAACGAGAAGAGTTTTATAACTCCTCTCAGCATCTGGAGGTAAATAACGATGCAGATAACAAGTGTTCAGACAACTCAAGTGAGCGTGGGAAGAAAACAGAGAATATCAAGTTTTGTGATTTTGCGATAAGGATGGGTATGATGTGCTACCCTATTACATGCTAAGCCTTATACCAGGAGGAGATGAGATGGTAGAACCACCAGAACGAGAAGATTTTTATAACTCCTCTCAGCATCTGGAGGTAAATAACGATGCAGATAACAAGTGTTCAGACAACTCAAGTGAGCGTGGGAAGAAAATAGAGAATATCAAGTTTTGTGATTTTGCTAATCAACACCCTGGACGTCAGGAACGCTATAGGAGAACACGAGCAGGAAACAAAGTGAGAGAGAACCTGATGCTCAGGATAAAAGATAAAACTCATGCTTGTAAAAGTAGAGGATTGTGCAAAAGATCAAATATCAGGAAGATTCTCGAAAGTTTGAAGGGAAGGAATGCGAGAGAAAATAATACAAGCACGGAAAGCTAAACCAGAAACAAAATCACAAAAATCTCAAAAATAAAAAAAAGAAACAATAAAAGACCCAGAGTGCACCAAACTGGAGCGTAAATAGAAATACCAAGAACTGAAACGGTCTTCACGAGAGGAATGGACTACTGAGGGAGATAGTGATGGAAAAGGGGAGTCAGAAAAAGGAAACATGAATGTACCATCACACTATCGGAAATTCACCATCCAGGACAGAAAAATCATAATGACACCACCAGTTAGGGAAAGAACAAACTAGGAATCTTATGATGGACTGGAAAATGCAAAAAGGATACACCTCGTTGAGCCATGTGAAAAGCCTCAGCCGGTCCATATAGAAACTGATTTAGAGCCTGAATAAGAAGAACTGCTAACATAACTTCTCAAGAAGTATAAAGATGTGTTTGCATGGTCCTACAAAGACCTCAAAGGAGTTGATCCATCGATATGCCAACATACAATTCCTTTAAAATTAGATGCAAAACCTAGCAAACAGCGTCCTTATACATATAATGACACATTTGGTAAACGAATCAAAGAAGAGATTGACAAGCTGATGGTGCTGAATTCATCTATGAAATCAAACATACATATTGGGTGTCAACCATTGTGGTAGTCCCCAAGAAGAACGGAAAACTGCGAGTGTGTGTAAACCTCAAAAAGGTAAATGCAGCCACCATAAGGGATAATTATCCCTTGCCAATCACAGAACTTGTACATTAGAGGGTGGCCAGGAAACGGGCTTATTCTTTTCTAGATGGGTTTTCAGGATACAACCAACTGGCAATTGCAATAGAGGATCAACACAAAACAGCGTTTTCCACAGAATGGGAAATTTATGCGTATCGAGTTATTCCTTTTGGCTTAACTAATGCCCCAACTACCTTTCAAAGGTTAATGACGCATGCGTTCAAAGAATACCTGAGAATATTCTTAGAAATATACATGGATATACTCTTCTTAAAAATATACATTGAGTGTACATATTTCTACGAGAGGAACATATTGACATTTGCAAAAAGTATTTGAAAAATGCAGGATATATTGAATATGTCTTAACCTGGAAAAGTGTATTTTTATGGTTAGGAAAAGCCGAATATTAGGACACATTGTCTCCAGAAATGGCATAACTACAGACCTAGACAAAATCAAGGTCATAGTAGACCTGCCCAGGCCTACTAATGCGAAACAAGTGCAATCCTTCATGGGACACTGTGGATATTATCGAAGATTCATATATATGTATGCAGTCATCGTACAACCTCTGTATTGTTTGTTAGTCAGTTTCGAGTGGACTGAGGAGTGTGAAACTTCATTCCAAAAGATGAAGAAAAACCTTGTATCAACACCTGTACTTAAAGCACCGGATTGGAAAAAGATATTCCATGTTCACATTGATGCATCTGCATATGCAATTGGGAGTATTCTGGCTCAACCTGGAGACGGAACAATGGATTTTCGAGTTTGTTATGCAAGCCGACAATTAAATAGTGCGAAAAAGAACTACAAAACCACTGAAAGAGAAGGGTTAGGAATGATTTATGCTGTAAAGAAATTTTGGCATTATTTTCTCGCAAAACAAATTTGTGTTCTTTACAGATCATCAAGCTCTTTTGTATCTGGTGAATAAGCCATGCAATACCGGGAGAATTGTACACTGGTTTATTATATTGCTAGAGTTTGATTTCACAGTGGTACTCAAAAAGGGTAAAAATCATCTACGAGCGGATCATCTTTCAAGGCTACACAATAGGGAAGCTCCTGAAGGAGTAGATGATGACATACCAGATGCTTATCGTTTCAATATTGAAATGATACCCAAATGGTCTCAGGAAGTCGCTAGCATTCTTTCCTTTGGAGGTAGGTTTGATAACATGGAAGACAGATCCAAACAATAAACAATTCGACAAACCAAAAACTTCCAGTTGATTGCAGGACGGCTGTATCATCTAGGATCGGACCAAATTCAACGACTATGTATAAATCCGAAGGAATTCGACTGTTACCTAGAAGAAGAGCATGTCCAGGATTGTGCATTTCATTGTTCAACAGTGAAAACACATCAGAGATTGAAACAGTTAGGGGTTTATTGGCCAACTATGTACGCGGACACACATGCTTATGTTACCAATTGTACTATATGTAGTGCCAAACGACCAGTGGATCACGCGACATTGTTTCAGGTAGACATTGCACCTGCATGGAGTCAATGTATCATTGATTTCTTATCCACAAGGACGTTTCTTGAAAGCATAACTAAAGCACAGAAAAGGGCTATAGAGCTGGAGGCTCGTGACTTTCAGTTAATTGGGAATCAACTCTATAAGCAAGGAAAGGACAATCAACTTAGAATCTGTGCAAGTGAAAGTGAATACCTGCTGATTCTAGAACACGCACATGGAGGAATAAGTGGAGGCTATTTTTCAGGCGATAAGATGGCAAATTGTCTTAACCGTAGGAATATGGTGGTCTACATTGCATATGGATGCTGACGAGTTTGTAAAGCATTGTGACACTTCTCAACGCACCAAGGTGCCGATAAAGAGAGATGAGATGCCACTATGGGCATTTACAAAATGGGGCATTGATTTTGTGGGACCTATTTCACCCCCTGCATATCGCACCCATACCTAATATATCATCGTGGCTACGGACTATCTCACAAAATGTGCGGAAGCCAAGGCAACACAAAAAGCAGATGCACAAACCACTGCACAATTTTTGTATGAGAATGTCTTTGTATGATACGGTTTACCAATAGAAATTGTCAGTGATCGAGGAACACATTTTCTTAATGAAGTCATTGAATATCTGGTAGAGGAATTCATGGTCATACATAGAAAATCTGCTCCATATCATCCACAAGCAAATGGATAAGCTGAGGTCACAAATAAAACACTATGCACGGTTCTCACTAAAATTGTATCAGAGTCAAGAACAGACTGGATCAGCAGCTACACTCAACATTATGGGCATACAGAGTAGCTTACAACACATCGATAGGAACGACACCGTACAACATGGTGTTTGGCCTAAATGCTATATTAGTCATAGAGTTTTTAATTCCAACTCTATGAGTAGCAAAACTCTTAGAATGGACTGGGCATGAGCTCTCTTCAAGAATAAATGATCTTGAAAAGCTAGATCAACTTCGCTTGAAAGCTGTAGCTTCGATCTATGCTAAAAAGAGAAGACAAAAGTAGTTCTTTGACAAGCATGTGCCCACGAAAGAGTTCAAAACAGGTGATTATGTACTTGTTTATACCTTGAAGCAACATGCCAAGAAACTTAAAAAGCGAGGGATGGGACCCTTTGTGATTAGTGACCTATCACAAAGCGGCGCTATCAAACTTGCTACATTAGCAGGTGAAGAAATGCCAAATTGGATTAGTGGGTGTCGATTGAAGAAATATCATTTACCACTAACATAGGATATGCTTCAACAAATCCATCAAGAAAAACAACGGATGAAAGAGAAACAGAGGGTATGAGAAGAAGCTCAAGCAGAAGCAAAAGAACGCATTGCAAAAAGAATACTTCTGCGACAACAACAACAATGTGGATCACCGTTGCAAATCAATGCCATTCAACTAACAAATTTTGATGAAGACACAGTGGAGCCAATAATTGCAATCAAAGTGGGTAGCAATCGAGTCGAATCGATGGCATTGATTGATTCTGGAGCTCAAGCAAATTTGATCTCTTGAAGATTATACAAACAGCTCAAGCACACAGGTCAGCTTCATCCTACTCCACAAGCTCAAGCAGAAGCAAAAGAACGCATTGCAAAAAGAAGACTTCTGCGACAACAACAACAATGTGGATCACTGTTGCAAATCAATGCCATTCAACTAACAAATTTTGATGAAGACACAGTGGAGCCAATAATTGCAATCAAAGTGGGTAGCAATCGAGTCGAATCGATGGCATTGATTGATTCTGGAGCTCAAGCAAATTTGATCTCTTGAAGATTATACAAACAGCTCAAGCACACAGGTCAGCTTCATCCTACTCCACAAGTGCTGGAAAGTAGTACATCACATTCACTGAAACATTGGGCTCGACTATATTGCATGTACAAATACATCAATATATTTACCCACACAAGTTTTATGTGGTCGGGGTTGAAATCACACAACTGTTAAGTATGGAGCCTGATTTACCCTTGTAATTTTCTGTGGTAAAAGCGCACATTTGTAAAGCCCCCATTATGAGGAGAAGCCATCGTGCGTGAAGGAAAATCACTCACCGGAAACCAAAATTTTCACGGACAAGAATCAGGAGCAACTTTAGAGGCCTCAGGGGCGAAGGCCCCCGAGACTTTTTTTTCGCCGGAATATTATGGCCGGACGGCGGCCGGAAAGTGATCAGAAAACAACCGGTCGGTTGGCCGGTGGCCGGTAGTCAATGGCCAATGGCCGGTGGCCGAAAGTCAATGGACGGTGGCCGGTGGCCGAATTCAAAAGCGGACTTGTCTTCTCAAGGGCGCCCACACATGGGCGGATTGGAGGGTCCGATTTGGACTTATTCGCACAAGGGCGGCTACACATGGCTGTCTCTCATAAGAGAGGGCATCCCTTTTGCCTTATAAAAGGAGACCATTTCTACACACATTTCATAGTGTGAAGTTGATGCAACAAGGTGAGTGTGAGGTGGTGAGAGTGAAGCAAGGCGGGAGCTCCATTAAGGGTATAATCCCTTTGTAAACTATTTCTTGTTTTGAAGTACTAAAGCCATTGAGTGGCTGCTTTCCCGTGAACGTAGCCCACATTGGATGAGCCACGTATATCATGTGTACTCTCTCTCTCTCTCTCTCTCTCTCTCTCTACTCTATAATCTCGTGTATGTAAATCTGTCGCTCTCCATTAAGTAATCTACTCAATTATCTATTTAGCTACGTCTTATTTCCTAACAACTGGTATCAGAGCAAGGTTTGCTCGTAGCTAAATTATCTCAAGGAAAGGATTCCTTGAATTGAGTGGGACTTATGGGGGAGGAAGGGAAGCTCAAGATTGAGAAGTTCAACGGCAAAAACTACCAACATTGGAAGATGCAGATTGAAGACTATCTCTACTAGAAGGACCTCTATTTGCCACTAGGCGGTCTTGCAAAGAAGCCCGCAACGATGGCAGATAAAGCATGGATTGTCCTTGATCGAAAGGGCCTGGGAACAATCCGGTTAATCTTGGCGTCAACGGTGGCCTTCAATGTTTCGGAGATGAAGACCACGGAGGACTTGATGAAGTCACTTGATGACTTCTACGAGAAACCATCGGCATCCAATAAGGTATTTCTTATGAAGCGCTTGTTCAATCTAAAGATGGCAGAGAATGGTTCAGTTGCAAAACACCTAAATGACTTTAACACAAACATAAGTCAACTTCGATCGGTGAAAATCAATTTCGATGACGAAGTGCGAGCTCTCCTTATATTATCATCTCTGCCGGATAGTTGGGACAGCCTTGTGATGGCTGTAAGTAATTCTATCTCTGGTATAAATACTCTTAAGTTTGATGATGTTGTGGGTGTTCTCCTAAGCGAGGAAATAAGAAGGAGAAGCACAGGAGAATCATCAAGTGCTGCATTGTCAGTGAAAACAAGAGGAAGGCCTAAGGAGAGGTTCAAAAGCCAAAAGGGTCGTGATCGCTCAAGACGGAGCAAGTCACGCACAAAGTCAGTTCTTGAATGTTGGAACTGCGGCAAGAAGGATTGCTGGTCCAAGAAGAAGAAGGAGACAGAGTCTCAAGACAACAAGCCAACATCGGAGGCCAATGTGGCAGGTAAAGTAGAGCAAGATTCTCTAATTCTCTCATTAGACAATGTGTCTAATTCCTGGATAGTAGATTCCGGGGCTTCATTCCATGTGACACCACACAAGCAACATTTCCAAGACTACACCAAAGGTAATTTTGGGTATGTATACTTGGGAGATGATGAAGCTTGTGAGATTGTCGGCAAAGGTACAGTTTCTGTCAAAACTGCTAACAGAAATGAATGGAAGCTTAAAGATGTTAGGCATGTTCCTTCTCTTCGAAAAAATTTAATCTCTACAGGACAATTGGACAATGAAGGTCACAACATTGCATTCGGAAATAAAAGGTCGAAGATCTCAAAGGGATCTTTGGTGGTTGCCAAGGGAGAAAAGGTCGGTACACTTTACTTGTGTACTGTTAGCACACAACCTTCAGCTTGTGCAGCAACTACAGAAGTTGATAGTGCAGTGTGGCACTATCGACTTGGGCATATGAGTGCCAAAGGAATGCAAATCCTTCAAACAAAGAAGCTTCTACCAGGTTTGAAAGAAGTGGACTTAGAGTTCTGCGAATATTGTGTTTATGGTAAACAAAAGAGGGTAAAATTTCAAAAATCAAGAAATGAAAGAAAAAATTAAAAACTTGAGTTGGTTCATTCTGATGTTTGGGGTCCTGCAAGTACACCATCACTTGGTGGCTCATTATACTATGTAACATTCATAGACGATGCGACTAGAAAAACATGGGTTTATGTCATGAAGAATAAATCCGATGTATTTTCCATATTTCAAAGGTGGAAAGCCTTTGTGGAGAATGAAACAGGTACCAAGGTTAAATGCCTCAGATCCGACAATGGAGGCGAATATTGCATCCAAGCTTTTAAATGCTTTTGTGCTAGCAATGGCATTCGGAGGCAAAGGACAACCCCAAGGACACCTCAACAAAATGGGATTTCGGAAAGGATGAACATGACAATCATGGAACGAGCACGAAGCATGCGGCTAGATGCAGGCCTACCGCTTGAGCTTTGGGCGGAAGCTGTAAGTACGTCTGTGTACTTAATCAATCGGTCACCCTCAACGGCATTGGATGGAGGAGTTCCAGAAGAGGCATGGACAGGTAAACCAGTGAATTATGCATTTCTCAAAGTGTTTGGGTGTGAGGCTTTCATACACATAGATAGAAGCCTAAGATCAAAGCTAGATGCAAAGTCCAAAAAGTGTTTCTTCATTGGCTATGGAGAAGGAGACTTTGGGTATCGCCTTTGGAATCCTGAAGATGGTAAAATCTTAAGGAGTAGGGATGTAATTTTTAACGAACAAAATATGTACAAATATTACTTGGAAAGAAAATAAACAAAAGAAACAGGTGATGAGTACATGGAGAATGAGGACGGTGAAGACTCAAGGACTGCAAACGGTGACAATGTGCAACAACGTCAACCAAATGAGGAGCCTCAACCTATTCCCCGAAGATCTACAAGAGCAAGTAGACCTCCAAAAAGGTTTGTTCCTTCCTTCAACCATCTCTTGATCTCAGATTCTGGAGAGCCGGAATCATACGAAGAAGCTATGCAACATGAATCCAAAGAAGAATGGACGAAGAGCGTGCAAGTGGAGATGGACTCACTACATCGCAACCAAACATGGGAGTTGGTTGAGTTGCCTAAAGGTAAGCGGGCACTTCAAAACAAATGGGTGTACAAGCTGAAGGAAGAAGAAGGTGGGAAGAAAAGGTACAAGTCTAGGCTTGTGGTAAAAGGGTTTTCTCAAAAGAATGGTATTGACTTCAATGAAATATTTTCTCCTGTTGTAAAAATGAACACAATTAGGCTTTTCTTAAGCCTTGTGGCTGCTCATGATCTAAATCTCAAGCAAATGGATGTAAATAAGGCATTCCCTCACGGTGACGTAGAGGAGGAAATCTACATGCTTCAACCAAAGGGGTATGAAGTAAAAGGTAAGGAGAAAATGGTTTGCAGATTAAAGAAGAGCTTGTATGGTTTAACGCAAGCATCAAGACAATGGTACTTGAAGTTTGATCGATGGATGTTGGATCATGGATTCACAAGATGCAACTCCGACCACTGCGTCTACATGAAGAATTTGGGAGATGGGAAATTCATCATCCTAATGTTGTATGTTGATGACATGTTGATTGCAAGTGCTAACATGCAAGACATCAAAGACCTAAAGAGGAGCTGTCTAAATCTTTTTCAATGAAAGATTTAGGTGCTGCAAAGAGGATACTTGGTATGAAAATATCAAGGGACAGGACGAAGAAGACAATAAAGCTATCTCAAGAAGATTACATCAAGAAGGTACTAGAAAGGTTTGCAATGCAAAATGCAAAACCAGTTTCTATATCTTTGGCTGGTCATTTTAAACTAACAAAGGATATGTGTCCAAAGACACAAGAGGAGATAGCCTATATGTCTAAAGTTCCATATGCTGCAGCGGTAGGTTCTCTAATGTATGCTATGGTTTGGACAAGGCCAGACATTGCACATGCAGTGGGAGTTGTGAGTAGGTTCATGGACAACCCAGGTAAAGAGCATTGGCAAGCTGTGAAGTGGATACTTAGGTATCTAAAAGGGACAACAACAAATGCTTTGTATTTTGGAAGAACTGATATTTTTCTAGAAGGGTATGCTGATGCAGATATGGGAGGTGACAAAGATACTCGAAGGAGCACTACTGGCTATGTGTTCACGGTTGGAGGCACAGCAGTAAGCTGGGCTTCAAAGCTGCAGAAAGTGGTTTCACTTTCTACCACGGAAGCAAAGTATGTAGAAATGACGGAGGCAAGCAAAGAAATTCTGTGGCTCCACAGATTCTTAGAAGAGCTTGGATTCAAACAATACAATTGTGTCTTGTACAGTGATAGCCAAAGCGCTATCCATCTTGCAAAGAACTCAGCCTTTCATTCAAGGACAAAGCACATTGAGGTGAGATATCACTTCATACGCACTCTTTTGGAAGAGGGACAGCTAAAGCTAGGAAAGGTGCATACAAGTGAAAATCCTGTAGACATGTTTACAAAGGTGGTCAACAAGGAGAAGTTGAGCTTTTGCTCATCTTCAATCGGCATTCAAGGATAAGAAGCCAGAATGGAAAGCAGTCACATGTTTGGTTTGGAGATCAGTCTCCAAGTGGGAGATTGTTAAGTATGGAGCTTGATTTACCCTTGTAATTTTCTGTGGTAAAAGCGCACATTTGTAAGGCCCCCATTATGAGGAGAAGCCATTGTGCATGAAGGAAAATCACTCACCGGAAACCAAAATTTTCACGGACAAGAATCAGGGGCAACTTTAGAGGCCTCGGGGGCGGAGGCCCCCGAGACTTTTTTTTCGCCAGAATATTATGGCCGGACAGCGGCCGGAAAGTGGTCGGAAAACAACCGGTCGGTTGGCCGGTGGCCGGTAGTCAATGGCCGGTGGCCGAATTCAAAAGCGGACTTTTCTTCTCAAGGGCGCCCACACATGGGCGGATTGGAGGGTCCGATTTGGACTTATTCGCACAAGGGCGGATACACATGGCTGTCTCTCATAAGAGAGGGTAGCCCTTTTGGCTTATAAAAGGAGGCCATTTCTACAAACATTTCATAGTGTGAAGTTGATGCAACAAGGTGAGTGTGAGGTGGTGAGGGTGAAGCAAGGCGGGAGCTCCATTAAGGGTATAATCCCTTTGTAAACTACTTCTTGTTTTGAAGTACTAAAGCCATTGAGTGGCTGCTTTCTCGTGGACGTAGCCCATATTGGGTGAACCACGTATATCGTGTGTACTCTCTCTCTCTCTCTCTCTCTCTCTCTCTACTCTATAATCTCGTGTATGTAAATCTGTCTCTCTCCATTAAGTAATCTACTCAATTATCTATTTAGCTACGTCTTATTTCCTAACAACAACACCCCATGTTGTTGGGACATCCTTGGCAAAAAGAGTACAATGTGCAGATAGATTGGTATGCGAATTCAGTGAAGATTAAGCATGCACAAGAACAACAAGTAATATCCTTTGCTCAGCAACCCTAGAATAATCCACTGCAAGCAATGCAATCATTGGATAAAAATCCAAAGGGAAGGGTGCCACTAAAGCACAAAAAGTCACCGACCGCAGTGCAAAGATCAAGGTTACCAAGACGAGAAAACAAAATATGGGTGCGGAAGGATAGAAATGACATGGCAGACAAACCACAATACAACAAAGGAATTCAACATAAGCAGATAGTTTAACCAAAAAACATGGGAATAAAACAGATATGGATCCCAAAGAAAATGCTCAGCAACAACTCAAATGCGACTCAAATCTGGATCCCAACACCGAAGCAAAAGGAACTCCCTTCAGTACAAGCACCATCGGAAGGCAGACAGCTGCATATGAAACCAACAAACAGACTTATGTGGATGCCAATTAGCACAACAAAAAAATTGCACACAAGGAAGTAGCAATAAACCTACAAGGACCGGCAAAACAAATCTACAAATGGAAAGCAAAAGAGATGAGGTCTACGGACATTCCGGCCAAGCCAATTCTCTCCAAGGAGACAACTACGGCCATATCAACAGTAGCGGCAAAGCAAGAGACTTTTGCAAGAAAGACAATCAAATAGAGAGTAGTAAGTTACAGCTTTTACTTGCAAAAAAAAAAGGAAACTTCGACGGAAAATGCCAATAAGCATCTTTCTTATACCCTTCTCTTGCACAGCATTAATTTTTCCATGCATTGACCGAGTATGCATAATCACGGGCCACATTACACAGCCAAGCATTAGCACAATTTTTTCAACCCGTGCATGGCACATACTCCAAGGCGATACCTTGTCGTCTTGGAGGACTTCGGCTAGGAGGGGGAAGGCATTCTCAAATGCGGACCCAATGACAGAAAGAGCAAAAAGGGCATGTTTTTCGACTAATTTTAAGGGTTGTCATTTGATTGCAAAATTTTCTGGACTAACCCAAGTACATATGCCCTTATACAGCATGAATCTACAGGTATATGGGGCCAAACGCCAAATCAAGCCCCTAGGTGTATGTGTATATAAGTAAAAATAACCATTTTGCAGGTAAAATATTGGTAAAACGGAGAAATCCGGTCATAAAAATTGCATGTGAGTGTATATAATTTTTTGCGGTGATATTTTTGATTTATTATGATTTTTGGGGATTTTCTGGGTTTGATTTGGTATTTTCCTTTTAGTTTTGCTAATTTTCAGTAGAAAAGCTTCAAAAATACAAAAAGCAGGTGAAAAACGATCATAATGAAAAACAAAAAACATGGAGATGATCAATGAACATGGGAAAACCTATGGTACAATGGGGGTGCAATTATGAGACTGGAGCGGAAAGTGTGTTTTGGCCAGATTTTGACCGAAACGTCAAATTTCTTGCAAACTGGGCAAATGGAGTCCAAATCAATAAATTTTTGAGCCTAAACCGCATCTCGCAAGAAGTTGGGAGCACATGTCAAATTTCATGAAAAGTGGTTCGGGGACCTCCATTATAAGGAATTTTCACTTCATTTTTAGCTCATTTCTACTATTGACCTTTGAGAGAGAGCTTCTGCCACCTAGAGCGAATGGAACTTCCAACAGCTTCTACGATGTGCATGACCACCCGACGGGCTTGAGACATGAGAGGTAGGCTCACCACCTTGATCTTTTCGCACATGTTTGTCGTTTTGTCGCGAAAACTAGCATAGGGTTCACACAGAAAGCGGGCAGTAGAGACCTACAAGTAGAAGTGGCCACCTAATGGCTAACCCGATAGCAACAAGACTTCATCGGCAGATTACCCTAGCATAGGAGACCAGTCTTGGATACCCAAAGGAAGTAGAAAACCATTGGAAAAAACCCTAATTCCTAGAGCCCCGCAAGAGACCACCAAATGGGAAATCGGCGGAGAGGCGCCCAAATACTACCAAAATTCATGGGTAGGAGCATCTCGACATGCTCGACAAGTCTATGTAGCCCACATGACCAAAAGGTGACCCGAAGCGGCACTAAACTTCAAAAAAGGTATCAGACACACAAAGCGTCAAATAGCTCTCGCGGCCAAACCGCATGTCCGTTTGCCACCAAACTTCATGAGCGGCTTTCCTAGACCATCAACAACCAAGTCCTATGGTGGTAGACCACCACAAGTCATCGAAGACATGTAAACGCAACCATGGGTGCTTCTAGAGTGACAAATTGCCAAACGGAGCTTCGGTGAAGCCAAAGTTGACAAAAACCATACGGCAAGTCTCCCCAAGGGATCGAGAAGCTATGGAGACCAACATCAAGAAATTTCATCACCAAAAAGCACTCTAAAAGTCAGAAAATGACTCGGAGGCTCTGAAATCCACACAGGGAGTTACTTTCTATCCATTTGACTTTTCTGTTGAAATTAGGCTTAAAAGGGACTCAGGGGGACTAAGGGTAGGCACTAGTAGCACCTTCACACAAAATTTCACTAGGAGACATCCTACGCGTAGGATGTCTCAAAGCCATTTCTGGGCACAAAATCCAACATGTTTCATTGCACAAAGTTTCTAAATAGCCTTTACATGCTAGCCATCAAGTTTCATCACATTTGGACCAAAATTGACCCCATATGTATGAAAAAACACAAAGTTAGGGCATAGAGGCAATAATGGGCCATAGACCTACCAAAACTTGTCCAAATCACATGCAACTTGCACAACACATTCATGAGAACATTGCCAACCAATCTGTGTGGTCACCTGCAAAAAAAGATGAAGTAGACATCCTACGCGTAGGATGTCTATGTGACATTGTTGGCCTACATAGGGTGTTTTCCATTCCAAATCTGTTCATATCATCTTCAAGAGCTCACATATCAAGTTTGAAGCCATTCTAATCATTTTTGACCCCCAACACCTCCAAGATACACTTTTTGAGCCCAAAAACACTACACACAGTCTTACCCACATCAAATCTTGTCCAAATCAAAAACCAAGGGCATAGCCATGTTCCACAGGCCAAGAGCTACCCACATAATAAATCTCAAGCCATTTTGATGAAAAAGACATCCTACGCGTAGGATGTCTCCAGCTTAAATTTGACCTTCTGTGTAAAAAGTGACATCATGAGAGCCATTACCATGGTGCAAGGAGCCCATATACCAATTTTCAACCCATTTGGATATCATTTGCCACCTGGACATTCTACCCAATTTGTGAGCATAAAGCCTGAATCTGCCCAAAAATCCACTTTATGATGCCCAAACTCAATTCCAATCACTTAGCCTTGTTGCACATGCCAAGGACCACCAGGATGCCAAGTATTACCAAAATCTGATGAAAAAGACATGCTACGCGTAGGATGTCTAGATGATAATTTTTTGCCATAATTGCACTGTGAGCACATGCACAGTTTTCCAATTCCTTTTAAGTTTTATTTTCAATCTTCAAGTCATTTCGATAGTTAAAACTCAGTTTCTCAGCTGATATGGAAAAAACACTAACTTCGGACTACTGAGTGCAACAGGGTCTACGGTAGCTGCAAAGTCACCGGCAAAGAAGAAGAGGATGATCATAAAATATTATTTGAAAGAAGTAGAGCTCTTTGTCATCCTAGAAGGAGCTTTAAAGCCAACCAGCACATGGATCCAAGAGGACTTACTAGAGTCAAATGATCTGAAGATCTACCAAGGCGTGTTCAAAGACACCGAAGGAAATGTAATAGAGCTACCCATGCTACCACGGGAGCTCAATGAGTTCTTCAAAAGCAAGATGGCAGAGTACCTGGAGAAGATAGATCTCCACAATTATTTTGAAGTTGTGCCAATCGGAATTGACATAAAAAGAGTATTGGAGTTTGTGACGACAATCAAGGAAGATGGAGTGGCCAGAGTTACGGATTTGCAGGGCAAGCCAAACACTAAAATAGAGATCACAAACAGAGAAGTGGTAGCTACACTAGACCTCTCCAACAAAGGGGATAGTGTAACCAAAAGAAAAGACGGAGTAAAGGTGTACACAGAAAAGAAAGGCAACTACACCTTTGAAGACATTGCCAACTCTAAAGTGGCAATCATGAGTCAGATGTACAACCAATACTTCCATATGTGTACAAAGCGGCCACAAAATTACAGAATGCCACCTAGAGCAATTGCCACAACCTTCACTTGGGCAATGCAGAAGAGCAAGCCAAAGTTAATCAACTATGCAGCTTATATACATGACAATCTGGTGAAGATGGGCACCAAGAACCCCACATACATTGTGCCGGGAGACCTAATCACGAAAGTGGTTTATGGGGCATTGCACGCCAAGAGAAGATGGCCCAACCCTCCATCACAGAATGCCTGGCTAAGGCTCAAGGAAGATAAGGAAGAGGAACAGCCCAAAGCACCAAGGGTTGCCACAAGGTTGAAACGCCGGCTAGAGACCGTGCAAGAAGAGCAGCCAGAGCTGAAGAAAAGGAAGAAAGAGAGTGTCCAAGTGCCGGTCGAAGAGACAAAATCACAGAAAGCTGCACGGCTAGAGCGGCTGATGGAAAGCTTCAGAGCCGAAAGAGCCCTCAAGGGGGATCTGAGCGAACTATGGAAGCTGTCACTAGAAGCAACGTCGGGATCATCCCGAAGAGTGCACAGAGATAGATTTGAAGACTATATTAAGAATTTTGAGATTTTGGATGCCACGGTGGAAAATATCCCACATGTACCATTTATAGAAGCAAAAGTGGAGGAAGTCTGACGGCAACTGCTAGAGGAGCAGGAAGGCCAAGAGAGAGAGATGAAGACAAAGGCGAACAGGGCTTTCAAGAAAAAGCCGACATCTCCACCATCCAGCCCTAAGTCTAGCCCACCGCCCTCACCACCTGCTCATAGCCCTCCACAAACTCAGTAGAAGGAGGAGCTAGAAAAACCTGAAGATCAGGAAGATTCAAGGCAAGAACAGAACCAAGAACAAGAGAAAAAAGAAGAAGTGAAGCCCAAAAGTGAGCAGCCAGCGCCAAATGAATCAAGGTATAACACTTTTCTTGATCTACTAGATGCAGGATATTCAAAAGAAGAAGCATCCACAGTCGCATTTGACTTGGCAAGCATAGGGCCCAAAGAGCAGATGCAGAGCCTGCGGTTAGTGGAGCTCAAAGAAATGGCCACTGATACAGTGGACCTGCACCCACCCACCAATGATTGGGATGTTGTGATGACCAAGCTAACCGGGCTAAGGGCACAATCATTGGCCACCGAAAGTGAAATGGCTAATCTCAAAGCCACTGAAGTGCAGATAAAGTCTGAAGTCGACACTTTACACAAACAAAGCCAAAGGAATATAGAGAGAGATCTACTAGATGCAGGATATTCAAAAGAAGAAGCATCCACAGTCGCATTTGACTTGGCAAGCATAGGGCCCAAAGAGCAGATGCAGAGCCTGCGGTTAGTGGAGCTCAAAGAAATGGCCACTGATACAGTGCACCTGCACCCACCCACCAATGATTGGGATGTTGTGATGACCAAGCTAACCGGGCTAAGGGCACAATCATTGGCCACCAAAAGTGAAATGGCTAATCTCAAAGCCATTGAAGTGCAGATAAAGTCTGAAGTCGAAACTTTACACAAACAAAGCCAAAGGCAGAGTTGCAAGCTAGTCTGGCAAAGGCATTGCAAAGATGACAAGAGATGGAAAGAGAGAATCAGGCGGCAGCTCAGAGACTGCAAGGAGCCAAAGAAGAGTATAGAAAACTCAGCAAGTCATTGACAGATGCAGAGAGGGAAAGGGATAACCTAACCCTACAACTTGCTGAAGAGTCCAAGGAAGTGGACGCAATGCAGAATGCCAAAGAGAAGGTAGAAATAGAGCAGGAGGCTAGCCAGGATGAGGTCATTGAGCTCAAGGACCAGCTTAAAGTTAAAGATCAAACCATCCAGCGGCTACGGGCATCTCTTGCCAGATTTAGAGCTACTAACTTGACTCACACCACTTCATAAATCCAGCTATACGAAGAACAAATGAAAGAGATCCAGAAGGAGTTGACTTTAGAGAAGAAGCAAAGGCTGATGATGGCCAAGGGGTCAGTGGTCATGCAAACCCACCTGGAAGAAGAGCACAAGGCAATGCAAGATGAGCTAGAAAACATCAAGAGAAATCTCAAGGAGGCGGAGAAGATCAATGCCAATTTGAACGACCTCCTCATGAACATGGGAGAACAAGCTGAAGCAGAGAAACAGACATTCCAAAAGCAGATAGAAGAACTGAGAGGCTAGCAGGCAAAAGAGCAGTTACGCACAAGGCCAACAGCCATGGAAAGCATAGATTTAGAGAATGTGGCAGATCCTGTGGACACACCAATGCAAGAGGAAATCCTTGTAGGACCCTCTCAAGAGTCACAAGATCTGACACAAGAAGAAGAAGAGAAGCTGCACAAGGCTATAGAAGCAGAAATCAGAGAAACGGCCAAATAAGCCTTGGAATGGTAGTAGAGGATCTTTAAATAAATGACCATTCAGAATATAGATGCCAGCAATCTTTGGTGTGAATGGCTACAGCCCCCTCTCCCATATCCTTTGCTAAAGGACGAAGCCGCCACAATCAACAACAGAATTAGAGAAGAGCCAACAATGCCACTCTACACAGCAGAATCTCCAAGCCTGAAGGGGTAAAGTTGATAGTTGACTCCCAGCCCAGGTGGAGAAAGGCATGGCTAACAAAATATCCACATTACCTAATCCATTTGGTAGAGGCACACAAAGTCATCAGAGATAACCTAAGAATCTGCCCTCTACCAAGGATACAGACGTGGAAGGCCCAAGAACTACTGCAAAGAAGCCAACCTACTTAGCTAAACTATCCAAAGCTGCCAGGCTTGAAGGCAGGCGAGAGAATAAGTGTTCAATACATACTGAAAACCCTAATGGACGCCATCAAATTGTTCATTGGCCCGTCTGACCTATCTTGCATTATGATGAGGAAGATTTGCAAAACCCTTTTGGCAGTCTTTGAGACGTTCAAACCGGGCTAGGGGACAGACAGTATCTTCTTCTTTCAAGATACTTATAGATGTGCATACGATCTATCTGGTCAGCCTTCCAAGGAGGTGATACATGCATTGTATCAAAGGATCATGTTTTTTGCCATCCTATCACCTCCAGGCCTTTGAAGAAGCTTTCTACACCGGCTTCTTCACAATCAGCTCTGATATATTTGGCCCAACACTACTGGCTGAACATGCAAGATATGAGTTACTACTCAAGATGCGAGAAACCCTAAGATGAAGAAGGAGCTCAACAACCATGTCGAGGACAACATGAGCAAGGAGGGGGGGAGTGTTAGAAGCTGGACACACCCTACGGAAAAGGACTACTCAGCAGATTATTATTTTTGTGATTATTCATTTCTTGAGAAAACCCGACATTTTACCTTGTAAATATTGGGGCTTACAGAAGTTTCCAGATTGTATCCCAGTTTTGACATTTAGATTGAGTAGATGGTTAAATTGGAACATTAGGGTTTAAGAATTGTAAGGTATTTATACCACTTTTTGACCTTAATGAAAAACCTTTTGTCATTTTAAACAAGTTTTGAAGTCTGTGAGTGAGCGTACTGTGTACGAGAGAGAGTGAGAGATTCATCTTGACGCTACGTGCACACCGGTGTTCGGAATCGAGTGCACAGAAGTGCAACGTGTTGCCCCGACGAGAGCTACGCGCCAATACCTACATTGCGCGTGTACGGTCCGGATTTGCGAGCTGTAACTACGAGCTTTATCTGGTGATTCGGTGAGCATACGTGGTACGATTTCACATTACAGCATATCCAGGCGTTCGCATTGAGTAGAGCTACACATTAGGCACTTTAGATTTCGGAAACGATGACCTGCAAATTTCGGCCAGATGTCCTACGTGATTCTGCACCAGGTGTTTTGGGTTGGGGTTTTTGTTCATAGACCTTAGGGAGAGTGGCCTATTAGTGTTAATAGGGTCTCTTTCAAGTTCTGTGGTGTTTCGAGATTGTTTGATGGGTATTCGGCTCTAGAAAGCATTGTAGGAAGTTTCCTCTTATGCACTCTTAAAAGATGTGACTTAGACATTGGGTAGAGACCTCTGTAGGAATTAGTAAGGAGTCAGTCGAGTGTAGGTTGACACCCTATGCTTGCTTCCACGTGCTTACGGGTCGAGCTTCGTCCTTAGCTTACAAATCTTGTTAGGTTAGTTCTCGCTGTGCTGACGTCTGTCGCGACGTATCCGTCCAACAACCCCTTCTGGTACTACATGTGTTTTGCATTCATTCCATAGCTGAAATCTCCTATCCTTCCAAACCTCTCTATAGCTGACTCCATCATATTGTTCCCTAGATGCTCTAGCTACTTCACCACCCTCAAACATAGAAATCCCTTTGCGTTGCATCTCACTCATGTATTATAAGGAACCAATAGTCCATCTTACAATACTCAAAAAAGCATCCTCCACTCTCAATGCATCTATTGTTGGAAATGGAAGGAGGATTTGTTTTCAAAACACAAATAAATTGATACAGATACATTTCCTTCCTCAATAAGCACACCTGAGAAATAAGCCTTTGGTGTCTATTTCACAGACGCTCCCAATGGAAACCTATCATCGTGATTAAAATCCATATCTACAAAATATTTAATATAATGTTACTCTTTCCTTAAAAAATCATCACATTGCGCTAAGAAAAATATGTGATGAGTGTGTGAATGCATGGCTCAATACTAAGTGAATATACCATCTTATGGCCTTAAGGTCATAGGGTGTTCTATGAAGGTATCATAAAGGGCACCACCTAGTCAAAAAGTCATCAAAAGGTGACACCTTGTGGCCTTAGGGCCATAGGCTGCATTAAATATACATCCTACGGCCTTATGGACATAGGTGATCTTTGTAGGTGTAAACAAGGGCACCACATACTTCACAAATCATCAAAAGGAGACACCCTATGTTAGCGGGTCACCGTGATGGACGTCTATAGTATATCTTTTTGTACTAACATAATGTCAATATGCAAGGAACCGACTCGGGATGGGCCACAGACACTTAATGAGAGTGTCAATCTGACCAAAGTTAACTCAGAGGGCTATTCATACTATGGCAAAAGCAAATCAACCACTTCCTAGTTAGAAAATAAGTCTACCTCCAATCTCACCGCTCTAGGTTATCACACCTTTTCAGCATCCAAACAAATTCGGAATTCCACAAAACTTAAGGAGAGATATAACAACACATAAGGGCACATTCCTACCAAGTTTTGCAGCCATTTGGGAAGGAACATAAATCACGATCCATCACAAAAAATATGCAGATAGTTAAAATAGAACTACACGAAAAGGTCCCCCTTAAGCATAGAAACACTTTTCCAAGGTCAAAAAATACAGAAACAACCATTTAAGACCTCAAATCAATGCATTTAGCTCACAAACAAGATGTCATGAACCACGATAGAATTGAGAATGATCACACTTAGATTGTAGAGCAAGAGACAAGGAACACAATGTGCTAATTGGAATCGAATTCTGATTATCAGACAAGGACAAAAGCGGATTAGATTTTGTAGCAGCAAAGAGCTCTCACAATAGACAATCAATTCTTCTCAAGATAACGATTATGTCTTTTTTAAAACTGAGGGTTTTGACATAAGAGCTAGGGGGACTTTCCCACGGCCATTCAGCCACTTACATGGTGTGTAGGCTCAGAGAGGCTAAGAGGGAATGACAGAATATATTACAATTGAGAATCCTCATTGGCAGAATTACACCACTTTTTTTGAAAAAATGAGCAAGTACAATGAATTTTGGTGTATTTCTTCCTTTTATGTGTCAGTCCGCTATGCCCACCAAACATTCTCCACTTCCTATTCATTGCATGTCCTTGTGCAATCAGTTGTTGACTGTCTTCTAGTAGTTCATCAGTCTCTTTATTAGCGTCCCAGTGAGGTGCCTGGACTCTTGCCTCGATCTCCACTTTTGTCGCCAGCTCTCTGAAGGGATTATTGCTGAGAGTGCTCTAATATGCTATGTGTTGAGCTGGTAGATCTTTGGTCATGGGATTAAATATGGAGGAGTCTACCTCAAAGAATCCGGTCATGAATGACTCCTCGAATATTTGCATAGTGGGAGGGCAAGAACATGCCCCATGATGACATTTTTGCTTGGGATTTGTCTCCATATTCCAACAGAGCCCTCTTGTGTCTTCCACAAAAATCTAACAGGGATGCTCCACTGCCTCTATATCATTGAATGTCATTACACAAGTGATTAGCATCTTGGTAATTTTCACGAGCAACTGGCATGCAAGATCTGGTATCTCCTTCATCATGTTGATAACCCCCTTGAGCGTCTAAACCATATACTTTTCTGATGGGGGATTGTTATTGCTTAGCTTTGTTATGACGAGGTCATTTAACGCTGCTGTTCTTTTGATTTGCCATGAGTAAAAGGCTAAAAGCTTTCCCCAGGTCATTTTTTTCTGATGGGACAGTAAGTTGTGTCAATCCTGAGATGCTGCAGAGCATTTCTATAGTATGTTTCATCTGCTGGTTGTTGCTCAAACCATTTCTTTTTCCAGAGGGGTTGAGTATCCATGATAGTCTAAATTTGTAGCACAGTGATAGGAACATCCCGGTAATCCGCTCTTTTGTTTGGCTCAAGGGTAGGTGCCACTTTTTGTTTCCATAATAGGGCCTCCTGCCTCATCAGTGGTAGGGCGATCATGTCATGCCTGAGGTTCTTCACCATTTCATCTAGAGTGTTCATGAGCAGGGCTGCTGAATCCAACACTTTGATATCATATTGCGAATACTCTTTGTGTGAAGGGTCTTTGACTTATGAGATCCAACATTGAATTTCTTCTTTTGCCATATCTAGAATGGATGTCGTGGATGGATCTTCAGATTCCTGCGTTTCTTTTCTTGTGTTTGTACCTAGCATATATGTTTGGTGAGCTTCAAAAGTGAAATTCTCAAGTACTCTTGTTTGCTCAAAGTCTACTGGGGTTGTTTGTTCGGGCTTTTCTTGTGTTGCCCTTAGAGCATCCAAATCTTCCTGTGCCTCTGCCAGTTCCTCAAATTTTCAATCTCTTCGTCTTTTGATTTTTGCAATGCTCTATGCCATGCTATCATGATTTGTATGTGGTATTTATCTTGAGCAAGGGCCTCCTTTAGATCTTTGACCTCTTTGTTTAGCAAGGTCGATCTAGCTATCATGCCTGAGGAGCTCGACGTCTTTTGCAAGGCTAAAAGTTAGGTCAGAGTCTTGCTAACCACCTTGTAGACTCTTGTAGCTTTTCACTCTGTTCTCTTTCCCTCACCAGCTCTTCCTCTAGTCATTGTTGCTCAACCTGTAGAGTAGAGTTAGCATCATTAAACTGATTGACCTCTTTGTAGTAATAAGCGGTGTTCTCTTGCTCCCTTTATAACTCTGATTGGAGTTGCAGCTGGAATTTTTGCAACTCTTCAATTGTTTTTTGTAGCTCTGGTGTGTTTTCAGCTACTTTTGTTGCCTCTTTCTTGGTGTCTTCCAGCTCTAGTTTGTGCAAGTTGTAGAGAGCTCTTTGGCATTGAAACTGGAGCTTGGTCTAGTCTAAATATGTATCAATGTCAAACAACGTGATCATTACGGTTCCCTCCTCTACCACGACGCTTGTGAACGAGGTGATCTTGGCTTTTTTTTTACTTGTTTGGCCCTGATACGAGGTTCTAGCCTCATCTGTTGTTCTTTCCTTTCTTTTCAGTACTTCAACAGCAGTCAAAGCTGTAGTAGTTTCTAGCGATGCTCTCTCTAGTTTTTCTTGATCTACGTTCTTTTGTGACAGCACTTTGTCTACCACTTGTTCTGGAAGATCTACAACTTCTTCTTTTTTTTCTATTCCAGCCTCTGAAGGTAGCTCTTTGTCTTTTTGTGATTCAAAATCATTTTCTTGTTGGTCAAGTGTGTCCTGCTCACCCTTGTCTTCTTTGTTTTCATCTTTTTCCCTGGCCTTGGTATATTTGTTGGATGATTCAAGATCATTGACGCATGGCCGCTTTACATCCTCTCATTCTCTTTGCTCCATTTTTTGTTTGAGCTCATTCTGAATCTGTTGCCACATTTTGTTGGCAATGTTCAGATTCTCCTCCGCTTCCTGTCTTTTGTGTTTCTTGATCCGTTCTCGAGCTGCTAATTTTTTGCATTGTAAAGGTACATCTTCTTCTTCTTTTCCATCATCCACTTTTGCTCCCTTCCTTCTTTCTTCCTCGTGATTCTGTTGGAGAACTCTTTCTCTTTGTGCTTGTGATTCTTCAATTGTTCTTCTGGCTTGGGTGACTGGGATGGCCTTTGCCACCCAGGTTGTTCTCTACTTCAGTCTTCTGTATCTAATTGAAAACTCACTCTCATGTTCCTCATCTAAAGATTGGTATTCGGAAGGAATATCTCTTTCTTTTGACCTTGCTTCCTCGTTGTTCGGTGCATCCAACTCCGTCTTCTCACTGTGAGTGTCAGTTCTTGTTGAGCTCTGCCTTGTTTGTTTGACCTCTGGTTTTGGCCTTGTGGATGGTCCTGCTACCAGCTTTAATACTCTTTTGGATTTGTGGATCAAATATAGTTGTGCTTTTGCTGGTGGTAGATCATCAATCATTCCCAATGTCTGGTAGGCAGTTAGAGTCAGCATTCGTCCAGCATTCATGTAGGTATTTCTCCTTTGGCTACCCTTAATATTTTCTTCCATTATATTTGTCGAGTAGGTAGTTGCCAAAGTCACAACTGGCCACTCTTCTTTCTGCTAGCCTCATTGCCATTTCCACTACCATGTGCAAAAGCGGTTCATATAGTATCTTGGTGGCTTTTGTACTTTGAAGTGTTACAATATGAGGCACAATGGCAATTCTATCTCTGAGTAAATCAAATATGGATATGCCAATTTGTGTCCTCTTTGCTTCAGAAAGGATTTGTCATTATCTATTGCTTTTGTCTTCTGCAAGAGATTGTGTGTTTCCTGTTGCAGATGGAGAGCTTCATTGATTATTTCTACAGTGATTTTAACTTTGATTGTTGCTCCATCGTTGTCCGTAAGGGTGGATTCCCCATTGTACTGAATTGAGCTTATGAGTTCATGAGCTCTTCTGAAATATTCTCCCCATGGTGGTGGTCATAGAAAGCTATCCAATTGTAGATACCTGGCCCCACCTTGCACTTTGGACTTTTGGTGTAGTGCCCACAATTCCCTTGGAAGATGGTGGTCTTTTCTATCGCTCCATCTGATGAATATATTGGTAGGTATTGCGTCTAGGACCTCCTCTATGATATGGGCCTTCCCATTTGAGGATATATCTGTGATCTCATATGGAGCTGCTTCCCACTTTCTTTGTGATTTTCTGTAAGTCATCCTAAGGTCAATTTCAAATTGAAAACAAGATTTAGCAATTGATCAAAACTGGCGGAATCTTGAAGAAAATACAAACTTTGACCATAAAAAGAAAAATGAGCATAACTTTGCCAAAATTACCCCAAATTTGACCAAATTTCACGAGTGCATCTAGGATTACTATAGGCACAAGGACATAAGGTAATATATTACTTCTAGTAGAAAGGTACATGGACCACGATCCATGTTGGGAAACATTTTGAAGATCTAATGAGACCAACTGGTTTGGATCATTGGTTTGGTACTTTAGTCAAATTTTGGAAATTATCCTTAGACTTAGAGGAATTTGACATTTTGATGTGGATTTTGGAATCCAAATGACTTGAAACTTCATGGCTAGGCTTTGTTGGATATCGTGAGCCAGATGACGTGAATTTGTCTTTGATTGGCCAAAAAGGTACATGGATCGTGATCCATGTTGGGAGGGATCTTGGGACAGCCTTTTGCACACATGTTCCTATAGGTCTTCCTAGTATAGTGGTAAAATATTTTCACATTTGGATTTGTTTTTCCTGTGTTTTTTCAATTTCCCAATTTATAGCCATGGTTTTTTGGAACCACTTTTGGGCACTACTTTTGACTGACATCTGATACTGCCTTGATTCTGGATGATTTGTGTATAAAAACCACACCTTTGCCTATATCCTCACCAGTTTTCATCAATTTCTGGATCCATCTGAAGGTGATCCAGGCAATCTGCACAACTTTGCGTTAATCTTTTGCTTTGCTTTGACCACAATTAGACCTTTAATGTTACATCTCCTTGATGCTTGTGTATCACCCTCTTTTGGAATCCCTTTTGTTTTAGTTGGCTTTGGAATAAAGCCCCAAGTTGTTTCACTTGCTTCTCTAGCTAGTGGGGTAGCTTCATATTTTTCTCCTAATCCTACTCCATAATGTTTTTGCTAGAAACTCACCCTTTTACCCTTGATTACTACCAAATGTCCATTTGCAGATTGAAGGTAACAATCCATAAGGGCTTAATGATTTAAAAATACCTTTTTGTAACTATTTTTGCATGGTTAGTTACACTTTTGCATCCTCAAACTAGTGAACATTTCTTGCCCTGATTTTGTCATCAAGGTTCATGGATCACGATCCATATTGGGAAGCATCTTGCAATTCCAGCTAGTGGAGGTTGTTTCTGGGATTATGGGGACTCTACTGTGCAATTTTCTATGGTTTTATGGTTTGAGGAACATGGATGACGATCCATGTTACACCCCCTTTTGAAATTGTTTTTACATAGAGTGATTTTGCCAATTACGAGGGGTCTGCGGATGCAAAGGTTTTGGTTTTGGGTAAGTTTTGAACTCCCCCATTGGCCTTGACAACTTGAAAAATTTGTGACTTTGATTTGCTCTAATCTATTGTTTTGGTAATGCTGGGGGAGTGCGGAGCATACACAAGTATTCTTGTACGGTTAATGATCATACCTGTCAAATCTAGTGGAGTAAGAGCTACCGAGGTACTTGTAGTAGGCAGATACAAAGCAAAAAATCCTATGCTTTTGTGTGTGTGTGTGTGTGTGTGTGTGTGTGTGTGTGTGTGTGAATGCAAATGAGCTTATGTTGCCCCATTTGGCTATATGTTCCCAATCTACTCGGAATGCCCCATTCATACTTACCTCCATTGATCATATCTTGCTTTTCATATCACTTTCAGTTCAAACCGTTCTTAATTTTGATATTTGGTCAACAAATGCCCTTTAATCTGCAGTTTTGATCCTTTAGAAGTTGGCTCCAAATTCATTGTGTGCCAAACCTTTCCATATTTTCCATGTTCAAAGCCCTTGCTTTGAAGTTTCAACGTTTTCTTTCAAAAGTCAAATCCGACTTTCCTTGATCAACTTATTAATTTTTGTTGATTATTTGGCGTTTTTAGATTTTTAGTAGAAGAGAATTACTTATAGTTATTATTAGTTGACCAAATTTTTGCCCAAATTAGTGTAGTCACTCATACATACATATTCTTAACCCGGCTTAGATGGTGTCAATATGGCTCATGATTATGCCTGCTAAGGGTTATAAGGCTCTGAAAATTTGTTTAAAGGAAAAGAAAAGAAAAAGAAAGGAAGATAATATATACAAAATGATGAGTATGTTGTTGTATTTTCCCCCCTTCCTAGAGTGAGTCGTCCCAAACGAACATGTGTCAAAGTGCATGGGTATGAAGTATGTATCTATGAATAGACGTATATTGTGGAATGGGGATATGCATGGGGTAACAAAGGGTTGTGCAAGATATGGGTTCTGAATGATAAGTTCAGTGGCTTTCGATAGTGAGGTTAGGTTGAAGCTTCATGGTCCAAATAGAAGTAACAGTGTAGAAGACGTGCTCTTTGTTTGATAGTGGCCTCTAGAAGTTGTGACACTACATTGTCTAGTGATTGAGGGCTTTGTTTTGGTTCCCTCTAAAAGTTGTGAAACTACATTGTAACACTACATTGTCTGTGATTGAGGGCTCTGTTTTGGTTCCCTCTAAAATTTCTTTTGTGTGTACTTGAGGGTCGGGGTATCTAGTGAATAAGTCTTTTTTGGTTTCCATACCCACTTGACTTCTTGTGGTTGTCGATGTTGAGATTGGATTGGCCTAGGTTGCTTGACAAAAGCCTTGGGTGGTTTGTCAAGCATCGGTTTTGGTCGATGCATTGTGGGTGGACTTCAATTGCCATGTCATTTGGGTATCCATAATTTCTTCGGATTGGTTTGTATAATGGACTTTTTAACCCAGATTTTCTTGACCACCATTTGAGAATATCGCTAGATTGGAGCAGGTGTTGATTGGAGAGGTTCACATACGTAGTCTGATTGTACAAATGGTGTGGTAAAAGATTTTTCATCTTGCCTTAGCTACAAGGTATTATCGCATCAATTTGGTGTAGCTTGATAAGTGCGCATGCATGGCAGTCCCAGAATAATTGCTTCATTAAGATCCTTATCCCTGACTACATGAAACTGATGAGGATAAACTTTTCCATCAACAGTTATTGGCAAATTTACATGTCCCAAACTGTTCATCGTTCCTTTGTTTTCCACTTTGAACCCCATAGTATTTTGCGTTAGAGGTTCCTTTGTTAATTTCATGAAGGTGGAATAGTTGAAAACATTTTCTCTTGCTCTAGTGTCCACTAATGCACGCTCGGTGGTTCCATCGACAAGTTGCAACATAATGCGTAGATCTATGCCACCAAACCATGTAGACTTTTTTTGTATGGATGCTATTGGAGGGGAATTTGAACAACTTTTTTGTTGGTTATTTCACTGAATTTTGGCCCACTGCTTCCTCTTTAAGATTCTGATTTTGGCTTCTTGATGTGCCTGTTTTCGAATGTCAGGGGCTCGGCTTCTATTCTAATCTACGGCATGTATTGTTTGGAGTTTGTCTGGTGTCAGCGGAAGAAGATATTTATTTAATCTGCAGCCACTCGTCCAATTAGGCATCTCCTCACTTGCCAATGTTTCAAGCTTGATGGCACCACTATGTGATATATCATGTATTACAAAAGGCCCCTTCCCTCGCTTTTTGAGTTTTTTGGAGTACTGTTTAAAGGTATACACCAAAACGTAATCCTCTTTTTGGAGCTCCTTGCTAATCACATGTTGATCATGGAAAGCTTTCATTTGTCTTTTTTGAGCATGTATCCCGGCTACTGCTCTCATGCTGGTTTCATATAGTTGCTCTAGGGTGTCTAGTCTCTCTAATAGCTCGTGTCCCGTCCATCCTAATTGTGTTGCGACCCATAGTGTTTTAATTAAGAATTCTATGGGTAGAATTGCATTAATCCGAAACACAAGGTTAAAAGGAGTGGTCTTGATGGAAGTTTTAAAAGCTACTCTGTAAGCCCGTAATGTAGTGTGTAGCTTTTGGTCCCAGTCATTTATTGAGTCACTGACTATTTTTGTGAGCATCATGCATAAGATTTTATTGGCGCTCTCAGCTTGTGTGTTAGCTTGTGGGTGATAGGGTGATGATTTGTGATGGATCATGTAGAAGGCGAAGACAGTCCCAGCATGCGGGAACTACCTCCAGCTAGAAAGTTGAACAATGGATCAATCACACATCAACAATTACCATGGTAGTTACCACAGTAACATTTGGAAGGCTATAAATAGGATCCATTACATTGTAATCGGGCTTCTTACTTCTTATTTCTCTAAGCTTTAGCTTCGAAGAATTTTCAAGCTACAATCTCTTCACCTTTAGCTTCACCTTATAATCATTACTGCTATAATCATTTGAGCTTCAACACGTTAAACCTTGTACTGGTTGTCCCTGAACTATGAATCTGAAACCCCAAACACTTTTTCAGTTGTCTAGTATGTCTCTCATTTTAGTATAATATTTTAGGTTAGATAACTATTTCAGTCCCCAGTCTCTGCTCTCTATTCCAGTTTCATTGACTGAACTGAAGACTTACCAATAGCTTTAAATTCTAACACTGGAATCAGCTATCTGAAGAGATCAACTCCAATTCCATTTTGGCGATCACGGTGGTTAGAGTTGTTGCTCGTTGACCAGAAAACTCTTCTCCCAGTTAGAATTTTTCGTTGTAGTGATGGCGCCAAAAACCAGTCATTGTTGTAAATCGCCACACCGCACTGACCCTATTCCTGAGAGGAATCAGAAAGATACTCTGTTCCTAAGAAGGACCCACTCACTCAGACTGAGGCTCAGGAGGAGCACAATCATGCTGATAAGGCCAAGGACTCTCAGCACTCCAGTCAGTCCAGAAGGAGAAGGGTCGAGCGGGAAGAATGCAAGGCCAGTAGTTCTTGGACCACACATAGGGATTTTGGGGCCAAAGGCTGCAAGCGTAGTCATCACAGTTCTAGTAGAAAATCCATAGAAGAGAGACAAAAAGTGAGACTAACAAAGAAATTGATTGGGATGCTGATACAAACCATTACAAGAAGTCCTCAAGATGGAGTCAGGTTCCTAAGGTCAGAAGAGGCAGAGACGATGCTGATCGGCATAATTACACTTCTTCATTGAAAATTTATTTTCCAGTGTTCAAAGGTGGGAAGAAAGATGATCCCGATGTTCATATACAAGATTTTGTTGAGTTGAAAAATATTGATGAAGATGACTAGGGGGAATACTTTCCTCAGACACTAAAGGATGCAGCAAGGAAATGATACTACCATTACCTAGCCTGCCAAATCAGATCATACAACAAATTTCTCAAAGATCTCAGACTGGAATACTTAGATAATAGAGGTGATGAGGGCATCCTCTGCAAAGAACTGGATAAGATAAAGCAAGGAAAATTATCATACATAAGTTATGTTGAGAAAATCAAGGAGCTAACCATGAAGCTGCAAGAGCCACCACTAGAAAAGAGGTTGAGATCATGGTTTTTAAATGCTTTCCACATTTAAAAGAATAGGAAACATGAGGAGCCTGCACCAACAAAGAAATTCAATGATTTGGTGCAGCACGCCAGGAAGCTTGAACAGCAGGCAAAGAAGGAGAGGAGTCACAAGAAGAGGAGGTCTAGTAGTAGCAGTTCTTTGACTGAGATTTCGAATTCCAGTAAGAATCTAGTAGCCCTGAAAGCTGCTCAGATGAAAAGAGAAAAGACAAGGCCAAAAAAGGGTCTTGGTCTAGAGACATCGATGAGATGGCCCGACAGATTGTTGAAATCAGCCAGACCAGACAACCAGCTAGAAGAATGGAAACCTGGTGTTCAAAGTGTAAATCTAAAGATCATGTTTCCAATGAATATCCACAATGTACATATTGCAAAGCATATGGTAATTTATGGAGCAATTGTGGCATTCGAATTTATCACTTCATGAAGGGAAACTATTTGTATGTAGTGGTATTTACCAATGTTGAACTAGTCAGAGTGGAGACAATCAGTGTACCCCAAGAGGAGAGATCAGGTACCATTGGTACTTGTACTAGGCATAGCATGTACCAAGGAGGTGCTGGTCGGGGCCGAGGTCATGGTAATTTCTAGAACCAAAGCCTAAACTGCTATACTTGTGGCAAGTATGGGCATTTTGCGGCTCAGTTTCCAGAAACACCTACTACTATTGAGACGAAGGCCCCATAGCCAGTTCCTGTACAAGCAGTTACACATAGCAAAGGGGTGGTCATTGAGGAAATTCCAGATGAATTGGCAAAACCAGTCAGTCTTGAAAGTAGCAAATGGGCTCAGTAGAGAGAGATGTGGAAGGCAAAGGGTAAAGAAAAGGTAGTTGATGAATGGCAGGAGCAGAGAGAACTAGCGGCTAAGATCACAGAAGACTTAGCCAAGAAGCTGCCAAAGAAGCCTGAAATTTTTGATGCCCAGGTCATTCAGAAGATACCAACCCAGTCTTCTGAGAAAGCACAACCGGATCAAGCAGGGTCTGGGATTCTTGAGACTATGTTGGCTGGAGTTCAGGAACTGATGGAGGAATTAGGGAATGTTAAATCAGATACAATTGCAATAGGAAACACGGAAAGAGGCACCATAGGTACCAAAGCAGAGGAATGGCACTGTGCAGATACTCTCGATTCTTCAAGTTTTGAAAATAACTCTGATCAAGAGAGAGAGAAGAAATGCATGTCAAGATTTGTGACACAATTCAGAAACTCACAATTGAACTAGATGATATTAGAAAAACTTTGCCTAAAGCAACAAAATTCATCAGACAGCAAAAGAAGGCTAAAGTGAAGGCCAGAGCAGTTGACTTGGCTGTTGTCAGAGATGATAAAGTGTCGGTGATCCAGGTAGACTACAAGGTTAGGAGATAGTGGGAGACACTATCTGGTGTCATACTAGATGGAGGAACAGTAGTAAATATCCTGGGGGACACACCTTCAACAAAGAATGGATATCACAAACTTGAAATGAGCACCTTTCAAATTTTGAATGGCGATCATTGAGTTGTGCAGGCAACTAGGATGATAGAGAGTATGCAGATAAGGGTGGGTAGAGAAAATTTCAAGACCATTTTCCTAGTACTAGATGTGCAAGGCGCATATGGGATGCTACTGGGCTGGCCATGGTTGCGAACAACATAGGCTATTTGCGGCTATGCCAATAAGACTCTGACAATACAAGGTGACACTAGCAAAACTTAGATTCAAGCAAACAACACTAGGAGCTCGAGAAAGGAGCTATGACCAGAAGAGCTTTGCACTAGCTGAAATAGATCTAAACGCAGTATTATTGGATAAAGATCAGGCTGAAAAGCAATAGAAGCAATTTGTAGATAGTTCACTGAATTGAACTCTGGGAACAACCAATTCAGCTAATTGGAAGGTTGGAAGAACCACTTGATTCCAATACGCCAACGGCTTTTGAACAAGCACACTCTAGAGAAGTTACTGAAAATCAAAATAGTAGTTCCGAGCTCAGAGGACGGTCTTGGGATTGTGTTGAGGAGTCAACCAAAAGAAAGGGTGATGGTCCTAACTGCTTGCTTCTAGATGATCAATAAATAGAGGAATGGAATCTGGGTTCTAAAGAAAATCCTAGATTGATTAAAGTCAACAAACATCTGAATCCAGTAATGAAAGAGAAGGCCCGACACATGTTCCAGAAGTACAAAGATGTGTTCGCATGGGAATATACTGATCTCAAGGGAGTAGATCCAGAAGTATGTCAACATCAAATACCATTGAAACCGGATGCCAGACCAGTGTGGTTGCAAAGGTATAGAATGAATCCCAATTATGCTAAGAAGGTCAATGAAGAGATTGATCACCTTATGAAGGTTGGATTCATTACTGAAGTAGCCAATAGTGACTAGTTATTTCCTATTGTGGTGGTGCCCAAGAAGAATGGAAAGCTTAGAGTTTGTGTAGATTATCAGAAGTTGAATTCTTAGACCATCAAGGATCCCTTTCCATTACACTTTACAGACATGCTGCTTGACAAAATTGCACATTATGAGATGTATAGCTTTATGGATAATTATAGTGGTTATAACTAGTTACAAATTTCTCCTGAGGACCGGAGTAAAACTACTTTCATTACTGAGCGGGGAGAATTCATGTATCTGGTTATGCCTCTTGGTCTTTGCAATGCTCCAACAACTTTCCAACGATGTATGATGGAAATATTCAGTGAATTTCTCCACCGATTCATTGTCATATTTATGGATGACTTCACTGTATATTCAACAGAGGATAAGCATTTACTTTTTTTGGAAATGGTTTTCCAATGTTGTCAGGAATAGTGAATCTGTTTAAATCCATTTAAATCTATTTTCTTGGTCTATAAAGGACAACCACTGGGACATGTAGTTTCCCAAAATGGAATAGAAATGGCCAATGACAAGATTTAGTGTGTCCAACAGGCCAAGGAGCCCCGCAATGCATCAGAGCTAAGTTTTTTGCTAGGATATATCAATTTTTATACAGGATTTGTGCATCAATTTTCTTCCCTTGAAATACCTTTGTATGAGCTCACAAAGAAGAACATCGAGTTCGTTTGGACTGTTGAATGTGAGGAGAGCTTTCAAAGTTTGAAGAATGCTATTATCAGTAAACCAGTACTTTGGCAATCAAATTGGGAGGTCATTTTTCATATACATGTAGACACTTCAAGACTGGGAATGGGAGCAATTTTAGCTCGGCGAGGAGGGAGGACTCATTATCCAATGTATTTTGCCAGTCACAGATTCAATCAAAGTGACCAAGGATATACCACTACTAAAAGAGAAGCCCTACGAATGGTTTTAAGTCCTACTAAATTTCGAGACTATTTGTTGGGCAAGATATTTCATTTTTATGTGGATCATCGGGCATTATTATTCTTGATTAACAAAGTCATTATTCAAGGCAGACTGCTAAGATCGATGATGTATGGAATTTGAGTTTCCCATTTTTCATAAGCCCAGTAAAACCCATTGTGTTGTTGACTTCTTGTCCAGGAGTACAGATGGCTACTTTGAGGCATCCTTGCGAGATGAGCCAGTGGATGTGGAATTGTTTCATATGATAGCTGAAGAAACAACTGATCCAGAGTTTTATGATGTATGTCAGTTCCTGTCTAAGGGAGGATTTCCAAAAAATTGGACTTAGAATCAGAAGAAGACTTTGATTACTAGGAGTCTGATGTTCACCATCGTTAGTGGATCACTTTATAGACTAGGAGTGGATGGCGTTTTTCAAAGATGTGTGCCTATGGAAGGGAGAATGCAAGTTATTTCAGAGGCACATGATAGGGATTCTAGAGGACTCCACTGATATTACTTACAAGAAGATTTTGCAAGCTAAATTGTGGTGGCAAACTTTAATATTTGATGTTAGAAGCTTTTGTAAAACATGTGATATATGCCAAAGGATGGGTAGACTGATAGTAGCAGATATGACTCCTCTAACTCCAATCCATCCACTGGGAGTATTTATGAAATGGGGTATGGATTTCATGGGTCCATTGAAGAAAATTACTCCAAGGAAGAATCGGTATATATTGATGGCCACTTGTTATGTCACCAAACGGGCGGACGCTAAGGCTCTTCCCAACGACATCGCAAAGTCCACTTCTGTATTCTTATTTGAAAATATTATTTGCCATTATGGATGTCCTGTGGAGATTGTTTCTGATTAAGGAACACACTTTATAAATGATACTATGGACATTAGATAATGAAAACGCTCTCAGTAAAGCATCAAAAATCAACACCATATTATCCTAGATGCAATGGGCAGAGAGCAGTAACAAAACTGTCAAGACCATTCTCACCAAGATTATGCAGAAGGAGCCACACGAGTGGGATCTTCAGCTCTAGACTACTCTCTAGGCATATACATCTGTTGTATTTAGTACACAAGGAAACTTGACCACCCTATGGCCTTAGGGCCATAGACTTCCTTGTTAATGTAAACATGCAAAAAAACGAGGAAATGGTCCTGAGCTGCAAAACATAGATCCTTAAGGTAACTTGGACACCCTATGGCCTTAGGGCCAGAGGGTTCCTTGACCATTGGGCCACGAAATGCCAATAGAGATCCATTAGGTAATCTTTTGTACGCATTCATAAGGACTTTAGGTCCTTAGGTACAAAATACAGAACCTTATGGTCTAAGCTTATAAGGCCTCAATAATTGGGGGCATTCTATGACTCTAGGTCCATAGAGTTTTTCACTAAAACAAAGAGAACTCCATGCCCCTAGGGCCATAGGGTTCTAGTACAGATACATTAGTACATAATGCTCTTGTATGTATTACCTAAGGCAAATTGACCACCCTATGGCCTTAGGTCCATAGGGTTTCTTATTAATGTAAGGATGCAAAAAGATGATATTATAACCATGGATCCAAAAAATGCCAATAGAGAGACATTAGGTAATCTTTGTATGCAATACATAAGGATTTTGTATGTAGTAGACAAGGGAACTTGACCACCCTATGGTATTTATGTTAACAAGGAATCCTATGGCCCTAAGGACCATATGCTCATCTTTTGTATGTAGTACACCAGGAAACTTGAACACCCTATGGCCTTTAGGGCCATAGGGGTCCCTTTTAATGTAAAGGTACAAAAAGGTGAGCATATGGTCCTTAGGTACAAAACAGAGCACCTTATTATCTAGGCTTATAAGGACTCAATAACAGACGGCGTCTTATGACCCTAGGGCCATAGAGTTCCTCACTAGCATATAGAGCACAGTATGGCCCTAGGGCCATAGGGTTCTAGTATGGAACCTTTAGTACATAATGCTCTTGTAGGTAGTAGACAAGGTAACTTGACAACCCTATGGCCTTAATACCATAGGGTTCCTTCTTAATGTGATGATGTAAAAAGATGATATTTTGATCATGGGGTAGAGAGCCATAAGATTATGACCATGGAGTAGATATCCATTAGGTACTTTTTGTATGTAATACATAAGGATTTTGTATGTAATGTAGTACACAAGGCAGCTTGACCACCATATTTCCTTTATGTTAACAAGAAACCATATGGACTAAGGAACATATGTGCAGTACACAAGAAAACTTGACCATCGTACAGACTTAAAGCCATAGGGTTCCTTGTTAATGTAAAGGTGCAAAAATATTAGCATATGGTCCTTAGGTACAAAACAGAGCACCTTATGGTTTAGGCTTATAAGGATTCAATAATAGAGGTTATCTTATGACCCTAGGTCCATAGAGGTCCTCACTAACATAGATAGCACCCTATGGTCCTAGGGACATAGGGCTTTAGTATAGAGCCATTAGTACATAATTCTCTTATAAGTATTACCTAAGGAAACATGGCCACACTATGGTCCTCAAGATGATCCTATGACCATGGGGCCACAAGATGCCAATAGAGAGCCATTAGGTAATCTTTGAATGTAGTACAGATGGATTTTGAATGTAGTACACAAGGCAACTTGACCACCTTATGGGCTTCGGGTCATAGGGTTCCTTCTTAACATAAACGTAAAAAGAGGTAGCATATGGTCCTTAGATACAAAATATAACACCTTATGGTCTAGGATTATAAGACCTAAATAATAGGGGGCATCCTATGAACATAGGACCATAGATCTTCTCACTAACATACAGAGCACCCTACGGCCCTAGGGTTCTAGTATAGATTCATTAGTAGATAACTCTCTTGTATGTATTATCTAAGGCATCTTGACCACCCTATGGCCCTAAAGACGAGCCTATGATCATGGGCCACAAAATGCTAGTATAGAGCCATTAGATAATCTTTGTATGTAGTACACAAGGCAGCTTGACCACCCTATGGCCCTAGGGTCATAAGTTTCCTTATCAACATTAAGGTGCAAAAAGATGAGCATAGGGTCCTTAGGTACAAAACAAAGCACCTTATGGTCTAAGCTTATAAGGCATCAGTAAACAGAGGGAATCCTACAACCCTAGGGCCATAGAGTCCCTCACTAACATAAAGAACCCTATATGGGCCTACAGCCATAGGATTCTAGTACAAATCCATTTGTACATAAGGCTCTTGCATGTATTACCTAAGACAACTTGACCATCCTATGGCCTTAGGGTTCCTTGTTAATCTAATGATGCAAAAAGATGAGCCAATGACCATGGGGCCAAAAAATGCCAGTAAAGATCCATTAGGTAATTTTTGTATGCAGTAAATAAGGATTTTATATGTAGTACACAAGGAAACTTGACCACCATATGGACCTAGGGCCATAGGGTTTCTTGTTAACATAAAGGTGCATAAAGATTATCGCTAGGTCTTTACCTACAAAATAGAGAACCTTATGGTCTAGGCTCATAAGGACTCATTTATAGAGGGATTCCTATGAACCTATGGCCAGAAAGTACTTGCTAACATAGAGAGCATCCTATGCACCTCGGGCCATAAGGTTCTAGTACAAAGACACTAGTATATAATTCTCTTGTATGTATTAGCATGGGGACACTTGACCACTCTATGGCCTTAGGGCAATAGGGTTTCTTTTTAATGTAAGGATGCAAAAAGATGAGATTATGACCATGGGGCCACAAAATGCCAATAGAGAGACCCTATGTTCCTAGGTCCATAGGGCTCTAGTATAGATCGATTAGTACACAATGCTCTTGTATGTATTACCAAAGGCAACTTGACCACACTATGGCCCTAAAGAAGATCCTATGACCATGGGGCCACAAAATTCTAGTAGAGAGCCATTAGGTTCTCTTTGTATGCAATACATAAGAAATTTGTATCTAGTACACAAGGAAACTTGACCACCCTATGGCCCTAACACCATAGGGCTCCTTGTTAACATAAAGGTTCCATAAGTTTGTTAGGAACATAAAGAGCACACTGTGCTATTGGGTCCATATGGTTTTTATTAACATAAGGGTTCGAAAGGATGAGGCTATGGTCCTTAGATACATGTTAGCAGCAAGCTAACACGGACACCATTTTTTGGAGTTCTCTTTGTAAACATTTATTATTTTGATAAATCAAAAATATTGTAACTCCTATTTTCTTGAATTAACTTTGTAATTACTGAGTCGGGGCTACAAGCTTCCAGATTGTATCAGCCAATCATTTCCCAGCTTTGATAGAACTCTAGACTATTAGTTTTGACCACCCAAAAACCTTGGCTAAGGTATAAAAGCCAATTTTCGTAAGTTTTTAATAAATTTTGTATAAGAAATACACAGCGTGAGCTTACGGCGCTCACTTATCTCCTTCTCGCGCTTCCTACTCCCTCTACGGTTGTCACATTACAATTGGGTTTGTTGTATTGCAACCGCAGGTAAGAGCTCTACGCATTGACGTAAACCATTCACAGTATTTTGTAGTTGTTGGCGTCGCCAACCTACGGACTAATTTCATCATAACTAGGAAATTACACTTTTCAATCAAAAACTAATCATAGGCGGGGTATTGGGGCATCATTGCTAAGCATTTAGATGCATTCACGATCAAAAACAACTAGGTCAAAAATCCACTGTTGTTAATAATTGTGATTTTGGAACTTGACCTAAAGGGTTTGAGACCATAAGCATGTGTGCTTAGGTCTTATAAACTTGTCTTAGAAGTTTTGTTACGTTTGGATGTCATCTGATGCTGTAACGGATGTGATTTGCTTAGCGATGAGCGATTGGCTTTTGGTGATTTCAGTCACTTGAGTGTAGCCTGAGCTAGATGCGAGTTGTTACTTGTTTTCTGAGAGATTTAAAACCTCTTGTAGGCTCTATGCACTAGTCGAGTCATCTTTGTCCCATGGTTTGATAAATTAATCGTGGTTCTCACTAATACTGCAATAAGATAGGATGGTGAGGTTAGACATGCGTCCCACATTTGGCGCCTCTATCGGGGATTGAAGAGACCTAAACTAGGGAAAAACACGAGTGTCTTGTGTAGTTGTCCATCCACTTCTTCTAGGTTCGTCGCCTAGAGTGCAAAAATTTCTTTTAGAAACCGCATAGCTTAAGACTGTAGTCTTTTGCTGTGTAGAGGTAGCTTGGAAGTAATCATACTTGTCGAATGCCTTTAGGATTGTAGGATTGTAGGATTGTAGATTTAGATTAGGAATTGGAGACTGATTGGTAGACAAGACAAGTCTTAAGATCAAGGCTCTGAAAAACATAAAAAAACACAAGAAAACAAGTGTTTGTGGACACTTTCCACAACCCCATTGCATGAGAATCTAGGAGTAGGGTAAGTACGATCCGAGGTGGAATTCAGAACATTGCTCTCTCTGAAAGAATCAAGTGTGAGTTGTTATTGAAAGTTGTAGAATTTCAGGTCTACGGGTAGAAATAGCTCTAAAAGGCTCGAATCCACTCAATCCGACTGGAGAGTAAGCCTAAGAGTTGTCTGAACCAGTTGGTAAGTTCAAAGACACTTCGAGGTAAAAATTTCAAGAGTTGGTCAAAACTTAGATTATTTACTTTTTCTTGACATTTTAGGCCAAATTAAGTTTAGACTTGATTCATAGGCTTAAAATAGCTCATATAAAGGCTATCTTTGAGAAAATTGTAAAAGAGTGCTCATTTCAAGCCTAAAGTTAATAATCGTGATTATTGAATTTTTGCTTTAAAATCACCAAGGTTCATATCATTGACTCATTGCATGTGTACAAACAACTTTTGTAAAGACCCAAGAGATTTGGATCACTAAACTGGCAAAAAACTAGCTAAAAACTAAAGTTTGTACTGACTTTTTGAATCTTGAGTATAAATTGGGGAAAAATTTATCCAAACTTGTTGAAATTTGATTCATAGGCTTATGTTGAGGTGATCAACATGTGTACATGCTCAGTTGACCAAAAATTTATAAAAAATTCTCAGAAGTAAATAATCGCGATTATTTACATCTGCCCAATTTTTCAACTTTTTTGACCAAGTTAGCATACCACTAGTTTCACCATGTTGTGTGGGACGCATGTCTAACCTCACCATCCTGTCTTATTGTAGTATTAGCGAGAACCACGATTAATTTGTCAAACCATGGGACAAAAGTGACTCGACTAGTGCATAGAGGCTACAAGAGGTTATCAATCTCTTAGAAAAGAACTAACAACTCACATCTAACTCAAGCTACACTCAAAGGACTGAAATCACCAAAAGACAATCTCTCATTGGCAAGCAAATCACATCCGTTACAGCATCAAATGATATCCAAATGTAACAAAAATTCTATGACATGTTTATAAGACCTAATCACACATGCCTATGGTCTCAAACCCCACTTTAGGTCAATTTTCAAAATCATGATTATTAACAGCAGTGGATTTTTGACCTAGTCATTTTCAACCAGAATGCATATAAATGCTTAGCAATGATACCCAAATATCCTGCCTATGCTTAGTTTTCGATTTAAAAGTGTAAATTCCTAGTTATGATGAAATTAGGCTGCGGGTCGACGACACCAAAAGCTACGAAATATTGTGAATGGCTTACGTCAATGCGTAAAGCTCTTACCTGCAGTTGCAATGCAACAAAACAATTGGAATGTGACAACCGAAGAGGGAGCAGGAAGCACGAGAAGGAGAGAAGTGAGCGTCGTTACCTCATGCTATGTATTTCTTATCCAAAACTTACAAAAATTGGCTTTTATACCTTAGTAAAGGTTTTTGGGTGGTCAAAACTAATAATTTGGAGTTCTACCAAAGTTGGGTGATGACTGGCTGATACAATCTAGAAGCTTGTAGCCTCGGCTCATTAATTACAGAGTTTATCTGAGAAAATAAGAGTTACAATATTTCCGATTTATCAAAATAATAAATGTTTTACAAAGAAAACTTCAAAAAATGGTATCCGTGTTAGGTTGTGCTAACATTCCCCCCTCCTCGCCTGTGTTGTCCCTTGACGCAACTTTATGGGATGAAATAGTCTTCGGGTTGACGACTGGCGAGGCAGTCTTTAAGCGCCTCTACTACCTTCTGGTATTTGATTCTTCGTTCTTTATCGGGCACTTGCAAAAATTGCATTATTACTTGATTCTTCAGGTCCACCGCTGAGTAGTCTACAAACCTGGATGTTAGGTTGTTGATCACCGGCGCAAATATCTTTGTCTGCCAGGTGAAGAATCCAGTGTAGAAATATTCTTCAAAGGCCAACATATTATTCGATGGCAAGAACATGCATTTGCATAGAATCCATAAAGGACCTCTTCTGAAGGTTTCCCACTCAGATCGTAGCATAAGCTTTTGTTTCCTTTCAAGAATGATAGCCATGGTGCACCTGTTTTCTCAGGCTCATTAGAAACTTGTTTACATGTTAGCAACATTCTTCAGATTTTATACAGCATGGCACAAGAGAGATGTGGCAGACTCTTGAAGAAAGACATGGCGCCCGTTAGGGTTTTCACCATGTATCCCTCAGTTGCTTGGCCTCTCTCTGGAGTTGGTAGCCTGGGGAAGTTGAGCCAAGTTGGCCTCTTATTTTGCAGTGCTTCACGCGCTTGCCATGTCCTTACTCTGGGTATAGGACAGAAGGTTGGATCTCTTTGAAGGGCTGCAGGTGCTCTTGTGAACAGAATCAAGTATCTCGGATTCTTGTTTAGCCATCTTAACCTCCACTTTGGGTGGTCTTTATCTGCACCATCTTCTTGCATATCCTTGTATAGCTTTTCTTTCACCTGTAATAGTTCTACTTTGATGAGAGGGTACGGCAGGGATTGTTGGTGCCATTGAGCGTTGATCTGATTGGGAGTGAGTTGACTGATGTTGACAGAGTGTAAAACTCTCAACTCCCAATCCATAGCGGATTTCCACTGCTCATCCACCTCTTGGGTGATATTCTCCTTCAGTGCGTCTTCTTCAGCTTTTGATAGCTAGACCATTGGTACTACATCTTCATCCGTGATGTTAATTTGAAAATCTTCATTACCACTCGGCTCTGTTGTTGACTGTGTCTCAAACTCAGTAAACGAGACCGAGGGTATGTCTATCTGTGGTGGCTCTAAAGTGCCTGCCTCTTCCTGTGTGTCTGGTTTTCCATCTTTGAGGAGTTGATTAATCCGTTTGAGTTCTTCTATCTCCTTTAGAAGCTCCTCCTCTCTCTGAACCCGGATCAATGCTAGGTCCCTGCGCTGTGATTGTTCTAGCTTTAATTCCAATTCTAGGTCTTTGTTTTTCTTTTCAAGTGCCTTAGACACTTATTCAGTTCCTTTGATCGAGGCCACGGCTGGATTTTCTTTGATTTGTCGTAAGAAAATGGCTTGATCATTGATCCTTTGTTCAGAATACTGTAGAGAAGCATTGGCAACATCTAATTGCACCTGAGTTTTCTAAGCTGATAGAGATGTCGTAAGAAGTTCATTCGTAACTTCTGTCAGCTGCTTGTCTTTTGCTTTGCAGACATCAGATAATTTGATGTGTAGATCAACTAGCTCCTCCATTTCTTTTTGTTGCCAATTTTTGGCTAACTGATGCTGTTCCGGTTCTGTTTTCATCTCTTGCATCTGCCTTTGGAGATCAGTGATGATAGCCATCCTCTCTTCTAGCTCTTCTTGCATAGCGTCGATCACCATTCAAGTTCCTTGGCCTTTTGTGCTACGATTTAAAGTTGTTGAATGGAGTCTCTCCATCATCTCTTGTATCTGTCGTGCATATTCATTGACTTGTACTATTACTTCGTTTTTTGACTTCCACTCCTCTTGTCTTGCCAGCTCGGATGTGCCTGCAGCCTTGAGTGTGGATTCTTGCTGCGTCGTAACTGTTGGTGGTTCTTATGTAGAGGTAGATGGTCGGTCTTCTTCTTGGGTATCCTGAGGCTTTGATGCCTCGGCAGTTTTTGGTTGAGTAGAAGTAGAGGGTGTGGGCTCCGACCTTGCTGTCTCTTGAGGTGCCGGCCTTTCTTCATTCTCTGGCTCCGGTTTTGTCTCATGTGCAGTGGTAGACTCTTTTTTCACATATGCTTCCTTATCAGTCTCTTTTTCATATCTACTTGCCTTCTCCTCTTCTGGCTTTGAGTATCTTTTGCTGCCTTCTCCTATTCCGGCTGGGCTTCGTTTTCTTTTTGTCCGTCGGGGTGGTTAGCCTCTTCTGCAGATTTTGTTTGTTGGGTGGACTCCGAATCTATCTTTATCAGGCTCTACTTCTTCATTAGTGTCTTTGCCTGCAGGTGATGGTGGTGGACTAGGCATGGCATGGTCTCCTTGTTCTATAGGCGGTGAGGTGGGTCGGGGAGATCCATGAATTTGCTCTTGGCTAGCCGTTTCCTCAGCTTGCCTTTGGTCTCCTTTGGTCTTCCGCTTCCTTTGCTTTCTTTGCAGATTCTTCTGCCTCCTTTACCTTTAGAGCTTCAGCCTCTTGGTACATATTTCTAAATGCTATGTTGGATCATCCGCCTCTTTTCTTGTATGATGCTTTGTTCGAGGGCCTTTCAGTTGTGCAGGTACCCATATTTCTGGGTCCTTCCCTTGTGCTTGCCTACTGTGTTGGTACGCCTATTTCTCTCTTTCAAAGCGCGCTTGTTTTTGAGCTGGCTTTCTTGGTGTGCGGCCACAGCTTTCCTTTTCATCTCTTCTCTCAGAGCCCTCTTTTCTTTGTTGTCAGAGATCTCGGCTGCTGTGCCATTCCAGCGAGCTAGCAACTGACTGATCATCAAATTTATATGATCTTTTACCTGACCTTGTAGCTCTTGGAGAGGGTTTTCCTGCCAATATCCATGTATTCTGATCAGGGGCATGCCGTAGGTTGTCGAGACCTCTGGTGCACCCAAGTACGTGATTTTTCCTTCCTTCTTGGTGCCCTTCAAGGTTGTGAAGACATACTGCGCATGGTCCACGGGCTGTCTTGTTGTCGACTTGAGAACCTGAGTGAATGTGGTGGCCATGGCGTGATTTGGAGTAGTGTACCTTGGTGGCCTTTTTTCCAGAAAATGAAAGTGTTGGTGGTAAAAACGAGCTGGCTCTTTCACCTCTTTGTGGATAAGATCGGCGAATGTAGCCACGGCTTTCTCTTTGGTAAATGTGCCTGTGTTTTTCGTGTCTCTTGCTTGCATGGTCATTCCTTCTGTCGGAAGTTTGAATGCCTCTACCACTATCTCTTTAGTGATCCCTACTTCGTCCTTGTTCCCTTGGGTGTCAGATATCTTTGCGGTTCCGTCTTCTTTGATGGTGGATAGAAGCTCATAAGCCTTTTGAAAATCCACTCTGCAAGGCTCTTGTTAGTATAAATGCTTGAGTCCCAACCTGCTATTAGTCTCTTTTGTCTATGGCTTGGAAGCTACATCATAGACTTCTTTGGGTAGGAGTTGCAACTCCACCTGATGCCTTTTTCACTCTTGAACCTGCCAGTGAAGACCGTAGTGTGGTGCTCTTCTAACTATTCTCTGGAAAGGTAGGATGTCTTTGCTGCTTTAACTGACTCGGGGTCTAGTTGATACACGGGTAGTTCTTGTAGTTTCTCTTTTTGGTTTAGCTTCTTCTTGGCTCTCAACGCTGCTTGCATTGCTCCTATTTAGTGAATAGAGTGCAAAGTTAGCAGATTTGTCAGAATTTTCTCTGAAATGTCCTTTTAGACTGAAATGTTAACAATTTGATTCAATTTGCTTCAAATCAATTTTTGAACAAGCAAAGATGCATAAAAACATGCAAGGAACAAAATTGTATGGTCAAAACAAAAATTTACAACCAAAGTAAATAATTGCGATTATTTACAGCTAAGGAAAATTTTCAACTTTTTGCAAACTTGGCTTTATAGTCTTGAAGTATATACCAAATACATGCTCTGAGTGAAATATGGGCTCATTTGGATGCATAGGATGAAAATGGTACCATATTTTGGCTTTAATAGGTCTCTGAAACAGTAAATATAAAGGAATTTTGAGATTTTGAACTCCAAATTGATTCAAAACTGGCTAGTGGGATTAACACATCATGTACTTTGGATGTATGATGAAAAAATATCCAAATTACCCAATTTTGACCAGAAAGTAAATAATCACGATTATGAACTTTTCTTCCAAAATTGACATTTTTTTGGTACAAATTGGTTCTAGGCATTGTATGGACCTTGGGTATGAGATATGAAGTGATTTGGATCAAGAAATGTGGTCCATAACCCAAATTTTGGCTTGCAAAGGCTTCTTTGCGTTTTTTGACAATTTTACAAGTGATGGGTGGTCGTTTTGGCTCATACTTGATTTCTGGCATGTAATAGGTGTGTACACATGATAGGTGAGGTGATTTGAGAATTTCCAAGCAAAAATGATGAAAAAGTAAAACCTACAAATTTTGACCTAGACATGTTTCATACGTACACCTAATACAAGTCCTAAATTGAACTCGGTCAAATTTGGTCATGCCGGCATCACTTTGTGCTCTGTCAACTCTGAAATCACCGCTTTTTGTGACTACACTTCCGTTGGGTTGGTCGGTCAACTTTGAGGCTTTGGACTTGTTCGTAACATAGTCGTGACGCAACCTATTCAATTCTGGCTAATTTGGAGTCAGTTTGACCTCGTATGTCAAATTTGACGCTTTGTAACCTTCGAGCCGATTTTTGCTTTTCGAGGGATTTTCTTGATGGATTTCACCAAAAGAATCATATACATTGTATATGGACCTCATTAACAAGCCATCTGTGGAGTCAGGTCGGAATTCTCGCATTTGCCAAAAACCTAACTTTTCTACTGGGGACCCTCGTGACCCCAGCCGAATGATCATCTGATGGTATAGAAAGGTTCTATTATGTTAGGGCATGCTATGGTTCAAATCCCATCCGATTTGGTTAAGCTGGCAGGTTGCTATGGTCAGTTCTAGGTTGTAGATCTTCATGCACTGCTCGATTTCTAGGGTTTTTCCTAGGGCTTTAGACTAGCTACCGGCCGTACAAAATGGATCATTGTCCGAGTAAAGAACTTACCCCTCATGCCTTCAGTAAGACGGCACTGAAAATGGTCAATTGTGAGCTTCGGAAAAGTCACACGAAAAGAGGCCGAAATCTCTCTACAAAGGCTCCAAGTGGAAATGAGGTGGTTTTAGCCTACCATGAGATCAATCTCTCCTCCCACAAGGCAACGTTGAAGCTCTTGATGCAATCAGCCCTGCTGACGCTGAAAGTGGGGCCCACCTAGTCCCTGCACGTTCCATGAGACGATCCTCATGGGGAGCGAGAGAGAACAAATGCTGCCGCAGCATCAAGACGGGCTATCTTCGAAGTAGGCTTGGATGAGGAGTAATCCGCATCCGAGCATCCTCTAGATAGGTGTGACTGTAGCGAGTGCCTAACCCAAGCCCAAGAAGATCGAGCCGTGCATAAAGCAACCTCCTCTGTCCAGGAGTCCTCATGAATGTATACATAGCAAGGAAAACACTACATATCAACAAAGAAGTACACCACAATGTGCCTACATCCTGCTGAGTTTGGAGTGTCACCGCAAACTTGGCTAATGGTCTGTGTATGCAACCATCCCACCACTGAGTCGAGGGACCACTCTATCTCGGCCCTACCACAGAGGGGAAAGGAGAAACCAACTGTTGAGTCCAAGGCCTCTGTCCCCCTAGCGGCGAGGAAAAAAACATGGACCCTGAAGCAGGCTGCCTCATGGTCTGCTACGGAGTCGCTGAGAAAACCAGTGAGCCTGTAGTCAAAGAAGTCCCATAGGCATCGGATGCCAATTCTCGTAAGCCCACGAGGGATAGTTGCAAGGGAGGATGTATGAATCTTCAAAGGGGTCGCAAGAAGGGATGACCCTCTCTCGGTAGGCGACTCGTTGCAAAGGCGTTGCCAAGAGATCTCCTAGCCATCAGAGAGGGACCATTCTCCTGAGACGACTGTGAAACAGGGGTAGGAGGGGGGGGAGAAGGAGCTGTGGGGAGTGGAGGAGAAGAGGGGCGGGATGGGGCGACAGAGGTAGAGGGGCGAGGTGGAGAGGCGACGGGAGAAATAGGCGGGGAGGATGAGGAAGACGGGGGGAACTTCGGGGGGGGGAGCGGCTGTCGAGGGAGAAGCGGAGGTGGGGGATGGCGCAAGGATCTCCTCCTGACCAGAACAGTTCCCCGTGGGAACCCACTACTGCTGAGTAGGCACCTAAGGGCCACTCTGAGTGCCAGGCTGACGATGTGGCCCCTGGCGTCGTCAACCACGGGCCTGCTACCACCCCTCCTTTGTTGGAGCCCCAGTCTGGAGGGTGGATCTGCATCTGTGCGTTGTGCCACTGGTTGTGGCTGCGGGCCATAACCTTCTGGAGCATGTGGGTTTCTCTGACCAAAACTCGAACTGAGGGAATGCGAGCCGCCTTGGTAGCTACTAATGCTACCGTACGAGGTGTCACCAGGATAGTCCCAATGGCGGAACCGATCCTGGAAATAAGTGGTAAGTACTCCCTCCGTAAACCTGGAAAGCAGACCGAGATGGGGATGTCTACCTCCTCTACTTTAACATCCGAAGTTGGGTCAAAACCATGCTGCCACTGTCGAAAGTGGGCACGTGATGCTCGAATGGCCAGTGGACTCATAGCTATGACCTTGGACTCCATCTCGGAGGACTCAAACTCGATCTGATAGTAACCCCGTTTGAGAATCTGGACATCCAAGATCTTGCCCACCTCTACGAGAAGGCGGGCCTGGAGAAAGTCTCGCAGCTCTCCTTTGCTAGGTCGGGTGCTGAGAATCTTGTAGATGACCAAGGTCGCCTGCAATTGCTCTACCTCTGCCACAAGGCTCGCTTGCTCTGTCGGCAAGAGAGCAAGTCGAATGGTGGGCTCAACGAGGTCCGGTGAGGGGGCTTCTGGCAAGTCCCTCTGTGGCGAAGCTGGAGCCTCCATCTGTGTCTACTGTTGTGGCGTAAGAAGGGGATGACGAGAGGGTGCTGCAATTGGGCGAGCCAAACACTGCTCCAAGGAAATGAAACAAGTGTCGAGAGTGATGAACTGCAGGGAGTACCGAGGAGGACGAACCAAACAGGCGGGCAAACGGGCCGGGCAGGGGGGGGGGGGGGCTGGGGCAAGCGGGCAAGGCTGCGAAATAGGTGCAAGGGAGAGGACAGCGGCAGCGGGGGCTGAGGACAGGCGGGGGGGGAGGGAGGCAGCCAGCGGAGGATTAGGCAACGCGGGGGGGGTGAGGGGGGGCAATGGTGCAGCGAGGACAACACAGCAGTAGCGAGCGAGCCCTAAACCTACTTACATTGTGAATGACCTAACAAAAAAAGAAGAAAAGATTTTGCTGAGCTTGTTAAAAGAATACCGAGATATCTTCGCTTGGTCTTACAAGGATCTCAAGGGTTTTGCACAATTACCTAATAATGCCCTTATAATTTATCACCAATGAAAATTCACAGATAATATCTCCCCCATGAGTGTAAATAGTCATTTTTTGAGTATTTTTTATCATGTGTTGATAATGAGGCTTAAAAATAGAGAAATCTTTCAAAAAACAATAAATCTGTTTTTCAAGGGATCTTCTTAATTATTGGATTTTTACTTTACTTTTTTAGAGCATTTTTCTATTTTCTTTGATTTTTTCAAATAAACAAGTCAAAAAATAATAATAAATAGCAAGGAAGCTCACATGGAAAAATGGAAGACACGATGATGATCAAAAATATAAGGTGGACAAGCACAAAGAATTTCAATGAAATCAGAAGATGGAAGCGGGAAGCCTAAATTAGGCGGTCAGGCCTACTTTTGCAAAATTCTTGCAGAATGAGCTACAGGAATCCGAGCAGGGAAATTTTTGAGTCCAACATAGATTTACAGCTTAATAGGACTAACAGGGGAATCTGGGGATAATTGGTTCGTGAAGTCCGGGTATAGATATATGAGCACCATCTGTGTGAGAGCCGCATTCGACGATGTGGTCAGATTTTGCGTGGACGATATGATACCTTTTGGTCAGTTTCTTTTGGACCTGGAGGCATCCAGGGTGGGGTATGTATGACTATTGCAGACTCATTACAGCAGGCCATTGTGGGCAGAGGGATTATTGTGCCAGGTAGGGCTCACTGGATTACTATGCAGGTTCAGGGTGGCCTTCTGGGCTTCCTGAACATCTATGCGTCCAATGTGGCGAGTGCTCGTGCAGAGTTTTGGTCACAGATTGTTGATTCTTTGTCACAGGCCGATCATTGGTGTATAGGAGGGGACTTCAACATGTTGGAGGACCCTTCTAACAGGATTGGTGGCAGCCATGCTACTGTGCATGCAGTCAAGTTGGCAGCTTGGGAGAGGTTGTGTATGACTTTGAGGGTCTCGGATACATGGCAGCACTCTGGTTTTGTGAGGCCCCCAGACAATCTTGCCTTCTCCAAATTGAACCGCAGAGTGGGAGGAGTGAATCTATCGTGGATAGATCGCTTCTGCACTAGTGACCACTTCAGTGACTTGGGGGGATCAGTGGGCTTCCTGGCAGGGACATCCTTCTCGGACCATGCACCAGTGATCCTCACGGTGGCAAACAGGCAGAGGATTGGGAGCACGATGCTTCACATCCCAAAGAGGGTCTTGTTGGACTCAGCACTCAGAGAGATGGTTGAGGCTCTCTGGATAGAGGGCATCGACAGCCAGGTTTCACCTGCATACAAAGTGGCCTCAGGCCTAGCTCAGCTTAGCAACTTTTTTCTTCAAGAGTCTCTGGCTCTCCAAGATGCAGCAAGAGAGGCAGAGAAGCGTCTTAGACGAGGCATTGATTCACTACAAAGGATGCAAGAGCAACATCTAGACAATCCATGGTTGGAGGAGCAGTTGCAGCAGGCTCGACAAGAGCTTGCTAGCACAGAGGAGAGGCGTCATGAGTTTTCCTTTCACCGAAAGGCATCTCAGTGGACTCAGTGGGTGACAGAGTGACTGGTTCTTTTTTTGAGACAGTGGGACCTCTGCACTCGCATGCCAAGGTCATTCAGTTGAGGAGGCCCAATGGGTCAGTTGCTTGTGAGCGCGACGATATGCGTGCAATCGCTACTAACTTTTACTGTGAGTTACTGTCGGCTGAGCCTCATTCAGAGTGGCAGGATGCATGCAAGGAGCAGGTTTGGGCACAGATGCCATGTCTTGTGACAGAGAAGATGCGCCAGAGGGTAGAGATGCCATTTCAGAGTGAGGAGTTGCACACGGCTCTTAGGGCCCTCCCTCATGGTAGTTGTCCAGGTGAGGATGGGTTGACTCCCATCTTTTTCTTGGAGTACTGGGACCTACTTGGCCCATATCTTTGTAGTGCTTTTCAGTACATTTTTGCACACAAGAGTGATTCCTGACAGTTATGAGTGAGGGCCTGATCTACCTCATTCCCTAGGAGGGTGGCTCCTTGGATGAGATTTGACAGTGGTGCCCCATCACCATCCTCAACTCAGCCTACAAAATTCTTGCCAAGGCTCTGAGTTTGAGGATTCAGCCACATCTAGAGAGCCTTATACATGGGACTCAGACAGGTTTTGTCAAGGAACGCAGTATCCTTGACAACATCTTTACTTTCTGGGAGGCTTCGGCCCTAGCACGGCTCCGTGGTGAGGACCTTGTGATTCTTCTTCTCGATTTTGAGAAGGCATACGACCAAGTTGACTGGGACTTGCTAGAGGGCACTCTCCACAGGATGGGCTTCTGAGATGCTTGCATCAGAGGGGTGTCAACTTTGTAGAGACAGGCTCACAGTCAGGTGCTTTTGGCAGGAGAGAGAGGTGAGCGCTTAATGCTCACACGCTCATTCAAACAGGGTTTTCCTCTTGCCCCCTTTCTTTTTCTGTTCTATGCGGAAGTGATGAGCACATTTTTGGTGTCACAGCAGGTTGGTCTTCGGGGCTTAGCACTCCCTATTCGGGGAGATGAGCTACTGGATGCTGAGTTTGCTGATGACTCAGCCTTGTACTTAGATGGCTAGGAGGCCAATCTTCAAAGATGTGAGCAGGCCTTGGAGACCTTCTATTGTGCATTGGGCGCACTGATCAACTGGAGAAAGACAGTGGTTTTCTCGGTTGGTAGTGCTCCTGTGCCAGATTGGATGCGAGGAGAGGGTTTCAGGTGGATTCCCCTAGGGATTGTAGTTCGGTACTTGGGTTGTCAGGTTGGTTTGGACTTGTCTCCCGAGCAATAGATTTCTCCTCTTCTCCTGTCCATTAAGAGAAAGCTGTTACATTGGAGCTCAGCACGACTTTCGCTGGCTGGTAGAGTAGTAGTTGCCAACCAAGTGTTGTTGGCGACTATGTGGTACATCACTTCCTGCTGGATCTTCTCAAGTTCTCATATCAGCCACGTAGAGAGGCTGATCAGAAACTTCCTTTGGTCAGGACGTGACACTCAGATGGCCCGAGCCAAGGTGGCTTGGTCGGTCATCACGCTTCCTTGTTCTCAGGGAGGGCTTGGGATCATCGATCCAGTATAATAGAGCAGAGCCCTTCTTCGGAAGTTCATAGTCAGAGGACTTCTTCCAGGTGAGGAGCCCTGGAAGGAGTTCTTGTTGCAGAGGCTTCATGCTAGGGTGGCTTAGTTAGGAGGCCCTTGGCAACCTTCGACCAGAATGTTTCCTGGGGTCCCATGGCAGCAGGTCGAGCGCGCTCTCTAGGTGACTTGCTAGAGTTCACAGGTTTGTCAGAGGAGGTGCAGGGTTTCCAACTGCAGGGCATGAGAGGGCTGCAGATCATGTGTTAGGACATCTGAAAGTCAGTTCCAGCTGAGTGTCTCACGCCTTTCGAGCCAGTAGCAACCCGATGGATAGGAGCCTTCACACGACTGGAGGTTCTCATTTCAGTCAGGGCCTGCTCAGAGACTGTCCCAGCCCTATTCTTTGAGCTTCAGGGTGGGGGACGATTATAGCGAGTTGCAGTAGAGGCCCCGCAGGTAGCAGAGTGCTGTTTTCAGAGGATGCGAGTTGTGGGCATCTATGAGAGGACTTGCGTCATTGTTAACCCTCACGGCACACGGACACCCTATGATCTATAAACGTTGTATTATGTATTTGGTAGAGTCAGGTACCGGGCTTGTCGGACCAATAAGGAAAGGTAGAGTGATCGCCAATGAGAGGCGCACTTTAACTTGGACATTCAAGGGATTAGTTGGTTAAGCATGGGCGCCCAAGTGTGAATGGGGTGAGCTCCTATAAAAGCCAACTAAACCTAATTTTTACTCATTCTCTCATTTGTGCAATTGAAGAGTGCTCTTGCTCCATCTCCATCTTCTTCTTCTTCTTCACCTCCTTGTGTGTGTGTGTGTGAGAGAGAGAGAGGGAGTGTGTGTGCGATCGAGCATTGCGAAGGCACGACGGCGGCGAAGCGGTTGAGCGCGGCACGACTGCAGCTTCTTCTTCATCGCGGCGAGGAATCCACCACGAAGGCGAGCGTAGAGCGGTGAGTGACACACCCTTTGTTTTCTTGAGCTTGCTAGTTTAGGCTTGTTGTGTGCTTGGAGCCGTTTGTGGCTCGCATACGGTGTATTGGCAAGTCCCTTGCTTCGACAGTGCGGCAAGGAGCGCACATTTTTGGCACCGCTGCCGGGGATATGCCCTACACTAAGCTCGGTTAGCACTTTACGCTTCCTTGTGGTGCAATCTCTATCATAGGAAAGGCAGGGAAGGAGTGTGTGGAAGGTTTCTGTTTTTTGCATTTTCTGCAATTGCTGTCAAGTTTCAATTTCTGCTATTGTCTGTGTTTTTTCAATTTCTGCAATTTCTGCATTTTCAAGTTCGGCGTTTTCAAATTCTGCAATTTTCTGCATTTCGGTCAATTTGCTGCATTTTCTGCGTTTTTGCTGCATTTTCTGCAATTTCTGTCATTTTCTGCATTTCTGTCAATTTGCTGCAATTTCTGCGTTTTTTCTGCGTTTTTTGCAATTTCTAAATTTTAAAAGGAAAAAAAATCGGAAATTAAAAACGCGAGCAAGTGGGTGGCGAAATTTTTCGAACGTGACTCTTAAAACGGACGGGTTGGTTTGTATAAAAGATAGATCGGGATCGTTTTCCCAAGCCCAAGCCCAAGCCCAAGCCCAAGCCCAAGCCCTCAGTCCTCAGTCTTATGATATATACTAGACTCACTCTTATATATATACCCTACTCCCTCAAGAGAGAATGAGAGCATGTGGGACAAGTCCTCCACTCTCCTCCTTTCTCTTCCCACTTACACCCTTAGACTTTCTAGTTTGGGCCTAGTTCCCTACCGGAAATTGACAGTTTTAGGGATTCCGAGGGCATAGAGTGACCAAACGGAGGGCTGTAAAGCACGGCACGACCCTCTGACCGATACGCTTGTTTCGAGCTATCACACGGCCCATTCCACGACACGCTCTAAAAAATCTAGCAAAAAAAACAAACAAAAAACACGCTAAAAACTAGTCACAAGGCCTCCTAGAGCAGCTTTTTGACACCTTAGGGTATCAAAAGCACATGCACTTACGCTCTGGGCGGGTGCTAGAACACGAGCATATTGAGGGTGCCTCTGTTCATACGGACACCCATTACCCATCCACGATAAGCTCTAGACCCTCAGCGGGGACACAAGGTAGCACCACCCAAGACCCTAAAATAGCCGCTAGTGATTCCTCCTCCGACTCAGAAATCATGGAAGCATACCCTACCCAAAACACTGAGAGAGAAGGCCATGCACCTCCCGAAGCTCCACAGCCTAGTACTAGTATGTTTAGCCGTTTCATGGAAACGTTAGGTAGAGCTACTCGCTCGGAACCTGATGCAAATGAAGCACACGAAGGGGGTGGGGAAGTGGAATCTCCTTTCACATCGCACGTGGACCCCACACCCCCAAAGAGTGTCCATGTGGATATCCTACCAACTTCTTACCAAGAAGGCCCTGTTGAGCTGCCTCCTTCAGAAGTTCCCTCTAGAGTACCGTTGGTGGCAAGTAAAACCACGGGGAGCAACATTGCTTCTACCTCACAAGAAACCGTTAACACGTCGACTCTAGAAGGATTGTTCATTAATGATCATTGGACATACGACCTCCACACTGAGGTGTTGACGGATCTACACTCTGGCCACGCCTACCATGTAGGATGGATAGAGATTGTACAATCCACCTCTAGTGCCACGAGCATCGAAGATCAACAGAAAATGATCTGTAATGTTATCCATGGCATTATTCAATCAGAAAGGCAAAACCGAGGGGTAAATATACTCTCTAATGGCCCCATGAGATTTCTGGATACGAGCAAGGCTCAACAGCCTACTCTATCACAAATGGAGACTCCTCTAATGAGCCCCATGGACCCATCTTACGTCATTTCACCTGGGGTCTCTATGCAATCTGAGCCTCCGAGCGAAAACTTTAGCTTCCCTAACTTGGCTCAACCCTCTATTAAGGAAAACACAGTGCTCACTCCAGGGATAAGCCTGACAGAGAATGTACCGATGACATCTACGGTTAGCGCAGTGCCACTACCTAGTGTCGTAGTACCTAATATGGGGCCTCGACCATATGTGCCTCTATCCCCTTATGCACACATGGCCCCCACACCTCCAATTGTACCACTTGCTTATGCTCCTCGAGTGCCGCTCCCTAGCTCTTATCCGAGTGGACCTATGCCCGGTTATGTTCCATATCCTGCATCATCCACACATATGCCAAGACCGGTACCCGTTCCTCTCCCACATATGATTCCAAGAGTACCTCCACCGGCCCTGCCTCCTCACATAGGTGACTTGGCAGCGTTTGCTCAAACCATAGGTCGATCTATCGCGGAAAATATGCGTCATGCATCTGATAGAGAGCCTAGAAGTAAGGCAGTGCAAATTGCCAAACTCATGCAAAAATTCAATGGGGACGAAGATGCTAGGAAACACATTGAAGTGTTTGAACAAGTATGTGATTCCTTAGGGGAACGCAACGAACTACATAAGTGCAATGCCTTAAGCTTGACATTAAGTGGGAAGGCTGGAGATTGGTATAGGACCCTAAGGGTGGACGAGAAAACAATCTACCCTACCCTTCGAAGGTTGTTTCTAAAGGAGTACATACGAGAAGGTGTGCTTTGGGGTGTAGCATCTCAGCTACAAAAGGCCGAACGTAAGGAAGGAGAGTCAGTAAGGGACTTCATTAGTCGTCTAAAGCACTTAAACTCTCGTTGCCCTGTAAATGAGCGCTTCAACAATAACCAACTGCTTGATCGATTCATTCGAGGGTTGAGGAATGAAGGAATCTAGAATGGACTAGTGATTAGAGGTATCACAACCTGGGAAGATGTCACTGCCAATGCAATCCAATTAGAGGACAACTTGATGATAGCAGGCATGAGGGTGTCTACCGACACGAGATCCACTAGCTCACAAGCCATTGAGTATGAACCCATGACTGCAAAGCCCATTGCCAATGAGCCAAAGGTATTTGAGACATTCTTGACAGACCTCACCAAGGCAATCCAAGAGTCTCTTAAGGATAATCGACCCCCTCAAAATAGTCACATGTATCCAAGAAGGGAGCAACAATGGTGTTCCATTTGCTTAGGTCCACATAGCACTAGTGAGTGCCCTACGTTTAGAGTAAAATTTAATGGAACTTGCAACGCATGTGGTAGGTATGGTCACCAAGCTAAGGATTGTTTAATGATCAAACGTATGATGGCAAATAGACCACCTGTAGCCTGGACGGATGCGCCTCGAGCTCCTGTATTGATGCCTGCTCCACCTGTTGAGCAACTACCGCAACACATGGTCCCTAGATCTCAAAATGTTGTACAAGCTACACCGTTACCACCTCCTGTGCTAGGACCACAGCCCCCGCATCCAAGAGTCGCCCCTATGAACCAAGTGGGTTGCGAGCCATCTAATGTTTATGCAGATGGTTGTGAGGAGGAAATAGACACTAGTATTGCCTACGGACTTGATACATTGGAAGAATGTCCTATATACTACATGGAAGATTGTTGGGGACAAGTCAAGCCGGTTTATCAAGCTGCTGCTCTCGCATCCAGAGGTCAAAATATCAACACCCAGGCTAGGAGGCCACCTCTTCAATGCTACGAGTGTGGTGGACCACATCGAGTAGCGGAGTGCCCTATTAGGCTGCAAAAGAATGCTGCACAGATGCAAATGAATCAAGGGAGCACGTCTGCAATGCCAATACTCACATGTAATCGTTGTGGCATAGATCACTTGATTGCCCAATGCCCCTATAACCCAAATGCGCCTAAAATCACACCCCTGAATTTGGTCGAAATTGCTAGTGTGACATCGCCAATACCACCCGTCGCACCCGCTTATGCGATTACACGGTCCATGCTTCAAGGGCCAGGACATATCCTCGAAGAGAGAGATACCGCGTCAGTTATCCAAGCAAAGAAAAAGAAGACACGAAGGAAGAAGTCGCAGAATACGGAAAATTCAAAGCCAAGTTCCAAAACAAACATAGGAACAGGAGATGACCCCGTGTATATGAATGACCTCGAAGATGATTCAAATTCAGTCGAGACAATGGAGACTAGAACCAATACCACAAAGGGAAAGACCGACAAAGAAAACCGTAACATGGAACCAAATGAAAACCGAATGAGAGAAAACCATAAAGAGCCTCTGAAAACACCACAAGTGTTTCCAAATCCAATCCAAGACCCCCAAGAAAAACCGCAGGGGCAAAAAGGGAAGAATCGTAAAAAGAAGATTGGGACGTACCCAAACCCTGTAGACGAGATTAAGCAGGTGAAACATCTAAGAGGTTTAGTGGAGGAGACTCAAAGGAAGCTAGAACCAGAACCCATGCATGTAAAAATTCATGACACAGTGTTTCCCACGCAAGTTCATCCACCCCACATGAACCATAGACCGTTAGCCATATCTAGTATCATCCAAGAAGGGAGTGAGGACAGGACATCAGAAAGTGAGCATACACCCTTCTTGTTGGAAAGGATGTTTAACGAAGGAATACCTGATCCCATTGAGGAATATGAGATTCCATCCTCACCAGTTCCTAGTCAAGGACCTACACCCTGCAAAACGCCAATGAATGTTGCCAAACTAGTGGACTTCATGTCTTCTGAGGTCCGAACCACGATCATAGCAAAGCTGTATGGAGATCCTGAGTTATTCCTTGCACTTCGAGCATTCCTTACCGGAGAGCTACGAACGGGATTACCGCAGTTTGCGCAACCAAATAGGCCTGACTCGATTATGATTGATGAGGAAAATCATGTGCAATCACTTGACTTAGATGGACACGAGTCTGTGATCGAGGTACCCATTAACGAATTAGGCCAGTATTTTGAAGGCGACGAGTCTAATGCGACCCTACCCATCACTACCAAGGGATTAACTATAAAGGGAATTCTTGATGGTGGTGCGGGAGTTAGCATCGTTACAAAAGATTGTTGGGAATCCATGGGAAAACCCCGCCTCAGTGTTACTAACATTGTGGTAAAGATGGCAAATGGTACCATAGCCAAACCTATGGGGATGCTCAAGGATCTTAAGATCAAAGTTCTAGGACACAAGGTACGACATACGTTCATTGTAATGGATTTCTCTAAACACCTTATGTCATATGAAATGATTTTAGGACGACCATTCATGAGGGAAGCACAAATGGTTCACGATTGGTCTAAAAATCATGTCTATTTGCAATTCCAAGACTCTGTCCTTAGAGTGGATTTGGTGACTGGTAAGGTACACCCCATAGGGAGTAAAACCATTATTGATCATCGCTCTGACACCACAGTTCACTCGGCCCCACTACAATATTGTTACACTTGTAAAAAGGATACAGACATTGGCCAAGATTCTCCTTATATGGATATCCTACCTGGGATGACTGAGTCGGACAATGTGGATTGGGTCCACCTAGCATCAACCATAGACACTTGGGGAAATAGGGGGACGACCTGGGTAACACCTGAGGGGGATGAAATGCCTATACCCTTAAATATGCTACAAGCAATGCATATCGCTTCCGACGAGACTCATCCTAAGGTAACAGAGAAAACATACAAGTGGGTCCCTAAAGCTTCCTTAGCGACCATAGCTAGTGCTAAAAAACAGAAGCCTTGTAAGAAACGTACCAATCGCTCCAAGAAAAGTAAGAAAACGTTGCGTTGGATTCCTAAACGACTATTGGAAGCCCAAGGATACTATCAAGGAAATGATCAAATCTGGGTGCCAAAACGTAGATTGTGCTCTTACCTATCACCTGACCCAAGTGAGCCCAATCCCGTAGCTCCAAAACGAATCAATGATCGTGGAAAGAAAAAAATCACAGAATGCTACATACCCGCTCCCGAGCTAGTTTGGGTACCAAAGAAAGAACGATTTGTTCCACCTAGCTCAGGAAGGGGGGAGTCCCATGAAGATTCTAGCTCTTCATGTAATACATCCATAGAGGTAAAAGCTTCTACACAGCCTCCATCTATAGTAGTGGACCTCCATGAAGCTACAAAAGAATCCACACCTCCTAGTGTTCAAGAATCACCTGATGAACCACTTCAAGTTCGATCCTGGGAGAGTACCTTACCACCGTTGCAACTTGACAAGGCACCTAGGGTAATAGAAAACTACTGGCAAAAATCCTCACCTATTACCAACTGGAACAATTGGTTTCAAAGGGTGACAAGCTCATTTCAAACGGTATGATCTACCCAAGGAAGGGGGGAGTGTTTGCTGACAGTCATCATTCATTTGTTTCCCTCTCAACCTTCCTCCCTGACCTCTTAATCTCCGATCTTAGGGAATGTATATATATAGCCTTATACTCAAAAAAAAAAAAAAAAGAGCAAGAGCAATTAGCAAACGAGTATGCACAATAAAAGTCAAAACATTGACTCAGACCTACACATGTCACATCTGGTACAGTGAAACAGAAACCTATGCCATAAAACACCTTTGATCCTCATCACTTGAGTGATGGAGGGTAGGTAAGATTAGTACGATAGGAGTGTTTCTGTTTTAGAGTTGAGTGATTAGAAAAGTTATCTTTTCCCACTGATGTGCCTCCTGGAGGTATTCCTTTTGTTTCCTAGTGTGTACAGGAGCGTGTTGCTATTGATAGGATTTGGACCTTCATGGAACCTTTCTCTCGTTCACACTTCATATCAAGCGCGACCATCAACACAAACAGGTGTTTCTTGTCCATTAGCATTGCCCTTATCTTTTTGCATCTATGATTGTCTGCTTTGATTGTGATTGGTAGCATAATATTCAGCGCATTGGCTTAGTATCAAACATTTAATTCAATGCAATCTTTTGTCATAATCACTTGTTTAGGTGTAAAAATCAAGCAGTCCGACTAAGCTAGTTTGACCAAGCTAGGTATTAGAAATCTTCTCTTAATACCATGGGGAATGCCTTCCTAATAAGCAATGGTTACTTAGGTTCTTAATCCGATTTAGGCAGCATTGTGTGAAATGTACTAGGGCTTTCTAGTGGGCTTAACCCTATTGACCTTTAGCTTAAGTATTATAAAGGGAGTTTACTAATGTGATGAGCCTGGGGAATGTAACAGTGTTATATGACCCCCCAAAGTTACAAAATTAAAATGCTGAAAATGAACAAACAAAAAATCAAAGTGCCACAATGTAAAATTTTAAGCTGGAAGAGAAATCCCTGCTTGATTTGGTACTTCACTCACATGTATTGCCTATGGTACTAGAGCCCTAGAGGTTCCCAGTGTGGGCGCTTTTCCTTGAAAAGCAAAAAACCCAAGGCATACAAAATAAGCACACACATCATAATTGAATCACTGTGAAAAGACCTTGGGGGGTCAAAGAAAAAGTAATCAGTCAGGCGATGATTTCATGAGAAATTCCTTTTATGGTAGCTTAACTACAAGGTTTTCTAGGTATAGCCTCTAGTCAGCCCTTGAACATGAATACTTGGCTCTCGCGATTAAACAACTTAATTGACCACAAAAAATTAAGAAGCTTACCCATGGTATTAATATTCGATCTCTAGTGCTTTTCGACCGTCAAATTAGCGACCCCAGACTTGTTTAATTTTTTGCCTTTACATCTGTTTATGCATTTGATTACATTGCAATTTAATGTTCATTGCTAACAAATTGTTTGAAATTCTTTTACCAATCAATTTGTCTACCTAAAACTGCATATGCTTTTTAAGAGAATGCAATTACTGTGCCAATGTTGTTTGATTTTGCAGTGACTGAAGAAGGCTAAGGACATTCATCTCAAATGCTCTTCCACCTCGACGAACCAGCTTCAACTCAATAGCTTCCGAGGACGGAATCTACATCAAGAAGGGGGGCATGTTAACCCTCACGGCACACGGACACCCTATGATCTATAAACGTTGTATTATGTATTTGGTAGAGTCAGGTACCGGGCTTGTCGGACCAATAAGGAAAGGTAGAGTGATCGCCAATGAGAGGCGCACTTTAACTTGGACATTCAAGGGATTAGTTGGTTAAGCATGGGCGCCCAAGTGTGAATGGGGTGAGCTCCTATAAAAGCCAACTAAACCTAATTTTTACTCATTCTCTCATTTGTGCAATTGAAGAGTGCTCTTGCTCCATCTCCATCTTCTTCTTCTTCTTCACCTCCTTGTGTGTGTGTGTGTGTGAGAGAGAGAGGGAGAGTGTGTGTGCGATCGAGCATTGCGAAGGCACGACGGCGGCGAAGCGGTTGAGCGCGGCACGACTGCAGCTTCTTCTTCATCGCGGCGAGGAATCCACCACGAAGGCGAGCGTAGAGCGGTGAGTGACACACCCTTTGTTTTCTTGAGCTTGCTAGTTTAGGCTTGTTGTGTGCTTGGAGCCGTTTGTGGCTCGCATACGGTGTATTGGCAAGTCCCTTGCTTCGACAGTGCGGCAAGGAGCGCACAGTCATAGACCCTGACCGGGCAGCTCTTGAGACTGGACACTGGAAGCTAAGGGCTTGGGAGTGTTTTCCACTGGCACGAGTATAGTGGGATCCTGGTGAGTGGCTATGGAGGGACCCCTTCTCTTCTGCAAACCACCCAGGAGTCCCCTTCTTTTAGTACACTATTCGGCTTGGATGTCATATACTTGTAGCACAGAGAGAGGCCCGCCCTGCTGCAGCACGTCATTGGAAGGAGGAAGGCCTCACAGTCGAGTTCTTGGCAGCCTTTTGGAAGAGGCTTTGGGACTCCAGATAGCCGAGGCACATCACTTTGTTTCAGTGGCTGGTTGCACATAGAGCTACAGCAGTAGCGAGCTGGCTTGTGCATAGTGGTCTCTTGGCCACATGTGCAGCCTGTGACCAGTTGGTGGAGAGTAAGCGTCATTGTCTTTGGGACTGTCCCTCCGCCCAACAGGTGTGGCTACGAGTTCTTCGGCTGATGCCTACTCTCTCCACTACTAGTCAGTACACTTGGGGGGCAGTGGCTTGGTCCACTCTCACGGGCTCGGCACTTCAGTTTGAGCTATCTTCCACCAGCAGGATGATAGTGATACAGGGGGGGCGTCCTACACTCCATCCTGCTATAAATCTTACTCCACAGGAGTGGTGCAGTGAGAGAGAGGAGTGTTGGGAGCTCATCAGTGGACTGACAATTTGGTTCATCTGGCGGGCCCGCTGTTTCCGCATTTTTGAGGCCCGCTCTGTGCCGCCAGCAGAGACTGTTCATAACTTTTGGCTAGAGCTGATCCATACTCTCAGAGGATAGCTTGAGGTACTACAGGGCAGCTTCGACCGCATGTAGGAGTGCCGCAAGGCTTTCCTTCGACTCTGGAACCCTGGGCCTTTCTACACCATTGTCCAGGGTGTGCTCAGATGGCACTATCGATCACCTGTGTTGCTCTTCCCTCCTCCCATCCCTTGATTTAGCCTCATTGTATATATGTTGTTCTTTCATTGGGAGAGTCTCCCCATCATTTTTGTTGTAGCCCTCTCTTGCAGAGGTGGTTGTAGCCCTATGGGCAGCTTTCATTAACTAATAGAAGGATCTTTTTCTCGAAATAAAAAATGTAAGCAGGTTTAGGCTCTTCTCCTAGTTCAGTCAAGTCTATCCTTTTAGCATTTTCAGGCCCTTCGTAAGACTCCCCCTGTTTCCGTAGTTTCCCTAACAGCTGTTCAATTATGATTTTCCGATCTTGAAGAGTATACTTTTTGTAATGGGATGGAACATGCATTACATCCTTACCATCCTCTTCCATGGTTTCCATTTCGGTTGTGTATATCTCCTTTAGAGCTTTTTTCAACTCTTGATGTTTCTTTTTCTGCTCGACTTTGGTCATGAGTGGTTTCTTATCCTGTGTTTTTTTTTAGTACCCTTCCTTGTTTTTATCGATGTCTGAGACATTTTTGAGTTTTGTTTTGAAGCATATCTGTCAGTTATTTTGTCTTTGACACAATCATTAGCATCTATCTGCATCAGGAATTGTGTTTTACTGGAGGCTGATGGCATAGGTCGTGTTTTCACAATTTTGGTGCCTCTCTTTTGTCTATACAATTTTTGTCTTCTTGATTTCTGGTTTGGAAAGTCAGAAAACTTTTCCTCCCCTCCTTTTAAGAGTAACTTAGCTCCTTTTAAGAGTAACTTAGCTCTTGTATGCTCTTTTTCTGACCCCGAATCTTCTAAGGTAGATGAGTGTTCATCTAACTCATCAGTTGCATCATAATAGAGGTCTGAAAATACTTGTTGAGATTTCATTAAGTCCTTGGGTTCCTCATCTTCGTTTTCAATGTTGAGCATTGAAATCATTTGGATGGGAATTATGTCGTAGCCATCCTCATTGCAAAATTGAGTAGGCATAGACGTATTTACACATACATCCATTGTTGGTAAAATTTGAGTCCACTCAAATGGCTCAAATAAATTTTCTGGAAAGGGTTCAGATACGTAGGCTTCGTCTGTGTAGTCCCTTTCTAGGATACATTCTTCTCCTCTTAAGCTTCGATTTTTTGAAGCTCCACACATCCAAATAGGAGTGTCTTTGTTTAACCAGGATGGGAGTTTAGTTTTAGCCAAAGAGACTGAATCAAACTCTTGGATGGGTGTTTTCAAGACATCTCTATAAGTGTGATCTTTTAGATTTACTCTTGTTATAGATCCCACTTGCTTCAAGTACAGATAGTTGTTTCCCCAATCTTGGATAAGTTGTAGTTGTTGCATGAAAGGTCTTCCCAATATGATTTCATAGTTGAGTTTTTTTTCAAAGTCTACTATGGCAAAAGTGTGTTGATATTCAATTCCACAGGAATTGACGATCACTTTTTCAAGCAGCCCTAAGGGTCTCTCAATGTGTCCGTCAGCTAACTCCAATTTCATTCAAGTTTGTCTAATGGCTGGTTGTTCTCAGGATTCCCATACTGCTTTAGTGGCTATGGCTATGCCCGCTCCACTATTCAGTATTGCCATGGTTTCAATGTCGTTATATTTCACTTGGAGGGTGGTGTTTCCTTCTTCCCCTTCATAATATTCTCCAACTTTGTTCATAGGAACTAATCAAATTTCTTTTTTTTCCATTTCATTTTTCATTTTCCAAAATTCTCTGAAAATGACCCTGTTATCCTCACCTTCTCTAGGGTTCTCTGTAAATCATTCCATAAGTATGGTCTGAGCTTTAACAGTTCTCCCAAAGTAAGAGTGCATTGGATGGGTGTAGACATGATTGAATGAATGTTATCTACTTTTAGGGTCTGTTCAGTTCTTTTTACTTGAGTGGTCCTGCATATGATGGATTCATCTTCGTTATCTCCCAAGTAAGAAGGTAATGTTTTTAATGTCAATGGTTTCAACATTCCTGAAGCTTCCAATCCGCAATCTCCATACAAGGATTGTAAATCCATGTTCATATCAGAAGGTAGGTTATCCAACGAGACTTCCTCTATAGGAGTTGAATTTAGAATTAGGCTCCCATCATAAATCTCTCTCACTTTTTCCCATAAGTGTCTTGGCTAGTCTTCCTCTACGAATGGAATTCCGTCTAAGGCATCTTCATTGTCTGGCACTATAAGCTCTGGTTCATTTGTTTCAAGGTGGGGTTCCGCCACCACATCAGATTTTGCTTTCTTTTCTTCTATCGCAAGCTCTTCAGGTTTTGCAATACTTTCAAGCTCGGGTTTTTGTTTTCTAGAATTTCTTGCGTAATTATTACCAAATTTTGATAAGCTTCCAGCTTAGTTGCTTCTATGTCTGGAGATGGATAACTTTTTGATTTATTTTCCAAGTTTTGGCTTGCTTTAATTCCTGTTTGGTAGGCTTCCAAGGCGGCATTAATAGGCTCAAAAATATTATCAATCAGAATGGATCCTCCAGATTTCATGATTGTTTCCTTGAATTCACTCTTGGTTTCTTTCAGCTTGTCCTGGGCTAGCTTCTTTGCTTTCTCTTCGATTTCAACCCGTTGTTTTGGTTTTCTCATCTCATATCTTTTTCTTCTGCTCCTTTTGATTCTTTGAGAAGAGAATTTCATGTTTTCCGGATCATCAGAGGAGAGTTATGCTTCTTTGTCTTTGCCTGGGCTACGTTTACTATGGTTTTACCCTTGTTCAAAGGATTCTTAGGACAATCTTCCGGAAAGTGTCCTCCCTTTTTGCAACATTGTATGCAATAGGCTTTAATTGGTTTGAGGTTTTTGTCAAGCTCTGGATGTTCATTTTTCCAATGATCATCGGCGCCATAGTTAGGAAAGTTTTTTGTTCTTGGCTTCATCATGGGTCTTCCCATGGGAGGTCTGACACCTTGATTAGCTTCATAATATATTGGTGCAAGCTCTGGTGGAGCATTAGTCACGGTTTATTCCATTAGTGGTGGATGTGAATTATACCAGTCTCCTTCTACCATTATTGTAGATGGACTAGGCTCTGCATAGGGTGTAACAGAGGCACTAATGCTTGTTCATCTATGACTCCTTCAAAGTGCATGTACTTTAAAGGCACTGCATTATGTCTTGGATACGGAGGTTGTTGTCCCAACACAGGTTGAGGTCTTTCCATACCCATTGGTGGTCTTTGAGCTTGGGCCATATTAGGCTGATATCTATACATGGGTTTTCCTTGTGGCCTCATGGGCACATACTGAACATTCCCATCATACTTTGGTCTGAAGTAGCACTCGTGGGTCTCATGGTTGGTCTTACATTTGATCTAGGCTTCTCGATCTCATCTAGCTCTTTTTCCAGGAACCTTAACGGGCTTTTGATCCCAATTTTTTCCAAGCATTTCCTATATCCGTCCACATACTTAGCCTGATTTTCAAAAGTTCTGCCAACGTAATTGTGCACTTCACTGGCGTGGATAGCAAGTCAGTCAAATTTTTTGTGTCCAATTGTTTTGTCCCTCCTAGCCTCTGTGATGGAACTCTCACAATCTCCGACTTTGCCTCAAAATCCCCCATGTATTGTGGCAAAGTTCTTAACGATGCAGGTCTACTGTCTTCGAAGGCTATCGATCCTACATCACCATAATATGACCTCGCATCAACACTCATTTGTGTTCTATCTAAGGTGATTTTAGGAAATGGTGCTGGTCCAGCATCCTCTTCTCTTTTTTGGGCATCTCGGACATCCTTCCATAACTCCTCTAGCCACTGCTCCTCAACTATAGGAACATAGGGTGGGAAATCCCTCATTGATTCATCGGTTGTATTTTGGACTACCCTCGAGTCTTGCGACCTTGGCAGTGGTTCTTCCCTATGATCCACCTATTCTGTAGGAAATTCATCTATTTTAATGCTCTCATCTTTGTGCACTGGGGTGACTATCCTATCCTTCAATTTTGGTGGAGGTGGTTCTAGCAATGCTTGAGCAGTTTTAATGAGCTGCTTACACATTTCTAGCCTCTGCTTCTCTAGTTCAGGATAAGGATAGGTCATCCATCTTTGTTCTAAGGTCAGTCTATTTTTCAATCTAGCCTCATAAGCTTGTAAAATCGCATCTAAAGGCTCATTCACTTTGTCCACTAGGACAGATCCTCCTGAACTAGCACTCTTGGGTGTTTCAGTTGGTTTAAGGGTTTCAGCTTCCCTTTACTGTGTCTGTTGCTCTTGAGTTTTTTCCAACTCAGCTGTACTAGCCTTTTGTTCTCCTTTCTCCCTTTCTAGTCTCGCTTTCATTCTAGTCCTTCTTGCTCGTCTAGAGTTTCTACGGCTTTTGGAACTCTTACTAGTCTCTCCATCTGTAAGATTTTTCTCTTGCACTTTTTCTTGTGCTCTTGTGACAACGTTTACTGGAGCAACTTGCTTACATTCATCTTCTTGTTGTTTAAGCACCTGCTCTTTTACAATGGTTTCTTGCTCTGTTGTTGTTGTCGTCTCTCCTTTTGTTGCGGCTCGTTCTTTCTCTGATTTGCTGGTAGAAGGAAAGGTAACATGTGGTTGCATTTTACCTTTCTTTCTTGGATTCTTAGGACAATCCAAAATCATATTTGTAATTTCACACTCATTACAATATACATTTATCATGATATCATGGTGTGGACAATCCTTAATCAAGTGATCACTACTACTACATATGTCACATGGATGTTTTGGTTGTTGTGGCAATACTTGATATTGACCTTGAAGTGGCCTTTGATCTACCACATATCTTTCTATTTGAAGCTCATGACTCACATATGCATTTCTAGCAGCTATGGGTCTTTCACTTAAAAACACTTGTTCCGCTACAGGATGATATCTTGGCGGTTGAGACATAACATGCTCAAACCCTGGTGGAGTCTTAGGTCTATATTCAGGACAATGTTGCATCGGATGGTCCCCTCCACATGTCATGCACCTTCTTCGTTGAGGAACTCTATAGGCTGGTACTCTGTCAGAGTGGTTGATGCATTGCATCACATTCTCTATGATTTGCTCCTCAACATTTACTTGGTTTTGTCCTAGATTCCCTCTTTGATCCTCAAGATCAGCGGTTTTCTTTTTCTCACTCGCATCATTCATCTTCTTCCGACCCTCTTCATAGAATTTGCAATTGTCAACCAGGTCAACTGCCGATTTGGTCACTTCTTCCAAGGTTTGGTATCTTTTCACGTATAGGTCCTTTTGGAGATTCTCATTCCTAAGCCCTCTGATGAAGCATAGGATTTGACGTTCTGGCGTGGGTAACTCTTGGGTAGGACATCTAGCAACATATTGCTTGAAACGCAGTACTGCATCTCGCAATGTTTCTGTTTCGCATTGTTTAAATTCTTGAATCTTAGGAAGGGTGTTATGTTTTATGCCCCTCTTGGTGAATTCTTGAACAAATTCATCCAAAATTTTCTCAATGGTTGTGAACTCTCTTCGGTTCAATAGTTCAAACCATGCTTGTGCATTGTCCTCCAATGTAAGTCCAAAACCCTCATACTACATGTGGAAGTCCTCTACTCATTCTGCTCGTAGGACTTGCTTGAAAGCTGAGACATGGGCGTATGGGTCTCCTATGTCATTGTACTTTCTATTTAGCCATTTTCTTAGCTGAGATGGTCTTATACTTTGGGGTGAAAAGTATGGAACCATACTCCTCTCTGGTATCATTTCATCTCTCGTTATCACTCTAGGAGGAAATCCAGGCGGTGGTCCCCTCTTTGGAATTCTCTTAGAGGTTCTTGTGTTTTGTTGATGTATCTAAGGTCCTTCATTGACCAAATATCCACTCATCTCTAATTTGGTTCACGGATTTGTGCTTTCTAGAGCTCTATATTCTCATCCATACTTGTCAACAAATAAAGATGTCCATTGTTGGTCGACCTCGTATGTATAGACATATAAGAGCTTGTATTCTGTCAGCTCATCTTGGTAGGGCTCTAAGCAATTGTAAAGGTTGAATTGATTTCCATTAATATACCTATATATTCCTTCACTTTCATGGTTATACGTCCAAACTCTCTCCACAAAATTGGTCTTTATGTACTATAAGTTTGGAAGATCTATTCTGGGCGGGTGCTCATCTATCCCTGCAATCCATGTGCTTGTATAAGCTGAGTCTGAGTCTGAGTCTGATGTAGACATGACTTCTAGGCTTAACAGCTCTAGCTTGCTGTAGTAATACCTCTCTCAGTGTGTTCAAGTGTTTTGGTCAAGGAAAATCCAAAACTATGTCCAAAACTGTGAGCATTTTCTCACAATTCTCTCAAATTGTCGGTTTTAGACACCCTTGACTTTCGGATGCATTTTGAGGCCGTAAACAGTGTTTTTTTCAAAACTGACCACATAGGCAAACATTTTGGTCAATCTAATTTAAGATCTGTAGTGCTGCTCTCAAGCTACGTTTTGATAAAAAAACTTTTGGAATCGGAGTCCGTATGTGAAAGTTATGACCAAAACAGTGAGATGTAATTTGGAATGTTGCTCTATCTGATGTTTTTGCAAGTGGTCAGTTTGAGCCCAAAATTGGTGTGTGCACTCCTTAGGCAATGATAAACCCAGTGGTATACTTGGTTTCAAAAAATTTCTCAAAAGTTTTTCCTAACTTGTCTATCATGATAGGCTCACCAAGTACCCCTTGCAGATGTCCAAATGCACTCAAATTTTGTGTATAGGGTATAATGGGCCTTCTGAACCCAAATATGAAGTCAGATTTGAATTTTGATTTTTCTACAATGAATTCCTGAGCCGATCGCGATAGGCTCACCAGAGTGTTACTCGAATATAGTTGTTCAACTATTTTTACATATTTGAGTTCCTCCTTCTCTTGAGATACTACTCACCAAGTTTCAACCAATTTGGAATACTTTTCCTTTGTAACTTGCATCAAACAATAGTCTCTTTTCTGATCTTATGAAGTAATCCTCTTAGATGCACTTACAATACTCCAAATTTACTCAAATTTTAACCATAGGCTCACAACAACATGTAGAACAAGACCCTAAGGTCAGTTTTCAAAAATTTTAATTTCTGTGAAAAAGCCCCTAGTCTATCGTGATAGGCTCAGCAGATTCTTCAGTTTTGAAAATTTTCCAGACTTCTCTTTACCACTGTGTTCCCTATGTTAGGAAATAAGACGTAGCTAAATAGATATTTGAGTAGATTACTTAATGGAGAGAGATAGATTTTACACACAAGAGATTATAGAGTAGAGAGAGAGAGAGAGTACACATGATATACGTGGTTTACCCAATGTGGGCTACGTCCACGAGAAAGCAGCCACTCAATGGCTTTAGCACTTCAAAAGAAGAAGTAGTTTACAAAGGGATTAAACCCTTAATAGAGCTCCCGCCTTGCTTCACTCTCACCACCTCACACTCACCTTGTTGCATCCACTTCACACTATGAAATGTGTGTAGAAATGGCCTCCTTTTATAGGCCAAAAGGGCTGCCCTCTCTTATGAGAGGCAGCCATGTGTAGCCGCCTTTGTGCGAATAAGTCCAAATCGGACCCTCCAATCCGCCCATGTGTGGCCGCCCTTGAGAAAACAAGTCCGCTTTTGAATTCGTCCACCGACCATTGACTTTCGACCACCGGCCACCGGCAATTCACTACCGGCCACCGGCCAACCGATCGATTGTTTTCCGACCACTTTCCGGCCGCCGTCCGGCCATAATATTCCGGTGAAAAGGAATATTCCGGCAAGGGGAAAAAAAGTCTAGAGGGCCTCTGCCCCCGAGGCCCCTAAAGTTTCCCCTGATTCTTGTCCGCGAAAAATTTTGGTTTCCGGTGAGTGATTTTCCTTCATGCACGATGGATTCTCCTCATAATGGGGCCTTACAAATGTGCGCTTTTACCACAGAAAATTACAAGGGTAAATCAGGCTCCATACTTAACAATCTCCCACTTGGAGACTGATCTCCAAACCAAACTGTGACTGCTTTCCATCCTGGCTTCTTATCCTTGAATGCCGATTGAAGATGAGCAACATCTCAACTTCTCCTTGTTGACTACCTTTGTAAACATGTCTGTAGGATTTTCACTTGTATGCACCTTTCCTAGCTTTAGTTGTCCCTCTTCCAAAAGAGTGCGTATGAAGTGATATCTCACCTCAATGTGCTTTGTCCTTGAATGAAAGGCTGAGTTCTTCACAAGATGGATAGCGCTTTGGCTATCACTGTACAAGACACAATTGTCATGTTTGAATCCAAGCTCTTCTAAGAATCTGTGAAGGCACATAATTTCTTTGCTTGCCTCCGTCATTGCTACATACTCTGCTTCCGTGGTAGAAAGTGAAACCACTTTCTGCAGCTTTGAAGCCCAGCTTACTGTTGTGCCTCCAACCATGAACACATAGCCAGTAGTGCTCCTTTGAGTATCTTTGTCACCTGCCATATCTGCATCAGCATACCCTTCTAGAAAAATATCAGTTCCTCCAAAATACAAAGAATTTGTTGTTGTCCCTTTTAGATACCTAAGTATCCACTTCACAGCTTGACAATGCTCTTTACCTGGGTTGTCCATGAACCTACTCACAACTCCCACTGCATGTGCAATGTCTAGCCTTGTCCAGACCATAGCATACATTAGAGAACATACCACTGCAGCATATGGAACTTTAGACATATAGGCTATCTCCTCTTGTGTCTTTGGACACATATCCTTCGTTAGTTTAAAATGACCAGCCAAAGGTGTAGAAACTGGTTTTGCATTTTGCATTGCAAAACTTTCTAGTACCTTCTTGATGTAATCTTCTTGAGATAGCTTTATTGTCTTCTTCGTCCTGTCCCTTGATATTTTCATACCAAGTATCCTCTTTGCAACACCTAAATCTTTCATTGAAAAAGATTAAGACAGCTCCTCTTTTAGGTCTTTGATGTCCTGCATGTTAGCACTTGCAATCAGCATGTCATCAACATACAACATTAGGATGATGAACTTCCCATCTCCCAAATTCTTCGTGTAGACGTAGTGATCCGAGTTGCATCTTGTGAATCCATGATCCAACATCCATCGATCAAACTTCAAGTACCATTGTCTTGATGCTTGATTTAAACCATACAAGCTCTTCTTTAATCTGCAAACCATTTTCTCCTTACCTTTTTCTTCATACCCCTTTGGTTGAAGCATGTAGATTTCCTCCTCTAAGTCACTGTGAGGGAATGCCGTATTTACATCCATTTGCTCGAGATTTAAATCATGAGCAGCCACAAGGCTTAAGACAAGCCTAATTGAGTTCATTTTTACAACAGGAGAAAATATTTCATTGCAGTCAATACCTTTCTTTTGAGAAAACCCTTTTACCACAAGCCTAGACTTGTACCTTTTCTTCCCACCTTCTTCTTCCTTCAGCTTGTACACCCATTTGTTTTGAAGTGCCCGCTTACCTTTACTCAACTCAACCAACTCCCATGTTTGGTTGCGATGTAGTGAGTCCATCTCCACTTGTATGCTCTTCGTCCATTATTCTTTGGATTCATGTTGCATAGCTTCTTCGTATGATTCCGGCTCTCCAGAATCTGAGATCAAGAGATGGTTGAAGGAAGGAACAAACCTTTCTGGAGGTCTACTTGCTCTTGTAGATCTTCGAGGAATAGGTTGAGGCTCCTCATTTGGTTGACGTTGTTGCACATTGTCACCGTTTGTAGTCCTTGAGTCTTCACCGTCCTCAAGCTCCATGTACTCATCACCTGTTTCTTTTGTTTGTTTTCTTTCCAAGTAATCTTTGTACATATTTTGTTCGTTAAAAATTACATCCCTACTCCTTAAGATTTTACCATCTTCAGGATTCCATAGGCGATACCCAAAGTCACCTTCTCCATAGCCAATGAAGAAACACTTTTTGGACTTTGCATCTAGCTTTGATCTTAGGCTTCTATCTATGTGCATGAAAGCCTCACACCCAAACACTTTGAGAAATGCATAATTCACCGGTTTACCTGTCCATGTCTCTTCTGGAACTCCCCCATCCAATTCCGCTGAGGGTGACCGGTTGATTAAGTACACAGACGTACTTACAGCTTCCGCCCAAAGCTCAAGTGGTAGGCCTGCATGTAGCCGCATGCTTCGTGCTCGCTCCATGATTGTCCTGTTCATCCTTTCCGAAATCCCATTTTGTTGAGGTGTCCTTGGGGTTGTCCTTTGCCTCCAAATTTTCCACCTTTGAAATATGGAAAATACATCGGATTTATTCTTCATGACATAAACCCATGTTTTTCTAGTGGCATCGTCTATGAATGTTACATAGTACAATGAGCCACCAAGTGATGGTGTACTTGCAGGACCCCAAACATCAGAATGAACCAACTCAAGTTTTTTATTTTTTCTTTCATTTCCTTATTTTTGAAATTTTACCCTCTTTTGTTTACCATAAACACAATCTTCACAGAACTCTAAGTCCACTTCTTTCAAACCTGGTAGAAGCTTCTTTGTTTGAAGGATTTGCATTCCTTTGGCACTCAAATGCCCAAGTCGATAGTGCCACACCGCACTATCAACTTCTATAGTTGCTGCACAAGCTGAAGGTTGTGTGCTAACAGTACACAAGTAAAGTGTACCGGCCTTTTCTCCCTTGGCAACCACCAAAGATCCCTTTGAGATCTCCCACCGTTTGTTCCGAATGCAATGTTGTGACCTTCATCGTCCAATTGTCCTGTAGAGATCAAATTTTTGCGAAGAGAAGGAACATGCCTAACATCTTTAAGCTTCCATTCATTTCCGTTAGCAGTTTTGACAGAAACTGTACCTTTGCCGACAATCTCACAAGCTTCATCATCTCCCAAGTATACATACCCAAAATTACCTTTGGGGTAATCTTGGAAATGTTGATTGTGTGGTGTCGCATGGAATGAAGCCCCGGAATCTACTATCCAGGAATTAGACACATTGTCTAATGAGAGAATTAGAGCATCTTGCTCTACTTTACCTGCCACATTGGCCTCGATGTTGGCTTGTTGTCTTGAGACTCAGTCTCCTTCTTCTTCTTGGACCAACAATCCTTCTTGACGTGGCCCTTCTTGCCGCAGTTCCAACATTCAAGAACTGACTTTGTGCGTGACTTGCTCCGTCTTGAGCGATCACGACCCTTTTGTCTTTTGACCCTCTCGTTAGGCCGTCCTCTTGTTTCCACTGACAATGCAGCACTTGATGATTCTCCTGTGCTTCTCCTTCGTATTTCCTCGCTTAGGAGAACACCCACAACATCATCAAACTTAAGAGTATTTGTACCAGAGATAGAATTACTTACAGCCATCACAAGGCTATCCCAACTATCTGGTAGAGATGATAGTATAAGGACAGCTCGCACTTCATCATCGAAATTGATTTTCACCGATCGAGGTTGACCTATATTTGTGTTAAAGTCATTTAGGTGTTCTGCAACTGAACCATTCTCTGCCATCTTTAGATTGAACAAGCGCTTCATAAGAAATACCTTATTGGATGCTGATGGTTTCTCGTAGAAGTCGTCAAGTGACTTCATCAAGTCCTCCGTGGTCTTCATCTCTGAAACATTGAAGGCCACCGTTGATGCCAAGCTTAACCGGATTGTTCCCAGTGCCTTTCGATCAAGGAAAATCCATTCTTCATCTGCCATTGTTGCGAGCTTCTTCGCAAGACCGCCCAGTGGAAAATAGAGGTCCTTCTGGTAGAGATAGTCTTCAATCTGCATCTTCCAATGTTGGTAGTTTTTGCCATTGAACTTCTCAATCTTGAGCTTCCCTTCCTCTGCCATAACTCCCACTCAATTCAAGGAATCCTTTCCTTGAGATAATTTAGCTATGAGCAAACCTTGCTCTGATACCAGTTGTTAGGAAATAAGACGTAGCTAAATAGATATTTGAGTAGATTACTTAATGGAGAGAGATAGATTTTACACACAAGAGATTATAGATTAGAGAGAGAGAGAGAGTACACACAATATACGTGGTTTACCCAATGTGGGCTACGTCCACGGGAAAGCAGCCACTCAATGGCTTTAGCACTTCAAAAGAAGAAGTAGTTTACAAAGGGATTAAACCCTTAATAGAGCTCCCGCCTTGCTTCACTCTCACCACCTCACACTCACCTTGTTGCATCCACTTCACACTATGAAATGTGTGTAGAAATGGCCTCCTTTTATAGGCCAAAAGGGCTGTCCTCTCTTATGAGAGGCAGCCATGTGTAGCCGCCCTTGTGCGAATAAGTCCAAATCGGACCCTCCAATCCGCCCATGTGTGGCCACCCTTGAGAAGACAAGTCCGCTTTTGAATTCGGCCACCGGCCATTGACTTCCGGCCACCGGCCATTGACTACCAGCCACCGGCCAACCGACCGGTTGTTTTCCGACCACTTTCCGGCCGCCTTCCGGCCATAATATTCCGGCGAGGGAAAAAAAAAGTATCGGGGGCCTCCGCCCCTGAGGCCCCTAAAGTTTCCCCTGATTCTTGTCCGTGAAAATTTTGGTTTCCGGTGAGTGATTTTCCTTCACGCACAATGGCTTCTCCTCATAATGGGGGCCTTACAAATGTGCGCTTTTACCACAGAAAATTACAAGGGTAAATCAGGCTCCATACTTAACACCCTATGCTTTGTACACCTTCCTCACCAATTTCCACTTGTTTTGGACTTTCTCTTAGGTCTCTAACTCCAACTCTAAAATTCTGAGTCTATCTGATCACTAGAAAATAGAGTTAGGATGACTTCCCAATGTCCAAAATCCACCAAATTTTGTGTGCAACCTCCTCAGAGGCTAAACAAGCTATGCTCCAGAGGGTTTTGAAAATTTCAATTTCTTTGGCCCTGCTTTGATTCTATCGCGATAGGCGCTCAACAAGTACCCCTTTTATAGGTCAAACTTAAACTTTGATTATACCACTGTGTTCCAACACCTCTCCTTAGTCCTCCTACCAATTTTCAAGTGGTTTGGACTTTTACTTTGTCAGTTAGACCAGATCTGGTGTTTTCTACAAGCTGAATCCTCTCAAATTGTCTTAGACCCACTTTCTGATGTCCAAATGACTTCAAAATTTTTATTTGTCCTTGATAGCACCTTTCCAAGCTATGCCACAGAGGTTTTTGAAATATTCGGTTTCTATCATTGGGTTCTTTGCCTATCACTATAGGCTCACCAAGTATGCTAAAATGACACTTTTTTCAAATTTTCTCTTCACAGATGTGTTCCCTACCCTCTGTAGATCATATATACCAAGTTTCACATGGTTTGGAAATTTGGTCAAGTCCCTTCACCCAATTTGTCTCTGAAGTCTGACTCTAAACACCAAACTTGAGGTTTAGTGGTCAAGCAGGTGTCCAAGTACACTCAATTTTTGGGAGCATCCTTGTATTGATGTGTTTTACCTGTGGTATGAGGGTTTTTGCCTGATTGTGAGTCTATCTCCAATTCACCAGTCTATCACGATAGGCTGGGCAGAGAGCGACTGAGAAGTGATTTTTTTCTCTGTTTTTGGACAGTTTGATTCCCAATGCCCTTAGAAGCCTATCCCCAAAGTTTCATTCAATTTGGACTTCTTTTCCTTTGGATTCAAGCATTTCACAGTTTACTTCCTTACACTCAGAAAAAACAAATTCCCATTTAGATGCACAAGCACTGATGCAAATGCTTTGAAATTTCACATACAAGCTCTAGAGCATATGCAAAACAAGGTCTTGAGGTCAAACGTTTTTATTTGAAAATTGTAGATTTGGTTTCAAATTTTTGTTTTTTGGGTTTTTTAGAGTTTTTTTTTTTTTTTTGGATTGGACCAACTCTGTGTTTTCCCCCTACCTTAAGGTCTCCAAATGCAAAAACAAGCACTCAAATCGGCTTTCAAACGACCATTTTAGAGCACTTTTACCATAATCAGCACAATTCCGTCTTTTGTGTTTTCAAGCACATTTTCATGTCAAAATTGCTCTAGATCAACATCAGATGTTCTACACTACCTAAAGTCCTACTTTGGATGGTAAATGGTTGTTTTTGCTTTCTAGCAAGCAAACGGCCTCCTGCTTACCTTTTATGTTTTTCTTTGCGGTTTTTTTTTCACGTTCTTCACAACCAAACACACAAACCATAAAACCTAATCTAAACACACAACAAAATAATATAACCATACCTCAACCTCATGGTGGACCACCTCGGTGAGATGCAGGCTCCCTGGCTATCCCTTGGTCAAGAGATCCGCTCTCTGACTTCCCACTAAGAAGGAAAATGGTGACAACACTCTAGAAAACTCTAGAGAAACGCTATACTGTCAAACACGAGTGATGCGGTCTACGCAAGTTTATGCGCTTCATCCCCGGCGACAGCGCCAATGTTAGCGGGTACGCCGCGACGGACGATGGAGCACAACGAGAACACAAACCAACAAACTATCAATCCGAGGACGTAGCTGGCCCGACTAGGGCATGGAGGCAATCTCTGGGGTGTCAGCCCTGAGCTAGAAACTAACAACACTGTACAGTCACTAATCCTAGCACAACACTACCATAAAGCAAAGAAACAGACAACGCATCCTACGAAACACTACAAGCTCGAAACAGTCTCAAATCATATCGGAATGACTCGCAATCGGAGGGCAAGACTCACAAGGACATAGCCAAACACCTAAACCCTGAAAACCATAACTGTAAGACGTCTAATCGCTGTCGCAATAAGCTCAAAACAATAATTTCCAAAGTGTCCGGAACTGATCTACAAAGACATCAACACAAAGAGCTTCTCGCCCTGATTCTAACAACTACTTGATCATTCAGATCAAATGTCATTTGAGGTACTTACGACCAAATATAGCTCGTAGCAGGCGGGCTCGCGATGTGGTCCTCGGCTTGCATTGCCTGTGTCGATGCAGAGAGCTCCTCAATGCTAACACGCTCCTACTCTCATATCTGCAATGTGATTAGTGTGCACGACAGTGTGTGTGTGTGTGTGTGTGTGTGTGTGTGTGTGTGAAGCTCACTCCCTTGTGCTGCAGAACCCACGACTGTATCTTAATTGAGATAACGTAATGTGTCCTTTACAAAACCTTAGGTTTCAGCTTATATACAAAGCCTTCAAACCTAATGTCCGGCCAAATGACCTGAATTGTCCCTAGGCTTCTACAGAGCTTAATTACAAAAAACTGAGTTGGCTTTACTCATTATACAAGCATCTGCGGCCGAAATACAAGTGCCAATTTAAAATATGAGGTTTTCGTAAACATTACAAAAGTGACCGTAATGGCTCAAAATAATAATAACGGGATATTCGATGACGTCCATATACTCGTATCTTCATGTTGCAGCATCCATCTTCATCTTCATTACTTCATCACCATCTTCATGTGGAATCTTTACAGAATCTTTGAGGAATCTTTATGGAAACGTTGTTTAACACTAGGTTGATAACCTAACAGGACATAAAAGTGTCCTTTCAAGGTTTTGAAAAAAAACCCCCAAAACCATAGTAGATCCACTCATTTTGTAAAATCCTTTCATGAGGTTATTGTTCAAAGCCTACTACACATGGAAAAAATAAGAAACTTGTAAAATTTCTCATCTTTTGGTCACACCAAGCCTCCAAAGTTGATGGACCAATGCATTTTCATCAAAACAATCATTTCTTACGTTTTGTTGCATAAAAATAAGATTAGGGATTCTTGTAGGACTTGAGATAAATTCCCTAGTTAACTTCAATGGGTTGGTGATCAGAACATATGATTGCTTCTCACTCACTATTTTTTGTTTTGCCAAAATAAAGAAAAAGTTGATTTTTTACCATTTTGCAAACCTATCATCAAAGTTTCTATAGCCACGCTCAATACAAATAATGTATGCATGTTTTCTTAGTTCCCTATTGTCCTTTATGTTCATAAGGATCCATGGAGCATGTCAAAAAAATAATACATTTCTTACCAAGGGGAATCTTGGGGACAAAGATGAAGTGTTAAATACAACAAACATGAAAAAACTGGGTTCAACATTATGAGTTGTAGAATCCCATAGAAACTATTCAATATCTAGCCAAATTTGATCCTTATGACTAGATATAGTTACTACCTACAAAATGCATGTAGTTGTCACAAGAAACTAACACTTGATATACTAGAATGTTTCGTTTTCTTCTATAATTGAAAAAATCAACCATCGTTGTGTACTAGTGCCCCAAAACTCAAGGAATATTAGCTTTATGTTACAATATGCGACGTAGAAAATAAAAAATGCATTTGGATATCATGAAATCCACCAAAAACATCATAGAAGAGCTGAAATTGGCTAAAAAACAGGATTTGATAATTTTTGTAATTTGGTCATAACTTACAACTTTAATATTTATTTCTCCCTATAAGCATCAGGACATGTTGAGGACTACTAAATATAGTTCTCTAGCACTATAGACCTCACAAACATGAATTCTAGAGTGGTATAGTTGCAAAAAAGTTGAAAAAAGCCAAAAACAGGACCCGTTCTTTCACACAGTTTAGGTTGTGAAATGTTGTGCAAGGACAATGTTAAAGATGGAATTGATATTCCAAAAAAATGTCGAGTTTTTTTCAGTTCATGAGACAACTTTCTAGATAGATAGCACCTCAAAATCCATTTTGAAACTCTTGACATAATTCAAGGAAATGGTCACTTAACAGGACATAAAAGTGTCCCATTACCAACCTAGTGTTAAAGGGCTTCCTTTCAACATGATGCATGCTATAATGAAATAAATACATAATATCTTTAGGATAGAAATGAATATTGAAAATGTCTAAACATAATCCCTAATAATTATACATACACTAAAGTAACAAGGTGACATTTACATATCAAAACAAAAAGTTGAGAAAAAAATCTTAGTTGTGATTTCTTTTAAAAGCTAATCCCTAAAAATAATACATGCACTAAACTAATAAGGAGACATTTGCATATCAAAACCAAAAGCTGAAAAAAAAATCTTAGTGGTAAAGAAATTCTTTCATTTAAGGACAATCTATAAATTTTTAATTAGAAATTGTCTCTAAATGACAAGAAACTTTACAAGAAAAAAATATGTTTAAAATCAAAAAGCTAACAAGAAAGTAATTAGATCCTTAAATGAAGAGACCCATTTATAAACTAAACAAAGATTAAAAAAAGTCAAGTGAGCATTAAATAAAAGGACCAAATTACAATGATGAAAAGAGACACTTACATTATAAAAGAAAAATATAACCTTTATAAAACTTATAAACTAAACAATGATTTAAAAAACAAAAAAAGTCAAGTGAGCATTAAATAAAGGGATCAAATTACAATGATGGAAAGATCCATTTACATTATATAAAGAAAATATAACCTTTATTAAACAAAGAAGTCAATTCAGCATTAAAAGAAGGGACCAAGTTGAAATGATGGAAAAACCCATATATATATTTTAAAACAAGCTCACCTGACATGTGTCGTCAATCCGTGATTCTAAATCAACGGTCCAAAAAGTGCACCAATTCTCCACCCACTCTCCTCTGGCCTTCTAAAGGCCAAAAAGGAAAAGCCTAAGGGACAGTGACGATGCCGTGTATGACTGTCCCCAATAGAAGAAGATAAGGAGAAGCAAGTTAATGGGAAAGAAAAAGTGCAAAGGAAGGCTCTGAGGGAAGGAAACGAAGGAGGAGAAAGAAAAATGGAAAAGGAAGGCGCTGAGGGTAAGGAAAGGAAGGAAAGAAAGAAAACAAAAGAAGAAGGAAAGGAAGGGGGGGGGGGGGGGTGATAACTTCTCTCTCTCTCTCTCTCTCTCTCTCTCTCTCTCTCTCTCTCTCTCTCTCTCTCTCTCAATTTTGACCTCAACAAAAACAAGAAGGCGAGGAAGCTCTCTCGAACTTGCAGTGGGGAAATCTTGGAGAAAGAATCCAGCTCGATAACGTCTCTCTCTCTCTCTCTCTCTCTCTCTCTCTCTCTCTCTCTCTCAAAATCTCGACCTCAAAAAAAACAAGAAGGCGAGAAAGCTCTCTCGAACTTGCAGTGGGGGAAGCTTGGAGAAGGAATCGAGTTTGGTAACGGCTCTCGTTCTTCCTCTCAATCTAGGCAAAGGAGCACCAACTTTTAAGCTCTAATGGCAAGAATATGTGGAAGATCAACAGTTTTGTTCAAATTTGGGAGGATTAAACCCTCAGAATTTAAGATTTGCTCTGTCAGTGCCCTTAACGGCCAAAAAATTTGTAACCAAATTTCACTTTGGATAATGTTAGCAGCTTAAGGTATTTAGGGTATCAATTGTAGGTAATCTACATTTCATTCAATCTTTTTGCTCAATGTTGTGTATCTTGTCTCTCTTGTTTCCCATGGGGAGCAGCCCGATGCTGACACTTGGTGCTGACCCAACTCACCTTACAAATATGTATCTCCCAACAATGGTAGCTGACTTTTGTATCCAATTTTAGTATGAGTGATATCTGTGAGGTCCCCACCCCGTCGTATCAAGCAACGGATCTGATGGTAAACCTGGTGGCCACTAGATCTATAGCGGAAGCAAACAAAATGGTTCAGGGTTCAACTAGCGGACGATCTCTCATCACAAAGTGAGTCGAGTTTGAGCCTACTAGCAACGAGATCTAGCTCCACCTCACAAGAGAAGCGTATTTAACTATCTAGCGATCCTAAGACCCACCTTCCAAGAGGAGAGAAACCTCGAGTGCCTTTTTCCCCATGTTTCAGAGGCACGTACTCTCGAGATTTCACTGCTCTCGGGGCAATGAGTATTACTAATATCGAAGTAAGCACAATCGGGACAGAGAGTTCCCGACCAATCGGGACCACCCATCTCGTAGGCTTTGGCAACCCGAGCCAAGCCCCCACTTTCCAACCCCACACTCACACTTCATCGTGTGACCAAATTACTACCACAAAGGTTGTTCAACATAAATATTCCTTGTTTAATTCCGAATCACATGGTTCGTTAAAACAGCCCTTCAACCAGTATTGCAAACAACACCAAGACAGAGTTCTAGTAAAAATTCTACTCAAACTTATTCATAAAAATTCCAATGTTCTGGAGGTACAACATCGCCCCTCAAGCGAGAGTTCACTCCTCCCGTTGTCGCCTAGCTGCCCATACAACTAGGTATGTCCACCGCATAGAAAGCACGTCATGGACACTCCCACCACATAGAAAGCAAGACGTGGGTTCCCACCGCATAGAAAGTAAGTCGTGGGTATCCACCGCATAAAAAGCAAGTCGTGGATTCAAGAGCCCTAACGAAGAACTCTGCCCCCTGTGATCAGTAGGGGGGGTCAGGACTGATTCAACATTGGAAATAAAATGAACATGTCGAGCTAAATTCTCCCTAGCAAACATTCTTTCCTCTTGCAAACAGCATACCCATCAATCATTTCTTTCCTACTTTATACTTAAATGTACTATGCATTCAATGCCGAGGTTTCTGTCAGATTTCTCCAACATGTTCGGGGATATGTTCATTCCTAGCTAATCGTATGCAATGTTAATTAAACAACTTGAATAGAAATATGATCTACCTCTTCCACTTCTTCATCGATGGCCCGTGAGATGGCCAGTATTTGTTCCTCCATGGGAGCCTTCCCCTTTCCGTTGACATTGCTCGTTCCTGCCTCGCGATCATGGGCACCACCGAAGCGCGTCCTCTTAACCGGGGCCATTTCTCACTACTTTAAATGATTAGCTTGGAGAAAGAGCTAAGGTTCACAAGCATCATAACAGTCCAATGGGTAGATTAGTGACATCAATTAATCCCTCCTATATGAGAGTCGAGATTTCTTTCATAAAGCAATCATTAAGGATGGCACATAGTCCTATGGGAACCGGCTCTAAGATAATTATTTGTCTTACATGATCAAGAATAATTAGGATTTCACTATTGGAATTACCAGAGAATTGGATTAAGTATGATTAAACTATTTCATAGCAATTAGATGATGCAGATTTACCCTATGCATATGTGTGAGGAAAAACCAATTCTTAGAGACTTATTGATGGATTAATTTCTCCTTAATTACATCTTAATGCATAAGAGAAATGAATTCAATTAAGCTACAATGTTAATGAGTGATTACGATAGTGATTCTCTTCAATCTGCACAAATACTAGCTTACCGATTAATTACTATGCTATTTAGAGAGAGAAGATTCTGATAATTATGCTCTAATCATTAATCGAGAGTGAAGAATGGCTGATAATTCAGCTATGGAATGATGATTACATAATAGAGTACGAATAAGGAGAATTTAAAGAGTAGTCATAGAGATTTTCGGCTAGGAATAGGCATAATGTACGAGAAATTTTGATGGTAGAGAAAGGGATTTTCAGATGGCATTAATTAAACTGTCATTACCGTGATTAAGAGCTGGTAATATTCTCGATTTTCTGATCTAATCGAGCTTCTTGAGATGAAAATTCGGCAGCACCTCCCTCCTAGCTTCTTCTTCAATAGGTGTGTGATTCGGCAGCACCTCCCCAATGTATGTGGGTGTGTGTGTGTATGCACTGTGTGTGTGTGTGTGTGTGATCATAATTGTGTGTGTGTGTGTGTGTGTGTGTGTGTGTGTGTGTGTGTGTATGCAGGTCTTTAAATAGGCTCCTACAGGCTGAAAATTGATCTGGGTTGCTAAATGCATCTGGGAGCTTCTCCAGTTGAGCATGGCAAGTCCAATTCTCTGCCCACCAAGTGTCAGGTTGGCTTGGTTAACTGGTTATCAGACTGAGTTGCAGGCTTGGCAGCTTTCCCAAGACTCCCACAAAGCAAGAGGGCGCCCCCTAGCTGCTAAAGCTGATCTGAAGTGGCCTGGGACCTGTTCCCACACAGTCTCGGGCCCCCGGTACCTCCCCGGACAATTTTTAGGAAATTTGGTTCTAGGCTAAAACGGGTCATACGAATCGGATTTTGATGCCGTAAATTTCCATACGAAGCTCCAACTAAGGCGTACTGGCCCGAGTACCTGCCATATTTAGCAGCCCCCGGGGTCCAAAAATGCATTTTTTTTTCAAATTCGGGGTACGGGTGCAGATTTTCGAGACGGTCGAGACTGGACGGTTCGGGTGACCAAAAACTTACTATTTTTAGAAATTTTTCACAAAAATTATTTTAATTCACATTTTGAAGCTTTATAACATTCTAAACATCATGGCACTGACAGAATCTGGAAAACTGCTAAAAATAGTAACTTATTCCATTGTATTCATTTCGTGGTACAAGGGTGCTCTTGTGATCGGTTCAGAGACCTTACAACCTCCCCAACGTGAAAAATTTGAGATGTCCTCATCTCAAGAATGAGTTTGGGTAATCTTTTAAGAGCATCGATTCGTCCTCCCAAGTTGCATCTTCTTCAGGGTAATCCTTCCATTTTACTAGATGCTCCGTGATAGTTCTGTTGTGTAACTTTCTTTCCCTTGTTTCAAGTACATAGTCAGGTTGGAGTTCAAGAACTCCTTGTGTTGGCATGACTATCTGATCTGAGTCCAAGAATTGATCAGGATTGGGAATATAGGGTTTGAGTAAGCTGACATGGAATACATCATAAACCTTCAAGTTTGCAGGTAACTTTAGCTTGTAGGCCTGGTCACTTACAACCTTAACGATCTCAAATGGTCCACAATACCTTGGGCTTAGCTTCTTGTATCTGCCTAGCAATAAATTGCTTTTCTTAGGTCGGACTCGGAGAAAAACCTTATCTCCTTCCTTGAAAGTTCTATCTGTGTGGTTCTTATCTACATAGTGCTTCTGCCTATCTTGAGCTGCCTGAATGTCCTGGCGAATAGCTCTAGTCTGTGCTTCCATATCTTCTAACATCTTTCTAGAGGCTTCTACTCTGATGGTTGGATCTGAAAAGTTCAGTGGTGCTAAACAGTTCTGTCCATAAAGAGCTTTGAAAGGTGACATTACAATGCTTCTGTGTTCGGAAGAGTTATAAGCATATTCTACCAAAGGTAGATATTGTAACCACTTCTTTGGTTCTTGCGAACAATAGGCTCTGAGAATGTCCTCAATGACTTAATTAACTCTCTCAGTTTACCCATCTGTTTGTGGATGGTATGCTGTACTGAAAGCTAATTGTGACCCAATAGATTGGAAAAGAGAAGTCCAAAATTTTGATGTAAACTTGGCATCTCTATCGCTGACGATACACTTGGGTAGACCATGTAACCTAAAAATCTCCTTGATGAATACCCGACTAACATCTGAAGCAGTAAAGGTCGTCTTTATGGGTATTAGATGAGCCACTTTTGTGAGCATATCAACAACCACGAAAACAGAATCATAACCTCCTGTAGAAGGTAATCCTGTAACAAAATCCATACTGATGCATTCCCACTTCATCTGGGGTATGTCAAGAGGTTGAAGTTGCCCTGGTAATTTGATCCTTTCGGCCTTTATCCGTTGACAAGAAAGACATTGCCTCACATAGCGAAGTATGTCTCCTTTCATTCCAGACCAGAAATAACTCCTTCTGATGGCGTGAAGAGTTTTAGCATAGCCTGGGTGTCCGGATGTAGGGCTATCGTGTGCTTCATATAGAATGGCCTTCTTTAAAGCTGGGTCTCTGGGTACACAGAGTCTATGTCTGTAGTAAAGACATCCTCCCATAAGAGAGTAATCTTTAGCTTCAGGCATCTTATTCTGTTGGACTAATGAAGCCATACGTTGGTACTCTGGATCTTCGAGGGATGCTTCTTTGATTCTATCCCAGATAGGGTTATTTGGAATAGAGATAGCTCCGAGAAACGATTTTCGGCTAAGACCATCTGCAACTGCGTTTTCCTTCCCTGGTCTATACTTTATGTCAAGGTCATATTCCTGTAATAGCTCTATCCATCGTTGTTGTCGCATATTGAGAATGGGTTGAGTAAAAATCCACTTTAAACTCTTGTGGTCTATAACCAACTGAAACTTGCGTCCAAGAAGATAATGTCTCCATAACTTCAGTGAATTTATAACTGCTAAAAGTTCCAGATCATGAGTGGGATAATTCTTCTCATGATCCCTCAGCTTTCGCAAAGTATACGCCACCGGTCTTCCTTCTTGAGTAAGAACTCCGCCTAGAGCAAACTTACTAGCATCTGTCGCTACTTCAAATTCTTTATTGAAGTCTGGAAAAATAGGAGCTGAGACCAAGAACTCTTTTAGCTTAGCAAAACTAGACTCGTGCTCGGTCTTCCAATCGATCCTCATTCCTTTCTTCAGGAGTTCCGTCAAAGGTGCAGCAATACGTGCATAATCCTTGACAAAAATCCTGTACCATCCCGTTATTCCAAGAAATCCTCGTACTTCACTGACAGTGGATGGTTGAGGCCAATCAATGATGTCTTTGACCTTATCTGGTTCCACTGAAATCCCTTCAGCCGAAATGACAAATCCAAGATAGTTGACCTTTGGTGAGCAAAAAGTGCACTTGCTCTCCTTAGCGTAAAGTTGGTGTTTCCGAAGAAGATTGAGTACTTTGCGAACATGTTCTTCGTGATCTGCCTCGTCTTTGGAATTGATCAGAATGTCGTCAAAGAAAACCAAGACAAAATCATCGAGGTAAGGTCGGAAAATATCCTGCATAAGTCGGTTGAAGTTTGCAGGAGCGTTTGTTAGACCAAAAGACATTACTGTGAACTCGTAGTGCCCATACCTAGTATTGAAAGCTGTCTTCGGAATATTTGATTCCTTGATCCTGATTTGGTAATATCCTGACCTTAGATCTATCTTTGTAAATATTTTGGCGCCGTGGAGTCTGTCCAAAAGTTCGTCAATCCTTGGAATTGGATACTTGTTCGTGACAGTTACCTGGTTCAGTCCACGATAGTCTATGCATAGCCTTAAGGTCCCATCCTTCTTCTTTTGAAAAAGAACTGGAGCACCCCAAGGAGAAGTACTGGGTCGCATGAATCCTTGCTCAATGAGTTGCCTAAGTTGTTCTTTGAGTTCGATGGCCTCTGGAAGTGACATTTTATAAGGTCTTTTTGAGATAGGTTCACACCCAGGGATAGTCTCAATCTCATGATCTACCTCTCTGTGTGGTGGAAGATTCGTAAGGTCTTTGGGGAATACATCATCATATTCTCTCAACCAGTTTGGTCGAAGTGAGGTATCTGATTGGTCCACCTTATTAAGTTTAACTGCATATAGTTGCTGACCCTTCCTTAGTCCCTTCAAAAGTCTGCTGGCCTTAACTAGAGTAGCCTTAGGTCTCCCATTTTCCCCCTGGATTAAGGCTTCATTACCCAAGTTATCTGTAAAGGTAAAACTCCCTTGTGCACAATGGATATGGGCCTTATTTTGCTTTAACCAGTCCATCCCTAGTATCCCATCAAAGAATCCTAAGGGTAGGGTTCGAAATTGGGTGTCCCCCTAAATCGAAGTCAATTTTGCCTGCAGAGTGTTGAGATACTACCTCCTTTCCATTTTCTAACTCGACAACTAGCTTGCTTGACGGATACTTATCTAGCTTAAGCTTTCTCATGCATCTGGGTGAAAGAAATGAAAGAGTCCTTCCACAATCTATAAGGAAGTTAACTTGTTCACCTCTGAGAGATCCTGGCGTATGAATGACTGCGTATTGCTCGCAACCATTGGGATTGTCAATTGCAGCATGTAGGGTTGCTCTCTCCACTGCTTCATCACCCACAGTTGGTTGAACTACTGCGGCATTTACTCTGGCGGTAGCTCCACGCCCTCGCCCTCTGTTCATTCTTCTGCATCCTCCTCTTCCATTAGCTTGGCCACGCCCACGGGTATTCAAGGGTATGGCATTGGCGTTGGTTGCATGAATGTTCCTGGGGAAATTGGACCTGTAGTGTCCATGCTCGCCGCAACCATAGCATCAAACATCAAGGAACTCCATGGTTGTGGTGGTAGCCACAATAGGGCGCTGGTTATAGGTTTGGTTGGCTGGTCTGTTGTCCCAAGCAGTGTTCCTTGCCCTCTTTGCCCAATGATTCCTCCTATTCTGATTAGCCTTTTGTACTTCGAGAGCTAGAGGTTTGGCCCTCAACAAGGCATCCTGTAGTGTTGACGGCCTGAGATCCTCCAGCCGAGTATTCAAGGGATCAATTAGTCCTTGACAGAACCTTGCCACCTGTTGTTCCAAGGTCATCTTAGGATCATATCTCCGAAGAGTGACAAACTTTGCATAGTATTCTTCGACAGATGAATTCAGCTGCCAAAGTGAAAAGAATTCGTTCATCTTCAAGGTTCTATAGGCAGGTGGTAAATAGCGTCCCATTATTGCAGCTTTGATGTCTTCCCAGGACTCGGAAGATCCCTTAATGTCCATGTCTCTGCAATGTTGCTTCTACCATATCTTGGCATCGCCAGTCAAGCGGAACATCGCAAGCATGGTTTGATTTACGGGTTGGGTTCCCGCAGCTTCAAAGTAATCGTCCATGGCTTCCATCCATACTTCCGCATCTCTCTCCACATTTGCCCCCTTGCCCTTAAAGATCAGAGGTTGGGCTTGTTTGAGGAGAAGCTTCTTCTCTTGCGCTGCCGAGTACAGAGCAACAGGCAGTACCTACATGGGTTATATGAAATTCTTGATACCATTACTTGAATTTCAAGATAGACACAAGACTTTAATAAAATTCAAAATTCCACTTTATCAAGAGACAGAGATTCAGAGACAAAAAGCACTTTATTGATGGAAATTTATTACAATCGAAACTCCTCAAGGTTTAGAATGACTGATGACCGCTTATAACATGGCTTTATGGATTTTCGTATAACATACGCCTAGGAAATGGTATTGACATGATGCACTACTTCATTCGTGTAATAGTTCTTATACACATTCTTGAGGGGATAATAAACTAAGATATCGGGCCGGAGTTCCGCCTTCAGTAATCCAAAGGTTTTGACTTGGTTTGCTGGAATCACATTGGTGACTTTCTCCAAGAGCCAGTCGTTGATGGTTTGGTTGGAGTTGCCCGAAACAGTCTGGTCCAATTGTGTGGGCACCAAGTAGAATATCTCTATCACTCTCAACTCTTCTCCCCAACGTATCTTCTTCAAGTCATTAGCCAGGCATCCTAGCTTCCGAGCGTTGATGCAATAAACCCCTCCTGGAAATGTCCAATCAAGTCCCCATCCTTTGTCAACGCGAGTGGAGTGTGGCGTATAAGCCTTCAACAGTATCTCCATGAAATCTCGCCTTAACTGGTAAACTGGGGATCTTCGAGCTTGCTCATAAATAAGCTCAAACACTTAGAACTTCCGATATTCGAGCACGGGGTCTTCATGCAACACCAATGCAAGGAATTCGGATCAACTACCTATATACTTTCAGTTCCTTTTAAATGTTCAAACAATACGAATTTATTTTCCCAGCCTAACCTAGGCTCTGATACCAGGTGTGAGGTCCCCACCCCGTCGTATCAAGCAACCGATCTGATGGTAAACCTGGTGGCTACTAGATCTATAGCGGAAGCAAACAAAATGGTTCAGGGTTCAACTAGCGGACGATCTCTCATCACAAAGTGAGTCGAGTTCGAGCCTACTAGCAACGAGATCTAGCTCCACCTCGCAAGGGAAGCGTACTTAACTATCTAGCGATCCTAAGACCCACCTTCCAAGAGGAGAGAAACCTCGAGTGCCTTTTTCCCCATGTTTCAGAGGCACGTACTCTCGAGATTTCACTGCTCTCGGGGCAATGAGTATTACTAATATCGAAGTAAGCACAATCGAGACAGAGAGTTCCCGACCAATCGGGACCACCCATCTTGTAGGCTTTGGCAACCCGAGCCAAGCCCCCACTTTCCAACCCCACACTCACACTTCATCGTGTGACCAAATTACTACCACAAAGGTTGTTCAACATAAATATTCCTTGTTTAATTCCGAATCACATGGTTCGTTAAAATAGCCCTTCAACCAGTATTGCAAACAACACCAAGATAGATTTCTAGTAAAAATTCTACTCAAACTTATTCATAAAAATTCCAATGTTCTGGAGGTACAACATCCCCCCTCCAGCGAGAGTTCACTGCATACAACTAGGTATGTCTACCGCATAGAAAGCACTTCATGGACACTCCCACCGCATAGAAAGCAAGACGTGGGTTCCCACCGCATAGAAAGCACTTCATGGACACTCCCACCACATAGAAAGCAAGACGTGGGTTCCCACCGCATAGAAAGCAAGTCGTGGGTATCCACCACATAAAAAGCAAGTCGTGGATTCAAGAGCCCTAACGAGGAACTCTGCCCCCTGTGATCAGTAGGGGGGGTCAGGACTGATTCAACATTGGAAATAACTGCCCATACAACTAGGTATGTCCACCGCATAGAAAGCACTTCATGGACACTCCCACCGCATAGAAAGCAAGACGTGGGTTCCCACCGCATAGAAAGCAAGTCGTGGGTATCCACCGCATAAAAAGCAAGTCGTGGATTCAAGAGCCCTAACGAGGAACTCTGCCCCCTGTGATCAGTAGGGGGGGTCAGGACTGATTCAACATTGGAAATAAAATGAACATGTCGAGCTAAATTCTCCCTAGCAAACATTCTTTCCTCATGCAAACAGCATACCCATCAATCATTTCTTTCCTACTTTATACTTAAATGTACTATGCATTCAATGCCGAGGTTTCTGTCGGATTTCTCCAACATGTTCGGGGATATGTTCATTCCTAGCTAATCGTATGCAATGTTAATTAAACAACTTGAATAGAAATATGATCTACCTCTTCCACTTCTTCATCGATGGCCCGTGAGATGGCCAGTATTTGTTCCTCCATGGGAGCCTTCCCCTTTCCGTTGACATTGCTCGTTCCTGCCTCGCGATCATGGGCACCACCGAAGCGCGTCCTCTTAACCGGGGCCATTTCTCACTACTTTAAATGATTAGCTTGGAGAAAGAGCTAAGGTTCACAAGCATCATAACAGTCCAATGGGTAGATTAGTGACATCAATTAATCCCTCCTATATGAGAGTCGAGATTTCTTTCATAAAGCAATCATTAAGGATGGCACATAGTCCTATGGGAACCGGCTCTAAGATAATTATTCGTCTTACATGATCAAGAATAATTAGGATTTCACTATTGGAATTACCAGAGAATTGGATTAAGTATGATTAAACTATTTCATAGCAATTAGATGATGCAGATTTACCCTATGCATATGTGTGAGGAAAAACCAATTCTTAGAGACTTATTGACGGATTAATTTCTCCTTAATTACGTCTTAATGCATAAGAGAAATGAATTCAATTAAGCTACAATGTTAATGAGTGATCACGATAGTGATTCTCTTCAATCTGCACAAATACTAGCTTACCGATTCATTACTATGCTATCTAGAGAGAGAAGATCCTGATAATTATGCTCTAATCATTAATCGAGAGTGAAGAATGGCTGATAATTCAGCTATGGAATGATGATTACATAATAGAGTACGAATAAGGAGAATTTAGAGAGTAGTCATAGAGATTTTCGGCTAGGAATAGGCATAATGTACGAGAAATTTTGATGGTAGAGAAAGGGATTTTCAGATGGCATTAATTAAACTGTCATTACCGTGATTAAGAGCTGGTAATATTCTCGATTTTCTGATCTAATCGAGCTTCTTGAGATGAAAATTCGGCAGCACCTCCCTCCTAGCTTCTTCTTCAATAGGTGTGTGATTCGGCAGCACCTCCCCAATGTATGTGGGTGTGTGTGTGTATGCACTGTGTGTGTGTGTGTGTGATCATAATTGTGTGTGTGTGTGTGTGTGTGTGTGTGTGTGTGTGTGTGTGTGTGTGTGTGTGTGTGTATGCAGGTCTTTAAATAGGCTCCTACAGGCTGAAAATCGATCTGGGTTGCTAAATGCATCTGGGAGCTTCTCCAGTTGAGCATGGCAAGTCCAATTCTCTGCCCACCAAGTGTCAGGTTGGCTTGGTTAACTGGTTATCAGACTGAGTTGCAGGCTTGGCAGCTTTCCCAAGACTCCCACAAAGCAAGAGGGCGCCCCCTAGCTGCTAAAGCTGATCTGAAGTGGCCTGGGACCTGTTCCCACACAGTCTCGGGCCCCCGGTACCTCCCCGGACAATTTTTAGGAAATTTGGTTCTAGGCTAAAACGGGTCATACGAATCGGATTTTGATGCCGTAAATTTCCATACGAAGCTCCAACTAAGGCGTACTGGCCCGAGTACCTGCCATATTTAGCAGCCCTCGGGGTCTAAAAATGCATTTTTTTTTCAAATTCGGGGTACGGGTGCAGATTTTCGAGACGGTCGAGACTCGATGGTTCGGGTGACCAAAAACTTACTATTTTTAGAAATTTTTCACAAAAATTATTTTAATTCACATTTTGAAGCTTTATAACATTCTAAACATCATGGCACTGACAGAATCTGGAAAACTGCTAAAAATAGTAACTTATTCCATTGTATTCATTTCGTGGTACAAGGGTGCTCTTGTGATCGGTTCAGAGACCTTACAGTATCATTTGATTCCCCTTGATGTGTAGAGTCTATTGACACTCTGTACGGTTAATTTGGGTCACTGATTTGGTACCACTTATTTTTTCTCCTTGCCAAAGTATGTTTGTGAAGCAAACCGTAGTTATGGTTTGCAGTTGGGTTAAATCATTCCTTGTAGTTTCCTATGGTCCTTTAAATTCCTTTAGAGGGTTAGGTTGCATACTTTGTCCTATGGGCTAGCCAGTCTGCATATTTTTAGGAAAAAGCGCACTGAAAACGCACATTCTATGATAAGTTGAACTTTGGCCAACTTTTCACCCTAACCCTTATAGAAATTGGTTATTTATGGTTAGTTGGAGCTTATGGTCTGAAAATTTGGGGCTTTTGCACAAGTTTGGCCTAGTTTTGCCATTTTTCTAGCTATTGGACTCTGAAATATGTAATTCTTTGCTTGGAGCTTCCCTATTGGTCCAATTTGACTAAATGAGGTGTCTATGGACTCCTCATCACCTGTAGAACCTGTTGATACCAAAAGTTGACAAGTCTGAGTCATGTGACAACAACCGCAATAGCTAACATCTTAGGCCAATCTAGACAAAAATTACATGGTTCGATTCTTAATGTCAAGGAGGTCATGTTGGGGTCTTGCATCTATTGTTTGACAACCTGTTTTTTGTGTGAGGGTAGATTCGGGGCTTTTGGGCACTTTAGCTGTTTCTATTGGGATTTACGTATCCAGTTGAGGTGAGCATAGCCTCATTGGGATCGTCTGGAGGAAGTGGACCAATTGGTATGTATTTTCCTTGATTTGGTGTTGGGATTTAGCTACTACGGTAGTTGGAACTTGCATCTGTTGCTGGTCTAGGTCACATATTTGCAATTTCCATGCCTTGGGGGACTCTATTGATGCCTTGTATCTATGATTTGGACATTCCTACCTTGTGCACTGCTCTATTCTCTATGTGGGGTGCCGATACTTTGTTTTTGTGTTTTTGGTGAGTGGGTTAGTTTTTAGCATGCATACACATATTATATATAGTGTAGCAAACTCACCACTAGCTCTGCTTGCCATGGAAGTGTCTGATCTGTGCGTACAGAAGCTCCAAATGCAGCACGCTTTGGGCTCTCTAGCTCTCACTCCAAGGACTCTTGAGTGAAAGGCCTAAGTTATTATATGTGTTTAGTGCTCCGAAAACCCTTTGCAACTTCCAATTCCTTTGGCTCTCAAGCATGTCAAACTCCCTACAAATCTTTGATTTTTCAGTTTGGACATGTGAGGCCAGTATCCTGGCTGGTTTATCTTTTGGGCCACCATCATATTTAGGTCAAAATTTGATGTTGGTGCATTCAAAAGGTGTCAACCATGGTAGAGGAAAAAAGCTTGGATATGTGTGTCCACAGATGCATGCTGGAGTGCTAAAGCAAGTATAAAATTTCAGGGCAGGTAGGTGATAGCGGAAAGGTATAGCTAATGTGGTTTTTAAGGCCAATAAGGCTTCCAAAGACTCCACTTGGGATAGTATGTCTAAGTGTCCAGCATGTTGGCATTATGATTTGGAAGGTAGTTCTCAAAAATCGCTCTAGAAGCTGGTCTAGAAAGCTCCTCAAACAGAGCTACAGGGTGAAAGTTAAGGCTATCCAAAGTTGGAATGCTTTGCAGATCCCCAACAGATAGGGCAAGTGAGGAAAGGTGGCCAAAGCTAGTGTGGGTTGATATATGCAAAGTGCTCAGTTTATGAAGCATGCCGGTCTTTTCGGATAAGAAACCGGAGTCCCGAAGAGCAAGTTATGGGCTACTAAATTTTTCACGGGGCCCAGTTCTGGTATAATTTGACCACCTTGGTAGGCATTCCATTTGGTGGTTTTTGGGTCTCAACCAAGTTTTAGAAGGAAGATCTTAGCATGAGTTAGCCAGACATGACGGCTCATCAATCGGTTCCGTGGATGCCAAGTTAAAACCAACTAAAGATTGATGACCATGACAACCGCGGGAATTCTTGTGTTTTTTCCTCCTCTTGAAGGCCTCTCTCCAATACCTTCGAATGTGCTAAATGCATAGCGGATGGGTAGAGTTACAATTTGGAAGGATAGTTTAGGTCAGATTTGACGGTTTGTCCGATGGAGTTCCAAGCAAGGAACGGGAAGCCTTCAAAGTAGTGCCAGGGTAGTTGTTGAAACTGAGAATATTGAATGTTGTTTCCAACCCCTAAAGTGTGCAATAAACATGGAGCTGCCACATGGCAGAGCAATAAACCCACATGCGATGAAAAAGGGTAGGCAAGGGAGTAGATATGTAGCAATGGATCACTCTCTTGTAACACAAGAGAGGAGAGAGGGCTCCACGATATTTTCCCCTCCTCCCTTACACGTGCACTTGCGTGGAGGCTCTGGCTCCTATTGCGGCATTTATGGTGCTATTTGGCATGCCTGTCAGCAACAGGTGGCGGCTTTGGCCGTCCATTGGTGGTGTGAAATCGACCATGTTCCCACAGGGCCACTTGGGCCCCCTCCACAAACCTTTTATTGAGGGCAAATACCCCCCCCCCCCCCCCCCCCCCCCCCCCCCCCCTCAAGATGCATAAGAATGAGTGAGATAGAGAGATAGAGAGAGAGAGAGAGAGAGAGAGAGAGAGGGGCACACTGTCCAACTTAAAAATGTACTAAAAGTGGTAACCAAGTGTCAGATTCAAGGGAGGATGCTAAAAATGTGAGTCCCTTTCCATAAAAGGGATTTATTTTAGTGTTTTAGGGGCTTTTTGCAGTAGGGAGGAGCTCGAAAAGCCAACGAAGATATTTTTTTGCATTGTTGGCCATGCTGTTGTCACAATGAACTTTGTAATCCTCTTGTCGATGAAGGAGAGCCACAATTGCAATTCCTGATATTGTTTTCCCCCTTTCCCCCCTCTCTTTCTCTTGCTCTTGTCCTTGTGTCCGCGGTGTCGTGTGTGTGCGTAGGCAAGTGTACCCCCACGAACTGGGGGTGTCATGTTGCAAAGAAAGAGAAATTGAACTATTGTGTGTCGAAAGGAGTGGAATGAGCCGTGCGGAGTGTGTGTGTTGAGTTGTTGTCTTTGCAAAGGGTGCATGTTGGTCTGTGTGCGGGCGGGTGTCTGCTATTGAGTTGTGTGTTGTTTGAAGGTGTTTTTTGAGAGGATATGGGTGCTATGAATGCCTTAGAGATGCATTTTTTGTGTGTCCTTGGTATGTTCCCCATTCCCCCTCTCAATCTTCTGGTGGCTTGATGGAGGAGCACGTTGATTGCTCCCAATTGAAGAAAAGTTGGATTGTGTTGCCTTGGAAGTGGCCTTTTAGCACAAATTTACGGTGGTTATGTAGTGAAGTGAAGTGAAACAAAAGCTAGACAGGTTGAAGCAAAGCTTGGATGGTGATTTTCAAGCATTTGAGTGGGAGTTCAAGGATCTTTGGGGAAATCTTATCAAGGTAACTACTGCAAAAAGTGTTGGCTCTCTAAAGTTGAGCAAGTTTATGGATTTTTTGGATGAGGAGGTTCATGATAAAGTGGATATGGATGAGAATGTGACATATGAAGAGGCAGTAGCCTATGCAAGTGATCGGAGTAAGAAGATTTTGAAGAAGTGGCAAGTAAGGCATGGTTTGTCGAGTCCAATTGTGCCATGGGTAGTTGACAGGGTGGAAGTGAAGGAAAGGCCAATGCAAGAGGATTTCCTAATGAAAGAAGAGCCAAGGATTCTTTGGTTGCAAAGAGATAGAGTGGTTCCAATGCCCAAGTTTCCGGTTAGAGAGGTTCTAGATCAAGTATGGTTTGTCAAGCTCCATGGATGTGTGCTAGAGATCAGAACGTGAAGTTTACATATGATGTTGAAGTGGTGGAGATAGAAGAGGTTCTGGATCTCGAGACAAAAGCGGAGGTGGGAACGGGCTATATCAGCTCTTTGGGTAGGGATACGACCTGGGAGACGGACTCATCGTGCTCGAGGTATGAAGAGTATGATCTCATGAATATGGGTAAATTTGTGCTAGATGCATGTGAGGAGCAGGGAATAGTGCAGGTTGATATGATGGGCATAGACCAAGTAGAGGAGTGTAGGCCTACGGATGAGGACGATGCGGTATGGGGTGATTTTCTTGCTTCTTTGTCTGAGAGTGTGGTAGTACAGTAGGTACTGGAAGAACATGTAGATGAAGTTGACAGGCATTGGTGGTGCTTGGTCCCTATGAGCTAGATGATACAAAAGGGCCTCATGATTCTAGGATTGAGGGTGTTACAGGTATGCACGCAAACATGAAGTTGGTGATGGTGAAGGAGCCTATGGTGAAAGGAAAGTCACTGTAGAGGGTGTGCCCTATGGGGCATGGAGAAGAGTCCAAGGCTTCCCATAGATGCATGGGGGAGTGCTAAAGCAGGTATGAAAGCTCTGGGTAGGTAGGTGATATCCGAAATGTATCGCTAAAGTGGTTTTTTAGTCTAATAAGTCTTCAAAAGACTGCAATTGGGATGGCAAGTCCAAGTGTCAAAAATGTTGGGATTATGCTTTGAAAGGTAGTGATCAAAGTGCTCTAGAAGTTGGTCTAGATGGCTCATCAAACGAAGCTATAGGGTGAAAGTCAAGGCTATCCAAAGTTGGAATGCTTTGCAGATCCCGATGGATAGGGCAAGTGAGGACAAGTGGCCAGAACAAGTGTGGGCTGATAGATGCAAAGTGCTCAATTTATGAAGCATGCCAACCTTTCCGGATTGGCAAACAGTGTACTGAAGAGCACGTTATGGGCTTCTAAAGTTTTCACAGGGACCAGTTCTGGTAAGTTTTGACCACCTTGTTAGGCATGCCATCTAGTGGTTTTTGGATCTTGACAAGGTTTCAAAAGGAAGATCTTAGCATGTGGACTAAGTTGGATGTGACGGTTCATCAATCGGATCCGTGGATGCCAAGTTAAAGCCAGCTGAAGGTTGATGACCGTGGGAATTCTTGTGTTTTTTCCTCATTTTGGAGGCCTCTCTTTGAGACTCCCGGATGTGCTTAATGTAGAGTGGATGGTAGAGTTACAATTTGGAAGGCTAGCTTTTGGTCAACTTTGGTGGTTTGTCCAATGGAGTTCCAGGCAAGGAAGGGAAGCCTTCAAAGTAGTGTTAGGGTAGCGGTTGAAAGTGAAAATATTGAATGTTTTTTCCAACCCCTAATAGCACTAGAATGGTAACAGGACACTTTTATGTCCTTGGACACTTTTGTGTCCTGTTAAGTGACCATTTTTCTTGAATTATTTGAAGAGTATGAAAATGAATTTCTAGGTGCTATATATCCACAAAGTTGCCTTATGAGCTTAGCATTTTTTTTGGAGTATCGATCTCACCATTAACCTTACTCTTGCACAACATTTTTGAACCTAAACTGTGTGAAAAAACGGGTCCTGTTTTTGGCTTTTTTTCAATTTTTGGCAACTATACCACTCTAAACTTCATGTTTGTGAGGTTTAGATCGCTAGATGTTAGGCCTTCATAGTTCTCAACATGTTTTGATGCTTGTAGGGAGAGCTAAGTGTTAAAATTGAAAGTTATGACCAATTTACAAGAATTGCATAATCCTAATTTTTGGCCAAAATTAGCACTTTTATGATTTTTTTGTTGGCTTTCTTGATATCCAAATTCAATTTTGATTGTGTAAGTGTAATGTATAACATAAAGCTAATCTTCCTTGAGTTTTGGGGGACCTAATATGCTATATAGCATAGTATATGATGATGGTTGAGTTTTTTGATTGTTGAAGAATACGATCCATTTTAGAGTAGCAAGTATAACTTTCTCAATATTGCTAGTTTCTTAGGCCAATTGTGTGTATTTTGTAGGTAGTAACCATATCTAATCTTAGACTACAAACTTGGCTAGATATTGAGTAGTTTCTATGGGTTTCTATAGGTCATAATGCTAAACCCAGTTTTTTCATGTTTGATGTATTTAGCACTTTATCATTGCCCCCAAGGTTCCAATTGTAAGAGATCCATTATCCTTTTGACATGCTCCATGGCTCCTTTTGAATCCAAAGGCCCAAAGGGAACTAAGAAAACATGTATATAGTATTTGTATTGAGCGTGACTATAGAAACTTTGATGATAGGTCTGCAGAATGGCAAAAATGCAACTTTTTTGTACCTATTTTTTTTTGCCCAAAAAAACATTAGTGAGGTAAAAGAAACCATACGTTTTAGTCACCAACCCATTGAAGTTAACGGGGCATTTTATCTCATGTCCTACAAAAATCCCCACTCTTATTGATATGCAATCAACCATAAGAAATTGTTGTTTTGGGAAAAATGCACTGGTCCATCAACTTTGGAGGCTTGTAGTGACCAAGGGATGAGAAAAATTACAAGTTTCTCATTTTTTCTATATGTAGTAGTTATTGAACTATAAGCTCATGAAAGGATTTTTCAAAATGAGTGGATCTACTATGGTTTTGGAATTTTTTCCCAAAACCCTGAAAGGACACTTTTATGTCCTGTTAGGTTACCATTCTAGTGCTAAAGGGTGCAATAAACATGGAGCTGCCACATGGCAGAGCAGTAAACCCACATGCGATGAAAAAGGGCAGGGCAAGGAGGTATGTATATAGCAATGGGTCACTCTCGTATAACACAAGAGAGGAGAGAGGGCTCTCGCTACATTTGCGAGGGTTTATGGTGTTGTTTGGCGTGCCTAGCGGCGGCTCTAGCCATCCGTTTGTGGTACACAATCGATCGTGTTACCATGGGGCCACTTGGGCGCCCTCCACAAACTTTTTTTGAGGGTAAACTTGCCTGAACTAGTGACTTTTTTTTTGGGGGGGGGGCGCCTAGCTTGCAAATATACTAAAAGTGGTAGCCAAGTGTTGGCTTCAAGGGAGGATGATAAAAATGTGATTCCCCCTCCATAAAAGGGAGTTTTTTGTTCTAGGATCTTTTTGTAGTCGGAGGAGCTAAGAAAGCCAAGGAAGAGAGTTTTTCAAACTGTTGACCATGGTGTTGGCACAATGAACTTTGTAATCCTCTTGTTGGTGAAGGAGATCCACCATTGCCATCCCCGGTGTCATTTCCCCGCTTACCCGCCTCTCTTTCTCTTGCTCTTGTGCTTGTGTCCACAATGTCGTGTGTATGTGTGTAGGAAAGTGTGTCCCCCTTGAACGACGGTGTTGTGTTGCAAAGAGAGAGAAATTGAGTTGTCGTGTGTGTGGAAAGCAGTGGAATGAGCCATGCGGAGTGTGTGTGTTGACTTGTGGTGTTTGCAAAGCATGTGCGTTGGTTTGTGTGCAAACGGGTGTTTGCTATTGAGTTGTGTGTTGTTTGAAGGTGTTTTTTGAGACGATAGGGGTTCTCTAAATTCCCTGGGATATAGAGAGGCATTTTTTTTTTGTGCTAGGTTTGTTCCCCATTCCCCCTCTCCAATGTCTTCCATTTGCTTCCAAACATTTTTTGTGCTTCCTTAGTAACTTGGTATTTTGACGTTTTGTTTGCGGGTCAACGCAACAAACGTCCATAGCATAGCTCTCCAGCATCAACATATTTATCAATACAGGGGAAGCGACTCGGATGAGTCATGGGAACTCACTAGGGTGTCAATCCTAATGAAGTGAACTCGAAGAGATGCAACTTACTAATTCTACAAGTAAATCAAACGCATTACTGCCAAGTAATCTGCCTATGTCCTCCTACACCGTTCTTCAGTCATCACGCCCGTTTACCATGCAAATCATGTCGGAATCGCACGAAACTTGAAGGGAATCTACAAGGGGTTATTAGGAACATATCTTAACACTGTCACAGCATTCAAGAGAGGTACAACGATCGCAATCGTTCGTCCCAAAGTCAGCAAAAACAACGAATAGGTGATCCTAATGGGTCGTTTTAGGGTCCCTAAAGCCCCGGGCCTAGGGTCAAAACAACATAAAACACGCATATAGACACTCAAAACAGCGATTTAAGGCCTCAAACTCGTAGTTGAAAACCTACACCGAATCTTGAATGATTACACTTGAATGAAAGAGCAAGAGGAGAGGAACACAATACAATAATCAAATCTGAATTTGGATTACCGTAGCCGCAATGGTGAAGATTACAAGTTTGAACAAGAAGGAGCTTTCAAACGTACGCTGTCTTCTCAGTTCTCCATCAAAAAGATTATCCTCAAACTTACAAAAATTGACCTTTATAGATTAGGTCTTTACAAAATGGCTTGTCCGGCCATAAGCTCCCAAACCTCTAACTGGCTCTCTAATATACAATTGCTCCCATAAGAATAATCATACATCCTTTGACAATTTCCCGGCTTAGAGATGCTTCTTTACAAAAGAATTTTACAATGGTTTCTTAGAAAAATATGATCCTCTGGCCACGGCCGCTGGTTGTTTCGTCCGCCAAACACTCCCCCCTTCCTTATCCTTGCACGCCCTCGTGCATGTTCAGTGCTTTGGCCGTTGATGTGGCTCTAATGAAGTGAGTGTCGCTAAAAAACTTCTTGTTCGTAGGACGGCTTCGAGGGCTTCTTGATGCTGTCTGAATGGATTTTTTGATAAGGTGTGTTGGTATGCTACGTACCTTGCCTTGAGGTCCTTCGCCATAGGATGGAAAATCCTTGAATCCATTTCGAAGAATCCTGTGACGAAGGCCTCTTCAAATGTCTGCAAGTAATGTGAGGGCAGGTACATTAGCCTTGAGTACATGGCCATCAAGATGTGCCGTGGTGGTGAATCCTGTAGATTCCAGTAGATGTCTCTGTGTCCTTCCAAGAATAGATTCCACGGGTGATCCTCGCCTTCAGTGTCTTTAACACCTGGATGCAGGTGACGATCATCCGGGATATCTTTACGAACATTTGGCATGCCAAATCGGGGACATCCCGTAGCAATGTGACTGTTGAATTCAATGTGCTGACCATGTAGGCCACCGTAGGGGGTTGTTGCACTGTCAGAACCGGGTAATTTAACTTGTGCGGCCTTGTCCCCTTCCATGTGGTGAAATTTTTCCAAGTGTGTCTTCGAGGGACTGGACAGAATGTAGGATCTATTTGTATATGTTGAGGAGCGTTATGGTAATTTGTTAGATCCTCTGGCCTTTTGGCCAACCACTTCTGCCTCCACTTGGGGTGGTCATCGACAAGCATCTGAGCTTCTTCCACTATGAGTGCAATGCCTTCGTAACCCCCTTCTTTGTTTCGTGGGAAGGCTGGCCGCATCTTTTCTTTCCACAAAATTTCTTCATGGCGTAGCAGAGAAAACGAGAGGCACTCATGGCCAAATCCTTCCACCTGCTCTTTTGATTGTAGGTATGCTAGGGATACTAACTCCAATATCTTCTTTTCGTAGAGCATGTACTCCTTGGCTGGCCCCTCTGGCATATCTTGAATGCTCTCATTGAGATCATCTCTTATATCCAGATCGGGCCCTTCAAATTCCTGCTCCTGTTGCCCTTGGTGTGATGTTTCAGGCAAATCTGGCACTTGTTGTCCAGGCAGCAGTTGTGGTTGAGTCTGGGCTTTGTCTGCTTTGATTTGTTGTTGAAAAAGCAGATCTTCTTTTTCCTTTAGCAGCGTGTCACCGATCTGCTTCTGAATCTGTAGTTCAGCGCTTGCTTGAGCTAGTTGCTGCTCCATTTCTTTTAACTTTAGCTCATTTGCCGCTATCTAGGCCACCATCCCTGATACAAGTAGCTGCCTTTGAAGCTTCTCTTGCTCTAGCTCTGCTTTGAGCGCTGCTATAGTGTTCACTGTTGTGGCATCGTCGAAGGTGGAGACCAATGCCCCAGCAGGTTCCTGATTCGCCATTAAAGTCGTCAGAGTGCCTTTGACAGTACTGTAGGAACTGGTAAGTCTTTGGAATCTTGCACTCTTGTAGGCAAGCTTCTCCATTGTTTTCTGGACTCTTGTCGTCAACTCTTGGCACTCCTTCTCTTTGGCGGTCAAGTCTGTCCTGACGTCCACCAAGTCTTTGATCAGAGATTGAGCCTGCTATCGCTCAAGGTCTCTTTCCTCCGTTGTGCATTCTAGTTGGGTCCTCATGCTCTCTAACTCTTCTTGCCCAGATGCTTGCTTTAGTTGGGCTTCCTGTACCTCCCTTTCCTTTTCACTCAGCACCACATGCTGACACTGGAATTGCCGTTCTAATTCCCGTAGAGTTTGTTTGTAATCAAAACCAGCCACTGCCTGGCAGGCTTCTTGGTATCCGATGGATTCTGTAGGTGGTATAACTTCCTTTTGCGAGGTTGAAGGGGGAGGAGTTGGCTGTTTTTTGTTCCATGGAGAAGGGGGAGGAGGAGGAGATTTTGGTGATGGAGGAGGCGATTTCTTAGGCGAGGGAGGAGGTGATTTGGGCGAGGTAGGAGGTGGACTTGATTCTTCTCGTACATGTCTCTTCTTGGAAATCTCTTCTCCTTGTTGCAAAGCAGATGCTTCCGCTTTTCTTTTCTTTAAATCCTGATTATTCTTTGGCGGGTGAGATCCGCCGCCCGTCGCGCTTCCGGATTCCTGTCTCTTTGGATCTTCTTAAGCTGCTCCGCTTGATTTGTCTCATCAGCCGCGTCTTTCTCCTTCGTTCCGTCCGTGGACTGCAAAGAAAGGTCCACTTCTGCAACCTTCTGTTCTGTTTCTAACCTTTGCTTCTCAGCCCGTAGGGGAGTTGTATTTTCTATCCTTTCTTGCCTTTCCCTTTCAAATCTTCTTTTTTGTGCCTGTTGTGTTTCAGCCGCTCGAGCCTGTCTGTCAGCCCGTAACTTGGTTCGTCTTTCCTCGACTCTTTTTTTAGCTTCTCGCATATGCTTTTTGCATGTCCGACTGTGGTACTGCACTTCTCTCCCCTCTTTTTCTCTCGAGCGGCTTTGTGGAGTCTTCTTCCTCGCTTTCCTCAAACTCTGAAGGTACTTTGTCTTTAGAATCTTGAGATTTTCCATCATCTGTCTTCGTTTTTTGTTCATCACCCAAAATTTTATTTGTGGCCTTTGCTGAGCGCGATGATGTCGCGCCAGGGGTTGTCCTTATAGAGTGTGCAACCAGCTTAGCTTTCTGGATCAGGGCCGACTTGTCCATCTTGTCTTTCTCATCACCACTGTGTCTTTTGTTTTTCCATATGAGCTTCCCTGCTATTTATTATCCCTTGATGATGAATTATAAGGGTATTATTAGGTAATTTTGCAAAAAATCACACGTTAACATCAAAAATTTTCCTCCCTCTTCAAACATTGCCCTTAATTACTTTGTGATTAGTGCCCTTCCACCACTCCTAGATGGCGTACTCCGGGACGATTGTGTGCATGAGTTGAACAATCATGTCTGCATAGGCGTGATTGGCTCTACCATGATATGAAGATCAATACAATTCAAATCAATATGATGTGCAAGAGCTGGGTCTTGAATAATTAACTCAAGGATTTCCGATGTCCAGGTTTGTTGCTCATGTCTTCCAAAGAGAAAATCTTGTAGCTTGTGTGCACTCTTTTTTATTGTACAATCATGATGCTTTAGCACACTAATTGCCTGAGTTGTTGATAGCACTTTTGACTGTTGTCGAGCTTTTTCTCGCCATTGGTAATTTGGTCGGGGTGGCGCTGCATGGTGTTGTGGAGTCTGTTGAGACTTAACTTGCCATCAGGGATTTAATACTTATATGATTACGTGAAATTTCTTGTGATCACAATGTTTATAATCATATTCACATAATCACAATTACCGTGATCACAAAAAAGGCGACAAGTGGTGACGTGGAAACCCACCAAAACCCCGTCGAAATATGTGTTTTTTTTACGGGCCCATTGAGAAACTATAAGAACGCTAAACCAAGCCCACCAAGAAATGAAAAAATCTTGATGGGATGACCAAATTGGATAATCTCTATAGGTTAAGAAAAAATCACGTGAATATTTAACATGATCACGTATTTTGAAGTGTGGTCACTCAACGTTATTAACGTGATCACATATTTGTGATCACATTAATGAAATCCCTGCTCGCCATTGCTTGATTGGTTTCACCGGTTGTGGAGAAGGTAAGTGCTCCTTTTTCTTCCAAACCATTTCCATGTTAGGTTCTTTGCTCAGAGATGCTCGTCTCTGTGTTCAAACCATTGGAACCTTCTTTTGTTTTGTCAGTGAAGTTTTAGGCACCCAGATCTAAATCGGTTTATCCTTAAGCTATGCTTTTGGTACCCAAATTTTCCTGACTCCTTGCATGCTATATGTAGCATTTGATTGTCGAGGGGATGGACAAGATTGAATTTGTGGCTTGGTCTGCTGATTGCTTCTTTTCCATTCCTCCTTGCTTGGTGCAATTGGAACAATGAGTTGCCCTCCTTTAGGTGATAGCTTTAGCTGATTCATATCCCAATCTGGTATTGCTTTGTATGTATGCATCCAGGGAATTCCAAGAATCATCGTCTCATTCATGTGTTCATCTGGCAAGGATACAAACTGATGAGGACATGAACATCTATGTACTATCACGTTCAAGTTGACTACCCCCAATGTTGGAGTTGAGTTCTTGTTGCATCCTTTGATGGTTGCTATTCCTGCCGTCAATGCTTGAAATCTGGCCTTCTTGTATGTGGAATAACTGACTGCATTAACTCTAGCTCCTGTGTCGACCAAGGCAAGGATACAAACTGATGAGGACATGAACATCTATGTACTATCACGTTCAAGTTGACTACCCCCAATGTTGGAGTTGGGTTCTTGTTGCATCCTTTGATGGTTGCTATTCTTGCCGTCAATGCTTGACTTCTGGCCTTCTTGTATGTGGAATAATTGACTGCATTAACTCTAGCTCCTATGTCGACCAAGGCATTGGTGCTTGATTGCAGAGCTGTACTTTGATGCGCACGTCCATTCCGTCTAACCAGTCATCATCTGATGAAACCGCGTCTTTAGGTAATTCCCATTGTCGATCGTCTATTTCCAAAGTGTTGATGGGAATCGGTATCTGTTGATTCTTGAGAGCAGCTTTCCGCCTGAGTACCCGAAGTCGAGCTTCCTCTTGGGCTTCATCAATAACCTGCTATCGTTTGATCTTCCTTTGTTTGGCTGCATGCACTCTTTCTAGCAATTCATTGGTTAATGGAAAATTGTATTTCTTTAAACAACATCCACTAATCCAATTAGCCATTGGTTCACCATCTAAGGTGGAAAATTTTACTGCTCCACTTGGAGATACATATTCAATGATAAATTGTCCGTTTCCCTTTTTTTTTAACTTGGGAATGTGTTGCTTAAGGGAGTAGACTAGAACTAAGTCCCCTTTCTTGAAGGTTTTTATGATTAAGTGGGAATCAAAAAACTATTTTTTTTTCTCTTTTGTGCATAGATATGAGCTACAGCAGTTAGCCTTTTCTTGTCTAGCTTTTCCAAATCTTCGAGTCTTTCTGATAATTCATGTCCAATCCACTCAAGATTCTGTGCTACCCTTAATGTCGGCAATAGAAACTCTATTGGAAGTATGGCATCAAGACCATAAACAAGGTTAAAGGGTGTAGCATTTAGAGCTGTTTTGAATGAAACTTGATAAGCCCATAGAGCAGCATGGAGATTCATTTCCCAGTATGTCCTTCCTGAACTAACCACTTTAGTCATCACCGAGCTAAGAATTTTATTCGTATGCTCATCTTGTCCCTTTGCTTGTGGGTGATAGGGAGCTTATTTTTTTATGGATGACCATAAACTCATTAAGCGAGTACTCCATTACCTCATTGAGGAAACGAGTTCCCCGATCATTGAAATCTCTATTGGCAGTCCATATCTCGTGAATACATACTCATATAAGAATGCAGCAGTGGTTTTGGCATCATTCTTTTGAGTTTCTTTAGCCTCCGTCCACTTGGTCAAATAGTCCATAGCTACAATGATATATTGAGCTTGGGTTCTATAAGCAGGTGGCTGTATTGGTCCAGCAAAATCTATATCTCATTTTGCAAAATCTCTAGCCCCCATCATTGGTCTTAACAACATGCTATCTACTCGTGTTGTCATTTTTGCTCGATGACAAGCATCACACTTTCCAACATATTCTTTAGCATCTGCAAAAAGTGTTGGCCACCATAAGCCTGCCATCAATATTGCTCTTGCGATAGTCTCACTAGAAAAGTGACCTCCAGCTAATCCAGCATGTACTTGTTCTATAATCGGAATATACTCGTTTTCATTTGCACAAAGACGCAAATGTTGATCTTTACCTCTCCGATACAATTGGTTCCCAATAAGAGCATAGTTTCTTGCTTCAGTTTCAATTGCTCTCTGACGGCGTTTACTCATATCCTCAGGAAATGTTCAGCTAGTTTTCTGAAGCTCCACACATCCAAATAGGAGTGTCTTTGTTTAACCAGGATGGGAGTTTGGTTTCATCCGAAGAGACTGAATCAAACTCTTGGATGGGTGTTTTCAAGACATCTCTATAAGTGTGATCTTTTAAGTTGACTCTTATAGATCCCACTTGCTTCAAGTACAAATAGTTGTTTTCCCAATCTTGGATAAGCTGTATCTGTCACATGAAAGGTCTTCCCAATATGATTTCATAGTTGAGTTTTTTCCCAAAGTCTACTATGGCAAAAGTGTGTTGATATTCAATTCCACAGGAATTGACTATAACTTTTTCAAGCAGCCCTAATGGTCTCTCAATGTGTCCGTTAGCCAACTGCAATTTCATTTGAGTTTTTCTAATGATTGGATGTCCCCAAGATTCTCATACTGCCTTAGTGGCTATGGCTATGCCAGCTTCACTATCCAGTATTGCCATGGTTTCAATGTCATTATATTTCACTCGAAGGGTGGTGTTTCCTTCTTCTCCTTCATAATATTCTCCAACTTTGTTCATAGGAACTGATCGAATCTCTTTGTTTTCCATTTCATTTTTCAATTTTTCCAAATTCTTCGAGATTAACCTCGTTATCCCCACCTTCTCTACGGTTTTCTGTAAATCGTTCGATAAGTAATGGTCTGAGTTTTAATAGTTCTCCCAATGTAAGAGTGCATTGGGTGAGTGTAGACATGATTGAATGAATGTTGTCTACTTCTAGGGTCTGTTCAACTCTTTTTACTTGAGTGGTCTTGCACACGATGGATTCATCTTCGTTATCTCCCACGTAAGAAGGTAATGTTTTTAATGTCAATGGTTTCGACATTCCTGAAGCTTCCGATCCGCAATCCCCCTACAAGGATTGTAAATCCATGTTCATATCAGAAAGTAGGTTATCCAACCAGACTTCTTCTATAGGAGTTGACTTTAGAGTTAGGCTCCCATCATTGATCTCTCTCACTTTTTCCCATAAGTGGCCTGGCCAGTCTTCCTCTACGAATGGAATTCCGTATAAGGAATCTTCGTTGTCCGGCACTATAAGCTCTGGTTCATTTATTTCAAGGTGGGGTTCTGCCACCACATCGGATTTTGCTTTCGTTTTTTCTACCCCAAGCTCTTCAGGTTTTGCAATACTTAAAGCTTGGGTTTTTGTTTTTCCAGCATTTCTTGCATGATTCTTATCAAATTTTGATAAGCTTCCAGCTAGCTGCTTCTATGTCTGGAGATGGATAGTTTTTCCACTTGTTTTCTATGTTTTGGTCTGCTTTAAGTCCTACTTGGTAGGCTTCCAAGGTGGCATTAATAGGCTCAGAAATTTTATCAACCAGAATGGATCCTCCAGATTTCACGGTTGTTTCCTTGAATTCACTGCCAGTTTCTTTCAACTTGTCATGGGCTATCTTATTTGCTTTCTCTTCGATTTCAACCCGTTGTTTTTGTTTTTCCATCTCATGTCTTTTGCTTCTGCACCTTTTGATTCTTTGAGAAGAAACTTTTGTGTTCTCCAAATCATCAAAGGAGTTGTGTTTCTTTTTCTTTGCCCGGGCTCTAGTGATTACCTTGATTGGAACAATCGGTTCACTCTCTGATGAGTTACTAGGCATCACTTGGACTACGTTTACTACGGCTTTTCCCTTGTTCAAAGGATTTTTAGGACAATCTTTTGGAAAGTGTCCTCCCTTTTTGCAACATTGTATGCAATAGGATTCAATTGGTTTGAGATTTTTGTCAGGCTCTGGACATTCATTTTTCCAATGGTCATCAACACCACAGTTATGACAGTTTCCTGTTCTAGGCTTCATCATGGGTCTTCCCATGGGAGGTCGCGGTCTGACACCTTGATTAGCTACATAATACATTGGTGCTAGCTCTGGTGGAGCATAAGTCACGGTTTCTTCCATTGGTGGTGGATGTGGATTATACCAATCTCCTTCTACCATTACTGTAGATGGACTAGGCTCTGCATAGGTTGTAACAGGCACTAATGCTTGTTCATCTATAACTTCTTCAGAGTGCATATACTTTACAGGCACTGCATTATGTCCTGGATACGGAAGTTGTTGTCCCAACACAGGTTGAGGTCTTTCCATACCCATTGGTGGTCTTTGAGCTTGGGCCATATTAGGCTGATATCTATACATGGGTTGTCCTTGTGGCCTCATGGGCATGTACTGAACATTCCCATCATACATTGGTCTGAAGTAGCACTTGTGGGTCTCATGGTTGGTCCATTTACCCTCAATTGCACACCATTTTTGTGGCCTAATTGGTTGTCCCTGTGGAGGTATCCCTTGTCCTGGTCCTCTCATAGGTGCTTTTTGCATGTTGTTCATCCTTTTTAGCATATCTTCTATGGATGAGAGTGGTGCCTCAGCAGCCATTCCCACTTGTTTGGCGGACGAAGCAACGAAGCAATGGTCTCTAGAGAAAGAGTCACATTTTTTAGGGAATCTACATTTTTGCAAAAATCTCATCCTTTTGTAAAAGAGCTTCTCTAAGCCGGGAACTTATAAAGAAATTTCTGATTATTTTTCCGAGAGCATTTGTATAGTGTAGATCCATTTAGAAGTTTAGGACTTTTTGGCCGGACAAGCCATTTGTAAAGACCTAACTATAAAGGTCAGCTTTGTAAGTTTGAACATAATCCTCTTTTATGTGAAGAAGACAGCGTACGTTTGAGAGCTCTATCTTGCTCCAACTTGTAATCTTTGCTACTGTGGCTACGGTAATCCAAATTCAGATTCGTTTATTGCATTGTGTTCCTCTTACTTTGCTCTTCTATTTAAGTGTAATCATTCAAGATTTGGTGTAGGTGTTCAACAACGAGTTTGAGACCTTCAATCGCTGTTTTGAGTGTTTAAACGCGTATTTTATGTTGTTATGACCCTAGAAAAGGCTTCAAGGACCCTAAAACGACCCTTTGCGATCACATGTTCACTGTTTTTGCTGACTTTGGGATGAACGATCGCGATCTTTGTACCTCTCCAGAATGCTGTGACAGTGATAGGAGAGATTTTAAATAGTCCCCTGTAGCTCCCCTTCAAGTTTCGTGCGCATCCGACATGATTTGCATGGTAAACAGGCGTGATGACTGTAGAGCTGTGTAGAAGGATATAGGCAAATTACTTGGCTTTAGTGCCTATGTTTTGCTTGCAGAGTTAGTAGTTGCATCTCATCGAGTTCACTTCATTAGGAATGAAACCATAGTGAGTTTCCATGCCTCATCCTGGTCGCTTCCCTTGTATTGATATTTTAGGTTGATGTGTGAGAGTTATGCTATGGACGTCCATCGCTGCAACCCGCAAACATTGGCGCTGTTGTTGGGGAATGCACCTTAGGTGATGAGTGACCCAGTGCGCAGTTAGATTCCTTAAAAGAAGATCAATCCACAAATCCATTTTACACCTCAGTTACACTGCTAGACAGGGGTTTAGAGCTTAGTGGAGTCTAGAGTGAGAGTTTTCAAAGCATTTTTGCTCTTCAATTTCTCTAATTCGATTGAGTACTGAAATCTCACCCGAAATCCGTCTTGTTTGTTTTATTTGATGACAGAGCGGAAAAGACTTTATGTCTTCACCTACACAGAGGGATCAGAAACAAAAATCGCCGCATATGGCAAATATGGAAGACGATACGCAACAATTGATAAAAAGGAGTTGGAAGGATATACGTACTTTGGGGGACCACTCCACCAGTATTATGTCACTCCAAGCCCACTGAGACCAGCACCTATAACTGTCATGCCAGACCAAATGGCAACAGGTGGAGAGAGGACTCATGTAGTTGATTCTTTCTTCAGTCGCCCTCAGTATTCTATGCCAAGCCCCATGGGAATATTACATTCCAGAGAATCAATGTCTACGAATCGAGGTAGTGTGGTTCCTATCTCTACACATACCGCGGTAGGTTCGCCATTTGTAGCCATACCATCACATTTGCCTCCTAGTAGTAGATTCGTGGCAGGGGAGCCATCGAGAGCAACCCACGACATCCATGATGTACGAGAACGATTAAGTCGAGACACGGGAGCACTGAGATTGGTCGCAGACCATAGAAGGATGAGGCCATCCTAGCTAGCGAAGTGCATGGCAAAGAAGTATAGCAGATCACGGGATTCATATGTCCATGTGTCGCTCTTCAAGGAAGTTTTAAGAGCAAAGCAAATCACTGATTTCCTTACTCAATATGAGGGATTCGGGCTGACCTTGGAAGGGGCGGCCTTAACGTGGTTTCAACCTTTGAACCCTGAAACTTGTCTGAATATTGAACATGTATTGCGGGAGTTCGCGGAAGAATTCTCAAAATGGGGTATAAAGCATAATACTGTATCACAAATATATGCTTTTAAACAAAAGGAGAACGAAAAATTGAAGGAAGCATCCTTGAGATTCAACCAATACATTGAGAGGTGCCCAAGGAGAGAATTACCACAGGATGAGAGATTGTCTGTGCTCTTCATTGAAGGACTTAGAAACGAAATCTTGAAAAAGGACCTTCACTTGAAATCCTATAGCACATTTGAATAGGTTACAAGGGAAGCATTATATCTTGTTGATAACTGCAAGTCATATGGGGAAGTTTCAGAGGATACTGATTCAGTAACCAGTGGCTCTTCATCTATTAAGAGTGAACCCTCTACCAAGAAAGATGCTCGGGCTTCTTTGATGCCCATAGCTGACCAAATGATAGAGGAAGTAACGAAGAGAATGCATCAACATATGAGATCAAATCTGGTGATGAGACAGTCTCAGATGAGGCAATGTGACATATGTGGGGGGGGATCACCCGACGCCGTGGTGCACACAACAGCCGAGAGCACCAGTTGCAAATAAACGAGTAGTGAAATGGTGTGCCATAGAGCAAAAATGGATGAACCATGGCACGGATGAGTGTTTTTACAACAAAAACTATGTGAGGGAAAGGCCGTATGGACCTCCGGCAGGACCACCCCAACCACCTCCTCCAAGATATCAAGTTGGTCCAATTGTGAATATGGTAGCAGGAGCAGATAGACCTCAACCTGTGTTGGGTCAACAACCTCCTTTACCACAAGAAAATAGGGCCATGATTAGGTGTTCTCAATCTTACGAAGCATCACCAGGAACAAATAATACGCCTCAAATTTCTTATTACGAGGAACCGAATGAGCCTTACGTAACTGAACCTGAACCGCAGATGTACGCAGACGAAGCCTATCAACCGTGGGGAAATAACGAGGATATGGCATCACCAACGTATGTAGCACAACCTTCGAGGGATCAATCTTTGGTGGACGAAAGAACACTAATGTTTATTACGAACCAGAACTACAAAGTTAGAGGATATCCTAATAGGACGGGACAACCTATGGGACCACCTCCTCAAAATCAACCACCAATTGGACCGTGCTATAACTGTGGAAGTTAAGATCATTGGGAGCATATTTGTCCTTTCAAAGGCAGCAGAGTGAAAATTTTTGGGTTTTGTGGCAGGTGTGGTGTGAATCACATACTGCCAGATTGCCCAAGGAATCTGGACAACAACGGAAAAGTAACTATGAATATTGTGGGGGTGTTACCAAGTGCAAGCGGTGGATCATATACCGAACCCATGATCCAAATCAATGCAGTAACCAGGGCCCAAGCCAAGGACTTAATGAAAAATAAGCCATTGGAAGAAAAGGTCGAGTTGCTAATACCCACAGAAAACGAGAGTTTATCTATGAGAACACAGAGGAAATCCTTGAAGAAAAAACGAGACAGGATGAAAACAAGAAGGATTAAAACCCAAATTGCCATGCAAAATGAGTTACATGAAACGAAAGAGCAACTGAAACAGGAGAGAGATAGTAAAACTGTTGAGGACAACAACAAGCCGAGGAAAGCATCCTCAAGGGGATCAGTCTTGGTCGAGAAAGTGCTAGAGCCTTTAGATGCTCTATTACAAGCGTATGAAGTAAGGCTAAAATTAAACCAAACCTTAGAGAAGAGATGGTTGATTTATCCTCAACCAGAAGTGGAAACGAAGAGTTTGGAAATGTGTAAAAACCTTATTGAAACAGCCCAGGTATTGATGGAACCTAATGCGATTAGAACCCCAAAACAAGAAGTGTTGATTCACAAGGAGCAATAAAAACTGAAGATCGATGAATCAGAACAAGTAAACGGACCCAGGCCTAAAACTATATTGTCATTGGATCACCAAGTGGTGTTGAACACCACTGATGATGCTAAGTCAATGACTATAATGCCAAATCCAGAAGTGGAAGAACCATGGCCACAACACTTATGGGAAACCATTAGAAGTAGAAAGAACAGAAGTGAGACCTTACAATCTGCACCAATTCCTGAGGTTAACATGGACAATGAATTTTCTCCAGGAGATATGCAATCGCTGTATGGAGATGCAGGAACAGAGGCTTCGATGGAAAGCAAAGCTCAATCCCTGAAAACCCTGCCTTCATTTATAGGTGAACACGAGGCACAATTGGAGATAAGATTAGTTCCATCCCAGATGAGAGCTATGCCACAAATGATTGACTGAAAAAGTCTTCAAGAGATGATGTCGACACCTATAACATGCATAATCACATTGTCAGAACTCTTGAGAGTCAGATCACACTTATGGGAAGACATGGGGAAACATTTAGAGAACAAAGGAATAAATATTCCTCTTCAGAAAAACCCTACGGTGGAAGAAAACAAACGAGAAGGTCAACCCAAAGCCCAACCTGTGCCCATAAACAAGGTCGGAGATTACTGTGAAGGTGAGGAAGGTAATACAACCTTACCTGTTGAATATCAGGATATAAAGATGATAGCTATCCTAGACAGTGGGGTAGGAGTTGTGATTGCTACAAAGCAAATCTGGGAGAAATGGGGCCGCCCAGCTCTAAGAAAGACGAGAATGAAACTGCAACTCGCAGATGGGTATGTAGAGAGACCATTGGAATTCCTGGACCAAATAGTTGTAACTTCGTGTGGAATTAACTATGAGTACACCTTTACCGTGGTAGATTTTGGAAAAACGAACAACTTTGACATTATTTTGGGGCGACCTTTTATGCGTCAACTCAAAATGATACAAGATTGGGGGTACGACCAAATTTACCTTAGGCATGAGGAGCTAATAACGAAAATCAACATGAAGGATCACAGCTATAGAGACGTTGCAAAAACACCAGTGCAAGAATTTGATTCAACCACAGTGAATGAAAAAAATAACCTGCGTGGTTACAAACAAAAGCACATGTCTGGATGTGTGGAGCATCTGATTGTGGAGATTTGATCAAAGAGGAATGTGTGTTGGAAAGGTCCGTAGAAGACGAGGCTTATCTCCCAGAACCCTTCCCTAAACATTTATCTGAGCCATTTGGGTGGACTCAAATATTGTCAACCTTGGATGTATGTGTTAACGAATGCACGCCTACAAAATTTTGTGACGATGAAGGATACAACCTAGTAACGTTGCAAATGGCTAGCGTCATCCTTGAGTCAGGATCAAATAGCAAGGAACAAGAAGAACCATTATGTGAGATTGAATGTAGAAGAATAGTTGATGAGATATCTGTAGTGGACGATAGGAATCGAACAGAGGAGGAATTCACAGATTCATTAAGCAGTGACCTTCCATCACTGGATGATGAAATCCAAATGATAGATGATGATGACGAAAGATCAAGTGGATCAGAGACGAATAGGAAGTATATGTCGAAATCGAACAAGTTTTAGGAGTTTTCTAACCAAAAACCTAGTCGACAAGAGTGGTATAGATCAAAGAGAACAAGGAAATCAAGAGCGAATAAACATAAACCCATGCCTCTTGTAAATGACAAAACGGGATATCTAAGGCTTGTAAAAGCTGACGATTGTGTCAAAGACAAGGTCACTAGCCGGTTTATCAAAACTAAACAATGGAAAAACAACAAGAAGAACAAGCGTGAAAATCAAACGACTGAGACACATAAGGAGGGGGAAACAGGGTCTAGAATGACCAAAACAGAGAGGAAAGCAGAGTACAATAAGCTCAAACAGAACCTCAAAGACATATGGACAACTGAAGTGGAGATAGATGAGGACACGAATTCTGACAAGATGGATGTGCCGTCCCATTATAAGAAGTATACCATACAAGATAGAAAAATCATAGTGCAACAACCGATGAGAGAATTGAAGAAACCTGGTACATCATACGACGGTCCTGAAAAAGCCAAACGAATAGATCTAGCAGAGCCAGGTGAAGATCCAAAACCTGTATATATTGCCATGGATCTTACTGAAGAAGAGGAAAAGCTTTTGATAGGTACTCTTAAATAGTATAGAGATGTGTTTGCATGGTCATACAAAGATCATAAGGGGGTGGATCCAAGTATTTGTCAACACACAATACCCCTTAAGAATGCCGCTAAACCAAGCAGACAACGCCCTTATACTTACAATGAGACGTTTGCAAGAAAGATCAAGGAGGAGACAGATAAGCTGAAAGAGGTAGAGTTTATTTACGAAATTGAGCACACTGACTGGGTTTCACCGATTCTGGTGGTCCTAAGAAAAATGGAAAGTTGAGAGTGTGCATCAATCTCAAGAAAGTAAACGCTGCTACAATTCGGGACAACTATCCCCTACCCATTACTGATCATGTAATAGAAAGAGTGGCAGGAAAAGAAGCTTACAGTTTCTTAGATGTCTTTTCAGGCTACAACCAACTCACAATAAATCCAGAGGATCAACACAAGACGGCTTTTGCAACTGAATGGGGCATTTTTGCATTCAGGGTAATGGCTTTTGGCTTAACAAATGCACCAGCCACATTTCAGAGGCTGATTGGTCATGCTTTTAAAGAATATCTAAGACAGTTCTTAGAAATTTACATGGATGACTTGTGTGTCCACTCTCTCGTAAGACTGGAGCACATAGAGCACTTAACCAAAGTGTTCAACAAATGCGGAGTGTATCGGATTTTCCTGAATCCGGAGAAATGTGTCTTCATAGTAAGACAAGGTAAAATATTGGGACATATAGTGTCCAAAAATGGTATTTTGACAAACATGGAGAAGATCAGCGTAATTGTTTACATACCACGACCAGTAAAGGTAAAGGAAGTACAGGCATTTATGGACCATTGTGGATATTATCGTAGATTTATCTACTCATACACTATAATTGCAAAACCACTTTATGCGTTGATAACTAAATTCGAGTGGACAGATGAGTGCGAGAAAGCTTTTCAAACTTTGAAGCAAAGATTGATATCGGCTCCAATTTTGAAGGCTCCGGATTGGGAAAAGATATTCCACGTCCATGTAGATGCATCAGCATATGCTATAGGATGCATACTTGCACAACCTGGAGAGAACAACATGAATTTTCCAATCAGTTACTCCAATAGACAACTAGACAATATAGAGAATAATTACACAACAACTGAAAGGGAGGGTTTGGGTATGATCTATGCTATGAAAAATTTTAGACATCACCTACTTTCCAATAAATTTGTATTCTTCGTTGATCACCAAGCACTGTTGTACTTGGTAAACAAACCTTGCAGTACGGGGTGGATTGTATGATGGTTCATCATACTACTTGAGTTTGACTTCACGGTTGTAGTAAAAAAAGGACTACACACCAAAGAGCAGATCATTTATCTAGAATGGTGCATGGAGAAAACCCTGTAGGAGTTGATGATGATTTGCCAGATGCATATCTCTTCAACATAAAAATGGTTCCAAGATGGAGTGAGCACGTAATTCCTTTGTTGACTATTGGGTCATTGAATTTGACAAGACAACCATCTACCATTGCAGCATCTAGATCATTGGTAATGCTGGTTGGAAGGCTATACAAATAGGGATCGGATCAAATCCTTAGGCTTTGTGTTGAATCAAGTGAACAGGAGATGTATCTAAACCAGGCTCATGTACAAACAACGAGGATTCACAATGGGCATGCACAGACGTATCAAAGATTGATGAGAATGGGTGTATATTGGCCGAAAATGCAACAAAGTGTTCATATGCATATCAAATCCTGTGTTATCTGCACTTTTCAAAAGCCGATAGAACACGCGACTCTATTCAAATTATCTGTAGCACCCAAATGGAGTAACTACATTGTAGAATTTTCACCACCGGAATATTGCTTGAAGGGATGAGTAGATCATGTATCAAAACGATCACGAAAGAGGCAGAAAAGTATGTATTGATTGAGGACAATCTTTACAAGAGGGGAAAGGACAATCAATTGAGAATGTGTGCGACGGAAGAGGAATACGTTCCTATCTTAGAACAAGCACATGGCGGACAGGCTGGAGGACATTTCTCAACTGACAAAACGGCCAAAGCAATTCTTATTGATGGCATATGGTGGCCTACACTATTCATGGACGCCGAAGAGTTTGTGAAACAATGTGACGATTGCCAGAGGACAAAGATTCCTAGAGCACGAGATGACATGCCCCAAAGACCGATGATGGGGGCAAGACCGTTTGCAAAATGGGGAATAGATTTTGTAGGACCAATTACGCCTCCTGGATATAAAACGCACGCTCAATACATTATTGTGGCAACAGATTATCTAACCAAGTGGGTTGAAGCAAAAGCAACAACCAAAAATGATGTAAAAACAACAACACAGTTTTTGTATGAGAACATATTTACCAGATATGGCTTACCAATAGAGGTAGTGAGAGATAGAGGGACTCATTTCGTCAATGAAGTGATCGAATTCCTATTGGATGAATTCATGGTAGTTCATAGGAAGTCAGCTCCCTATCACCCACAAGCTAACAGCCAAGAAAAAAGTACGAACAAGATTTTGGTGACAATTCTTACTAAAATTGTTAGCGAATCGAGAGCCGACTGGGATCAGAAGCTGCATTCAACTTTATGGGCATATAGAGTAGCGTACAAAACCTCAATCGGAACAACTCCGTTCAACATGGTTTATGGAAATCAAGCGATTTTGCCACTTGAATTTCTTATCCCCACACTTTGGGTAGCTAAAGAATTAGAATGGACGGGCCATGAATTATCCAATCAAATAGATATCCTGGAAAAATTGGATGAAACTAGATTGAGAGCAGTTACATCAATCTACGTGCAAAAATGAAACATGAAATCATTCTTTGATCAATATGTTATCAGCAAAGAATTTGCTATGGGGGATTACGTCTTAATGTATACCCTAAAACAACATTCTCGAAAACTCAAAAAGAGAGGCAATGGACCCTATGTGATTCATGACATATCATCTAGTGGTGCCATTAAGCTTGCGACATTAGAGGGAGAGGAGATGCCTAATTGGATTAGTGGCTGCAGATCAAAGAAGTACAACCTACCACTAACCTCAGAGATGCTTGCCAAAATCCACGCTGCGAAGGAGCCCAAGAACAAAGCAAATGAGACAAAAGCTCAAGCACAGGAGGAGGCCAAAATCAGGATTTTAAAGAGGAAACAAAAATTACAACAACAAAGACTTCCTCGACCAGCAGATATGGCTCAAATTCCTCTTTCTATAATTCACACTGACGAGTAATGGGAAATAGGAATCGATGTTCGCATCAATGTCAGACTTTTGAATGGCAGATATCAACGAGCATTGATGGACACAGGGGCAAGAGTCAACGTGGTCAACTTCTCCACTTACAAGATGCTTACCGATGAACCCCTAGTGCAATCTACACGAGATTTACAAGCCACAAATGGGGCAAAAATGCCAGCATTCGACATAGTAAACTTACCAATCAATATTGATGGAAATAGTTGTCCTCATCAATTTCTCGTAATGAAAGACGGAGGAATCAGAGAATCACTATGTTTGGGAGTTCCATGGATGAGAACGTACAATGCAGTTACCGAATGGTCAGAACATGCGCTGATGTACACACACAACTCTAACACGTACATGCCTCCATTCGCCAAAATAGATCACTCGTGGCCGATTATCCCCATTGACAAAAAGCAGTCTGCTCATCAGTCAGAAACACCAAAAACGGTTGTTCGGAAAGTATGGATAAAGAAAATCGTCGTGTAGAACAAACAGAGACAGATATGGCTGCCAAGTCATAACTCCCGACGAGGGCAACACCATATCAAAGACCTTCAAGAGCTAATCCATAGTGGAAATGGCAACCAAAGATGGAGACAACCAACAATTCGGTGACAAAGATCGAAGGGAGACCAAAAAGTCAACACAGGAAGCCTGAACTAACAAAATGGCAGTGGAAACCTAAGAAAATTCAGGAACCTACATTAAAATCGCAAATATAAAAAAAACTGAATACAAATGGTTTCCAAAAATAGTTGCCATCAAAAAACCAATAATCAAGGAGAGAGCAATTAAATTGCAAGCCCTTCTGTTCCATAAACAGCTAGCCTCGTTATCCAAAGCCACTGAAAATCACATTCAGTCCCGGCATCTTGCACAGCACTTTGTTTCCCAATGCATTGTCTCAAACGTGAGGATAGGGCCACATTACATGGCCGTGCATAGACACAGATTTCAAAACCCATGCACATGCACACAACCTTCGTCCGGGACGACTCAGTTTAGGAAGGGGGGAGTAACTGTGCTGAATTTAGCAGCAGTCGGGTCCATTGAGGGGTCCAACGTGTATATATGTACATAATGCGTGTGTTTGTTTTTTCTTCATTTTTAGAGTTCAATTTTGAACAAATTTAATCAAAATCTGGTATTTTTTAGTGTTTTTATCATCCAACCAGCATAATAATGAGCTGTAATGACAAAATATGGAGCATTGGGATGCTTCTAGTGAAAATATATGCTTAGGTGTAAGTATAATAATTTTTGGCTAATTTTCACCAGTTAATAAGTATTTTCAATTTATTTTGTTTGATTTTTGTTAATAATCTTCCAAAAATTAAAAATTACCGCCCACAGTGTCGGAATCAAGTTCTAGAAGCCAACACCGAAGTGTCATGATAGGGTTATCAAGCATGGAAGATATGAAGCTAATCTAAAGACGTTGAATTTCAGCCTTAATGATCATGACCATATATCCCCAGAATCGCATCAAACGATGATACGACGCCAGAATGACGAGCGATTTGACCCATAGGTGGTATACAAAGGTAAGGAAAATCAGCCCTATGTCACGAAAACCTCGGGAAGATATAGGTCAGGTAGGCCAAAAATCTAGCTCATTGATCATTTTCACATTTTGAGAGAGAAGAAGAGAGCTTCTTGACCTAGAGCGAGCTGCCACATTTTTACCCCATACGGACGATCGGAGCCAGCATTTCATACCAGATTTCACCGAATGCCTTGCCAAAAGCAAGCAAGGCAGTGGACAGCAGCACCATATGAAGTGGATGAGCTCTCTACGAACGAAAAAGCTCACATCTCGGATGAAACACTAGCTCAGATCCCTGCTCACATTTTCATTGTGAAGTTTAGGGATGCTCATGGTGACATGGTGAAGATGACTATCATGCCACGAGAAATATGGAATCTCCACCGAAGGTCGGAGGTCACAGAAGCCGTGCGGGCTGTTCATTTGGAGCAATTTTTCAGATTGCAGCCATGGGGAACAGACTACATGAGGGCCCATGAGCTCATGAGCTCGATGCAGTATGATGGGCAAGCAATGCTCACCAACAAGGATGGTTCAAAGGTAAAAGTAAAGATCACAAAAGAAATCATCAACGAAGCTTTGCACTTCCTTCAAGGGCAACACGACTTGCTGGCAAAGACCAAGTCGCTGGATAACGAGAAGGCTTTTATCAAATCAAAAGGAAACAAGTACAAGTACAATGACATGATATACGTCGAGCTGGAGTTACCAATGAGATTGATCTCCCAACATTTCAGGGTACAAAAGCCTCCTCTCTACACTGAGCCGATCCTACACATTGCAGTGGTCATGGCTCTAGCAATAGCTGAAAACAAAACCATCCGATGCGATTATGGTTCTTACATCTTGGAAAGCTTGGTCGAAGAAAATTTGAAGGGCTCGACAAAAAACAAAAGCTACATGAGTGCAAGGACAATGCTAACAAGAATAACATACCAAGCTTTGGGAGTGATTGAAGACCTGCCGGCGGCTAGTTCTCAAATGGCCTTGATTCAGAAAGCAAAGCTGGTTGTTCACTCAGTAAGGACGACCACTAGCACAACATCATCGCGCTCGGCCAAGGCATCCACAAAAGGTCAAGTGATGAAGAAAAGACGGAGACTAAATATGAGGGAAATTCTCAAGGGTCAAAAGACAAAGGACCATCTGAATTTGAAGAAAGTGAGGAGGAAGACACCACCACACTGCTTGAGAGAAGAAAGAGGGAAAGAAGTACAGTGCCACAGCCCGACCTTCAAAAAGCATATGCAGAGGCCCAACAAAGAATTGAGGAAAGAAGGACCAAGTTGAGGGCCAACAGAAAGGCAAGGGCTGCTGCAACACAACAAACAGAAAAACGAAGGTTCGAAAAGGAAAGACAAGCAAGAATAGAAAATGCAGCTCGCATACGGGCTGAAAAACAAAGGCTAGAAGTGGAACAAAAGGCTGCAGAAGTGGACGTTTCTTCTCAGTCCACTGAAGGAAGAAAGGAGAAAGAAGTGGCTAAAGACACGAACCAAGCAGAGAAACTGAAGAAAGCTCAAAGGAAGAAGAATGTGGAAGCACGACAAGCGGCGGAATGGACTCGCCAAAGAATAATAAAGATTTTAAAGAAAAGAAAAGCGGACACGTCTGCTTCACAACCAAGGGAAGATGTATCGAAAAAAAGGCATGTACAAGAAGTGGAGAAATCACCACCTCCTCCCTTGCCTAAATCACCACCTCCTCCCTCGCCAAAATCACCCTTCTCCATCAACCCAAAAACCACCACCTCCTCCTCCATCATTTGTACACAAAGAGTCTGTGCCCCCTCCTGAAGCAATAGGGTACCAAGAAGCCTATCAGGCTATGGCTAAATTTAACTACAGAAAAACCTTGCAAGATCTGGAAAAAAGTTCCGATGCCAGCACGTGGTGCTAGAAGAAAAGGAAAGGCTGGTACATGAGGCTCAACGCCTGCAAAAAACTGGGCAAGAGGAGTTAGAGAGCCTGCGGGCACAACTAGAGCTCACAACGAAGGAAAGAGACACTGAGCAATAGCAGGCTCAGTCTCTGATCAAAGACCTGGTGGATGTCAGGACGGAGTTGACAACCAAGGAAACGGAATGCCAAGCTTTGACAACAAGGGTAAATAAAGCGACGGAGGAGCTCGATTATGAAAACGCAAGGTTCCAGAGAGTTAACAGTTCATACCTCACTATCAAAAGTACTTTGACAACCTTGATGACAAACCAGGACTCGCTGGAGTATTGGTCTCCACATCAGACAATGCTACAGTAGTGAACACCCTAGCGGCGTTGAAAGGGGAGCTAGAGCAAGAAAAACTTCAAAGATAGCTTCTCTTATCGGGAATGATGGCCCAAACGGCGGCCAACGAGCAAAAAGTAAAAGAGCTGGAGCAGCAACTCACACAAGCAAGGGCCGAGTTAGAGACTCAGAGAAAATCAGCGAGACATTGCTGAAAGAAAAAGAAGACCTGATTTCTCAACAACAAATTAGAACAGGTGAAGTCCAGGTGCAACCGCAACTGTTGTCTAGTCAAGACCTGCCTGACTTGCCTGAAACATCACACCAAGGAGAACAAGAGCAAGGATCAGCAGAGGTAAATCTGGAGATAAGAGATGAACTAACTCAGACAATCAAGGACATGCTAGAGGGACCAAAAAAAGATTACATGATATACGAAAAGAAGATAATGGAGTCAACGGCCCTAGCGTTCTTAGAGTCAGAAGAGCAGGTGGAGGGGTTTGGCCATGAGTACCTACATTTTCCCTTGATATGCCACGAAGCAATCCTATGGAAGGAGAAGATGCGGCCGATCCTGCCACAAAACAAAGACGGGGGTTACGAAGGTGTAGCACTGACAGGCTGAAGAAGCACAGGTACTCATAGACGACCACCCAAAGTGGAGGCAAAAGTGGTTGGACAAGCGGCCACAGGATCTAACCAACTACCACAATGCTCCTCAACACATTCAAATAGATTCTACTCTCTGCCCAGTCCCTAGAAGACGCGCATGGAAGGAGTTTGCCACATGGAAAGGCTCAAGGTAGCAAAAGCTGAACTACCCAGTCCTGACAGCGCAAAACCCTCCTACAGTAGCCTACGTAGTAAACACTCTCAATTCGACAATCGCTTTGTTGCGGGATGTGACCTAGCCTATCAAATGCTGGTAAAGATAGCCCAAATGATCGTCACCTACATCCAAGTGTTCAAAGACACTGAAGGCGACAATCATCTGTGGAATCTATTCTTAGAAGGGAATTTGCTAGAATTTGCAAGATTCACCACCACGACATATTCTGATGGCAATGTACTCCAGACTCATGTACATGCCGTCACATTACTTGCAGACATTTGAGGAGGCCTTCGTCACAGGTTTTTTTGAAATCGACTCAAGAATATTTCATCCTATGGAGAAGGACCTCAATGCACGGTATATAGCATACCAGCACACATTAAGTGAAAATCCTTTTAGACAACATCAAGAAACCCTGGAGGCTGTACTCCGTACGCGAAGCTTTTCAGCAACACTTGCCTCCTTGGAGCCCCATCAACGACCAAAGCTCTGAGCATGCACAAGGACGTGCAAGGATAAGGAAGGGGGGAGTGTTTGGCGGACGAAGCAACGAAGCAATGGTCTCCAGAGAAAGAGTCACATTTTTCATGGAATCTACATTCTTGCGGAAATCTCATCCTTTTGTAAAAGAGCTTCTCTAAGCCGGGAATAAAGGTCAGCTTTGTAAGTTTGAACATAATCCTCTTTTATGTGAAGAAGACAGCGTATGTTTGTTGCGGGAGCGACTCACACACCCATGAAGTGCATGCAAACACTACCTAGATCAACATAATGTCAATTGAGGACACAGATGACACGATAGGCACACGGAGGACATCTCTTAAGCTTGTCAGGCTGAGACCATCCTACACATACAACACTCTGGAAGGCCAACTATACCACAATCAAGAACCTCACTGCTCTCAACTCCACCACCTAGCCACATACACACATACGGAAGGTAACTCACCTAATCATGCCAGATTTGTACGAAACTTAAGGAACACCATCCCCTCACTAGGATACACCTGTCCCTAAGATTCTACACTCAAAACCCTCACTCTAAACACATCTGCAGAAAATGCGTAGGATGACAGAGCAAAATTTTGAAAGTGCCCGAAACTGAAATTTATGAGTACCTATGCGTAGCTTATGTTGCCACGATTCTATAGACTACTAGCACACAAAAAACAGACATCGTTTGATACACTTACGGCCACAAATAGCTCGTAGATGCGTCGGCGTGTGCGCTTCGTCTCGCGTGGAATGCTTGGCGTTGTCGCGTAGCTCTCCTTGAGCCTACAGCAATGGTGCAGTCGAATCTCCAATGTGTTGAGCGAGCCGGGCGTAGCTAGAGGATAAAGGTCACGCTCACTCTCTTTCTCTCTCACACACAGTAGACGGCAGTGCTAAAGTTTTGATTATGATTAAAGTCTCTCTCTTTACAAAATGACCTAGGTACCTTATATACTAAGGCTACCTTAGGTTTAACCAAAAATGGGGTTGAAAGGGTCAAATGGATTTGTATTTACAATCTGGAAGTGCCATTGAACCCCGGCTTCTAAAACTAGAATAACTACTCATTACAAATGACGTTTATAGCCATAATCCGCAGCATTTCATAACTCGCAAAAGATAAGATTTCATAAATCACAAAAGATAAGACTTTGGTACGAAACTTGAGTTATGTTGTGTTGTTGACCCAGCGGTCAACACTCCCCCCTTCCGCGTTCATGTCGTCCCCGACATGACCTAATTTTTGATGGCGATGTGGTCTTTGCTGTCGTTTTGGCTTCATTTGTTGCATTGCTTGTAACTTTGTCGAACCACAACAAGAACTATGATCCATTAGAGCGGAAATCTATCATCATAACCATTTATCTTTTGAGATCCTCTGATTACTTTTATGGCTTCTCTTCTTCATTGGGGACTTCTTTGTTCCTGTGCAATCATGTTGTTAGTGTTGTCTGCAGCTTTGTCATTGTAGGCCATTCTTCGACTCGCCATTGAGGAGAAGTATGCTATGATCTGAAATTGGTGCTCCAATTCATTTGTCAATTGATTTGAGTATCATTTCCTTATTGTTGATGTAGAAGGAATATGTACAAGAGGATGGTGATAGGTGTCTTTAGATTGGGGTCTAAAACCTGGATGACCAAAGGGAAAAAAACCCGGTGGGAAAAAAAATGCCTTTGGTATATGCTCTTATTGGAGTTGAGCAGTTGAACGTGAAGTACATGTTCATGAATGGTGACTTCTTGGGTGAAACACAAAAAGAGTGCCTGATGCAAGTGCCAATTATGGGACACTCTATATGCATATGAGAAATTTGTCAACAAAAGCATGCAATGTGAAAGAAGGAGATGATGGGTGTTTCAAGGAATAAATGTAGCACATGTGACATCAACAGATGTCTCAATAGCTTCCACCTTTCCAAGAAGGGTTGTCGATGTAGAAGTTTCTCCACTTGTATCTCACTGTGCTCAGTACGTGAGTGTCTTTTGGACCTTCTCCTTCACTTCACCACACTTAAGTACTTAGACTTCGACTCTTTTGCTCATCTATACCAGCATGAGCGACACAACGTAAATATGCTCAACTCTTCCAGCATGAGCAGTACCTAGAATAGCTATGACGCTTAGACCACAGAGAATATTACTTGAAGCTTTGGGACTAACACCTCACTCATTTTGTGGCTTAGCTACTCAATTCTGACTTTTATGACTTGTCTGTTGCCTGTTGACACTGCTTTGTGACAAGTTCTTCAGCTGTTGTAGTGGCTGTTGAGACATACTTCGTGAAGTTTCATCGTTTCCCTGTACCTTCTTCTCTTTGTAGTGCTCAGGCCTCTCGTCAGTCTTTTCTTCATGTGGATTATGGATTTTTTTATTTTTTCTTAATAGTAAACAAAGAAAATCTTAAAAAAACTTAACAAAAGAAAAATCATTCAAATAGAAATCTAAATGCTATGTACACTATACACATGTCCCTAGGGGCTCATATATGGATTTTGTCCCCATACTCCTCTGTAACACTACTATGAGGGCATATACTCTAAATTTTGTCAAAAAATTATCACAATAAAACGCAAAAATTCAATGCCTCTCTCAAAACATTGCCCTCTAATAGTCATAATGTTAGGTCCGCATTCAGAATGCCTTCCCCCTTCCTATTTGGAGTCATCCTTTACGACAAGGTATCGTAAAGAGTATGTGTTGTGCTTGGGCAATTAAACGTTGTGCCTATGCAGGCCTTGTAATGTATCCCTATTATGCGTACACAGTCAATGCATGGAAAATATTTATGTTGTGTAAGATGTGGGTATAAGCAATTTTCTTATTGGCATTTGTTGGCGAGGCTTCCTATTCTAAGCAATGTAATGGTCTTTGAAGCTCCTGTATCGTTTCTTGATTGAAGCGACTTGCTCTCTTCTAACTGTATTGTAATCGTAGGAAGAATTGTAAGAATTCAAGCGGCGATGCATTGACAACAGTTTTGTGTTCTTATTTGGGACCCATTTCTTTGCGATTATTGGCTGTTTTGTTGCTGACGCTCGTTTGGGAACCCATACTTGCCCATGATTCGTTTGTGTTTGAAGAGACTTCTTTGGGATCCACCTTTTTGTTGTGTGAGTCGACAGTGGTCTTTGCTTCAGCCCTTGTACGCTTGGTTAGGGACGGGATTTAGGCTTTGAAAGTTGATATTGTGGTTGTTTTGGAATCCAAATGAATTCCTGACTTTTTTGTGCTTGAATCTTGATTTGTGAAATCTTGCGACTTTGTGATATTCTTACCCGTTCGTGCACGCTTTCCTTGTTTTTGTTTTGGTGTTGGATCTTGTGATTTGTCATTAGAGATCTTTGTCTTCTTGATCCATATCTATTTTTGGCCGATCTATCTTTTTGGTATCCAGATTTGTCGAGCTTTTTGGCTTTTACTTGTTGTCCTATTCTTTTGACCTATCATGGTTGTTGCTGAAGGGGTTGGTGATAGTGATGGCCTGAGTTGACGATAGGGGATGTCGTAAGATTCATCACTATCGCTACTATCCTCAGCAAGGTTGACTTCTTGTACTTTCCCTTGATTTTTTGGCTGGTAGTGGAAAGTTACTGTCTGTTTGCTCGTGGGTGGTAGTTTCTTGGAGGACTTTTCTAGCCCATTGATTAGAGCATTGTTAGCTCATTTCTCTGGTCGTTTTCTTTCTAGCTGAGTCTTTGCATCCTTATTAGGAGCCATGTATGAGGATGCTTGTGGTGGCTGTGTCTTCACCAAGGACTTTGGAATCCACTTTTTATGCGCTTTATTCATGTAGCGATGACCTTAATTCCCGGGTTGTTGATCTTCTTGAAGCTCGAAGTGTTCTACAGAGTCATAGAACTCGTCATCTTCTTCTTTTCTTTATTCTCCACATTTCTTTGTTTGCTCCTTATTTCGAGAGCTTGTTGATGTCTGGTTCTCTTTGTTTTCCTGGATTACACTCACTGCAAAATAAGGAACGACCTCATAGCCATTTTCATCACAAAACTTTGTTGTGGGAGCATCCTCCACAGCGCACACGTCCAGAGTAGCCAAGATGTGTTCCCTTCCAAAAGGCTCTAACTCTTCTTCAGGAAATGGTTCTGGGATATAGTCCATATCCTCTATAACCCGCTCTAGGATACATTCCTCAAGTTTCAAGCTACCACATTGTGAAGCTCCACACATCCACAGTTCTTTAGGCTTACCTAACCAAGATGAAAGTTCTGATCCTGCTACTGTGGCGGAATCAAACTCCTCAACCGGTGTTCTCGTCACATCACTATAGCTATGGTCCCTCAAGTTTATCTTTATTATGGTTTCCATATGTCTCAGGTATATATGGTCATAACCCCAATCTTGGACCATTTTCAATTGTCGCATGAATGGTCTTCCCAGAATGATGTCATAGTTGTTCTTCTTGCCAAAGTCAACAACAGCAAAAGTGTGTTCATATTCAATGCGACAAGAAGTAACAAGTACTTTTTCTAGCAGTCCTAGGGGCTTTTCCTTGTGTCCGTCTGCAAGCTGCAGGGTCATTCGTGTGGATATCAAGGCAGTTTTTCCCCATTTTTTCCAAACCTCTTTGGTTGCAATGGCCACACCAGCTCCACTGTCAAGGATTGCCATGGTTTTTACACCATTGATCTCCATAGGAATGGTGGTGTTTCCATCTTCTCCCTCGTAATACTCACCTACCTTGTTTAATGGCACTGGCCTAGTATTTAGTTGAGGCATTTCAAGCTCTTTGATGCCTTCCTCGATTTGAGTCATTGGGGTTTTTACACCAAATTTCTCTAGAAATTTACCCACACTAGCCCACATGTTTGGTCTTATTCTGAGCAACTCGGCTAACATTATTGTACAGGTGACTGGGGTAGATAGAATATCTACTAGCTTCTTTGAATCGATGGCCTTGTTGGGAGACAGTCTCTGTGATGGTACTGCAACCACATCTGACTTGGTCTCGTACTCTCAAATGTAGGAAGGTAGTGTTCTTAGCAAATGGGGTTGACTATCCATAGATTGTACAGATCCTTTGTCGCCCCAATACGATCGCACGTCTAGATTCATTTGAGATCCAGTCTCAAATTCCTCTATTGGTGGTAGAAACACTCCTCGTTCATCACCAGTCTTGTCTACTCGTCTTCTTAGGTCATTGGATTCATTGGCCTCTCTGACTTGTTTCCACAATTCGTCAAGACCATCTATCTCTTTACAATCCTCAGGTATAGCTTGGTGAAATCCCTCGGAAGAGTTATCCGTGGTATTCAGTACTATCCTTGGTTCTAATGCTGGGTCTTTGAGGTTTGGTCTGTGCTCATGACTAGAATCTGGCTCTTTTAGTTCCTGGTTTGGTGGGATTACTTGTGTAGGCATGACACGGATCACATCCTCAGGTTTTGCAACTGGTGGTTCTAGTAAAGATTGGGCTGTTTGAATCATTTTCTGGCACATTTCAAACCTTTGCTTTTCTAGTTCCACATAGGGATATGTCATCCACCTATGTTCTTGGGTTTGGTTGTTTTTGAGCCTCACATCATAGGATTTCAAGAGGGCATCTAATGTCTCATTAACCTTCTCTGCCAACACAGATCCTCCTGAACTAGCAGTTCTCGATTTCTCATCCGTGGATGGTTCTTCTAGAGGTTTAACATCTGTGTAAGAGAAGGTGCCTCCTTTTCCTCATGTTGTTTTTTCTTCTCCTCAACTTCGGTAAGCTTCTCAGCTAGGGATTTTTGCTCTCGTTCCCTGCGTGCTTTCATCATAGTCTTTCTAGCTTTCCAACTATTTCATTTGCTCATGGTTTTCTGACTAGGTGCGTCTGTCTTTGGTCCATCATCTGTCTTTGGACTCGTGTCACTTTCCGTGTTCTTTGTCTCTGGATTCTCATCAGCTTTCTTTTGAGCTTGTGCTCTCGTAACTACTTGAATTGGTACAACATTTTCATTTTCTGAGCTACTAGGGAGCTGAACAATCCCTAATACATTTGTCTTGATTTTCTTGATTTGGTTTGGGTTTCTAGGGAAATCAGGGATCAAGTGAGTGATGCCACACTCAAGAAAATAGGCATTTACTTTAGTGATCTCCGTATGAGAACATTGTTTGACCAAGTGGTTGTCACGACTTTTGTGACAATCTGTCTCTGGTTGCGGATATTCTTTTAGCATTTCCTCTTGGCTATAAGCAAGCTTTGACCTAGATAAGCTGCTATTTGCAATGAATCGCAATGTCCTTTTGTCCATTTCATACCTTCTTTCTTTCGACTGAAACCCAGGAGGTGGAGGTTGTACCGGCTTCACCACTCCATGTGTTTCTCTCACATTTTGTTGCTCCGAAGGGTAGTACTCACTTTGGTTGCTATACCACATTGTAGCGGGTACTGGCGTTGGTTTATTTGATGCTTCCATCATTGGCATGTATCTCATGTCTACCATCACTCTAGCACCTGGTAGCGGAGGTTGTTGTCCTAAGACAAGTTGTGGCCTTAAAACTCCTACTGGTCCTGGCGCATCCCCCGTAATGTATCTAGGTGGAGTAGGTGCTTCTGGAACAGGTTGTTCATACCTCTCCCTAGCATTTTCCATGCTATAATAGCACTCTTCCCCCGTATGGTTCGTCCATTTTCTCTCAATTTCACACCACTTCGGCTCTCCCGAATCGGACCTTAAAAGAGGAATCAACCTCTTGACCAAGTCATCGATAAGCTTTTCTTGATCAATAGGTGTCGTTGGCTTGGCAATGGACTCACTTATCTGTGAAACACTGTGCTAAGAGGATGTGTCATCTCCTTGACTCTTTAAGTCCTTTTCTTTGTGTGCCTCACAGTTATCCACTAGATAAAGAGCTTCTTTGATCAACTTGTTTAGCGTCATCCTCCTTATCATATGTAGATCCTTCTGAAGGCCCGCATGTCTCATTCCCTGGATAAAGATCAGCATCAGTCGTGCTTACGTAGGTAATTCCACTCTTGGACAGAGCTTAGCATATCTCTTGAGCCGTAATGATGCTTTGCAAACTGATTCATCCTCTTTCTGTTTGAATCTATGTATTTGCGAGACCGTGTTGTGAGCAATGCCTTTTGGTGAGAATTCTTCAATAAACTCCTCAAACAGCTCATCTAGGGTCTCAAAATCCCATTTTTCCACCGAGTCGAACCATGTAGCTACATCATCTTCTAGAGTCAATCCAAATCCCCCAAACTGTGTCGCAAAATCTGAAACTTCCTCTGCTCTAATCACTCTTCTAAAAGTCGTTATGTGATCTCTCGGATCTTTATCTCCGGAGTATTTTCTATTTACCCATTTCTGGACTTGGGATGTTCTAACTCGTCGATTGTCTACAAGTCTAACCAAAGACTCTCCCAATCCTTCTCTCGTTATCACTCTTGAAGGGAATCCTGGTGGCTCTCTTCTTGGAATTCCTATAGGAATTCTCGTGTTTGGTGGAGGCATTTGTGGTCCTTCATTGACCAAATATCCACCTCTTTCTAGTACAGTCTGTGGATTTGTGCTTTCTACAACTCTGTATTCTCGCCCATACTTGTCGACAACTATAGATCTCCATTGACAATCGACTCCGTATGTGTAGACATATAAGAGCTTGTAATCCGTTATCTCTTCTAGGTATGGATCTGAGCACCTATAAAGATTAACCTCATTGTCGTCAATGTATCTATATAGTCCTTCACTCTCATGACCAATCATCCAAACTCTCTCAACAAGATGGATCTTTATCAATTGCAAGTTTGGAAGATCCATTGTGGGAGGATATTCCTCTATCGTCGGGATCTCCAAGCTTGTGTAAGCTGCGTTTGAATCTAGGGTAGACATGATTTCTGGGCTTAAGAGATTTTTCTTGGTTCAAGTAGACCTAGTCCACTGTGTTCAAGTTCTTTGGTTAGGGAAAAGTCGAAACTATGTCCAAAACCGCAACCGTTTCGTCATAATTCTTGCAAATTGTCGCTTTCAGACACCCCTAACTTGCGGATGAATTTTGAGGCCTCAAACAATGTTTTTTTTAAAGTTGAACTAAAAGGGTTCCCGTGAGCATGCATTTAGTTCAAGTTTTGCTCTAAGATCTGTAGAGCCGCTCTCAGGCTACGTTTTGATATAAAAACTTTTCCAGTCCGATACCGTTTGTGAAAGTTATGGCCAAAACAGTGAAATGCAATTTAGAATGGTCAAAATGAGTCCAAATTCAATTTTAAAATAATATTTGGGATCTCTGTGACATTGTGAACACTTCTGTATGGTCAAAACTTCAGTAGGACCCTAAAACTGGCCTAGAGACATTCTACGCGTAGGATGTCTATATGCTCAGAATTTAACAAAATTTGGTCCAGAGACTCCCCTTAAGTCCAGCAACACAATGGTATGCTCAGAATTTCATTTGGACCTAAAAATGGCCTTGAGACATCCTACGCGTAGGATGTCTTTTTGCTCAGAATGACTGTGTGCGCTCCTTGCCGCACTGTCGAAGCAAGGGACTTGCCAATACACCGTGTGCGAGCCACAAACGGCTCCAAGCACACAACAAGCCTAAACTAGCAAGCTCAAGGAAACAAAGGGTGTGTCACTCACCGCTCTACGCTCGCCTTCGTGGTGGATTCCTCGCCGCGATGAAGAAGAAGCTGCAGTTGTGCCGCGCTCAACCGCTTCGCCGCCGTCGTGCCTTCGTAATGCTCGATCGCACACACACTCTCCCTCTCTCTCTCTCACACACACACACACACAAGGAGGTGAAGAAGAAGAAGAAGATGGAGATGGAGCAAGAGCACTCTTCTATTGCACAAATGAGAGAATGAGTAAAAATTAGGTTTAGTTGGCTTTTATAGGAGCTCACCCCATTCACACTTGGGCGCCCATGCTTAGCCAACTAATCCCTTCAATGTCCCAGTTAGAGTGCGCCTCTCATCGACGATCACTCTTACCCTTTTCCTTATTGGTCCGACAAGCCCGGTACCTGACTCTACCAAATACATAATACGCGTCCATCGTAGGTGATGGGTGTCCGTGAACCGTGAGGGTTAACATGCCCCCCTTCCTGATGTAGATTCCGTCCTCGGAAGCTATTGAGTTGAAGCTGGTTCGTCGAGGTGGAAGAGCATTTGAGATGAATGTCCTTAGCCTTCTTCAATCACTGCAAAATCAAACAACATTGGCACAGTAATTGCATTCTCTTAAAAAGCATATGCAGTTTGAGGTAGACAAATTGATTGGTCAAAGAATTTCAAACAATTTGATAGCAATGAACATTAAATTGCAATGTAATCAAATGCATAAACAGATGTAAAGGTAAAAAATTAAACAAGTCTGGGGTCGCTAATTTGACGGTCGAAAGGCACTAGAGATCGAATATTAATACCATGGGTAAGCTTCTTAATTTTCTGTGGTCAATTAAGTTGTTTAATCGCGAGAGCCAAGTATTCATGTTCGAGGGCTGACTAGAGGCTATATCTAGAAAACCTTGTAGTTAAGCTACCATAAAAGGAATTTCTCATGAAATCATCGCCTGACTGATTACTTTTTCTTTGACCCCCCAAAGTCTTTTCACATTGATTCAATTATGATGTGTGTGCTTATTTTGTATGCCTTGGGTTTTTTGCTTTTCAAGGAAAAGCGCCCACACTGGGAACCTCTAGGGCTCTAGTACCATAGGCGATACATGTGAGTGAAGTACCAAATCAAGCTGAGATTTCTCTTCCAGCTTAAAATTTTACATTGTGGCACTTTGATTTTTTGTTTGTTCATTTTCAGCATTTTAATTTTGTAACTTTGGGAGGTCATATAACACTGTTACCCTCCCCAGGCTCATCACATTAGTAAACTCCCTTTATAATACTTAAGCTAAAGGTCACTAGTGTTAAGCCCACTAGAAAGCCCTAGTACATTTCATACAATGCTGCCTAAATCGGATTAAGAACCTAAGTAACCATTGCTTATTAGGAAGGCATTCCCCATGGTATTAAGAGAAGATTTCTAATACCTAGCTTGGTCAAACTAGCTTAGTCGGACTGCTTGATTTTTAAACCTAGACAAGTGATTATGACAAAACATTACATTGAATTAAATGTTTGATACTAAGCAAATGCACTGAATATTATGCTACCAATCACAATCAAGGCAGACAAACATGGATGCAAAAAGATAAGGGCAATGCTAATGGACAAGAAACACCTGTTTGTGTCGATGGTCGCGCTTGATTTGAAGTGTGAACGAGAGAAAGGTTCCATGAAGGTCCAAATCCTATCAATAGCAACACGCTCCTGTACACACTAGGAAACAAAAGGAATACCTCCAGGAGGCACATTAGTGGGAAAAGAGATCTTTGCTAATCACTCAACTCTAAAACAGAAACACTCCTATCATACTAATCTTACCTACCCTCCATCACTCAAGTGATGAGGATCAAAGGTGTTTTATGGCATAGGTTTCTGTTTCACTGTACCAAATGTGACATGTGTAGGTCTGAGTCAATGTTTTGACTTTAATGTGCATACTCGTTTGCTAATTGCTCTTGCTCTTTTTTTTTTTTTTTTGTGAGTATAAAGCTTTATATGTACATTCCCTAAGATTGGAATTGAGAGGTCAGGGAAAAAGGTTGAGAGGGAAACAAATGAATGATGACTGTCAGCAAACACTCCCCCCTTCCTTGGGTAGATCATACCATTTGAAATGAGCTTGTCACCCTTTGAAACCAATTGTTCCAGTTGGTAATAGGTGAGGATTTTTGCCAGTAGTTTTCGACCGCCCTATGCGTTTCATCTAGTTGCAAGGGTGGTAAGGTACTCTCCCAGGATCGAACTTGAAGTGGTTCATTAGGTGATTCTTGAACACTGGGAGGTGTGGATTCTTTTGTAGCTTCATTGAGGTCCACTACTATAGATGGAGGCTGTGTAGAAGCTTTTACCTCTATGGATGTATTACATGATGAGCTAGAATCTTCATGGGACTCCCCCCTTCCTGAGCTAGGTGGAACAAATCGTTCTTTCTTTGGTACCCAAACTAGCTTGGGAGCGGGTGTATAGCATTCTGTGATTTTTTTCTTTCCACGATCATTGATTCGTTTTGGAGCTACGGGATTGGGCTCACTTGGGTCAGGTGATAGGTAAGAGCACAATCTACGTTTTGGCACCCAGATTTGATCATTTCCTTGATAGTAGCCTTGGGCTTCCAATAGTCGTTTAGGGATCCATCGCAACATTTTCTTACTTTTCTTGGAGCGAGTGGTACGTTTCTTACAAGGCTTCTATTTTTTAGCACTAGCTATGGTCACTAAAGAAGCTTTAGGGACCCACTTGTATGTTTTCTTCGTTACATTAGGATGAGTCTTGTCGGAAGCGATATGCATTGCTTGTAGCATATTTAAGGGTACATGCATTTCATCCCCCTCAGGTGTTACCCAGGTCGTTCCTCTATTTCCCCAAGTGTCTATGGTTGATGCTAGGTGTACCCAATCCACATTGTCTGATTCCGTCATACCCGGTAGGATATCCATATAAGGAGAATCTTTGCCAATGGCTGTATCCTTCTTACAAGTGTAACAATATTGTAGTGGGGCCGAGTGAACTGTGGTGTCAGAGCGATGATCAATAATGGTTTTACTCCCTAAGGGGTGTACCTTACCAGTCACCAAATCCACTCTAAGGACAGAGTCTTGGAATTGCAAATAGACATGATTTTTAGACCAATCGTGAACCATTTGTGCTTCCCTCATGAATGGTCGTCCTAAAATCATTTCATATGACATAAGGTGTTTAGAGAAATCCATTACAATGAACGTATGTCGTATCTTGTGTCCTAGAACTTTGATCTTAAGATCCTTGAGCATCCCCATAGGTTTGGCTATGGTACCATTTGCCATCTTTACCACAATGTTAGTAACACTGAGGCGGGGTTTTCCCATGGATTCCCAACAATCTTTTGTAACGATGCTAACTCCCGCACCACCATTAAGAATTCCCTTTATAGTTAATCCCTTGGTAGTGATGGGTAGGGTTGCATTAGACTAGTCGCCTTCAAAATACTGCCCTAATTCGTTAATGGGTACCTCGATCACAGACTCGTGTCCATCTAAGTCAAGTGATTGCACATGATTTTCCTCATCAATCATAATCGAGTCAGGCCTATTTGGTTGCGCAAACTGCGGTAATCCTGTTCGTAGCTCTCCGTTAAGGAATGCTCGAAGTGCAAGGAATAACTCAGGATCTCCATACAGCTTTGCTATGATCGTGGTTCGGACCTCAGAAGACATGAAGTCCACTAGTTTGGCAACATTCATTGGCGTTTTGCAGGGTGTAGGTCCTTGACTAGGAACTGGTGAGGATGGAATCTCATATTCCTCAATGGGATCAGGTATTCCTTCGTTAAACATCCTTTCCAACAAGAAGGGTGTATGCTCACTTTCTGATGTCCCGTGCTCACTCCCTTCTTGGATGATACTAGATATGGCTAACGGTCTATGGTTCATGTGGGGTGGATGAACTTGCGTGGGAAACACTGTGTCATGAATTTTGACCTGCATGGGTTCTGGTTCTAGTTTCCTTTGAGTCTCCTCCACTAAATCTCTTAGATGTTTCACCTACTCAATCTCGTCTACTGGGTTTGGGTACATCCCAATCTTCTTTTTACGATTCTTCCCTTTTTGCCCCTGCGGTTTATCTTGGGGGTCTTGGATTGGATTTGGAAACACTTGTGGTGTTTTCAGAGGCTCTTTATGATTTTCTCTTATTCGGTTTTCATTTGGTTCCATGTTACGGTTTTCTTTGTCGGTCTTTCCCTTTGTGGTATTGGTTCTAGTCTCCATTGTCTCGACTGAATCTGAATCATCCTCGAGGTCATTCATATACACGGGGTCATCTCCTGTTCCTATGTTTGTTTTGGAACTTGGCTTTGAATTTTCCGTATTCTGCGACTTCTTCCTTCGTGTCTTCTTTTTCTTTGCTTGGATAACTGACGCGGTATCTCTCTCTTCGAGGATATGTCCTGGCCCTTGAAGCATGGACCGTGTAATCGCATAAGCGGGTGCGACGGGTGGTATTGGCGATGTCACACTAGCAATTTCGACCAAATTCAGGGGTGTGATTTTAGGCGCATTTGGGTTATAGGGGCATCGGGCAATCAAGTGATCTATGCCACAACGATTACATGTGAGTATTGGCATTGCAGACGTGCTCCCTTGATTCATTTGCATCTGTGCAGCATTCTTTTGCAGCCTAATAGGGCACTCCGCTGCCCGATGTGGTCCACCACACTCGTAGCATTGAAGAGGTGGCCTCCTAGCCTGGGTGTTGATATTTTGACCTCTGGATGCAAGAGCAGCAGCTTGATAAACCGGCTTGACTTGCCCCCAACAATCTTCCATGTAGTATATAGGACACTCTTCCAATGTATCAAGTCCATAGGCAATACTAGTGTCTATTTCCTCCTCACAACTATCTGCATAAGCAGTTGATGGCTCGCAACCCACTTGGTTCATAGGGGCGACTCTTGGATGCGGGGGCTGCGGTCCTAGCACAGGAGGTGGTAACGGTGTAGCTTGTACAAAATTTTGAGATCTAGGGACCATGTGTTGCGGTAGTTGCTCAACAGGTGGAGTAGGCATCAATACAGGAGCTCGAGGCGCATCCGTCCAGGCTACAGGTGGTCTATTTGCCATCATACGTTTGATCATTAAACAATCCTTAGCTTGGTGACCATACCTACCACATGCGTTGCAAGTTCCATTAAATTTTACTCTAAACGTAGGGCACTCACTAGTGCTATGTGGACCTAAGCAAATGGAACACCATTGTTGCTCCCTTCTTGGATACATGTGACTATTTTGAGGGGGTCGATTATCCTTAAGAGACTCTTGGATTGCCTTGGTGAGGTCTGTCAAGAATGTCTCAAATACCTTTGGCTCATTGGCAATGGGCTTTGCAGTCATGGGTTCATACTCAATGGCTTGTGAGCTAGTGGATCTCGTGTCAGTAGACACCCTCATGCCTGCTATCATCAAGTTGTCCTCTAATTGGATTGCATTGGCAGTGACATCTTCCCAGGTTGTGATACCTCTAATCACTAGTCCATTATAGATTCCTTCATTCCTCAACCCTCGAATGAATCGATCAAGCAGTTGGTTATTGTTGAAGCGCTCATTTACAGGGCAACGAGAGTTTAAGTGCTTTAGACGACTAATGAAGTCCCTTACTGACTCTCCTTCCTTACGTTCGGCCTTCTATAGCTAAGATGCTACACCCCAAAGCACACCTTCTCGTATGTACTCCTTTAGAAACAACCTTCGAAGGGTAGGGTAGATTGTTTTCTCGTCCACCCTTAGGGTCCTATACCAATCTCCAGCCTTCCCACTTAATGTCAAGCTTAAGGCATTGCACTTATGTAGTTCGTTGCGTTCCCCTAAGGAATCACATACTTGTTCAAACACTTCAATGTGTTTTCTAGCATCTTCGTCCCCATTAAATTTTTGCGTGAGTTTGGCAATTTGTACTGCCTTACTTCTAGGCTCTCTATCAGATGCATGACGCATATTTTCCGCGATAGATCGACCTATGGTTTGAGCAAACGCTGCCAAGTCACCTATGTGAGGAGGTAGGGCCGGTGGAGGTACTCTTGGAATCATATGTGGGAGAGGAACGGGTACCGGTCTTGGCATATGTGTAGATGATGCAGGATATGGAACATAACCGGGCATAGGTCCACTCGGATAAGAGCTAGGGAGCGGCACTCGAGGGGCATAAGCAAGTGGTACAATTGGAGGTGTGGGGGCCATGTGTGCATAAGGGGATAGAGGCACATACGGTCGAGGCCCCATATTAGGTACTACGACACTAGGTAGTGGCACTGCGCTAACCGTAGATGTCATCGGTACATTCTCTGTCAGGCTTATCCCTGGAGTGAGCACTATGTTTTCCTTGATAGAGGGTTGAGCCAAGTTAGGGAAGCTAAAGTTTTCGCTCGGAGGCTCAGATTGCATAGAGACCCCAGGTGAAATGACGTAAGATGGGTCCATGGGGCTCATTAGAGGAGTCTCCATTTGTGATAGAGTAGGCTGTTGAGCCTTGCTCGTATCCAGAAATCTCATGGGGCCAGTTGAGAGTATATTTACCCCTCGGTTTTGCCTTTCTGATTGAATAATGCCATGGATAACATTACAGATCATTTTCTGTTGATCTTCGATGCTCGTGGCACTAGAGGTGGATTGTACAATCTCTATCCATCCTACATGGTAGGCGTGGCCAGAGTGTAGATCCGTCAACACCTCAGTGTGGAGGTCGTATGTCCAATGATCATTAATGAACAATCCTTCTAGAGTCGACGTGTTAACGGTTTCTTGTGAGGTAGAAGCAATGTTGCTCCCCGTGGTTTTACTTGTCACCAACGGTACTCTAGAGGGAACTTCTGAAGGAGGCAGCTCAACAGGGCCTTCTTGGTAAGAAGTTGGCAGGATATCCACATGGACACTCTTTGGGGGTGTGGGGTCCACGTGCGATGTGAAAGGAGAGTCCACCTCCCCACCCCCTTCGTGTGCTTCATTTGCATCAGGTTCCGAGCGAGTAGCTCTACCTAATGTTTCCATGAAACGGCTAAACATACTAGTACTAGGCTGTGGAGCTTCGGGAGGTGCATGGCCTTCTCTCTCAGTGTTTTGGGTAGGGTATGCTTCCATGATTTCTGAGTCGGAGGAGGAATTACTAGCGGCTATTTTAGGGTCTTGGGTGGTGCTACCTTGTGTCCCCGCTGAGGGTCTAGAGCTTATCGTGGATGGGTAATGGGTGTCCGTATGAACAGAGGAACCCTCAATATGCTCGTGTTCTAGCACCCGCCCAGAGTGTAAGTGCATGTGCTTCTGATACCCTAAGGTGTCAAAAAGCTGCTCTAGGAGGCCTTGTGACTAGTTTTTAGCGTGTTTTTTGTTTGTTTTTTTGCTAGATTTTTTAGAGCGTGTCGTGGAATGGGCCGTGTGATAGCTCGAAACGAGCGTATCGGTCAGAGGGTCGTGCCGTGCTTTACAGCCCTCCGTTTGGTCACTCTATGCCCTCGGAATCCCTAAAACTGTCAATTTCCAGTAGGGAACTAGGCCCAAACTAGAAAGTCTAAGGGTGCAAGTGGGAAGAGAAAGGAGGAGAGTGGAGGACTTGTCCCACATGCTCTCATTCTCTCTTGAGGGAGTAGGGTATATATATAAGAGTGAGTCTAGTATATATCATAAGACTGAGGACTGGGGCAGATAACGCAGATATGCAGAAATTGCAGAAAACGCAGATATGCAGAAATTTCAGAAAACGCAGAAATTGAAAAAAAAACACAAGAAATGCAGAAATTGCAGAAATTGAAAACGCCGAACTTGAAAATGCAGAAATTGCAGAAATTGAAAAAACGCAGACAATAGCAGAAATTGAAACTTGACAGCAAATGCAGAAAACGCAAAAACAGAAATCTCCACACACTCCTTCCCTGCCTTTCCTATGATAGAAATTGCACCACAAGGAAGCGTAAAGTGCTAACCGAGCTTAGTGTAGGGCATATCCCCGGCAGCGGCGCCAAAAATGTGCGCTCCTTGCCGCACTGTCGAAGCAAGGGACTTGCCAATACACCGTGTGCGAGCCACAAACGGCTCCAAGCACACAACAAGCCTAAACTAGCAAGCTCAAGGAAACAAAGGGTGTGGCACTCACCGCTCTACGCTCGTCTTCGTGGTGGATTCCTCGCCGCGATGAAGAAGAAGCTGCAGTCGTGCCGCGCTCAACCGCTTCGCCGCCGTCGTGCCTTCGTAATGCTCGATCGCACACACACTCTCCCTCTCTCTCTCTCTCACACACACACACACACAAGGAGGTGAAGAAGAAGAAGAAGATGGAGATGGAGCAAGAGCACTCTTCTATTGCACAAATGAGAGAATGAGTAAAAATTAGGTTTAGTTGGCTTTTATAGGAGCTCACCCCATTCACACTTGGGTGCCCATGCTTAGCCAACTAATCCCTTCAATGTCCCAGTTAGAGTGCGCCTCTCATCGACGATCACTCTTACCCTTTTCCTTATTGGTCCGACAAGCCCGGTACCTGACTCTACCAAATACATAATACGCGTCCATCGTAGGTGATGGGTGTCCGTGAACCGTGAGGGTTAACAGACTTGAAATTTTCACCCCATACTCTCCTTGATGTGCTGATCACAGTGGTGTGCTCATAGGTTGGTTTGGAGTCCTAAATCAAGCTGGAGACATCCTACACGTAGGATGTCTAACTACTCAGATTTTGTCCAAACTTGATTCCAAGATTCTCCTAGTGCTTAGCAACACAATGGTATGCTTAGAATTGAATTTGGATGCCAATAGGTCAAGATTTGGGCTGCATAAGCTTCTAGTGCACTCCAAGAGTAGGATGTCTGACAATTCTTGTCTTTGCTTGGTAAATGGGCCAAACAAGGTCCAAATTCACTTTTGAAAAAAGTTCTGGAATCCTTGAGACACTTAGGAACTCCCTATATGGCCAAAGTAGAATTTTGACCACTTTATGACCCTAGAGACATCCTACGCGTAGGATGTCTTTTTGCTCTGTTTCAGCTCAAACTTGCAATGTAGCTTCCCCTTGATGTGCTAAACTCACAGCTATTTTTGCTTTTTGATTCTGACACCTATAGGTTGGTCAAATGATCAAGAATCTGTTCCAAAAGCCTGATGTCTGTTCTGATGAATTCCCAAGTCAAATCAACTCCAAATTGGACCAAATTTGCTTAGGAGACTTATCTAAGGCTATATGACAGCATGGTATGGTCACAGGAGAATTTTGGTCTCAGAATCATGCCTTAAACATCCTACACGTAGGATGTCTAACTGCTCAGAATTGCCCCAAATTTGAACCACAGACTCTCCTTAAGGTGTTGATCACTGTGGTATGCTCAGAGGTTGATTTGGAGTGCTAAATCATGGTGAAGACATCCTACGCGTAGGATATCTAAGTGCTTAGAATTGCCCCAAACTTGAGCCACAGCTTCCCCTTGATATCAGCAACCCAATGCTATGCTTAGATTTTAATTTGGATGTCAAAAGACCCCAAAACTAGCTGTTCTAGCCTTTTTTTTCTTTAAAAAAAAGCGTTAGAGTCTGCTTAAAACCCAATTTTCTCACCCAAATGAGATGAAAACTCTCACATGCACTCAAAACATCATGTATAACATGCACATGAAGTCACCCTATGGTTTGGTCTCAAAAATTATGCCTTCGGCACAATTTGGGTAGGATGTCTGGCAATTTTTGTCTTTTGGTCTTATCCTGTCAAGATATGGTCAAGTTCCCCTTTCCATGTGAAAATAGGGTAAAACCTACCTTCTGAACACACTGGGCAACTCAGAATTTCAAAATTTCCACCAGATCACCCTGTAGACATCCTACGCGTAGGATGTCTTTTTTCTCAGAATGGACTTCTGTTTCTACCCAAGGTGCTTCTTGATGCATATAACAAGAATATGTGATCACAACAAATTTTGTATGTCAAAATTGCTCAGAATCACCACTTTTGGGAAAATATTTCTCTGAAAGAGTAACATCCCCTTAACTCTCAGTCTATATGTCCAAATGACATGAGCTTTGGTGTGTGTGTCCAACACAACATGCAGAATATGGGTATGATGTCAAAACTTGATTTTTACTTCCAGAATCACTCTCTAGACATCCTACGCGTAGGATGTCTACTGATGAAATTTTTGGCAGAATTCATCCACACGCATCCCCAAGTCTTGAGTACTACTTTTCAAGCATTCCTACCAGTTTTTATGCAAAATTGTGCTCAGAATCTTAAGTTTCTTGTTTTCACATTTTTGACACTCCGTCTTTGGTCTTTTGGGTGTTAAGAGTTGGTCAAAACTCTAGTTTCAATGTATACTTAGGGTAAAACCCCCCCTTCTGGACACACTGGTGCAGTCAGAATTTTCAAATTTGATCTCCAGAACCCCCTTGAGACATCCTACGCGTAGGATGTCTATGTTTACAGAATTGCAGGTTTTCTTCACAAAACCCTTGCAAATGCTCTTTTATATACACAGCATCAGTCAATCATACAAAAATATCCACAAAAGCTTGTTTAATGCATTTTTACCCTCAAAAGCACACTTTTTCATGATTTCAAATGCAATCGAGCACTTTAGAAAATACTTCAGTGTTGAATAGCTCTAGATCAGAATCGGATCACTTACCTAAAGCTACTCCTACAAATCATATGGGGTTTTGCATCTATGAGTAGAAAAACGCTTCACTACCACACACGGACTATTTAACGCTTTTATCACCTCACAAATCACTCGACCACCAACAACTACTCTAATCCACAGATCCTCACTAAACCTATCTAGTCGCAGACCCTTGGCAAGACACACGCTTCCTGGCTATCCGCTTGATCGCGGAATATCCTCTTCCGGATCCACTTAATAAAAACTCTTTCTTTAGCCAAAACTAAATCAAGCAACATCACATGAGTGTTAGTAGGAAACCTACTCAGGTCCTTGTGTCCCCGGCAATGGCGCCAATGTTGCGGGAGCGACTCGCACACCCATGAAGTGCATGCAAACACTACCTAGATCAACATAATGTCAATCAAGGACACAGATGACACGATAGGCACACGTAGGAAATCTCTTTAGCTTGTCAGGCTAAGACCATCCTACACATACAACACTCTGGAAGGCAAACTATACCACAATCAAGAACCTCACTGCTCTCAACTACACCACCTAGCCACATACACACATACGGAAGATAACTCACCTAATCATGCCAGATTCGTACGAAACTTAAGGAACACCATCCCCTCACTAGGATACACCTGTCCCTAAGCTTCTACACTCAAAACCCTCACTCTAAACATATCTGCGGAAAACGCGTAGGATGACAGAGCAAAATTTAAAAGTGCCCGAAATTGAAATTTATGAGTACCTATGTGTAGCTTATGTCGCCATGATTCTATAGACTACTAGCACGCAAAAAACAGACATCGTTTGATACACTTACGGCCACAAATAGCTCGTAGATGCGTCGGTGTGTGCGCTTCGTCTCACGTGGAATGCTTGGCGTTGTCGCCTAGCTCTCCTCGAGCCTACAGCAACGGTGCAGTCGGATCTCCAATGTGTTGAGCGAGCCGGGCGTAGCTAGAGGATAAAGGTCACGCTCACTCTCTTTTTCTCTCACACACAGTAGACGGCAGCACTAAAGTTTTTATTATGATTAAAGTCTCTCTCTTTACAAAATGACCTAGGTACCTTATATACTAAGGCTACCTTAGGTTTAACCAAAAATGGGGTTGAAAGGGTCAAATGGCTTTGTATTTACAATCTGGAAGTGCCATTGCACCCCGGCTTCTGAAACTAGAATAACTACTCATTACAAATTATGACGTTTATAGCCATAATCCGCAGCATTTCATAACTCGTAAAAGATAAGACTTTGGTACGAAACTTGAGTTATGTTGTGTTGTTGACCCAGCGGTCAACAACGTTTGAGAGCTCTATCTTGCTCCAACTTGTAATCTTCGCTATTGTAGCTACGGTAATCCAAATTCAGATTCATTTATTGCATTGTGTTCCTCTTACTTTGCTCTTCCATTCAAGTGTAATCATTCAAGATTCGGTGTAGGTGTTCAACAACGAGTTTGAGACCTTAAATCGTTGTTTTCATTGTTTAAACGCGTATTTTATGTTGTTTTGACCCTAGAAGAGGCTTCAGGGACCCTAAAACGACTCTTTGGGATCACCTGTTCACTGTTTTTGCTGACTTTGGGTCGCAATCTTTTTACCTCTCTAGAATGTTGTGACAGTGATAGGACAAATTCTAAATAGTCCCCTGTAGCTCCCCTTCAAGTTTCGTGCGACTCTCACATGATTTGCATGGTAAACGGGCCTGATGATTGTAGAGCTGTGTAGAAGGACATAGGCAGGTTACTTGGCTTTAGTGCGTATGTTTTGCTTGCAGAGTTAGTAGTTGCATCTCATCGAGTTCACTTCATTAGTAATGACACCCTAGTGAGTTTCCATGCCTCATCCTGGTCGCTTTCCTTGTATTGATATTTTATGTTGATGCGTGAAAGCTATGCTATGGACGTCCATCGCGGCGACCCGCAAACACCACTTGTGCTGGTTTTGTGGATATTGTCTTCTCGCTTTGGTTATCCTTAGGGACATCCTCTTCGTTGAAAATTTTGCAATTGTCTTCTAGGTCAATAGCATCAAACACACACGCTTCTGGTTGTATGCTTTTTAGTATAGAGTATAGCATGAAGTTCTTTGTTTAGCAGTCCCTCCAAAAACAAAGATACAAGTCGTTCTTCTGCAGATATCTCCATCTCTGGGCATCTGGCAATGTATTGTTTCATTTGAGTTACATAATCCCTAACAGACTCACCATGTTTCTGTTTAAAGCTGTAGATTTGAGCTACCGTATTATGTTTGATCCCCGTCTTGGAACAAGCAGCTACAAATCCTTGAGCTAATGTGTTCGAGTCCATGATTGACCTTGGTGGAATGTTTTGGAACCATGTCAATGCTTTTCCTTCTAATGTTATTCCAAACCCCTCGAATTGAGTATGGAAATTGAATATACGCTCTGCTCTTAGCACTTGCTTAAAGCTTGCTAAGTGGTCGTATGGATCCCCTGATCCACTGTATTTTCTGACCCATTTTTGAAAATCAGCTGGTCTGACGCGTCTGTTTGGTTCAACTTACTCCAGGTCTTCTGGGAGTTGATCCTGTTCCGAGTCCTTCAAACCAGTCTGTTGGTAATAGTGACTCAAGTAGCCCTGGACTGGCCTTAGTGTCACTCGGTTTTCTACGTGATGAGGTGGTTTCTGGTTTCTTTAGATTACTCTCAGATGATCTCTCACGGTTTTCATCTCTTGGAATTGTTTCTGGTCCTTGCCCCAATATCCAATCCCGTATGGAATACCCTTGGTATTTGGTTTGTTCTACCTCCTCGAAAGTCATCATAACAAAGTTGTTGTTATAACAATCCTTAAACATGTAGTTTGGTAGGTCTTCTGATCCCTTATCTTTGATCTTGAAGATATAGATGATCTTCATGGCCGTTAATTATCTTGGTTTAGCATGAGAAGTCCATGTTTCTATCTTCCCAACAATAGACTCCGATCCTAGGATTATCCGTACTAAGCCGTTTCAAAGGCTTCAAATCTACTTGAACGTATCCCTCGAATTCTAAATTTGGTGGTCCTTCTTTTGCTGACATGTCCGGGATTATGGTGTTTACTTCTAACCCCCATTTGTCTATCACGTCAGGGTTTTCGACTGGTAACTATTGAGTTCCGTTTTCATCCATGTACATTTTTCCTTGTTTGTTTACCCTAACCTCTTCTTCAACCTCAATACCATGGTCATCAATACGAATAGCATACTCCTTGTTAGGGTCCAAGTAAACCTGGGCTCCATGACGGTTAGTCTTGTAAAAAGATAGTATATGCTTATAGCGCACTGTCCTTCTGGTTTTCGAGTGAGTCGAGTAAGAAGACATTTCAGATGTTGAATCTAAAAAAGTGTATGATACTTCTTCAGGAATTGTGTGCAATGAATTGCCTTGATTAACGCTTTCTTTGGTAGATACTCTATTGGAGGTTTCTCCGAGTATGCTCTGATTTCCTAGTACCCGACCAGATCTAAGGTTCATAGACTTATGAAGCCCTGGATAGAGTACTCACCTTTGGATTGACTTGTCGTCAATTTCCACCTGATTCAATTGCAACTTTCTGTCAAGCCACTAATTCCTTGTCTGCAACCTGATTCCTGTACAAATTTGATCAAGTTAGCTATTCTTTTATAAGGACAGTAGAGTTTTTTCTATTCTCGTGATTGATATCTGTGTATCACTTTCTTTCAACAAATACTACCTGTTGTACCAAAAGGTAGTCGTACAGACATTGTAAATGCTTTGTCGTGTCATTCTCACATATGGAAATATACGAAGATACAGAGGCTTACTAGAAATATGTGTATACTTGATTGCGGTTCAAATCCACTTCAACAATGTTTTTTGCATTGTATGTTGCAATGTCAATACTGAAAACACTCAAGCGGAGTGTTACTACACTCCAAACATTGTATTCAAGGAAGTATTACAACTAGTGAACTCATAACAATAAGTTCAAATTGACAGTGTGGCTCTCACTTAAAGTCAGACACACTTGATGTTAAATTTTATTAATATCTCTTAGATCAAAGTATTGCACACAGATGGATCCTCGACGCAGTATCTCCTATGTAGTGGGTCACATCACTGAATTCATTCGAGGTATTTATCTTCTTTTTTAAATTAGTTTATTAACTTGACCTATTATTTTCTTGAGAAGATTGGCTTATACATTGACTTACTCTGTTGAAGATCCACCACAATGGAGGGGAAGAGTTCCTGCTATGTTTTTGGTGATCTTATTTGATACAACTCATATTATATTGTAAGAGTTTTTATATATGGTATATTGGTAGTTTTAAGCTTAGGTAGAGATATGTCTATGGAAGTTCTTGGATACTACCATGTTGCCTTTTCTTCGGACCACGAGCATCGTCAAATTCAAGTTAATATTTGGTTTGTGAGTGATGAGAGGCTAGTCAATGCACGACAGTGGGGGTTGCTGGAGACTGCACTACACCATATCGATTGAGGATATTTACTCAATTTGAAATACCACCCTGTATTTTGCAAAATGTATACAGCATAGGTCCTTGGACTTATAGAATTCCTAATGTGGTCTCTCAAAGGCTACACTTTGAATAATTGTTTTGTATCGTCTCTACTACATTCAAAATATTCAAATAATCTTTGTGAAGTTGTGAATATGAAAGTCTTTTGAATTGCTTTCATTCCTCTCTCTCTCTCTCTCTCTCTCTCTCTCTCTCTCTCTCTCATCCTTCACTAAAACAAAAGAAAGAAGGACATGATTCTCTACGGCATGATGGTTAAAGTCTTCTTTATTCTATTTCATCTTTGTTCCTCTTAAACTTCTAAATCTGTGCTATTAGAGCAGATAAAAAATGGCACGATACATCATGGTTTTGTACATCCTCAATGTTATACCTACTTATATTAGAAGTATGTAAATTTAAAATCTTATCTTTGACACTTACTTTTACTATGAATGAGAACTTTGTGGCCTTTATCTTGTATGTTTACACGTGTTACATTTATCTAGATCCTCCATTGTGGAGGGGTCCTGCACATGCTGAGGATATTGTTCGTATTATCGAGGATTTTGAGATCCTTCGGTGCGTATAGCTTGAACTTGAATCCATATGACGTTAAATGTGTTGTTACTTTTTATGTCTGAATGGTTGGTTGTTATCTTCATTGCAGGCTTCAATATTATTGCAGACATTCTATCTTGGCATTATATGAAGCACAATATTTTAGAAGTATTATAGGTTATTCTCACATAGAGTTTGATATAGATGATATGCGAATCACTGTACGAGAGTTAGGTATGCAACGGCCTCTCAATTGCAACTTTTCATACGGTCCCTATAGAGTGAATGAATGGATGTTCAGAATCTATTCTTTGGGTGAATCACCTCGACGCCTTGGTCGCAATGTTCAACGTGTCAGACCTTGGATCTTGAGAGTTCCAAGTAGAGTGTGTCGTAAGCTCAACTTCTCTAGATGATCGAACACTTTGATCCATTGTCTATGCATTCTAAGTACCATATCTTTTTAGTTATTGTTGGCTTATTGGAGAGAGAGAGAGAGAGAGAGAGAGAGAGAAATTTGCGAATTGCTAATGTAGGTTAACATGGGTCATGGTGTATTGGCTATTCTCCCAACACATATAAGGATGATTATATATTTGAAAGTTAAGGAAGAGTATATTTGTCAAGGATATGGTACATGGTGTTTGTGGCATCATTGGGTGTATTCATATGCTGATGGGTGGTATGGAAATTGTGGACGCTTAAGCATTTCACTATGCAAAGTGTCACAAATATTGAGTGAAATAAAATTGATGAGAGTCCTACAAGAACTACATATGGTTGATATTTATTATGTCAATGTTTGTGATTGTGATATTCAGTTGCGAAAGATATATCACAATCACAGATCTTACATTTCAAATGAAGAATTTGAAATTTTGAAATTAATTGTGAAGTTTATCAATGGGGTATATTGGAGCAATCCTCAATCGTCCAATTATAGAGTAGAATATGAGTCGTTGTAAACAAAAACATTGAGGTTGTTGTAAAGACTTTGACCTAATGAACCTCTTGACACTTTTTGGCATGACAATTATTAATTGAAGTGTTCGTATTGGGCTTATACTTTTTTAAAGTGTTTAAGTGGCCATCTCTCTCTCTCTCTCTCTCTCTCTCTCTCTCATTTTAAGCTTTGAGTACTAATGTTGTCTTCTTTTCTTGCAGCCAATTAAATGGCCCACGAAATTGTGAATATTTTTTCAAGTGTAAAAAATCTTATTGTTGATGCCTTTGAAGAAAATTTGTTACCTGTTGAACGAGGATGGCAATGGGCATGGGAAGTGATCGAGAAAAAATACACTATTCAGGGGTCATATGTAGATGAAGAGTTGGACACGATTTACATCAAGTTGCTTGATCCCTATTTATTTCCCAACATTAGGTTCATGCTCTTAAAGAAAGAGCTTGGGTTGATTCGTCATTATAAGATTTACTTGAGCTAGGTTCAAAACTTAGACTTGAGAGAAGTTTGTAGAGCTCCAGCTCAATATCTTGATCCTGTTGTAAACCTTTTTTTTGAAATATGTCGCTTTAGTCATGTACTTTTATGTTATCTATCTCTCTCCTCTCTCTCTCTCTCTCTCTCTCTCTCTCTCTCTCTCTCTCTCTCTCGCTCTGTGTGTGTGTGTGTGCAAAAGGGGTTAAATGTACCAGGAGAAGTCTAAAGAAACCAAACACTAAAAGTGTCGATCGTGTGTATGTCATGGAGAGATGTATAAACATGCGCACACACACACACACACACACACACATACAAAGTGAGGTGGTAAGAGCGAGCGAGGTCCGCCGGTAGACGGGACGCGCGAGCTAGTTCATGCTGAAGGCCCGGGGAGGGAGGGGGGCATCTCCATCTCATTAGAAGTTGAGACTGAATCTGGCTGCTGACGAGGGTGTGTGGGGTGAGAGGGGCATGCCGTCAGGAAGTTGGCATAGCCTAATTTTTTTTATACCTTGGAATCTTTGAAGAAATGCAATTTTTTAAAGAGGAGCCAGTATGAAGTTATGAACCAATAAACAAATAATCATTAGGGGGTACCAAATCAAAAAATTGATCATTAGTTGCATAAGTAAAAGGGAAGGGTCAGAGATTGAAGGGTACTAGTCCGATTCTATCTCACACACACAGGGCTTGGCATGCTCTCTCTCTCTCTCTCTCTCTCTCTCTCTCTCTCTCTACCTCTGCCACGAGAGGGTTGGGGAGGAAGGTGGGGTATGGATCGGTGAGGTGTGGCCGTGGGTAGATCATTGCTCTCTCTCTCTCTCTCTCTCTCTCTCTCTCTCTCTCTCTCTCTCTCTCTCAACCGAGCAGATTGCTAAATGACACATCAATTTTAGAGGGGATCTATGGCTGAAAATCGTCGTCGCGTGTCGATGAAGATCACAACCGTTGATCTCGAATGTGAACTAGATGTAAACTAAGTGTAAACTTGGGCAAACGTGAACTCGTTGTGAACTATATGTGAACTCTACAAGGTATGTGCACTGCATTTGGGTGGTGTGAACTTAGTGTAAACTCGATGTGAACTATGATTGCGAGCGTACCGAAACGACTTAATATAATGCTATCTTTTTCCTTGCATAGCAAAACATGTGGGTCAGCGTAGTGGTAATACATATATCCTATGATGGGAGGTTCATGAGGTCAATCCCTGCCCAATCCATGTCTTTTCTTCCAAATGGATCGGAAGGTCAACGGTCAACAATGATCTAGGATAAAGGTGTCAAATAGTGTCGAGGTGCCGCGCTCTCTCTCTTTTTTTCTCTCTCTGTGTCACACGGGGGATTTTGAAGGGGGATCTCCTTATGATTTGATTTCTAAAAAAATCACCAAGTAGCGACTAAGTGTCATTGCAGCAGGAATAATTAGCTAATCCGTGCATGTCAGCCAGCAGGTTTTTTCAGGGGGGTAAAGAACTTTGGGTAACACATTCTTGTAATCAGACAAGGACAGGTGCATTCAAGGTGTCAGTGCCAGATCAATTAATGATTTCGTTAGCTAAGCTTTATCAACTAGACCAGTACATCGCCATAAGAGTTCCTGCAGGATTCAGTAGACAACGCTGGTAGGACATTTGTTTCAGTTGCGGTTTAGTGTGCTGAGGTGCATCCACACAGAGGGAACATTAGTCAAGGCTGGTAAGAAGGCGAACCCACTGTATGCTGTCGTCGGTTCCCACCCTATGCCAGGGCAAATGGTGGTCTTTGCCCATTTGTTATCCTTTGCACTGTAGATTATCATTTGAGTGCTCTTCAATTGAATAAAGAAGACCCCAAATATAGCTTGGCAGCTCATGATATTATAAGCCTGAAAGCCCCGTAATACTGCAGGTGGTGCATAGCTGATCTGTACCCAATTTTCTTTCGGCCCTTCAAGTGTCCAGAGGCTGATGGCAGGCTTCTTTGCTGGACTTATGCATGTCGCCATTGCAAATAACTGATCATTGGACTTCATTAGATACAAGCTGCAGCACTCCATGGGAAATTTAATGCGACGGTTTAAACGACGGAGAGTGCTCACAGAGAAGGATAATACTTCATGAGGAACCTCAAGATTGCTAGATTCAGGTGACATCGTGAAATAGCAAGTGTCCTGTAAGATCACAACGCTGAAACCCATCGTGTACTTCACCTGATTACTAGTCAAACATTTCCATCCTTTGCAAAGGGAGTTGATCTGCACCTTCCCTCTTCCTTGGTGACGTATTAAAACCACTGCTTCACTGGACATTGCAGAAAGTAACATTGAAAAGCCCTCAGCTGAAGTAGGTGGTCCTGGCAGTTTTACTTCTCCTTCTCCTCTAAGGACATTCCTTATCAAAATCTCTAGCTTTTGGTCTTTGATTGTCCTCACAATGCACATGAATTGGTGGTTGGAACATACACACTCCACCTGTTCAGGAATCTTACGTAAATGCAAGGATCTAATGCATACCCATTTCTGAGCTGATGCTTGGTAGGCCCAAGCCTTTGTCAGATTGAATCCTCGATGGTACAAGAAGTACCAAGGTTCGAATGTACTGTACACTTTATCCAACACTGCAGTGCCCAAGTGTTCCTTGACTTTTTTTGAGACAAGCTGAAGCTTTACTGCATGTGCAATGATAGGAATTGCCATGAAATAGATTCTGAGTTGCAACTCCTCTGGTAGACGATTGAGAAGTGGATCATCATCATTTGAGTTTGAGTGTTCAACCTGTTTAACCAAGAAACAGGTGTTTTAACCAAGAAACAGCTGTGCATTCTGTCTCGAAAGAAGAGGCTTGCCTCCATGATACACATAAATAGCTGAAACATGACCTCAAAGAAACCTGTCTAACAAAGCTACTCCGTCAGTCAACCGACGTATAGCTCAGCAAGTGCCACACACACATTAATATTAGCTTCCCAATTTCCAACACCTCTGATAAATTACGTCGGGTGCAAATAGTGACGATCATCCTGGGAACCCTTGGCCAAGGATGTGCATACTGTTAAGTTATCAACCCATAATGTTGCCATGGAGGCTGTCAATGCCAGTTCTTCTCCCTCCATCTCTGGTAATTTCTGCATTTGGCGGCCTGCGCTTTACTGCAGCTGTCATCAAATCTGAAGAAGCTGGTGCCTCCAAAATCAAGCGAAGCAGATGCTGCTGGCTTGAGATCTACGGCTACGGTTAGAGCTACTTGCAACTGCGACACGCTTTTCCTGTGCTAATATATACTCCGCTGGCAAGCTTTCAACACTTTAAACCAACTTCATGACTACAGCTTTACCCTGGCCAACAAGAACATGGAGATCGAACCTACTGTTGTGAATGGCAGTAATAGTGCCATTTGTTTAATCTGAACTTGCATTCCTCAAACTCATAGCCAGGCTGGACATGGGCACAAACTGACAAAAGGAGTCTACGACAATGTGCCATGCTTGCGAACTGCAGTGACCGGACTTTGACAAACAGAAAACCTTTTTGCTCATTGTCAAGATACTCTGTAAATAACAAAATGCGGTTTTGACCGGTGCTTATACAAATCGACGGGACTTACTTTGTCAGGCAGAAAACCTCCTTGCCCACTGTCAGGATGCTCTGTAACTAAGCAACTGCAGGCCGCACTCCGCTGCACATCCATTTCACCTCCATTCTGCTCTTAGAACAAAAGAATCAATTTTCAGAGGTTCTGCCAGTATGATTTTCTTTGATGCCAACATCTCGGTATCAACTCAAACCTTGTAATTCATATAACGCAGAGCAATGTGCAGTAATTTAATGGATCCCATGGCCAGCTATTTCTACCTTCAGGCATTCAGAATCTTTCGGACATTTGACCGCAGACATGATTGGGTTTTGCTGACTGATGTGGACCACAGTTTTCGTCTGTGTATTTAGAACTGAAGTACTCAAACCTTTTAGAAGATGACTGGCTGAAGAACTTGTAAAGTCTGTGCTAATGGCTTTGCCAGCTTCTGGGAGGAACACTTGATAATGACTTTCGGTTGCGTTCTGCTTGAGAGATGAATCTGGAATATCAAGTCTACCACAACCAAATGCCTTCTGCTCCTCTGTTGCACAGGCCTTCTGCCCTTGGTAGTTATGTTCCTTAATCTTCTCTGGTTCAGTACCGTCATTCTGCTTACCAAGTTCATCCAGTGGGGCATGAATCTCGTCCTCTCCTTTCTTTAAAGCATCTTGTCTGGTAATTCTCAGTTTCTCTTGTGCGAGAGCTTTGTCGGATGTGATCTCCTGCAGTTTGCTTCTCTCGACAGTGTGATTTTGAGCAATGGCTTTGCCTGATGTGATCTCCTGCAGCTTGCTTCTCTCCACAGTGTAATATTGAGCAACGGCTTCATCCTCTTTCGGAGAATCTGCATCAAGTTCATGCAGTGGGGCATCTCCTCCTTTCTTCAAAGCATTTTGTTTGGAGATTCTCAGTTTCTCTTCTCCGAGAGCTTTGTTGGATGTGATCTCCTGCAGCTTGCTTCTCTTGACAGTGTGATATTGAGCAATGGCTTCGCCTGATGTGACCTCCTGCAGCTTGCTTCTCTCCACATTGTAATATTTAGCAAGGACTTCATCCTCTGTCGGAGAATCTGCATCAAGTTCATGCAGTGGGGCATCTCCTCCTTTCTTCAAAGCATCTTGTTTGGAGATACTCAGTTTCCCTTGTGCGAGAGCTTTGTTGGATGTGATCTCCTGCAGCTTGCTTCTCTCGACAGTGTGATATTCAGCAATGGCTTCACCTGATGTGACCTCCTGCAGCTTGCTTCTCTCCACAGTGTAATATTGGGCAAGGACTTCATCCTCTGTTGGAGAATCTGCATCAAGTTCATGCAGTGGGGCATCTCCTCCTTTCTTCAAAGAATCTTGTAAGGAGATTCTCAATTTCTCTTGTGCGAGAGCTTTGTTGGATGTGATCTCCTGCAGCTTGCTTCTCTCGACAGTGTGATATTGAGCAATGGCTTCGCCTGATGTGACCTCCTGCAGCTTGCTTCTCTTTTCATCCTCTGTCGGAGAATCTCCGTCTGTCGATTCTGCCACTCCCATTTTGTCTTGATCTGTGTTCGCTTCGACAGTACTTACCGCCAATGATGAAGCTTCAACATCTATCACAGCCATTCCGCTCGTTTTGCACCCCATTCACAAGGAGCTTTTGACGTTTTGATAGGGTAGCGGAGCCAGATTAGAGGCGCCCAAATTGGGACCTGAGTCAAAGCCTAAAAATGAGCCAGAATGAAAATTTATCACCACAGGCATGCAGTCCATGTGTTTCTCTACACGTGGGACTAACCTGGTGTTGTGGCAAAGCCATATAGGGGGCCAAATTACTGGTTTTTGGTAATCCTTTGTTAAAAAAAAGGGTCGAGTGAAGGGATGGACCCTACCCCCTCGGGTTCACCTTGCGTGGACGAGAGCTGACTTTGTACGGGACCAATTAAAACGCGATAGTGAATCGGAGCAGGGATGCCACCTCACCCAAGGAGGAGGACTATGTATTCATAGTGAATCATTCGAGTGCCAGTGTACGTAGCAAGCTTCCAGTTCCATCTCACTGCAATTGTTGCTTACTATCCTACGTGTGCTCCTCATTATTGTCTTGCGTCGCCTTCAACCTCTAGCTATAGTGTTCTTCCACGAATTGCTATGCTCTACTCTCACTGCAAGGTTGCGCATTTCAGCCCCCCTTGCTGCTCTCAAAAGGTTGCGCATCAGCCCTCCTTAGAGTACTATCAAGCTGAAGGTTTCCATTATTCTTCAATCCCCCTTGCTGCTCTCAGAAGGTTGCACATCATCCCCCCTCAGAGTACTATCAAGCTGAAGGTTTCCATCGCTTCTTCTTCAATCAACACCCTCACGCATATTCATGGCTATGGCGGCCTCCGCTCTACATTCTACCTTCACCTCTCAATCCTTGTAGTGTCGATGTAAGTATTGTGACAAATGTGCCTTTCTTTTCTGTGTATGGGCAGGTGCTTTAATGAGCATGGATGTGTACGTTGAATTTGGCTTTATTCCTTTCTTTGTAGTTAGCTTCTTTGCAAGTTGTTCTTTCTTGCAAGCTTCCTTTATTCTTTCTTGGGAGAGAGAAGGAGAAAGGAGAAGGAGCACAAGAACTTCATAACATTTTTCTTGGTAATGGTAGATGGTACAACCTGTAACCTTTGCTTTCAGCACTATAACAAAAAAAAACATTTGATACCCTTATTGTCCAATTTTTTGCAATGCGCTTCTTTGAGCTGTAATAAAAGCCTGTTCAACTGCATGCTGCCTAGTCTTGTTTTTTCTAGAAAGTGACTCTTGCACATCAATGACATGTTGTTGTCAACCATGGAAAATGCATGCACCTATGTGAAAACTACCCAAAATGACTAGCTATACATCTTTCTACATACATGGTTAGAGGAACTATTCTATCATACTGAACTTATCATTATGTCTATGATGAACTATTTGATGCTATGTATCCATCTATTTGTATAACTGTATATATTAATATATAGATCCCATATCTTATACTTCATAAGTGATATTATTCTCTCTGTCTAAGTGATACTTGAAATTGATATTATATAAGTGATATTATTCTATTTATCTAAGTGATACTTCATAAGTGATATCCTATCTATCTATCAAACAATTTGATAGATAGAATTTGTTGCTATCCACCTTCATACTTCATTACCATTATCGTCTAGAAATCTCATTGTCTATCGATTAACTAGCTCGTCTCTATGCATATATGCATATATATATATATATATATATATATAGAGAGAGAGAGAGAGAGAGAGAGAGAGAGAGAGAGAGAGAGAGAGAGAAAGAATAACTTCATTTCCTCAGACATTGTACGGTCGGCCCTTAAAAAGAGCTGATTTAATTTTAATACAAATTGTGCCACTGGTTCCAACTGTTGTTGCTTCAAAGCATGAAGCTATTGCAGCGCTGTCTGTGTGATATTCTGATGGGCGAAATTTTGAATCAGCAAAGACTTAAGCATCGGCCAATCACCTTTAACGTCCATCGCCTTGGGGTCATCGACCCAATTGTAGTAGCCAGCAACATTATCGAAGTGGTCCAGCCAGGTCAAAACATCTTCTGTTGGTAATCTCGAGAAGTGTTTTGGCCGAATCTTGTTGTCAGGTCTGTGTATGTGGGACGTTGTAGAAGAGAGAAAATTCAGCAAGGTCTGGTTAGTGTGATTCACCTGGACCATCATATTTGACATATCCTAGAACATGTGTTCCATCTGCACTTGTGAAGTGGTGAACTTAGGATGCATCGAAGCATCCTCATAGATAGGAGAGGCAGGAGTTTGACGAGGTGAGAGTGGGTGGCTCATAATTGGAGGAGTATGGCTACGCTACGGCTAGGAGCAAGTAGGAGGTGCCCGCCGTCTCCACCAATGTGGAATACAGTACAAGACACTAAGAGAGATCCCAAATCCCTTGCCTGTATTGCAGGTTCTCTTCGCTTTATAATCAGACTGGGTTTCCCTCAAGAAGACCTTGCCCCACGGGCTTACATCAAGAAGACTCACTCGCCAAGAAAACCCCTAGACCCACTACTCCACAATATATATATATATATATATATATATATATATATATATATATATATATATATATATATATATATATATATATAATCGTGCTTAATAATCGATTGTATTAAATCTTAGTAAGTGTTTATTATGCTTTACCTATCTATCATGCCGTTTTCAATTTCAAAAATGTCGTTGAGCGCAAGGGGACAAGCAGAAATTCCGCCCCAAAATATTCCGTCCCGAAATATAGAAAAAGAGTCTAAGATCCCAAAAGAATGGCCTAATTTTTTTTAAATTTCCTCTTTACAAAATCAAAAATAGTAACTTTGTACAAAACGATTATTCTGAACACTCCAGCTAACACTAACATTATAAACTAGGAATCTATTACAGGGTATTTGGCGCTCAAAATATATGCAGAATGACCAAGTTGGGGTGACTGCTCGACCAAAGAGCTTGGAGGTGAGGTGCCATTACTGCGCCCTGATCACTTACAGCCTTGCAAAAGTTGCAGGACCGGACTCCGCTGGCAAGAGTGAGAAAATTGAGACCAACACCCCGTGTGTGTGTGTGTGGGGTGTCCTTTTTGAGCAGCGCTGGTAAATTAAGAGCAGCGAGCGAGATTCAGCAGATGCATTCTCTCCCTCTCTCTCTCTCTCATGAGACTGTTGCACGTCTCTCTCTCTCTCTCTCTCTCTCTCTCTCTCTCTCTCTCTCTCTCTCTCTCTCTCTCTCTCTCTCTCTCTCTCTCTCTCTCTCTCTCTCTCTGATCTCTTGCGGTCACCACCTTGCTCTCAACCCCATGCTCACAGCGCAGCTCTCCAGCTTCCAGGCGAGCCCCTTGCGCGGCAGCTCATAGCTTCCAGGCCAGCCCCTTGCGCAGCTGCTCTCCAGCTTCCACGCCAGCCCCTTGCACGGCAGCTCACAGCTTCCAGGCCATCCCCTTGCGTGGAAGCTCTCCAGCTTCCAAGCCAGCCCCTTCGGCGGCAGCTCTCCAGCTTCCAGGCCAGCCCCTTGGCTCTCCATCTAATAGGTAACACCATCGACCCCATGTCGTCGGCCTGTTGTGGACGCGTCGGAGGACATTTTACTATTGTGGGCTCTTGGAAGGCCCCGTCTCACCTTGCCAAACGCCTTCATCTACCAGACTTCTCAATCACTTCGTTTTGATGCTTGCGGCCACACTCTCACCATTTGGCAAGCTCCCTCTGCTTTCGTACGTTTGTGCTTGTGCTGCTTTTCACTTAGAAGTTACTCGCTGATTTCTTGGAAGTCCTCATGCTTCATATCGATAAACTGAATGTCAAGGTTGACTAGTTATTGTGCACAACAACACACAAAGACTCGTGGAGAGATTGGCCAAAAATTTGTTATGGAGGGTACAAATAAAATGGGGGGAGTTGAATGGTATGTTTTTAATTAACTATGGTGTGCTTTTTACAACAATAAAAAAGTGTCTTAGCACTAAATTTTGACATGAATCCGTGATTTTTTTTTGCAGCTTTGAAGAAGGCAATGCCGATGCTACCAATGTGATAGCTTGGGACATTGCTTCGGTGGCCGATTTCATCGCAAAGTTTTGTGGCACCACTCAATACATAGAGCCTATCATGTCTAGTATGCTTAATGGTAAACTTTTTCTAATATGACCATTGAAGGTTGGTCAGAGATTGGTGTTAAGTCTATTGTCCATAGACATGCTCTTGTAGGTTGGTGCAAACGTGTGTTAGAGGGTAGCAATCTTGATTTTTCAAAGAATCACACTTTAACGAATTTGCTTCCCTCTAACAATCTATCTATCAATTCATTAAGTAAATCTCATGATGACTTTTTCCAACCTATAGAAAGCCCACTAGATCTACATCAACCTAATGGGGCCACATCAAACAATGCATCCCCTTTGTCCGATGCATATCCTATCACCTACGATAGGGTGTTTCATCCTAGTAAGGTGAGAGGAATGTATGCGACCGTCGGTAAGACGTTTTTAGAAAAGCACTATAGTGCGGCATGGGTGTCTTTCAATAGAAACTTTAGGACAATTCAAAAATGGTTTGACAAAGGGTTTTGTGGCCAAGAAAAAACGGATTTCTCCTCCGTTAATCTTCGAAACCGTCGAGAGAAGTCGAACGAAATTCTTGATTTTATTAATCAAAATATGGGAGAGATAGAGGATCTACAATTTGGAAAGGAAATACCACCAATGAAGTGGAAAGTGGAGGATATCTACACAAAGGTTTTAGAACATCGAAACTATATACGAAAATGTGGCAAGTTGGTGGTTGATGCAAAAAGGCGACGATACTATGCGCATGACTTGGCAAAAAAAAGTGAGTCATGATTATTATAATTTTCAAGCGGTTTTTTTTAAATTTATAGCTTTATCTCTTGGTTTTTTTTTCTAATCTTTTTCTCTATTTACTCACCTTTCATTATAGAGTACAACATTAATGGATTTACCCATGACAATGCCTAAGTCATCGCATAATACTTATACAACAAATGGATCCACACCATTGCTCAAGGATGAGGCTCCTCAACGACTATGTTATACAAGCCTTTTGCAAGGTGTTGTTAATATTGAGGATGAACATGAGGTATTTTCCTTTAAAATTAAAAATTTATGCTTTATGAGATAGAGATTCTTTTCACAAAGCTATTGATAATTTCTATTTAGGATGCCTGGTTGGGTGACATACATGATGGCTATGAAGTTTTTCGCTCTCCTATTGATAAATCCACTTTCAAGGATAGCCACCACGATCATAACGTTAAAGTTAACGAGGTTTGCCTCCACAATTTTTTTATAATAAGTGCAAGTTTTTTTTTGTTATAAGTTTATACCATCTCCCATTTATACACTCATAACTTGTCCTTTTATGTAAATAGCAAATATCTACAATCAACCTCTCAAGTGTCTCTGAACATTTTGTGAACAAAGGTTCCATGGAAAGTTACACTACCCATGAAGGTCATGCTGTTGGGTGCAATGATTTTACTAGTGTAAGTTTAATTAATGGTCATTCTCAACATAGTTCGCATTTTAATTTTATTTTGGTGTGGACCTAGTTTCTAGATGCTTGTAAGTCTTTCATCTCTTAGTCTAACAATTTTGAAATGTATGCTTTTTCAATATCTTTTATATATAAACTATCGACTTGAATAATCTAAGAAAACCTTTTATAGAAGATCTCTTGACACATTTCTCATGTGTACAAACTCAAGTGAGTTAGTATTTTCTTACCAACTCTAAATCTAACACTTTCTCTACTCACTTTATTAGGATCTTTATATGTCTCTCCCACATAACTTAGAGAAGCAAGCTAAGCATCACTCTACCTTGGATGGCTACCTTTTTCAAATGGTTCATTCTGAAGCTAGCAATAACATAAGCATGAAAAAGAGCTCATGTAAAGCCACAAGCAGTTCACACGATGAATTTGTAGGCCAAAAAGTTAGTATTCAACTCTCTCTCTCTCTCTCTCTCTCTCTCTCTCTCTCTTTGACACACACACACACACACACACACACAAATCTAAGTATATGTAGCACATGGTTATATATAAACTAAAGAATATTTGAATTGAGTTTATTACTTGCATGCACTTTAAGTGAATGGTTAGGTTTTGAATCTTTTATTTTTTGTTTGATTAAGGTGGTGATTGGCACCCTACTAAGCAATGATCAAATGGAGGAGATGGCAATGAGCGCTATGAATGTGGATGACGTTGACGATATGTATGGTCGATTGTGGCCAACAATCAAAGATCTCAAAACGATACACAAGGCGCACTTTCGACTGTGCACAAGAAAAATAAAGCCGGAAGATCTTCTGAAATGTTATGTAGATTGGGTTATTAGCAACAAAATGCCTAAATGAAGGCTTTCTTATCGCTCCAGCATTTGAGCTCAACTCTGGTAGAGAAATACTGAAAGTTTTGCAACATTGAATCCCTAAAATGTTTATGGAATTTTCACTTAAGACCCCTTTTTCAATCATTGAATCTCTAAAATTTTTATGGCATTTTCACTTAAGACCCCTTTTTCAATCACTGAATCTCTAAAGTTTTTATGGTATTTTCACTTAAGATCTTTTTTCTCAATCATTACGTTAGGTGTCTGCTGCATTCTGCATGAAGTGTGTCTTAATTTGAAGAGTCTTTTAAAATCTATATTTTTAGTTTTCTAACCAATTGAAACAATGTATACTACTATAAAAGGGGGAGGGATGCCCCCCCCCCCCCCCCCCCCCCCCCCCCACAACACATGGCGAGCACTCCTTCATCCGGGAGTGTTTCATGCACCTCCGAGCACACAGTTGAGAGAGAGAGAGAGAGAGAGAGAGAGAGAGAGAGAGAGAGGCGCCCGCCAGCCGTACTAGTCATAACTTAAAAGGATGGATAACGATCTTTAACTTGTTTATTGAGTAGGTGTATTCTCAAGTACATGTAAGCAAACGATGTGGATAATGAATAACTACTAATGATAGATACCCGAAAGTCATGTTATTCAGCTACTTTACTTAGATTACTTGAGTATGTGTATTCTCAAGTACATGTAAGTACACGGTATAAATTATGATTCATTTTTAATGAAAGATATCTCAAAGTGATATTCCATTTCTTTAGTGGAATTACTCAACAAAGGGATGGAAACACTTTTTTTTTTTAATGTAATGGTAGTAGATATTGTTTAAACAATAGTACTAATATATTAGTTAAGTAGGTGTTAAAACTCAATGCCAAATAAATTTATACATGAAATATCCATAGGACTATATTCTTAATTTGTAAAAATTTCTAAATGGAACTTTTTCTCATGTGAAAATCTCTTATCCACATTTTTTCCATCTTGAAAAAGTAAGATTTCCACATGTGAAATCCTTTTATCCACATTTTTTCCATCTTGGAAAAGTCAGATTTCCAAAAGGTGAACTTTTCCATGTTGTTTCCTTTCTTGAAAATGTGTCATTTTTACATGTAAATAATAATCCTACCAAGAAAAATGTGTCATTTCTAAATGGTGAAAATTCCCATTAGATTTTTACATTAGAGAAAACACACTCAACTTTTTCAACATGGAATTTATGAAACCATTTTTTTTTTTGATTGGAAAATAGAAACTGCTATGCTTTTCCATTTCTATATTGAAATAATGGTAGGAAAAGAGTCTCCTTTCCCTTGTGGGAATTTGTTATGATGTTCTTGTGGATCTATGCGCAGATGATCAACGTCCAGAGGCGAGCACATATTATTTGTCAGCAAGTTAGGTTGGTACCCTCCTATTCCATGCAGATTGCAGTTCACAACATTGTGCTTTATCAGACATGCAGCAGACCCGTCTGATGGCTCCAAGTCCTCTCATCTCTTTGGCAGCAAGCAAGATGAACGGGCGTGCTCTGGGTTCTGGTGGGGCTTGGCTAGCATTGCATGTGCCTGTTGTGAGTGTGTCTTGCCTTTCATCAGCCTCCTCATCTGCTCGAGCCATGGCTACCCTGGCCAACTGCGCTGCAGCCTCTCATCTGGTTGCCGAAGAGGTGAGACGTTTCTTCTTTGCATGCACTTGTAATTGCTCTAGGCCACATTCGGCGCTCTGATGTTTTTTGCATTGGCAGAAATTGGCGAGCTTATTTGCAGAGTTGAACTTTCTGGGACTACATCTATTGGTTCTTGAGGGAAAAGAAATCAGCCGTAAGGGCATGGATCTCATGTTGAGAGAGGTTCAACAAAGCTGGCTTAAGCTCCTCTTCGACTCCAAGCAAGGCCCCATTTTGGTTGTCACTATTAGAGAGTCGATATGGTGAGCATGTACTCGTCTTCTTGTAGGTATCCAATACCTGTGGGTGAGGAAGATGATGAAGATGAATGCGGCTCAGATGATTCTGAAACCTTTGCATTTTAGCATGCGGTCTCGATGCACGAGGTTGAACCAAACCAGAAAAGGCCTCAGCTAAGAACAGAGTAGCAAATGAGGAAGAAGAAGAAATGGAAAGGGTCAGTTTGTGCAGGCCAAGCGATAATTACTCTCTAAATCCAATCAGGTTGTGTGATTACTCAAGATGAGGATGATGGAGCTAGAGCATAGAGTAAGTAAGATCTTTAGCTTTGAGAAATCTAATGATTGTTTTCATTTCCCATCCACCTTTTCTCACTATCATTGTATGTGTAACCATTTCAGAGGTTGTCAAATGGAATGGTAGAACACTTGCTAGCATTGACGATGGCTTTCAAACATGGTGAGATTTATTAAATCTCACTCGGCAATCATTAAGACTCTTTCTGTCTGTACTTCAACTTTTGAGTATAACATTGAAGCACGCATAAAAGATTTTTTCTCATAATTGTAATGTTGCTTGCATAAGGAATTTTACCCAAAATTGACAGTCCTTTTGATCTTTGTGATGGGATTATATTTTGAAACTATTACGAGAACCTTTGACCTTGTTTTTTTGTACCTAATTGTGATTGTCGGTTTCAAGCTGTTTCTAAAAGGTAACATAAAGAAGAATGGAAAAAGCTTAAGTTACAAAAATGGATGTATGAAATATGTAGCTTAATGGTGGCTGGAAGAGAAAGGGATGCATCAGATCTGTAACTTAATCTTGGCTGGTACAAAAATGGATTCATCAGATTTGTAACTTAATGCTGGCTGACAGTGTAAAAGATGAAGCCAAAATGTTGAAATTTCGGAGAGCATTACATTAGCGTTGGCTGGCACCATTTTGGCTGGCACCAAAATGGTTGCAACTAAAAGGCAACCTAATGTACGACCAAAAAGGTTAATTGAGGTATTACAGTACATAGTGATGAGACAAAAAGTAAGGTTTGTAATCAGCGGTGCCAAAAGGATTATACACATATCACTTGTGTGGCTTGCTTGAGAGATCTATGCAGTTTCTCCATGCGTTGTTTGCGTGCAAATGCATGAAATGGTAGATCTATGTGTAAAGGATTTAAATATACTCCTTCAAGTGAGCCTTGCTCCCAAAATACTGCTCACATTTTTCTTTCAAAGCGTTGTTGTTGAGCTTCCCAATCCTTTCTTGAGTCTCTTGCTTGAATAGCATCTTGCCTTCATTGCACACGGGCTTATTTTTCTGCCAACATCTGAGCTCTCTTTTTCTCTTTCTCTACCTTTTTATGCTCCTTTGCCTTTGCAATCTCCTTCTTCTTTTGGTTCTTGGCCTTCATAGTTTTTATGTATTGTGTAGAGGTGAGGATTAAACTATTGGTGTAATCCACAAATGCCTCTCAAGGCACTCTTCTAATAGAAGCCTCTGTGACTGGCACTCGTAGTAGATCAATAATTCTAGCCTGCTCAGAATTATGTAGTGTGTGTGGGACAGTGAAAATTTCTAGATTGATGTACTCCTCATTCTGATCTAGTCCTTGCTGTTGCACACATTGTTCTTGTGATGACCTATGGCTGGCAGCTTCTCCATTGCAATGAGCATCCTGCAACTGATCATCTTGTTGACACCTGCCTCGTTGTAATATTTCCATGAAACTCATAGGCTGCAGAAGGGTGCTTTGTTGGGGTGAATCTGGTGCAGTGTTACCATTGAAAAGGTCATCTTCCATTTGATTTGCCATAAATTTCAAAGCGAAGGCGACTTCATTCTCTGTTGCTCCCATCAATGGAGTTGCAGGGACTTGAGAGAGGTTGTCGTCTATGTGATTGGGTGTTTCTTCCACTAAGTTTATATAGTTGCACAGCATGTTGTCGAACTTAATGGCTAATGAATTAAGTGGCCATATCCCAGTAGCTCGAAAGCCTGCCTAGATATTTATTTTCCTCTGTTAAAGATAAATGTAAGACTTTTGATACAATTGCAGCAAGGTCTCTCTTGCTTGCTTGAGCACAGGCTGTTCTTTGCTGCCATATTGTCGTCTCCTTGCGAAAGTTTGCCTTCAAAGACTTGAATACTAAAACATCTAAGGGCTGCAACTTGTGTGAGGTGTGCGCAGGCAATGTAGCGATATCTATGCCATAGTCATGAGCTTTGGCCACAACCTCTAGAGACACGTGACTACCATGTCCATCTAGAATTAGAAGATGTCGATGTTCAAAACCCATATTTTGCATTATAGAATTCTTGAAATGCTCTATCCATGCTTGGAATAATTCCCCTGTCATCCAAGCCTTTTTTTGCATTGCCATGGCTGCCCCTTCTTCACAATCTTCAATGTAGTTGTTGTTGATTCAGCTACCTTTGAATATGTAGTAGGAAGGGTGCGAAGCCAGCTGCATTGACACAACATAACACTGTCATCCACTCTCTTGAGTCGGACGTTAGTCCATACACTGATCTTGTTCCTCTCTTTGCTAGAACCTTCATCCCCTTGTCCCGTGAGCCTTGAAAGCCGGTCTCATCGGCATTCCAAATATTTGTAGCTGGATAGCTGTTTTCTGAATATAGCTTTTGAAGATTGTCGTAAAGAGTCTTCACGATCTTTGGCCTGAACCTTGTAGCTCTTGATTGGTCCAAACTTTCTAAAACACAAAACACAAGCTGTGGATGACGCTTTCAAAACCCGTCCCACCAACTTTTTCCGGGAATGCCGTTGCTGAAAAGTGTATGTCTAGTCTGACAGATTTCTACCACCTTAAGCTTGACATCCACAACCGAAACTCCATATCCTGAGTTGCATTTGAGAAAAATCCATTCTAAGAGTGCCTCTTCTTCTTCTTCTTCAGTTGTGAGCATGGTGGAAGGACCCCTTTTCCTCTTGTGTGTCCGCCCCTCTTCCCAATTTGTCAATGTAGATTTGCTCATCCCAAATTGCATCGAACACTTGTGCAAAGAGAGGCCTTGTTCACGAGCATGGAGTGCTTTGGCCATGTCCTCCTCAGTCCATGAAAGCTTTGGGCGTGATTTTGGTTGCACCTAAGGACGTTCATTTGATTGATTGATGCTTTCTTCTTCAGTAGGAATAGGACTACTGGTTTGTTGAGGAGTTTTTTTTGGAAAAGTAGCTCTTGTTAGAGAAGCAAGAGTAGGCTTCTTCACTGATCTAGTTCCATATCTTTTCTTCTTGTTGCAGTGTGCTATTCGTGACGGAGGCGATAAGGCCATGCATTTGTTTGTCGAAGCATATCTCCCTTTGTTAACTTTACTTGCTCTTGAACTCCTCACCATTGTCTGCATTTAAATTTGAACACTCTTAAGAGAAGTATCAAGCATTTGGCGGAAGACCTTGAAAGAAAACCTAAGGTAAAGAAACTTACTTGTAATTGGAGGTCTAATCTTCGTACTGTTTGAGAAGATTTGCGTATGCCTTAACTGAAAATTTCTTCTTCGGGATGGGTGGTGCAATAGCCTTTGGAGGGCTTGCAACTCGCTTGCGAGGTATGGCTGTTGTAGTAGTTGGCTTTGGTGGTTCAATAGCTGGCTTTGGTATTGTGAATGGAGTCTTTTTTGGGTTCCTGCATAGAATTGAGGAGGCTACGTGCACTCGACCACAACAACATACGCGGCCTCTGTGTCGGTGCACAAGAATAGAAGTACACAAAAGGTCAGCTAGTTGAGGATGCCTTTCCAACAAACATGCCTTACACTCGCATGGAGCCTCTGAAGCCATTAATGTATGCTGATTTCATCCGTCTTCAAAGCATGTATGGACTTTCGAAATGGTTGAACATGGATTGGGACTTGGATGTAAATCTGTTCACTGTAGATTGCAAATGAAAATGAGTTAGATGAGTGGTATAGACAGAAGGTGGGTTGTGTGTTGCAAGAGAATAGTAAACTGATAGAGTGGTTTCTACTTATGTTTATTATACTTGTGCTAATTAACTCAAATCCAAGTGAAGAGCTAGCCAAATGTTGTAGGGAAAGCAGTGGGGCTGAAAGTTCTGACTTTTTGAGTGGGTTAGGAGTAGCACTAGCAAGATGGCAGGGTGAAATTGTTTTGCGCATGAGTTTGAAGTAAAGAATTCATTTTATTTTGCAACGGTTTGCTGTGATCCATTGATGCATTGGTGCAATCTGGACTGTTGGATGCAATACTAGAGTCAGCTTCTTATTGGTTGTCTGTTGTTATATTGTCTGTAACCTCTATTGGGACTGTAAGCATGTGCTAAAAAATGATGAAAACTATTGTCAATTTTGTGATGTGTTTTTGTAAGATCATGCTTTGTTCAGGTCTTGAAAGCGTGGTTAATGATTTCTGAGATTGGTTGTGTGTTTATTTGTGCAGGCTTGGAGCCAAGGGCGGGAATGGTTAGGCGCTAGATTTCGAAGGAAAGAAACGTAGCGTAGAGAGTGAGAAGACCCTTTTTACCAAAAGTAGCCACGTTTTGAATTTGTCCCTAAATTGGTCCAAGTCAACCTATTTAAATATGTAAAGGTGGATCTAAAAATTGCTTCTAAACTAGTACCCGCCTTTTTACTGGATCCTCTACCCTATATAGCAATATTCTAGTCATTTGATCTATTTCCTAGATAGAAATAGCAAGTCCACAATTTATGTAGTATAATTGCTAGCTAGAGCTAGCAAAGTCACAATTTTGTGAGCTTGCAACATAATAAGTTTGTTATTGCTAGACAGAGCTAGCAAATTCATAGTGCCGACCCATTTAATATATAGTAAGTAAATGAAGTTGCTAATTGGAAGTAGCAAATCCTAGTCTCGATGCACTTACTATATAGCAGTTACTCCTTTCCTTATTTTCAATTTAGTAACTAGGCACTATCAAGCACTTACTGTAGGGAGTTATTTAACCAATACTAACTTTTGTGTGTCCTATTAAGCACTTACTATAGGGAGTTCTTTAAACATCCATGTTTGTTTTTTCTTACTATACGAGAAAGTCCTTCCAATTATTTTCCATTGATTCCGTTAAGCAATGTATCTTTTTTTCCCATACTCACAATTTAAGTGGTATTATATTAGCTCAACAAAGAATGTACATTAGGCCACACACCTTACATGTGCCTTGAGGAAACTACAACACCAAACGAGGGTAGAGTAGGTAACTATCGCCAAACCTTTGATTATTTTGAGCCCACAAAACAACGTACCTCGGATACTCCCGGGGAGGAATATACGCATACTTCTATGCATTTTGACATAGAACCATGCTATAAAGCTCTTGCCATCCATCCGATGCTACTAAGCGCCTACTTCCAATCATAGTCATGCCTATCATACCCTATACCATACTCATTACTTTGGTGCTTCCTTGCAAGGTATCATTAAATTGTGCCACCACAGAGTTTTTTATCGGATACTCGTAGGTTTCTAACCTTCCAAGTGTGATTCAAATAGCAATGTCTGATTATTTGTATGGACACCAAAATTGCTAGGTTATGGAGCCTTCTCCCTCCCAAAAAGCAAGTCAATCCTAAGGAAGGAAACTTTCTAGGTCTTTTACAACCATTTGCATATTTTACAAATCACAAGACCCCTTGTGGAAGGAAAATTTTGGAAAAGATCCAAGGGATCTTTGTTGACCCTGCACCAGATTAGTACTTGTCTCTTATGATTAATCAATCAACTCTTAGTCAGTCGGAGTCTTGATAAGTCGGATTTTGGTCAATTAGATGAAACTGTTATAACTGCCAGAAGTTACTATTTAAAGGTCATGCTGGTTCACGCGAGAATGTAATTTTGGCTGAAATGGAAGTTATCTTTGGACCAAGATGGATCAACTGTATAGTCTCTTGCTCTATGATTTATGTTTGTTCTTCAGTCTGCTATGTCAGAATTTGGTGAGTATTGAAATGATGATGAGTTGAATCTATTTGGCTTTATCTAACTCTGTCTTTAGTGTGTGTGACATGTTGTCAACACCTAAGTTCTGTGTGTGTTGAAGAACCCCAACAATCTTTTGAAGCTTCCTCACATCCAGAACAAGTATTTGAGGCAACGCCTTTCATGCGAAGGCTTTTATAGAGCTTGGCCATTTTAATGGCTAGATGTTGTTGGCATAATTTAACCATTTTGCCTCCATCCAATCTGCCCCCCACAATTTTTTGGGTGGAGCAAACCAATCTGCCTTCATACGGTTACCTTATATAAAGGTGTCAAAATTCCATCTAACCCTTTTCTTTCAAAACCTTCAAACCTCTCATCTAAATCAATTGTCAATTTGCCACATGTGATCAGAGCATCATGAAGCAAACGCTTGTTAGTAGATCAAATACATTGTATGTGCTTACATGAGTGAACACTGTAGTTGCCATGAGGAGCATTACTAGATTTGTAATTTTTGTGAGTGGACTAACATGCATTATTTGCTAAGATTTTTTGAACACGCATGAAGAACAAGCACATGAATGAGAGATCAGATGATGCCAAGTCTATCACCGTGGAAGGTTGTGGGTTCTCTACAAAGCTTGGAATGCAACATATTCATCCAATTTTTTTATCTTAACATTTGCCGTCAATGGAGATGTTCATGTTGGAGGGCTTCACTATTTTTAGATACTAATGTGTTTTTTTTTTCTACTTGTCTGGGACGCCCCGCTTCCACAAAGAGCGTGCGCACAAGGGAATCATGCAACATCTATTGTGCACACAACCAATCCATTTGCAGCTTTCTATTGAGATGAAATGTAATGGAAATGGCCTATGAACTTTGGGAATAGTGGAATTAAGAGAATTAGAGTGAGCACGTTTGTTAGATTACTTTGAGAAGATAGGGGGTGAACTTAATTGATGGTAGCAACATAAACATAGTGCTTAATTAACTTGGCATGAACAATACTTTTGCAAGAGAGAGAGAGAGTATTAGAGAACATAACAATAGTTGAGAATCGAATTTATGTCATAATAATCAATATCTAATTCTCCTAAATGATTTTCTCATGTTAAACTGATCATTTACTATGGGGAAGTGCCAGGGGAGAAAAAGCTAGAATATTGGTTAAACTAGCAGACCGGCCACAATAGGCATCCAAAGGAGGGAAAATAGGGATCCAAAGGGGGGGACATCTGTAAAAGAGCAATGTGAAACAATGGGCTTAAAAGACCCTAAGGTTCAGCCCATTAAGACTTCCAAAATGCTAAGGTTCCAAAATTCAAAGGTTGTGTCCAAAGGTCATTGGGGGAATTCGATGCTTTGTGTGTGTCCCAAAAGTCCTTATCAATCCCTACATAGGAGGGGGAGAGCCTTGCAAGTAGGGGATGAGAGAGAAAATCACACACACACACACACACACACACACACACACACACACACATACACACACAAGCTCCCTTTACACAAAGGGAATGAGGGACACATGTCAGCTCCCTAGCCTAGATGCCCACAAGGTGTACCCAATTCCTATTGGATGGTCTTGGAGGTGGACCAATGAGAATTAGGTTAGAGTAAATCTAGTTTAATTAATTAAAAAAACACTTAATAAAAGAACCAATAGGAATTAAGCTCTCTATAAGACTATTGGACAGTCTTCCAAGGGGACCAATGAGCATTCAAGAGCCCAATGGCTTGCTTGATTCCTATTGGCCAGGAGGCAAAGGGGTCCAATGAGAGTTTAATTGAATTAATAGTTACCTAAAGCTCTCACAAAAGGGGAAAGGGGGCCACATGTCAGAAGGCTATCACTTATGCTGCTTAATTACCATTGGCTAAGCCTGGGGAGGTCCAATAGGATGCTAGGAAGAGCAAATAGCAAGAGGGGTTGACCAAGAGAGAGAGGGGGCTCAAAGGCATTATCACCTAGACACTCACACTAGCTCATGTGTGAAGTAAAGAAGACTCTCTCTCCTTCTCAAGCTTTAATGGAAAGCTTATCACCTACTCCAAGCTTATAGCCAAGAGTGTTGTTGTAGGCTCTCAACTTCTCAACAAGCTTGGAGAAGGAGATGGAGCTCTTGCACTTTGCACTTCCCATAATGAGAGTGTGTGTGTATGGGGGAGGGGGGGGGGGGGGGGGGGGGGGGGGGGGGGGGGTATACCCCCTCTCATGCTTCGTCCACCTCTCTCTCTCTCTCTCTCTCTCTCTCTCTCTCTCTCTCTCGCGCGCGCGTATTATTAGGACATGTGTCCTCTTTTTCCTCTTTGAGAGAAAGAACTTAATTAATTATTTTTATGCATCTAAATTCTCATTGGACCCCTTTAAAGCCTATCCAATAGGATTCAAGCACATCATGAGGGCCACATGGGGAGGATCTTGACATGTGTCTCTTATGCTTCTTAAGTCATTTGGTTTGAATTGAACACTTCAAGCACCTAGTCAATTAAGCATGGAGATCGTTTATGCCTCTTGAGAGTTTACCTTTGAATTGAACACTTCAAGAACCTTAGTCATTTAAGCATGAGAAGCACCTCAAGCTTGGGAAAGGTTCCCACAAACACTTTAAGCATTTTAGTTAGCAAGCTGACAAGTACCTCATGCTTGGGTAGGACCCACCTCAAGGTCAGCCCTAGCTTGCCTAAGGTACTTTTTAACACTAACTTTTGGAGGTCTTTAATGAAGCTAACCCTAAGGTCTTTTAAGCTCCATTAGATGCACATTGCTCTTTGATAGATACCTCCTTTTGGACCCCTATTGAGATGTAACCATCTCTCCTCTTGGTCCCTTGCTGAGGTAAATCTAGAAGCACTTATTACACATTGCTCTTTGGTAGACTGTCTCCTTTTGGACCCCTACTGAGATGCAACCATTTCTCCTTTTGGTCCCTTGTTGAGATAGGTCTAGAAGTACATATCTATATCCTAACTCTTGTTCCCCTTTTATCTTCCCATATTGAATGATCAGTTTAATATGAGGAAATCATTTGGGTTGGTTAGATATTAGATTTTATGACATGATATCTCAATATGTAGAGTTTTTTTGGGTAGGTATTTGGCAAACGAGAATTTCTCTCGAAACTCCTAAGACCAAAAGAGACTTTCCTTCATTCATACTTTAGAAGTGCTCATATGTTTATAGGATCACCCAAAACATGTGAAGCTATGTCATGTCTTATATAAACATTTTCTTGTAATGTAGTGGTGGTGTGCTTTGATACTTCCCTTGTTTTGTTGAGGAAGTCCTTTTATTTCTTGTAAAACACTTGGGGATTTATTGTTCCTAAATGGGTCTCATATGTTACACTCGTTTATTGGTTTAATGTGTCTCATATGTTACGCTCTATTTGCTTAAAAGTATGGTGGATCAAGTCTACAACATGGCGCGTAGAAATCGGGGCAGATATCGATAAAATAAAGTTAGTTTTAAAACTAAAAAAGTGCTGAAATAGGCTTTGAAAAGATACCGGTTTCGTGATGTTGGTATAAGTACCGGTATACTATGCGTCAGAATAAACTATGAAATGAGCGTCGAAATACGCAATGAAATAACCGTTGAAAATTGTAAAGGATATTCCGACGCTTGTTCCGAAGTGTGTACCAACACGTTTACCGTACTCTGTACCGACGACCAAACCTACAAATTTTTTTTGGGCAGAGAGGCCTGGGAACTGATGCTGCATATACTGCAGCAAAAGAAAACAGTCCTCTCTGCCCAAAGGAAGAGTGCACAAGCAACCGCACTCCACCTACAAGATGACGCTAAAGAGTGCGTGTATGGAAATTAGAAAAATTATAAGAATAACATAACCACAAAATCAAAAGCTTGATCATGGCATAACATCATAAAGATTTTATAACCATAATTAAAACATGAGTCGAAAATTGCAAAACTATAAACATAACATGTTTGCCATACCATGACCATTACCATAACTTGCTTGTCATACCATAACCATAACAACCATACCATCATTGCATAACCATAACCATAACCATAACCATAACCATAACCATAACCATAACTATAATCATAACCATAACCATAACCATAACCACAACCACAACCATAACCATAACCACAACCACAACCACAACCATAATCATAATCATAACCATAACCATAACCATTACCATGACCATCACATGATTGCAATACATGATTGCCATACCATCATAGAAAAACCATAACCTTAAGTTGAGTGCCAAACCTTAACCATAACATCTGTTGCCATATCATAATCATAACCATAAACCATAAACATAAGCACTACAAGACTGTACATATGCAAACAATCACTGAGTGAGAAGACCCTCATGGTAATGCCTCCCAGTCGACGTCCTCTCCCTCCTCGTGCAGCTGGGTCAAAAGGGCCACAAGCCCATGCTTGTACCCATACTTCTCCTCTCGGTGTGTCGAAGGGCGCTTCACGGCAACTTCATGCAAAATTATGGTTTAATCATTAGATAAATCTTCAAATAACATATATATTTTCAATAATTTAAAGCATACATATAATACTTACAAATTCATATTGAAGCATATCGTAGCCTCCACTCCCAAGATGTGACGCTCTAGCAGACTCCAAACTTGCTCTGGCTGCATCTCTCTGCTGCTGAAATCTCTCGGGATTGTCTTGTGTCTCCCGTGCAATCCCCACCCACTCCTCTGTGTCCAACCATGCCGGCTTGGGACTTCCGTCATTGTAACTGTCTCTCGTTTCTGACCGACGGTGTGACATTGTGGCCTTCGTCACGCTAAAAATCCAGTGGTTCGAGACTGGATCGTACCCCTCTGCCGGCCTGTACTCTCTGTGAATAGCCTCGAGGATGTAATTCTTTCTTTCAAGATGAGGTTATTCCAAACCTCCATCACAGAGTGACCAAACTAAATCATACAGAGCCGTCGAATCCTCTTTTGCATGGCCTTTCCGACCCTATCCGCCACACCAACCCCATCCCTGCTCTTGTACACCTTGCTAGGATCATGCTCGTGTGATTCCCAAGGTGTATGTGGTGTGCCATTTGGTGAACTATCTACTGAAGAGAGTGGTGGACGCTCTCTCGGTGGTGTGGACGCATCGGTAGAAATGCTACCACAACAACCACCGCCTCCAGAACGACGCCTATCTCGTCTTGAGGATGAACCACCCGTCGGTGTAGGGGCCACACGAGTCCTAGGTGTAGTGGTCACACTAGACTCAGGTGTGGGGCCGCTCGGTGTAGGGACCACACTAGTCCCAGGCGTAGGGTCAATCGTAGTAGGTCTAGAGGTACCTGCTGCCCAAAGGTGCTGTGCCATCGCGATCTGCTCTAGTGTGAACTGAGACAAAAACGAGCCCATCTGCTCGGGTGACATGCCGACTGGAGTGACAGGAAAACTAAAACTAGCAGAGTATGGCTCATCGCCATCGGCCATGGCTAATCATACACAAATAACACCCACAAAATACGTTAGTTTACAGAAGGAATGCTTAATCAATACAAATAATAAATCAACGACGCTGCAACACAAATGAATGAATCTAAAGTATATTGTAGATTAATAAAAAGAATTTTACAAAAGAGTTCCTAGCAAAAATCATTAGTTAATCTCTTATCCTCTATGAGATATGATGCACCAAAGATGTCTATCTCAATCTGTACTTCTGCATCTTCGTCATCGAACTCTACTTCTTCGTCGCTCTCCGTATCAGCTTCAGTATTTGACACCTTATCTCTAGGTTCAGACAATTGCTCACTGCTGACATCCACCTCAATATCTAAACTTAAAGTTTCTGTCGGTCCTGCGCTTTGTTCACTCTTTGACCTCAACGTCCAATCCTTCACATACTTGCTTGCTACGTAGAGCAACTTGAACGACATAGAGCCAGAAGGGTTTAGACAGATCATTCTCATCATTTTCTGTCCATAGTGGATCGTGTGTGAACACAACTTGTTCACAATGCTGCGAAATACGAATGTAACCACAAAGCTCTGTATTTCTGATACTACAGCCACAAAATTAAAACAGACTAAAAGTTGTATAAAGCAATGTGATCATGTGGAGCTCAAAAAGGAAGTTTTGAAAATATACATGCCGATCGCAACCCCTTGACATCTCCTCTCCTCTTCAGTAATCAACACTCCATTCCTCTTTGTCTCTGAGATTGTCATATCTAACTACCACCCAGTTGGAAAGTCAAGCAATTTTTGAAGATGATATGGAAAAGGAAGGTTTTTAGTGGCACGGTTGCGCTTGAATTGAAGGTGATCTGTCAAGCGTTGTTGCTTTTCCCCTTCGCACCTCTCTAGCCACTTTTGCATGATGTACGTAAACGGACTTTGGTTAGGTTAGCTTACAGGTTAGGTTTAGGTTAGATTAGGTTTAGGTTGTATTTTAGGTTAGGTTAGATTAGGTTAGGTTTAGGTTATAGGTTAAGTTAGAGCTAGCAACAAAAAGTAGAAAAAATACAAACGGACTTCAAAGATGACTTGCGTACTTCAAAAAATGCAAACAGACTTCGGTTAGGTTAACCTATAGGTTAGGTTTAGGTTATAGGTTATGTTAGGTTATGTTAGGTTATGTTAGGTTTAGTTATAGGTCAGGTTAGAGCTAGCGGCAAATGAATAGTAGAAAAAACGCAAACGGACTTCGAAGATGACTCGTGTACTTCTAAACATGCAAACAGACTTCAGTTAGGTTAGGTTTAGGTTATAGGTTAGTTTACGTTAGGTTAAGTTAGATTTAGGTTATAGGTTAGATTAGGTTATAAGTTAAGTTAGAGCTAGTGGCAAATAGTAGAAAAAACGCAAACGGACTTCAAGAATGACTCATATACTTCAAAAAACGCAAACGGACTTCGGTTAGGTTTTATTATAGGTGAAGTTATAGGTTAGGTTTAATTTGGTTATAGGTTAGGTTAGGCGCACACAAACTTCAAAAACACTAATATATAGTCATTGACCCTGTGGTCCTAATCTCTGTGCACCTCTAGACCAAGGTGTGCGGGGATCAAACGTGAGATTGTTAGAGCTCGAGCTAGTAGAAAATGGTTGAATGTGAGATTGTTAGAACTCAAGCTAGCAGCAATCAGACTTCAAAAGTTCACACAGACTTCAAAAATTTAATATATAGTCATTGACCAATAAAGACGAGATTATTACCCTGTGGTTCTAATCTCCGTGCACCTCTAGATCGAGGTGTGCGGGGATCGGGCGTGGATAGAGAATGTGAGGTTGTTAGAGCTAGCAGCAAATAGCTAAAAAAATGCAATCAGACTTCGAAAGTGCACACAGACTTCAAGAACCTTAATATATAGTCATTGACCAATAAAGACAAGATTATTACCATGTGGTCCTAATCTTCATGCAACTCTAGACCGAGGTGTGCGGGGATTGGGCCTAGCTAGAGAATGTGAGGTTGTCATGTACTTAGTAGTGTGTAGTTATAACAACTAGAGTGTTTTAATTATTTTTTGCATCATTGGTAAAAGTATGGACGATAGGATGGCGTGTCCTTGTGCGCATTGCAAGCATTAGATCTTTTAAAAACGAAAAATCTATGACCAACACATACGCAATCATAGTCTCTTTCCAATTGAGCAATTACAAGACCTGCGTTATCGATCTCATGGTCTAGAGACTGAAGGTCAAACTCCACAAGTAGATATTCTCCAACTTCATCCCAAGAAGGATGATTTTCAAACAAGTAGCCATCCACTGAGTCCTTCCAACCAATACTTGATGTGGCATTTCAAGAAGTAGAGATGGAGCTAATGTTGTAGGCGTTCTTTGATATGGATCCCATCATTGAAAACATAGAAGACGACAACGTTGAACGCAATACTGCAGACCAACCTCAGTCATCCCATTCATATCGACGGCATGATAGCAATGATAAAGAGGGTGAGATGATGCAAAGTCTTGCACACATGCCGCTTTATAGTGGTGCAAAAATCTCAGTTCTCCGTACCGCATTGACAATGCTTAATTTGTAGTCTGTCTACGATTAATCTGATGCCTCAATCACAGAGCTTTTCAAGTAAATACATTGTATCCTAAGCATGATAAAGTGCAAGTTGCAGTTCAATAATGTGATCAAGGGGCTAACTTGTTCATGTAACGACAGGTTGCTCAATGAGAAAATCTTGCTAGAAGGGAATCACATGCCCCCTACTTGCAATGAGTATGCAAATTTGGAACAGTGTCACAATTGTGGATCAAACAGGTATAGGGAGGACACACAAGGAAAATTTATCCCTGCAAAGGTCCTACGATACTTTCCTATCATTCCAAGAATAAAGAGCATGTTCAGGTGCAAGTCCATAGCCGCTTTGATGACATGGCACTCAAATACTAGATTGACAGATGATGTGATGCGGATACCTGTTGACTCTCGTGCATGGAAGTACATAGAGGAAAGTTGGCCTACATTTAAGAACAAGCCTTGGTGTATCCGCTTTGGTCTGGCAATGGACGGAGTAAACCCATTCAGATTACGAAGTTAGTCATGGAGCATGTGGCCTATTTGTCTAGTTAATTATAATCTTTCACCATGGCTCGCTATCAAGAAGGGCCATCTGTTGTTGTCATTGATCATTCCAGGAAAGTACAAAGCAAAGAACATGGACGTCTATCTGGCACCACTTATAGAAGAGCTCAAAATCTTGTGGATAAGAATCGATGTGGTTGATATGTCCCAACCAATTGGACAACGGAATGTACATGTGTAAGGAATTATCATGTGAACCATGCACGATTGGTCATGCTTCGGTGAGTGCTCACGTAAGTGCCTTTGAAACCCTCACACACATGTGATTCCTGGCTATGCCAACGCTTTTATATTTTAATTTTGTTATGTTTCAGGCTTGAATTACTCGGGCAATCATGCATGTCCGAAATGTGGTCCTCGACTTGGCTTCCACCGCTTTGAGCATTTGAGCAAGACAGTTTACGAGGAGCATGGTAGATTTTTTCCTGAAGGACATGAGCTACGTGGACCAAACATATGCAAACATGACATGCATCCACTGAAAGCAAGCGATTGGAAAAACATGTGGTTGGAGAGGGGAGATTGGATGCCACCTGAAATGAAAAAACTTTCTATTTTCCATGAACTCCCGTACTGGAGTGACCTATTGATTAATCATTTTCTCGACCCAATGCACATCTTCAAGAATGTGGGGGAGATCATATGGAAAACCATCACTAGAAAAAGGGAGAGCAAGGCCCAAAGAGATGACCTGCAGACTGTGGGTCGAATGCCAGAGATGTGGCCTCGACTTAAACCCAATGGAAAGTTTTCTATACCAAAATTTCCATGGGTTTTGAGTCGTGCAGAAAAGCAACAAGTGAAGAAAACTATATCTTCATTTAAGACTCCCACAGGGTGCATGCGATGTTTGAAAATGGCTTTACAAGAGATGACAATCTCAGTGGTCTTAAGTTCCACGATTGGCACAAACTTTTACAGTTCATCTTACCAATTGCCATAAAGGGTTGTTTGACGGATGAAATTAGAAGAACGATTTACAAAATCAGTGAGTTGGTACACTGGATCAGTTCAAAAGAGATAAGAGAAGACAACATCAATGCAGCACGCTTAAATGCTATTGAAGCAGTGTGCATGGTGGAGAAGTATTTTCCAACAAACATTCTTACCATCCAAATGCATGTACTTGTGCATGTGGTCAATGAAGTTGCAGTTGCTGGGGTGGTCCATAGCAAGTGGATGTTCTTCTTGGAGAGATTTATGAATACTTTAAAGGGGTTTGTTCATCAAAGGGCTCGACCCAAGGGTAGCATGGCCGAAGGATGGCTTGTACAAGAGTCTCTTGTCCTCATCAATGAATTTTTGGTCTCAATTGATCTAGAGATGCCCCGAATGTGAACTACTGAGGTCAACGTCAAGGTGATAGGGGACGAGCCGCAGGGACAAGGCATTGTTAGGAAGATGGACATCACAATGCAAGAAAAGGTTATGAGATTTTTCCTTCTCAACAAAGTACACGAGTCATCTTCGAAGTCCGTTTGCGTTTTTTCTACTATTTGGCGCTAGCTCTAACCTAACCTATAACCTAAACCTAACCTAGCCTAACCTAACATAACCTATAACCTAACCTAACCGAAGTCCGTTTGCGTTTTTAGAAGAACACGTCATCTTTGTTTGGCCGCTAATAGATGGACGTTGTGTTCGAACAGTTAGAACTTATGGTATAGTGTGTAAAGCCGCTTAGGTTAAGCTGATCCAAATTGGATTAGGATATCAATTAGCCATTTCAATCCGCTTAGGGCTAGTCACTTAGGGTTAATGTCTTAGGACTAGTGTTGGTTTAGCCGCTAATAGATGGTAGTATTTTGGAGTGTTAGGGTGCGCTATGTAAAGCTGCCTAGGTAGGCCGCTGTCGTGCCGCTCTGCTCCCATGATGAGAAAATGACCAAAGGAATGCTGATCAAGATTATTTGAATCCTGCATGGTTAATCAGCAGTTATAAGGGCTTGCTAACAAGCCAATTTATAAGCTGAAAGTGTGCCAGATGTGGCTCTAAAGGTCATAAGATGTCTTGGTAATGCTAAAAATTGAGCATGGTTGAAGTGACCATAGCTGGGATTTTATTAATCCAAGTTGAAGTACTCAAAAAGATCTACATGCCTGTCTTTACGGCTCGTCAATCGGAGCTACGGGTAAGAAGTTATGGCAGTTTTAAGTTGAGTCGATTATTGCAAATCCGTACCGGATTGGGCAACAACAGCTGAGGGGATAAAATTGAAATGAATACGTCCGGCTGAAATGCTCACTTTGTGGAGCGTGTTGGTGTTTTCAGTTTAGTGATCGGATTTACGGTTGTCAAGTTATTGATCGTTTAAGATGCACCAGGGGCCGGTTCCGTACCAGTCTGGTCGGCTCGATCGGAGTGCTATTTTGAGTTTTACCCAAGTTTTGGAATGCAACGATTGTGGAGAAATGCCAACACGGTGGTGCAACCAAAGTCGGTCCGCGCTATAAAGTGTGTTGTGCAGTGCAAAGGGTGTCAACAGGTGCATGGTAGAGGGCTGAAGCCAGTGTGGGAGACCTCAGCAGGACAGTGGCAATGAAAATGCATCCTTAAAGTGTTTTTTTAAGGCCAGCGGGCCTATGAAGTGGGCTAATTGGGATGGCACGTCAAGTGTTCGAGATGCGTGGAATGTGCCCAAAAATGTGGTGTTCAAGATGCTCTAGAAGCTCGTCCAGACGGCTCGTCAAACGGGCCTTCGGTGTGAAAGTTATGATTGTCCGAAGTTAGAAGGCTTCGCAAGTCCCGATGGACAGGACAGGTACAGACAGGTGGTGAAAACTGGGATAATTGAATACGCTTGTAAAGCTCGAGTTGTGGAGCACACCGGTCTTTCCGGATTGTCAATCGGGTCACGAATGAGCAAGTTATGGCCTGTGGAATATTTGTCGGGGGTCGGGTACGTGCTCACCGCGCCGCGTTGATAGGCATGCTGACAAGGATATTTTTGAGCTCGCCAGGTGTCTGGTGGATAGTATGCAGCATGTGATGCTAGTCGAGTCGACGGCACTTGAATCGAAGTCATGTGCGTCGAGACGGATCCCGCTCAATTCGACAGGCATGTTTTTAGGGCTCGCCAAGATTGCATGTAACGTGGGGGGTCAGTCAAGACTTGCAGCTTGCTGATCGAATTCGTGTGCATCGAGATGGGCCGAATCTAAGTTGGCAAGCGGATGGCGGGAAGGGGTCAGATGGTTTTTCCCGTTTTGGGATGTGGTACTTGAGGCCAGGGTGACATCAAGCGATGGAGGAGGGATGGGATTCGGAATCAGTAAGATGGAGTCCCCATGCGGCATGCTCGATAAAATCTTATTTAGAGAATCCGTGCACACAGAGGCACCGACCATGTGGGAAACAAACACATGAGCCTCCTTGGTTGTAATAAATAAAAGTAGCAAAGTTTGGCTCGAGTTGGAAAAAAAGAAAGGGAAGGAAACTCAAAGGCTAAAAAAAGAGGAAAGGTAGAGGGAAAGCCCAAGGAGCATTAGCGCCGGGCTTCATTGCCCAAAAAAGCATGTTTTAATTTTTTCTTTGGCCTTGGAAAAGAGGGAGATAGAGAAGGGCAGCGGGTTCGAGTTTTTGTGGGCCTTGGCTTTGGAGCTGAGAGAAAGAAAGAGGAAAGAGGAGCAGGTTTTTTTTCGAAGAAGAGGGTTTTCCCTTTAGGCTTGAAAGAGAGAAAGAAAAAAGAAGGGGAGAGAACTTCTTCGACGAGTCTTTTCGGTCTTGGGTTGTTCGCTCGTTTGGAACCACAGGGAGCTCATGAGGAGTACAAGCCATGGAGTTCTTGAAGCCGGGCTCGAGTGGGTCTCGCCCTTGTGTACTTTTTGATGCGTGCCGGTTGTGGCGTTGATCCTGCACTTGTGATTGATGCTAGTGAAGCAGAATTTACCCCATTGCATTGAGTCTCTTGCATAATCTCGTCCCCCCTTTCCCCCCTTCTCTGTTGCTCTCGTGTGTGTGCGTGCGGGCGTGTCGGTAAGTGTGTGCCGCCCCGACGAAGTGTTGCAGAGAGAGAGAGAGAGTGCGTGTGGCATTTTGAGCATGTGGGAGAGCATAAAAGATACTGCATTGAGGTGCACGGGTTGTGTGAGTTAGTGTGTGTCTATGTGAGCACGTGTGCGTGCGTGGTTTGGTGAAAAGAGCGAGTCGAAGGTGCTCACAAGGTGGGTTGGGGTGCAGTGTGTGCCCTGGGCTATAGGAGGCATTCCATGTTGGCGCGCTGGGCGTGCTCCCCATTCCCCCTCTCCACGGCTGCGACTTGCTGGAAGATAAAAAAGAGGTGCCAGACTTTGCCTTGGCCGAAATATGTTCCGGACCTGAAGTCCCAAGCTTAGCCTTAGCCGACACTGCATGGCCGGTAAGTGTGCCGAAGCCACCTATGAAGGAAGCAATGCCTTGCCGGTATGTATGCTTAATGTGGGGCCAACCCAATGCAAGGCCGATGTGTATGCCAAATATCAAATATGATGCCTTGTTTTTGCGGATCAAAGCTTGATCGATGCCGCATGCCAAATAAAGTGCCTTTATGTACAACAAATGGGGTGTCCTTGAGGGGAACTAGAGCAGACATGATTGGCAGTGCTTTGGTCGACATGAAGCTATGCATGCCATATGGTGTGCCTTTTAAGGGCCGCCCAAGAAGGTAAGCCGGCCGCCCAAGAACTTAAGGGTTGGCCGCCCACTTAGTAAAAAAAGGGGTTGTTAAAACCTAATAAAAAAGGAAAATTTGACCAGCCAGGCAGCGCTGTCGCGAAATTTGCGGTCTTGCCAGGAAAGCACCAGGCTTATGGCTGTGAGAGTTTGTGAGAGAACTCAACAAAAACTATATGAAGGAGTTAAACCATAAATTCCATGAAGACTAGGGTTTGGAAAGAAGTACAATCAAAGAAGCCCACCCATTCTCTCTTGCACTCATATGCACAAAGAAAGAACACAAAAGAAAATGTCAAAATAACACAAAGATGAAAACATCAAGGCTATGGTCATATTGTATCATGGGTAATATGAAAGGGTTAACAGATGAGTTAATGGCATTCAATCTTGGCTGGCCAAATAGGCTACGAATTGTTCTTTGGAATTGTAGTTTTGTGCTTACCATAATATATATATTTTGTCTAGTGATTGGGATTAATTGTGTGTACAAATCCTCTTGGTTCATAGCAAGATAACTATGCTTACGTCAAAAGAAAAGTTATAGTCTATGAGAGGTAGTATGATGGGATCCGGTGATAGAAGTATTTCATTGAGCCTTTCTGGGCCAAAGAGAAACACTATACGTTGTTGAAAGTGTATTTTACGGCTAATCCATACGTTAATTCTAATAGATCGTACAGAGTGAAAGCGATAGAAATTATCATCATGTAGGTTATTCATCTAGGATAGTATGTGAGAAATGTAGATATGAGAGAAGAGAAGAGATGAGAAGTTTCCCTCCCAAGCCCTATTCTTGCCCGTAGGAAATAAGGATACTGCGGGGAGAGATGTACCTGTAGCAAGAGAACCTAGAGAGGATGAATTACTAAAAATGAGAGAGATAGGTTTGGTTAAGGAGATGAGATTAGATACATATATATATGCTGGATTAGAGATGAAAATGAAAACAACAAGAAATCAAGAAAACATCAATGTAGAACACATCTCACTTGAAACCCTTGGGCACCATTATTGATGGGAGAGAGAAGAAGAGTGGATAATTCCACTTTGATTGGTACACCAAGTGCAAGACCTTCTTTGATTAGAGTTGATCTTCCAAGGCTAGCTTGTTGCAAGAATGGCTAGTCTCCCTCTAGGAGAAAGTGTAGGCTTGGGCTTATGTTAATGGCTAAGTACAATTAGGCATTACTACTCACTCCCTCGAGAATTCCTCTCGTCAATGGCTTGAATGCTTGAGTCCCTTCCAAGGAAGAAGAGGTCCCCTTTTATAGGTGAAGGGAACCCCCAAGGGTTTACACAAGAAGAGAGGAGCCAGTGTGAACAGGAATTGGAAAAGTTGGAAATGAGCTGTCCCTACATGATGTGGGCAGACTGGGGTCCAGTATTTTGATCATATCTCCTCAACCGTGGCTCCAAATAAAAAAGTAAAAATATGGGCAAAAACTTCAGCTCATTAGCTACGATTTTCATTTCAAAATCGTTTTCCAATTCGGATTGGAACCTTGTGTAAAAAATTCATCAAAATAGGGTCCATTTATGGCAGCAAAAGTCTTCATGTGGTCTCCTTAGCCTAGACTTTCATTTAATTCCAAAGGACACCTCATGCCATATGAAAGCATGACATTGCTCCTTGACAAAGTTTTGTAATCATGCTTGCAATAATGCATTAAAATAAGTGTATCTTTGAAATCATGCCACCTAGTGTCCCACTAGGATTTGATTCTCTCCTAGTAGCTATTTAAAAAGAAATATAAGAAAAGTATAAAAAATACATAGAATATATATATATTGGAGTTTATCCTAGATATAGGATCTAGCTAGAGTGTGAGATGATAATGAAATAGTAAAAATAAAGAATCAATGCTTTTTGACCCAAGTTAAAGAGGCGGAGCTATTTATGCTTTTCCCATAGTATTTTCTGATGGTAAAGTAAGGATATGTTACCCTTGAGAAAAATAATAGGATGAGATAGAAGGCTTATTATTATACTTAAATATGCATATGCACACTATAGGAAATATAATTATGTATCTAAAAAAATACAAGATAGATCTTGTAGCATGCGTTCCCACTATGTACGTGTCACAGCATGACATCCACCCCCTCTAAACCCGCACATCCTCCGGTATGTGCCACATTGTCTCTTTGTAAGATTAGACCTCTTGTACATCTTCCTTGTCTTCTTCTTCACTGGATGATTCCAGAGCTTCATGTTCACTTTGATCTTCACCTGTGTTTTTCTCTTCTTCCTCATCCATATCTTCTAGATCATTGTCTCCTCTTCTCTAAAACATTTTAATCCTTTTTCCTGCAATGGGAATCTTTACTTCTGTACCATCTAGTTCAGACAAGCTGTAAGTAGCATTTTCATGGACATGCTTTACAACATACGGTCCAAACCATCTTTTTGAGAACTTACGCATGACTGTGTGCTGGTTATCAAGGCTACTATCATACACTAAAACCCAATCACCTTTGTCAATTGCTTTGCTCCTGAGTCGATGTCGCTTATCAAAATAATCCTTGTTTTTCAACCTTGCATTTTTGAGTCATTCTTTTGCAGCTTCAATGTCTCCAGGTCTTCTCTCTAGCTGCCTTATACGTAGTGCAAGGAGATCTTCCCTACTAAGCCCCTCTTGCCAAGGTAGTAGATTCCATGTGGGAATTGTATCTTCAATCGGCATCACTGGCTTTTGACCATACATTAGCTCCGCAGGCATGTAGCCAGTTACTAAGCTATGTGTTGTACGATCAGCCCATAAAGCATATGGTAACAATTTTGGCCACTCACCAACTCTTCCTTCGCAAGCCTTGGCCAAAGCTTTGATGATAGGAGGATGCCCTCTTTCACTCTTTCCATTGCCTTCAGGGTTGTAAACTGTAGTAAGAGAAAGATTGATCCCTAATCTAGAAAAGAACTCCCTTGCTTCTTCGGCATCCAGTTCACCTCGATCTGCAGTGATTTTTCCCACACAACCATAACGGCAAATCACCTCATCAAGAAGGAATTTGCACACAGCTTCTATGGTCTTAGCTCTTAATGCTCTTCCTTCAACCTGGTTAGTTAGGTCCTCTCGTGCAAGAACCAAGTATCTCATCTGCCAGAGTCCTAAAGGCATCGTGACTAGATCCACAACCCATTTATAGTGCATGGCTAGTGGATATGTAGGGTGCAATCCATCACGATATCGAACATTTGAATACATTTGACAAGTTACACATGACTCTACAAACTGAGATACATCTTTATACATACCCTTCCACTAGTATTTTTCTTTCAACTTGGAGAAGGTTGCCCACACACCCCTGTGTCCAGCCCATAGACTCTCATGAAACTCTTGCATGAGCTTTACTTGAGTCTCTTTTTTACATATAACCCGTTGTGGTGTAGCACCCTTTTGTTTAGGATGCTTCCACAAGTAACCATCCCTTAAAAAGTACCCATATGCTTTCCTGCGTATCCTCTTGAATTCTTGTTCAGACCAATAATCCTGTTTTGTTAGAGTACTCAAGTACCTTCCAATAGAAAGCCAATCACCTTCATAAAGATCTTTCAAGAACAATTCAAGTGAATTAGTCATGCAGACATTGTTACCTTTGACATGAGAGATAGAATAGAATTTTGTGCCTACATCATCTCCCTCATCAATCATTTGTGACTCATCTTCATACCTTGCCCTTGATAGCATATCTGCCACTGTATTGTCTTTACCTGCAGTGTGCTTAAACTTGGAATTTAAGGACTTAATGTAGGCAATCCACCGCAACATAGCAATGTCTGGTGTTGAGCAGCTTGTAATCATCCCAAGAAGTGGTAGACAATCTGTTTCTACAACCACACATGCACCAATTAGGTACTCTTTCCCACTTTTCAAGGCTGTAACCATACCCCATAACTCTCTCTTTATCTGTGGATAGTTTCTTTGGCGAGCACTTAGTACCTTTGCTCCAAATCTTACCACATACCTGTGTCCTTCTTTGTCATCTTGCCCTATTGCCCATCCAATCCATGTAGGACTGGTATCTACTGTCACAATCACTGGCCTTTGACACTCATAGTCTACCTTTCTCAAAGTCGTTGCTGACTCAAGTAACTCCTTTAGTTTTTTCATGGATTTTACATGTGCTTCTGTCCATTTAAACTTTTGATTCTTTCTAAGCAGCTGATAAAGAGGATCAGCTACATGTGCATAATGTGGAATCCAAATAACATAGAAGACACATGCTCCCAGAAACCTTCTAACCTCAGTGATTCTAGTGCATGTTTCTTTCATTCTTTGGATGGCATCTACCTTTGATGGACAAGGTTTCCTACCATATGGCCCGCACATGTGCCCCACAATGAGCACTTCTTTGACACCAAACATAGACTTTTTCCCTGACAATGTAAGATTCACTTCTTCCAACCTAGACAAAATTTTATCACAATCATTTATGTGATTTACCACAAACCTGCGACATCCCTTGAGATCCAAAGCTTCATCTTTGTCACTTTCTTCACATCCTTTGATAGGCAAATCATCAATGAAAGGCATTGTGATTTGAGGAATAAAGTCACGTAAGACCTTATTCATCCCATTCATCATATGTGCAACCGAGTTGGTTGCTCCCTGTGGCAAGGTACACATCCTTACCAAACCCAAAGGTGTCCTCATGGTTGTCAAGTCTCTGCTTTTGATTGCAAGCTGAAATTGATCATACCCTGAGTAGAGATCCCCCATTGAGTAGATTGCCCTCCTTGCAAACGCCTCTGCAAATTCATCCACAATTGGACCTGTACCTACATTTCTAATTGTCACCTTGTTCACTGGTTGCATATCTTGGATGAAGCGTAGAGAACCATTCTTCTTTGGAACTGTGAACCACCTGTTTGAGTATGGAGCACAAGAAGGCTCCAACATTCCCATTTTGATTTTCTCATTCAGTAGCTCTACTAACTTTGGCAAATGAGCCTTTGGAACCGGAATAGGCCGCAGATTCCAAGGCACATGAGGTATTGTGAAAATTACCATAGGAGCTACAATATAAGGATCAACACATCCTATCTCATGTGGCTCAAATGCAAAAGCCTTACCATGCTTTGAAAGCATTTCTTTGAAGCACTTTGTCTCCTCCTGTGTTAGAAACTCCTCGCAACCAATTTGCAACTCTTGAAAAGACTCCTTTGTGAAGGTATGCCCGATCTTTTTAGGATTCCGCAAACTTGGTTGTAAAGAAGCCTGTTCAATCTTTTCCCTGTTGTTGGGTGGTAAGGGTGAAGCTACTGGTTTCACCTTCTTTGCTACACTCTTGTATTTAGTTTCAACATGGACTTCTGGGCCAACTGTTTGGCTTTCTTTAAAGGCTTTTATTACTTGATACATTTTCATAGAGCAATCTTCCACAACTTCATTTTCAAGATGCAAACTAGACCTCATTATAGCATCAAGCTCACCCATAGTATCTACAAAAGAAACTTGTTCACACAAACCCAAAACATTTTCAGTAGGCTTTAGCAACCCACTCTTTTTCATGCCTATTTGTACATTATGCACATATTGCCTCTCATATCTCTTCAAATCTTCAAGTTTTGTAAAACATATTGATCCATTCCTTGTTACCAAGGAGCTCATCGAGAAAGTTTCACCTATTTTTGGATCAAGCGAGACCCTTTTTCTTTCTGTACCACTGCAATCCCGCTTTACAATGGTACTTGGCCAAAACCCATCATTTCTCTATGATCATGAAACTCTTTTCTTACCTTTGGTAGAGGATGTTCTCTGAGGTTGTCACGATTTCTTTCATGGTTTACACAGACTGTGAGAAATTGGACAGCTCGTTTACCATCTTTGCTACGTATTTTAGCATATGCTGAACCATCGTCCATTACCTTTGTTTCCATTCGAAATCCCACAATGTAGGGTTGTCCAAGGATGAGATGATATGAAGATGTATCCTGAACAAAGAAGTTTTGGTCAATCTTTACATCACCTATTGTCACCTTCACACCTGGACATGCTGCATATAATTCACCGGATGAATTGTTTGCCACTTTTACCATCCAACCATGATCTGTGTCCATTGGCCATTTGCACTTGTTGTAGAGACTCTTTGACATTATGTTTATTTCTGAACCATGGTCAATCAAGGCAACAAATGGGTCTTCAAGATCACCTACCTTGACCAAAGTTTCTGTAGTAGCCCTTGCCCAATGACTTCGTGAATAGTAACTCCTAGGAATATCTTCAACTTCTTCATCATCATTTGAGAAATGCACTTGCTTCACTCTCCCACTAGATTGGTAGCATCCTACCACAGCTCCATCATTCTCCTTATTTTGCAGTTGCATCCCTTGTGTCTTTGAGGTTTCCCCTTCAACCTGTGGACGAGAAACTTCAGCAAGGGTTTGCCTCTTCCTCTTGATGATGTCAATGATCTCCTCATGGAATTCATGCTTTGCAATGCCAAGAACTTCTCCCAGAGTAAACTCAATCTTGCTATTCAAGATCCTTTCCTCCAAGACTTTCTTTAAATCTGTAGCAACCTCAATATTAGATTGTAGTTTATAAGTTGGGCCTTTTGTCTTACCTTTCGTTGGCTCTTTCTTCTTTCCTGTTGTAGACTCCTCCATGAGTACTTCAGGTGGAGATGCTCCTTGTGTTGAGGGTGTTTGAGAAGGCATTGAGTCGCTTCTTCCCCCACTTCTAGAAGCTCTTTTTGATGGTCCTTCATCAGCATTCTCACGTCTGCGCTTCTCTTCTACAATTGCCTCATTTTGTTGGCATTTTGTAATGTAGGCATGCACTGACAATGAGTCCACTGGATCATTCCATCCTGTTTCTAAACGTATGCAATCACCTGCTTCATGTAGAATCTCTTTTGTAAGCTTTCCCTTTTTAGCTAATTGCATGACATTTGGCCAAATTTGACCATGATGGTCACTCACCTCTTCATCACAAAAATGTTCAATTTTTACTCCATAAGTAGCTGCCTCAACTGAAGAGGTGGCATGCTTGGTTGCCATATCTTCAACTAAGGTTTGCATTCCCCCCTTCCCAAAGTTAGTTCTCAAGGGTAGACCTGTCTCTCTTAAGTGGATTTTACCATCCTTAAAAAATACAACATCTTTTGACAAAGCATCACTAAAATCATCACAATCCGTTCTTACATGGTCTGTACTATCACACCAAATACATCTATTAACAAACCCTTCTTTGGGCTGTTGTCTTTGCCTAGGAAGTGGCCCTGATGGTTGGCCTTTTTCTTCAAGCTTTGCAAACTTCACCTTCAAGTCACGCATTCCCTTCACAAGCTCATCTAGCATGGACTCATCAAACTTAGGAGCGATAAAAGTAGGCTTTATCATTTTTTCAGAAGTTGAGGTGGAAGGACTTGTAGTGTTTACTACCATCTTGTCCCTTCTTCTTTGTCGTTTGGCAAGCAGTGAGACAGCACCTTCAACCTCATTCCACTCGGTCTTTAGTCCTTGCTCAGCATCTTTATCTTCAAGAAGAAGCTCCAAATTTTCTTGAAACTCTTTACCTGCAGCTTGTAAGAAAAGATCTGTTGACGGGAGCAAAGCGAACCCCGAACCCCCGACGGCCTCTAAAACATCGGGAACCGAATGGAGCGCCTCGAGCTTGTCATGGTAAAGCAAACAGGGGGCACCACCTAGCTTCAGCGGCTAGGACGCAAACAACACACCACCATAACAAAGTTTTCATCCAAGAGAGATGGATGCTTGGGAGTAATGATGAAAAGGAAGGGGAATGAGATCAAGTGAGTGAGAGAGAGAGAGAGTGAGGGAGTGGGTATAGCGGCTTAGTACTTAGGCATCACAAAAGGATGGCGAATCCGCACACCCTTCACATATACACAAGCTCACTCCAAAACACAAGACTAGGTGGCGATTCTGCACACCTCACATGGGCAAAACATTGCAAGAAAACATACTCACAAAACCTCAAGCTTTATTTAGAGAATTAGGCGATGAAATGGGGAGCATAGGGTAGGGGAATGAGAAGGGAGAGAGTGGTAGAGCACATGGCGGATAGGTGGGAGTTGATGGCGAAAACTCGCATGAGGATTATGGCCATCATCCTTCATTTAGTTGCCCTTCATCTTCCATAGCCAAGGGTGTAGAGGTCATGCTCAAGACAAGCATGCTGATTGCGGTGATGGTGATGGTGTGGGTGTGTGTGTGTGCACTAGGCACACACAGTGCATAGTGTGTTCTTTGGTGATGTTGTGTGTTTTTGTGTGATGGTGACCCCTCTTTATATAGGGGAAGAGGGGGGGGGGGGAGAAATTCTAGAATTTAGAAATGAAGAAATCATTATCTACATAGGCCATGTGACTGTGGGCCCCACTTGTCTGGCTGTGTGTATATGTGCCAGAATAGCAGTCTCATGAGAGAGAGATGGGTTGATGAAAAAAAGTAAGAGGTGACATGGAGAATAAAGTAATTACAAGAGGGGAGAGAGAGGAGTGTGTTCAGAGGTGAATTTGTGTGCAGATGTGTGTGAACACAAGAAAAATCAGGTAACCACCGGGTGGGGATGGGTCTGTGGGCACCTTTTTTAGTGAAACTGAGTGTGTGTGAGTGTGGGGGAGGTTATTTAGCTACAAGACAAGAGACATGGAGCCCTTTAGAGAGAGGGGGGGTATTTGGGTCATGGGATATGATAGGAGAGAGAAAGGGGGGGTGGGGTATACTATTTTGGAAGATAGGGTAAGTTGCATGTGAGTTAGGGTGCATTATTGGTGAGTTAGAATGCATTATTGGTGAGAGGTGGGGTAGCTTGAGGGGAGAGAGAAAGGAGAAAGGACAAGGGGAAGAGAGAGGGGGTTGACCTTTTGAGTGGAGGAGAGGAAAAGGGACACACGGCGGGGAAACAGTGAAGAAAAAGGAGGCAAGGTGGGGATGGGCTACCCCGCAGGCATGAGGTGGCCTATTTTACCTTTCTCATATATTTACATAATCATACTTTATTTTTTTCTTACTTTTTTCCAATGTCTTTTATCACTCTCTCCCTAAGAGGGGGTTTTCATGGGGTGGGGACGAGAGAAGAGGGGTATGGGAGCTTGGCTTGTGAAAAGCCCCCATCATTAGCCCTCCCCTTTTGGCTAAAGGCATTTATGTCTCTAGCTCATCTGTTTGATCATTATCGTCGGAGGTGGCGGCTGATGGTGTGTCCTCATCTGGAATGTCAATAGGTGGAGCCTGGTCAAATCGAAGAAAATAAGGTTTAAGTCGCCAACCATTTACCGTGGTTTTATGAAGTTTTCCATCAGCCTCCATAAGCTGGTAGCTTCCATTGGCATACTTTTTCCTGACGATGAAAGGACCTTCCCATCGGAGTAGGAGTTTCTTATCCTTGCGCGTGTCGAAGCGATTGTTGTAGCGGAGCACCAACATTCCTTTCTTCAATTATTTTTTCCGGAGATGCTCGTTAAAGCTAAGCCGTCTATGCTCTGCTTGTGCTGCATAATAATTTATTGCTTCTTCTCTGTCCAGCTGCAGTCTTTCCAAGTTGATGATGTGATCTCTCAAATGCATGTTGGGCTATTGAAGCTGGCTTGCCATTACTCTGAGACTTTGTAGTTGCACTTCAATGGGCAAGATTGCTTCCTTACCAAATACTAGATGATACGGTGTGAATCCCAAGGATGTACGAAATGAAGTTCTGTAGGCCCATAAAGCTGGTAGTAGATACTTATCCCAGTCTCTAGGATGATTGTTTACCTGCTTGGTAATAATTTTAGAAACCATTCCATTTACCTTTTCAACTAAGCCATTACATTGAGGGTAATATGGTGAAGAGTGCCTCCTTGTAATGCCCAGTTTCTGCATTAATTCTCCTACCAAGTCTGCTCTGAAACCTGGCCCTCTATCAGAGATGATCTCTAAAGGTGTGCCAAACCTACAGCATATGTGCTCGTAGATAAATTTAGCTACCTCTACCGCTGTGACTCTAGTGGTGGCTGTAGCCTCTACCCATCTAGTCATGTAGTCGACCCCCATGATAATGTAGAATTTTCCTGAGTTGGCCCTAGGTAATGGCCCAATGGCATCGATACCCCATTTTTCAAATGGGCCATATGAGAGAATAGGTGTCTGTGGTTCAGGCATAAGTGACCTAGTTCCGGCCTTTTGACACAACTTACATGTTTTGCACGAGTGGTGTACATCACGGTTGAGGTTAGGCCATATGAAGCCTGCCTGCAAGATTTTCCTACTTGTTATGTCTAGGGAAAAGTGACCACCACAAACCCCGTCGTGACAGCTAGCAATTACTCCCGTGATTTCTCGAGAGAGAGGGACCTTCCTGAGTATTTGGTCCTTACCCTTATAGTACAAACCATCATTGATGAGTCGATACCTTGTGGCCTTCCGCGTCAGCCATTGCTTCTGTCCCTTTGTTAAATCTGATGGGCACTCCCCTGTTTCCAAAAATGCATGATGTCAGGCAAGGCATCACTTCCTTGAAATAGAGGGAGCTTTAGTTTTATTGCTCCAACCACCACTTCCTGTAGTCTTTCACTTGCTAGGGCATCTGCTTCTTGGTTTTGAGCCCTTGGGATATGGTGTATTTGAACTTCTTCAAACTTACCCAACAAGGTTTTTACACCACTTAAGTGAGTCCTTAAACTATGATTCTTGCATGTCCTTGCTCCATTTACTTGCCTTACCAGAAGTAGAGCATCCCCAAATACATTAAGGCGTTGTACACCTTGCGAGACGCACCATTGTAGACCCTTGGTTAGTGATGCATACTCAACTTCATTGTTAGAATGTGAATCTAACAATTGGCCCAACGAAAATACCTTTGTCCCTTGTTCATCAAAGACCACTATGCCTTCAGCTGCTTTGTCGGACGCTCGCTTGTAGGCTCCATCAAAGTAGAGAGAGTATGCTCCTTCTACCATCGGTGGTACTGGAGGTAATCGGACTTCTCCTTCCTTAGATTGCTTCTCCTTCCTTTCAAAGACTTGGTAGGTCATGAGTCCCCCCAAACTTGCCCTTGTCGTTCTTTCTACCTGTACCGTGTAGTCAAACTCTTGCAGACGAACTAGCCATTTAGTAATTGTAGCAGACACATCCATGTGTTGTACAACATAGGGAAATATTTCATCCGTGGTTAGAATCACAAATTGCTTAGGCAGCAAATATGACCTAAACTTTGTAGTTGCAAATCTAAGAGCTAGGACTAAGTGTTCCACATGGGTGAAACCTTTCTCTCCTGCTGTCATAGTTGTTGCAGTGGTAGAACAAGTTGTGATAGTAGATGTATGAATCTACTTAAGTACCTCACCTTCTGTAGAAAAAGACCAGTTGACGTGCAGTCGTTGGTGATGGTAGGGCTATGAGTGCGGACACCTTACTTGGGTCGGCGTTGATACCTTTTGCTGAAATTTCATGGCCTAGTAGAATGACCTTACTCTCCCCAATGTGGCATTTATCCACATTTAATTGCCCACCTAGGCTCTGCAACCTGGCCAAACCTTCAGTTACCTTTTCTAAATGTGAAATACGGGAGCTATATATACAAAAATCATCAATGAACACTCTTATGGATGTTCCAAAGAACGGTTGAAAAACATATGTGACATATCTTTGGAATGTGGCAGGTGCATTTGTGAGACCAAATGGCATAACCCTGTATGCAAAACAACCCCATGGCGTGATAAAAGTGGTTTTTAGCTGATCTTCCAAGGCTATGCGTATTTGAAAGTATCCAGAATAACCATCACAGACGGTATAGCATTCAAAACCCGCTACTTCATTCAGAATTTTATCCAAGAAAGGGAGAGGAAAGTGGTCTCTCTTTGTAGCTGCATTTAGTGGTTTGTAGTCAACACAGACCCTCCACTTACCATTCTTTTTAGGAGTCACCACTACGGGTGACACCCATTTTGAGTTTTCTACAGGATAGATGAATCCCGCATCCAGCAATTTCCTTACCTCGGCCAAGAGTGCCTTTTCTTGTATGACCCCCAGTCGTCGTAGCTTTTGCACAAATGGTTTTACCCCTTTCTTCAGCTTAATATGATGTTCCACCACTGTAATGCCTGGGATTCTTTCATAGTTGTCAATGAACAGGTTAGGAAATCCCATCAACATTTGCAAAAAACTATCTTTCTCCTCAAGTGTTAATTCCGTAGACAACATACCCTTCAACCTACTTCCTCCTAGGCCAGGTGATTTGCTCTTCTCTTCATTGGGTTGCCCTTTTGGTGATGGATCACTAGTTGTGCTTAACCTTTGTGGATCCTTCATAATGATACCCATCACATCAATGGAACTATCACTTTCATCGGTGGATGTGGTCTCCTCCTCAGAACTAGAAGATTCGCTAGTGGTTTCATCTGCCGATGTTTCCAGATTCATTTGCTTCTGCTTGCCAATCCTCATGTCGTAGTAGATTGTCTCCCCTTTGTTACCGGTCATGCGTAGAAGGCCAGTACCTTAGTCCTGTTTTGCCTTCATGGCCATCAACCATGGACTTCCCAAAATTAGTGGATATCCCTCCCCCTTAGTAGGCATTACAAAAACATCTACCTCTACCTCAGTGTTGAAAGCTTTGATTTTCACGGCACTTACCACACCCACACACTTTACTTTTGCGTTGTTTGCCATCTTTGCCTTGCATGGAGAAGGCCTGTCAACCTCGAGCCCTAATCGAAGCATCATAGCTTCGCTCATTACACAGATTTGTGCACCTCCATCAATGTAGGTGTTTCCAACCCTCTTTCCTTTTATGTTTACGTCGACAATTGGAAGGATGTCATCCATGTTGCATCCCGAAATTGCTTCGGCTACCTCTTTTTTGGAGCGTCTTGTACTTACGATTTTAGACCATTGTCGCCTTACTTTTGGTGCAAGATGTAGCAGCTGTGGCCATGTAATCTTCGGTCCTTGCTCTGCCACATCCAATGTTAGATCATAGGGCTTAGAACTTTCCCCTAGCTGGAAGTCGGTGATGCCCAATTTCCGTCGTGGCCTGGATGGCCTCTTGCTAGTTTCTCCTCTCATGCTTCTCTCATCATCTGATTGTGTAGCTTTCTCCCTCCTAGCTCTTTTCACAGTCATGGCTTCAAGTGGTTCTAAAAAGGTTAACTTCTCCTTACCCTTGTCCCTCTCCTTTGCTCTGGGTGGATCCACTACTAAGGCTTTTCCTTTCTCTTCTAGCCTTATGATGTTTACAAGGCGATCAGGTGGTGGGGCTGGTGGAAGAGGTGGGATGGATGCTTGTAGTGGTGTCTGGGGTGGATGTAGAATTTGTGTTGGTGGGGGTGGTGCTCGGGGTGTGGGTGTTCTTTCTCTAGGGGGTGACAATTGGTTCCTCCTACCTCCTCTATTATAATTTTGTCGTGGTTTGGGACAGTAGTACATACCGTGACCATCTTCTCCGCAGTTGTAGCAATGATACTCCTTGTTTTGTCGTCGTGCTCTTCCAGGGTCTTGATCTCTTTCTTGACTCGTCCCTTGTTGTATTAATTGGACAGGTAAATTCTGCAGTTGGTCAGTAATATGGGCCAACATATCTTGTTGGTCATCTCTTACCCCAAGAGCCGATGGTGGAATGGTGGCTGTCGTAGTTGCTGGTTGACGCGATGTTCCTGATTCTGTGGACTCGGTTTCTTTGGCTTTCATTCGCAGCTTCTTGTCCTTAAGGCGAGCAATCTCAACGGCTAATTCGTACGTAGCCGAGAATCTACCTTTCACCTTCTCCTTGAGAAGCGGCGATAAGCCATGCGTGAACCGATCTTTTTTTAGGAAATCGGGTGCAGCTTCCCCCCTTGCCAGTGACTCAACCCACCGTTCCCACAAATCCACAAATTTGGACTCATAGGTGGCATATTCTAGAAAACCCTCCTGCTTCAAGTCTCTCAACTTGTCCCACAACTTTTCTGAAGTGGTACCTCCCCCAAAGCGCCTCTTAAAAGCGGTTTTTAAGGGTTCCCAGTCATCCTTGGTTGCTTGTGGAAGTGCATTGTACCATGATCTAGCTTCTAGCTTCATGAGATGCTTAAGGATTCTAACCCGGGATTCATCCGTATCTTTGTTGCTCACTACACATGCTACTTCAAAGTCATCTAGGAAGTCTATTACCAAATCCTCCCCCTTCTTTCCTTTAAATGTTGGAAATGCTACACTTGCCATGATTACTGAGAGAGAGCTAGAAAGACACACTGCTTAACTTGCAAAAGTTTTTTTCTTCTTTGCAAGGAGGCGTGTATACCCTCTTATACTAGGACATAGATTAAAACTTCAAACGGTACATTGCCTTGTACCAAAGGTAAGACAAATGGTTGATCTGATGCCAGAACCTCCAAAAACCGCTCCCCACCTAGCATGGTGTCAATGACGTGCTGGTAGTGAGCCTTCAAGTCCAGTATTACCTTGATTGAGCGTACACGTGTTGGTATGTGTGATCTGTCTTGAGGTAGGTTGCACTGATTCATGTGAAGCTTAGAGGTGCTTAGTCACTGTCCAAGCTTGTGGGAGAGAGTGGTGTTCTTTCCTGAAACAAACTCAGTAGATCCCTAGTTTCTCTAGTGAGAGTGTGAGCCAATGCTTCCGTTATCTGTGCTGCAGCATCAGGTGCGACTTGAAAACTGACTGTGATAATTACCTCGGGGACTTGAGTTACCCGATTCTCAAAGTAGAATAGTGTTGATTCTCTATTGTGCAGAGCTCCTTCCATTTTGTTGTTGTTGGTTGGTTGTAGGTTGCGGACATAGTTTCGACCTTCTCCTTCTTCTTCTTGGCACTTGGCCTATGTATATCCACTGGGTTTGGCGTGTTGGTTGACTCTCCCACTGCAAATCGATTACCGTTACGCCTGGCACTTGAGCTTTGATGGAGATGCGGAGTTCGTCTAGTTGTGCTTGGAGCTCTTCTTCTTCTGTCGTCCAATTAGCAAATCCTGCCATCCATTCATCCATTCACAATAGTTTAGGGGTTTCAGTCTTGTAAACTGAAGGGTTTCATGAAAAGATTCTGAGTGGGGGCACCAAATGACGGGAGCAAAGCGAACCCCGAACCCCGACGGTCTCTAAAACACCGGGGACCGAATGGGGCGCCTCGAGCCTGTCATGGTAAAGCAAACAGGGGGCACCACCTAGCTTCAGCGGCTAGGACGCGACAACACACCACCATAACAAAGTTTTCATCCAAGAGAGATGGATGCTTGGGAGTAATGATGAAGAGGAAAGGGAATGAGATCAAGTGAGAGAGAGAGAGAGAGAGAGAGAGAGAGAGAGAGAGAGAGAGAGAGAGAGAGAGACGGGGTATAGCGGCTTAGTACTTAGGCACCACAAAAGGATGGTGAATCCGCACACCCTTCACACATACACAAGCTCACTCCAAAACACAAGACTAGGTGGCGATTCCGCACACCTCACATGGGCAAAACATTGCAAGAAAACATACTCACAAAACCTCAAGTTTTATTTAGAGAATTAGGCGATGAAATGGGGAGCATAGGGTAGGGGAATGAGAAGGGAGAGAGTGGTAGAGCACATGGCGGATAGGTGGGAGTTGATGGCGAAGACTCGCACGAGGATTATGGCCATCATCCTTCATTTAGTTGCCCTTCATCTTCCATAGCCAAGGGTGTAGAGGTCATGCTCAAGACAAGCATGGTGATTGCGGTGATGGTGATGGTGATGGTGTGGGTGTGTGTGTGTGTGCACTAGGCACACACAGTGCATAGTGTGTTCTTTGGTGATGTTGTGTCCTTAGTGTGATGGTGACCCCTCTTTATATAGGGGAGGAGGGGGGAGAAATTCTAGAATTTAAAAATGAAGAAATCATTATCTACATAGGCCATGTGACTGTGGGCCCCACTTGTCTGGCTGTGTGTATATGTGCCAGAACAGCAGTCTCATGAGAGAGAGACTAAGAGAGAGAGATGGGTTGATGAAAAAAAGTGAGAGGTGACATGGAGAATAAAGTAATTACAAGAGGGGAGAGAGGGGAGTGTGTTCAGAGGTGAATCTGTGTGCAGATGTGTGTGAACACAAGAAAAATCAGGTAACCACCGGGTGGGGATGGATCTGTGGGCACCTTTTTTCAGTGAAACTGAGTGTGTGTGAGTGTGGGGGAGGTTATTTAGCTACAAGACAAGAGACATGGCGCCCTTTAGAGAGAGAGGGGGGTATTTGGGTCATGGGATATGATAGGAGAGAGAAAGAGGGGGTGGGGTATACTATTTTGGAAGATAGGGTAAGTTGCATGTGAGTTAGGGTGCATTATTGGTGAGAGGTGGGGTAGCTTGAGGGGAGAGAGAAAAGAGAAAGGACAAGGGGAAGAGAGAGGGGGTTGACCTTTTGAGTGGAGGAGAGGAAAAGGGACACCCGACGGGGCAACAGTGAAGAAAAAGGAGGCAAGGTGGGGATGGGCTACCCCGCAGGCATGAGGTGGCCTATTTTACCTTTCTTATATATTTACATAATCATAATTTATTTTTTTCTTACTTTTTCCAATGCTTTTTATCACTCCCTCCCTAAGAGGGGGTTTTCATGGGGTGGGGACGAGAGAAGAGGGGTATGGGAGCTTGGCTTGTGAAAAGCCCCCATCATTAGCCCTCCCCTTTTGGCTAGAGGCATTCATGTCTCTAGCTCATCTGTTTGATCATTATCGTCGGAGGTGGCGGCTGATGGTGTGTTCTCATCTGGAATGTCAATTGGTGGAGCCTGGTCAAATCGAAGAAAATAAGGTTTAAGTCGCCAACCATTTACCCTGGTTTTATGAAGTTTTCCATCAGCCTCCATAAGCTGGTAGCTTCCATTGGCATACTTTTTCGTGACGATGAAAGGACCTTTCCATCTGAGTAGGAGTTTCTTATCCTTGCGCGTGTCGAAGCGATTGTCGTAGCGGAGCACCAACATTCCTTTCTTCAATTCTTTTTTGCGGAGATGCTCGTTAAAGCTAAGCCGTCTATGCTCAGCTTGTGCTGCATAATAATTTATTGCTTCTTCTCTGTCCAGCTGCAGTCTTTCCAAGTTGATGATGTGATCTCTCAAATGCATGTTGGGCTGTTGAAGCTGGCTTTCCATTACTCTGAGAATTTGTAGTTGCACTTCAATGGGCAAGATTGCTTCCTTACCAAATACTAGATGATACGGTGTGAATCCCAAGGATGTACGAAATGAAGTTCTGTAGGCCCATAAAGCTGATAGTAGATACTTATCCCAGTCTCCAGGATGATTGTTTACCTGCTTGGTAATAATTTTAGAAACCATTCCATTTACCTTTTCAACTAGGCCATTACATTGAGGGTAATATGGTGAAGAGTTCCTCCTTGTAATGTCTAGTTTCTGCATTAATTCTCCTACCAAGTCTGCTCTGAAACCTGGCCCTCTATCAGAGATGATCTCTAAAGGTGTGCCAAACCTACAACATATGTGCTCGTAGATAAATTTAGCTACCTCTACCGCTGTGATTCTAGTGGTGGCTGTAGCCTCTGCCCATCTAGTCATGTAGTCGACCCCCATGATAATGTAGAATTTTCCTGATTTGGCCCTAGGTAATGGCCCAATGGCATCGATACCCCATTTTTCAAATGGGCCATATGAGAGAATAGGTGTCTGTGGTTCAGGCATAAGTGACCTAGTGCCGGCCTTTTGACACAACTTACACGTTTTGCACCAGTGGTGTACATCACGGTTGAGGCTAGGCCATATGAAGACTGCCTGCAAGATTTTCCTACTTGTTATGTCTAGGGCAAAGTGACCACCACAAACCCCATCGTGACAGCTAGCAATTACTCCCGTGATTTCATGAGAGAGAGGCACCTTCCTGAGTATTTGGTCCTTACCCTTACAGTACAAACCATCAGTGATGAGTCGATACCTTGTGGCCTTCCGCATCAGCCATTGCTTCTGTCCCTTTGTTAAATCTGATGGGCATTCCTGTGTTTCCAAAAAATGCATGATGTCAGGCAAGGCATCACTTCCTTGAAATAGAGGGAGCTTTAGTTTTATTGCTCCAACCACCACTTCCTGTAGTCTTTCAATTGCTAGGGCATCTGCTTCTTGGTTTTGAGCCCTTGGGATATGGTGTATTTGAACTTCTTCAAACTTACCCAACAAGGTTTTTACACCACTTAAGTGAGTCCTTAAACTAGGATTCTTACATGTCCATGCTCCATTTACTTGCCTTACCAGAAGTAGAGCATCCCCAAATACATTAAGGCGTTGTACACCTTGCGAGACACACCATTGTAGACCCTTGGTTAGTGCTGCATACTCAGCTTCATTGTTAGAATGTGAATCTAACAATTGGCCCAACGAAAATACCTTTGTCCCTTTGTCATCAAAGACCACTATGCCTGCAGCTGCTTTGTTGGACGCTCGCTTGTAGGCTCCGTCAAAGTAGAGAGAGTATGCTCCTTCTACCATCGGTGGTACTTGCGGTAATTGGACTTCTCCTTCCTTAGATTGCTTCTCCTTCCCTTCAAAGACTTGGTAGGTCATGAGTCGCCCCAAACTTTCCCTTGTCGTGCTTTCTACCTGTACCGTGTAGTCAAACTCTTGCAGACGAACTAGCCATTTAGTAATTCTAGCAGACACATCCATGTGTTGTACAACATAGGGAAATATTTCATCTGTGGTTAGAATCACAAATTGCTTAGGCAGCAAATATGACCTAAACTTTGTAGTTGCAAATCTAAGAGCTAGGACTAAGTGTTCCACATGGGTGAAACCTTTCTCTCCTTCCGTCATCATTCGACTAGAGAAGTAGATTGGCCTCATGAAAGATGTCGTCGTATCCTTTTGGAGTAGCACAACCCCCAATGAGTCATCACCAACACTTGAGGTGACATAGAATTTTTCATCCCACTTAGGTGGTGAGATAGTTGGCAGAGTGGCTAAGACCTCCTTTACCTTGTTGTAGTGATGTTCGCTTTCCTCGTCCCAAGTGAAAGTTGATCTTTGAGTGAGTTGTTGCAGTGGTAGAACAAGTTGTGATAGTAGATGTATGAATCTACTTAAGTACCTCACCTTCTGTCACCTAAACCTAAAAATCACTCATTCTCTCATTTGTGCAATTGAAGAGTGCTCTTGCTCCATCTCCGTTTTCTTCTTCATCTCCTTGTGTGTGTGTGTGTGTGTATGAGTGTGTGTGTGTGTGTGTGTGTGTGTGTGTGTGTGTGAGAGAGAGAGAGAGAGAGAGAGAGAGAGAGAGAGAGAGAGAGAGAGAGAGAGAGAGAGAGAGAGAGCATTGCGATGGCACGACGGCTGAGCGTGGCACGGCGGTAGGTCCCTCTTCTTTGCGGCAAGGAATCCTCCACGAAGGCAAGAGTAGGGCGGTGAGTGACACACCCTTGCTCTCTCGAGCTTGGTAGATTAATCGGGTTGTGTGCTTGCACCCATTTGTGGCTCGCACATAGTGTACGGCAAGTCCCTTGCTTTGACATGTGTGGCAAATGCACACATTTTCGGTGCCATTGCCGGGGAAATGCCATGCACTAAGCTCTTATAGCACTCTATGCTGCTTTGTGGTGAAATATGAGATGTAGGAAAGGTAGAGAAAGAAGGTATGTGGTTGTTGAGAAGGATTTGTGAACTTTGTTTTTGCTGCAGTGTACTATTTTCTGTTAATAAGGTGTTAGTTTTTTTTGCTGCAATGTATTGTTTTTTGTTCATAAGGTGTTAGATTTAAGGCACTAGATCTATAATGTTAGATCTGTAAGGTGCAGCTGATTAATCAATATAGTACTGTGTTAAACAGTAGCTTTGTTAGTTATAAGTAGGTAGGTTAGGTGTGTGTGTGTGCGCGCGCACGACGCGATCGCGGCGGCCTTATCCAAAAAAAATTAGAATAATAATAATAATAATAATTTTTATTCATTTAAAAGGAAGGACCGGGATTGAAAACATTCCCCAAGCCCAGCCCAAGCCCAAGCCCAGGCTCAAGCCTCAGTCACCCTTTGGACTTCCTTATTTTAACCTCACGCCTAAGTAAAAATCGACCCTTTTGAGGACCATCGGAGCTTCGAGTAACCGAATGTTGTGCTATAAAGCACACCACGACCCCCTGAGCGATACGCTAGTTTTGAGCTATCTCCAAAAACTGATTGTAAAAAGACATTATAGAACATAAAAAAAGAGTGAAAACGGGGTGCAAAATGCACAAAAAGTCAAGCGGCTAACCTTCGAGGGTATTCGCTGACGCTTGTAGGGTGCAAAAGGAACATGCATTTGCACTCTGGTCATGTACTAGAGGCCAAGAAACTAGCGATCACCTCAACTTATGCGGGTTCTCAATACCTACCTACCTTAGGTTCCGGGCCCTCAACGGGGACCCAAGGAAGTACACCCCAAGACCCAAACATAGCTGCTGGTGACTCTTCATCTGGCTATGATATTATGGAAGGGAATCCTACACAAAATCCCAAGCAAGTAAACAAAAATGTACCTGTTTGGGCCCCACAGCCTGTATCTAGTGTGTTTAGTCGCTTTATAGAAACCTTTAGTAGAGCTACTCGCTCTGAACTTGTGGTTAGTGAAGTTAACGTCTAAGGTGAGGGAGAGGTAGATTCGCCTTTGGTATCTCAGGGGGAGCCTATACTCCCCAAGAGTTTCCACGTCGATATCCTACCCCCTGCTTTCATGGAAGACCCTGCAAAGAAATCACCCCCCGAAGTTCTACTACCCATGGTAGGAGTCTTGCGGAGGTGCAAGAAGTTGAGCGCTATATGTAAGCGGCTAGGGAGAGGGAAATGGAGAGTTTCCTAGGAAAACATCGAGCCAAGAAGGGAAAGACCCCTGGGACAATAGGCATAGCAATCGAGCAATCGAGTGCTCCTGAGTTAGTATGCAATTTGGGTCAAACTGTGGGGAACAACAATGCTTCCACATCAAGGGAAAGCTCTAGTACGCCGGGCCTAAACGGGTTATTTCTCAACGAAAATTGAGAATATGACCTAAAAACTGAAACCTTGACTGACCTGTACATGGGTTACACATACCATATAGGTTGGTTAGAAATTGTACAATCTACTTCTAGCACCACAAGTCTAGAGGAGCGGAAACAAATGGTCTGCAATGTCATCCATAGCATCATCCAATCGGAGAGGCAAAACCGAGGGATTAACATTCCTTCAATGGGACTTATGAGATTCTTGGATATGGGCAAGGCCAAACAACTGACACTATCACAGATGAAAACTCCTTCAGTGAGTCCAATGGAACAATTGTAAGATTTGGATCAGCTGGCCGCAAACCATTCAAGACAAAGTGTCCGTAATGACCTTCTCCATGTCCATGAGTGATCATGCCAATCAATGCCACCTGCAGATTATATCCTGAATCCACACCCTTAGGAACAATGCTAAATCTAGGAATGGCAGTCTTCTTTTGATCCATCTTATCATGGATTATGCATACATATTTTTGTGGTTGAGTTTCTGAATACGTGCGCCATGCATAATATAGGCTTCTGCAACTCTTTCGTTGTGCCATGTGAACTTCTCTCTCCCTCAAGAGAAGAGCTCTCTTTTCAAGAGAAGGTTTAGCTTCTAACCTTGCCTTGATTGAGCTACAAATATTGCACTTAGAGAACTCACTTGTCTTTGGTAAAGTGACATGTGGGTACTCTTTGTTCTAAATTCTACCAAAAGAAGATTGGGATAGCTTCTTCTCATAGCCCATTTGGTCAAGTGTCGTGTTGATTTCACATAAAATATCCACTTGTTTGTATGTTGATGGAATCACCAATTGAGTATCTCTTGAGCCATCTAGCAGTGTTCTACTTCTATGTGGCATCTTCTCAGAGTTGTTTTCCACAAACTCATTTAGTAGTGCTCTTGCTAAACTAGTATGTTGAAGTCCCCTTCTCAATGTACATGTGTTCCCATGTACATATTGGCGCACACCATTTTCAAAGTTCTCCTTGTATCGATAAAATGATGTCTTTGGTATTCCATGTAGCTCATACCATGCTCTACAAAAAACAATAGAGCCATTTAGTCTGAATTGGTATCGTGACTTCTCATCTTTCTGATAACATATAGAAAGAACATCATAAACATAATTAGTGCGTGATTTTTGAGACTCTCCACAAAATTGTTGTCGTAACCTTGTCACCATATCACGATCTACAAACTGGCAACATTTTTGTGCACAACAATCAATGCATGATACCCTTTGAATTGATTTGTTTGAAAGGTAAAAAGTGGAAGCTGGTGCTGCTTTTGATTTTTGAGTCGTGTTCATGAAAGTGTATCGTCTCTTCCTTGACAACTGGACAACATTACTCCCATCAAGTTTTTTTCCAACATTGTCATCGTTGGATACATCCTCATATGTAGCATGCATGCCATCAATAGGAACAAAGCGTTGTAATGGGCTCCCATTCAACATTGTTGTCTGCTTGATGGGCCACTTTAGCAAAGTGATGCTACCCACTTCAACCACATCATCAATGCTTGCATTTTCTCTTTCAATACCTACACCCACACAATCATGACCAAGTTCCTGAAAGTTGACATAATCATGTGGAAATACATATAAGATGGTCCCTTCATTCATGGTTTGCATCATTGTGTCATCTTTTAAAAGGACCCTCTGATTTCTCCAAGACACTCAAATCACTGCTTCAAATTCTGGGCTTGTCATAGGTATTGCATCTGTAACTAGAGGATCAGAATGATCATGTTCTTCATCACCATTGTAGCTTTCCTGTGGATCAATTAAGTTCCCATTTAATACAAAAGATTGCAAAAGAAGATTTGACCATCAAACAACACTCCATAATGAGCCTTGGAGAGATGAAGTATCCATTGTAGGAAAAGGTAGGACCACATCCTTCAAGCATTCCTCCACTAGTATGGAGACATTTCCTTGCCCTATCTTTGTACCACCACAAGTGGAATCTGGATCTGTTCTACACACACAACCAGTACCAACAATTTCATTGTCAAGTATCATATGTACTTTCTCCCCAGATTGGAAGTCCATCCTGTAAGTGAAAAATATTACATTGTTAAATCCATAGTTATAGAAAAATACTCTTCAAACAAAAAATCATGCTACAACATGAAAAAGGTTTGCATAGGTTGGACAAGTGGTGAACCTTGAGACCAAATCCTCCTTGCTATATTAATGGAAGCAAGGTTGGAAATTATGGTGGATATTGAAACCAAAGCATCCTTGCTATATTAGAGCATAGGTTGGACAAGTGGTGGACCTTGAAACCAAAGCCTCTTTGCTATATGAGAGCATAGGTTGGACCTAGTTGTAATACCCACTGCGACCTATCAACTACTATAGGACTATGCTTTCCAATGTCCAAGTATCCCTTGATGCTTGCAAGGTTGAACATGTGGTGGATTATTGAAACCAAAATACCCTTTCTATATCAGAGCATAGCTTGGACAAGTGGTGGACCTAGTTATAATTCCCCTCCTTTCTTTAATGGAAGCAAGGTTGGAAAAGTGGTGAATCTTGAAACCCAAACCCTTTGGCTATATATAGAGGATAGCTTGGACAAGTGGTGGGCTTAGTTGTAGTATCCATTGTCCAAGGTCCAAGGTGAACTATGTAAAGACCTTACTTCCAAAAACAAAGTCATACAAGTGGTTCTCCTTGAAACCAAAACCTCCTTAGTGTATTAGAACATAGCTTGGAGAAGTGGTGGACTTAGTTGTAATGGTGAATGTCCAAAGCAAACTATTATGGGACCTTGCTTCCCAAATCAAGTTTGGACAAGTGGTGGATCTTGAAACCAAAACCCCCTTACTCTATTAGAGCATAGCTTAGATAAGTGGTGGACCTAGCTGTCATGGAAAATGTTCAATGTGAACTGCTACAGGACCTTGCTATTAAATGTCTAAGTAGAGCTAGCTTCTTTAATGGAATCAAGGTTGGGAAAGTGGTGCATCTTGAAACCAAAAGCCCTTTATTGTATTAGAGCATAGCTTGGACAAGTGAGGGACCTAGTTTTAATGTGTGATGTCCAAAGGAAAGTATTACAAGACCTTGATTTCCAATATTTGAATTGGTCAAGTGGTTAAAACTAAGTATAAAACTTTGACCATTTTCTTCTCGAATTGCCAAAAAGCTAGTTTTAGACACCCCTAAATGAAAATGGTTCAGGGTGGCCTTAAACAACGTTTTTTCAAAGACTTGAACAAAAGGGTTACCGAAGAGTAATGAAAATTTATTATGGCTTGAAGTGCCTGAGTATGTGAAAACAAGCCTAGGTTTTCCAAGAGGAAAAAGGTGACAAAAAAGATATGTTGTCTCTTATGACATAATACGAACATTGGAAACTTAGGATTGACCATGTGGCCTAAACTTTGGCAAGTGAAGTGGTGGCCAAGTTTTGTGGCATAGTGTGCACTTGGTCCTATATGTGTTGACCACTTGGCTAAATCTAGCACCATAAGGCCAAACGTTTGGCACCTTAAATATAGTATGGGACATAATCTAGAACTGCTATAGTAAATTAGTAGTATAGTTAGTATGTTAATATTTGTATTATATTTAAGTATATGCTAAATATAATTTATGTTCAAAATTTCACTAATGAAGAATGTTCCCATTTAGCACTCCACATGCGGGGTCTTAGGGCAGCGCTTCCACGTGAGGTTTGGGGGTAGTGCTCTTGATGGGGATGTGGAATATAGCGCTCTCAATGGAGGGGCTTGGGAGGCTGATTTTGGGATATTGTTCCGGGCGGGGTCCGGGGAAGCGCGCCGCGCGGGGTCAAGGGGCAACATATTTTCAACCATGATTTCTTTAATTTTGGCCGTCTGAATTGGTTAATGTTTTATAGTGCTTTTGGTTTTTTTAATACTATGATAAAACATGGACTTGTAGCATACCTGGAATTCTAATAAACCCCATCAAGATTAAACACAGAGAGAGCGCACAAGCAATGCACACAGAGAAAGCAGCCGAGCAGCAAACACACAGAAAGCGCACACGGATCGCACACAATTGGAGTTATACGCACGCGTAGAGGAGAAAACCCGGCATCGTACACAACGCACAGGTGGAGCGCACAGGATTGACAGTTCGCGCACAAGATAAAGAAATAGCATCGTACGCAACACTTTGCAAAAGGGCAGGATCGGGCATAGCTTCTTCTCAAGAGACATTGCACACCTCACGAATAGAGAAAAAATAGGTATTTCTCTCTCTCTCACTCTCTGTCTTTCTCCATATAGAGAAGATGGTTCTCTGTAACTCTTTCTTGCACACACACTCTCGTCAAAAGATAGAGATACATAGTTTAAAAGTATTCCCGCACACATACACATATTCCCACACATCGTCTTCCTCTCTTCCACATACATAACCACAGTGAAATCTGTTATCTTGCTGTCTCTCTCCTGAAAATACATGCACATATTCCCACACATCGTCTTCCTCTCTTCAACATACATAAACACTGTGAAATATGTTATCTTGTTGTCTCTCTCTTGAAAATACGTGCACATATTCCCATACATCGTCTTCCTCTCTTCCACATACACAAACACAGTGAAATCTGTTATCTTTGTCTCTCTCCTCTCTCTAGAAAACATGTATTTCTCTCTCTCTCTCTCTCTCTATCTCTCTATCTATCTCTGTATCTTGCTATCTCTCTCTTGAAAATACATGCTCATGTATGTGTGCATCTGTGTTATCTATGTGTATGTATGTATATTTGTGTTATTTCATTGTAATACTCATACATAATGCAGATACACAATTACACTTAATTACGATATGCACACATAGTATATATACATACATAAATATCACAAATACTAACACATTGTAATACTAGTAAACTTGAATGGAAGACTTAGTTGCGTGATCTGTTAAAGTCGATTCTTGTAGCGAGTTCTGGATGTATGCTAAGCTGATTTTCCTCTAATCCATTTGTAGATATGATTGTAACTTCTGTTTCTCAACAAAAGTATTGTTGTTTAGTGATACACCTAATGGACATAAATGGTTGAAACTAGGACATGTAGAAAAAAAATAGGTGTATTTCTTTGGATGAATATATACACTTTTTGGTGATCCTTACCACAAGGGGTGGACCTTGAGACCAGTGGACTATAAGGACCTCCAAACAATACCTTGTACACTCAATCCTTCTTGGTATCTAGGTTGGACAAGTGGTGGACCTTGTTCAAATTCTCTAACCACTCTCTCTAACATGGTGACATAATTTAGGTGTGATAAATTCATATAAGGAGCTCCAAACAATACCTTGTACACTCAATCCTTCTTGGTATCTAGGTTGGACAAGTGGTGGACCTTGTTCAAATTCTCTAACCACTCTCTCTAACATGGTGACATAATTTAGGTGTGATAAATTCATATCTATGCAAACTAATATCAGTTTAGGCTTGTTAATTTGAATTTGTTTGAATTTATGTACAATATAATGATTTGAGGTTTGCATATTTGAATTTAGGTGGGATAATGATATCTTTTTGTGGTAAACTTGAATTTAAAATCAATTTCGCGTGGAATTTTTAAATTTAAGTGGTAAAATTTAAATTTTATAAAAAAGTTTGAATTTTAAAATTTAGGCGGGATATTTAAAATTTGAGAGGGATATTTTAAATTTAGGCGGGAAGGTTTTGAATTTATAGCGAGATCTCCCTTATATAAGAGAGTATAGGTTGGACAAGTGGTGGACCTTAAAGCCAGAGCATCCATGCTACTGGACATGATAGGTAGGGAATCTAGTTGAATATTGTATGTATAATATATATGTAATAGATCTAGCTTGGACAAGTGGTGGACCTTGGAACAAAACCCCATGTAAAACATATCATGCACATTCCAAGTGGTGAGATAAAATATCATTTAAGATATAGCCTGATAGGTTGGACAAGTGGTGGACATTAACACCCAAACCTTCTTAATATAACGACATAGAGTGGAAAAGTGGTGAATCTTGAGACCAAACCACTCATGCTACTAAGGATAATAGGTTGGACAAATGGTGGACCTTGAATGTAAACCCCCCATGTATGAAATATCATGGGTTTAAGGTATTTCAATGGAGCCTAGCATCTTGGAGACATGGTGCAGCTTGCTTCTCTTCATGTTTCAATGGAGCCTATCTTGGACAAATGGTGGAGCATCCTTCTCTGCATATTTCAATGGAGCCTAGCTTTGACAAGTGGTGGACCTTTGCTTCTCTCTATGTTTCAATAGAGTTAGCTTGGACAAGTGGTGGACCTTTGAACCAAACCCCCATGTAAAACCTATCATGGAGACTCCAAGTGGCAAGAAAGAATAACCTTTAAGATGTAGTCTTATAGGTTGGACAAGTGGTGGAGCTTAACACCCATATATTCTTAATATAATGACATAGAGTGGAAAAGTGGTGAATCTTGAGACCAAACCACTCATGCAAATAGCCATAATAGCTTGGAAAAGTGGTGGACCTTGAATGTAAACCCGTCATCTACAAAATATCATGGGTTTAAGGTATTTCGATGGAGCGTAGCATCTTGGAGACATGGTGCAGCTTGCTTCTCATCATGTTTCAATGGAGCCTATCTTGGACAAATGGTGGAGCATCCTTCTCTCCATGTTTCAATGGAGCCTAGCTTGGACAAGTGGTGCACCTTTGCGTCTCTCTATGTTTCAATAGAGTTAGCTTGGACAAGTGGTAGACCTTGGAACCAAGCCCCATGTAAAACCTATCATGGTCACTCCAAGTGGTGAGAAAGAATAACTTTTAAGATATATCCTTATAGGTTGGACAAGTGGTGGACCTTAACACCAAGATATTCTTAATATAATGACATAGAGTGGAAAAGTGGTGAATCTTGAGAGTAGACCACTCATGCTAGTAGCAATAATAGGTTGGACAAGTGGTGGACCTTGAATGTAAACCCCCCAAGTACAAAATATCGTAGGTTTAAGGTATTTCTATGGAGCCTATCATGTTGGAGACATCGTGCATCTTGCTTCTCTTCATGTTTCAATGGAGCCTATCTTGGAAAAATGGTGGAGCATATTTCTCTCCATGTTTCAATGGACCCTAGCTTGGACAAGTGGTGGACCTTTGCTTAACTCTATATTTCAGTAGAGTTAGCTTGGACAAGTGGTGGACCTTGGAACCAAACCCCAATATAATACCTATCATGGTCACTTCAAGTGGTGAGAAAGAACAACCTTTAAGATATAGCCTTATAGGTTGGACAAGTGGTGGACCTTAACACCCAGATATTTTTAATATAATGACATAGAGTGAAAAAGTGGTGAATCTTGAGACAAAACCACTCATGCTACTAGTGATAATAGCTTGGAGAAGTGGTGGACCTTGAACGTAAACACCCCATGTTTCAATAGAGTTAGCTTCGGCAAATGGTAAAGCATCCTTCTCTCCATGTTTCAAAGTGGTGGACAAGTGGTGGACCTTTGCTTCTCTCTATGAGAAGAATAGAGTTAGCTTCGATAAGTGGTGGACCTTCGAACCAAACCCCCATGTAAAACATATCATGGCCATTCCAAGTGGTGACAAAGAATACCCTTATAGGTTGGACAAGTGGTCGACCGTAACATCCTGATCTTCTTACTATAATGACATAGAGTGAAAAATTGGTGAATCTTGAGACCAAACCACTCATGCTACTAGGGATAATAGCTTGGACAAGTGGTTGACCTTGAATTTAAACCCCACATGTAAAATATATCGTGGGTTTAAGGTATTTCAATGGATCCTAGAATCTTGGAGACATGGTGCAACTTGCTTCTTTTCATGTTTCAATGAAGCCTATCTTCGGGCAATGGGTGATCATCCTTCTCTCCATGTTTCAATGGAGCCGAGCTTGGACAAGTGGTGGACCTTTGCTTCTCTCTATGTTTCCATAGAGTTAGCTTGGACAAGTTGTGGACCTTGGAAACAAACCCCCATGTAAAACATATCATGGTCATTCCAAGTGGTGAGAAATAATACCCTTTAAGATCTAGCCTTATAGGTTGGACAAGTGGTCGACCTTAAAACCTAGATCTTCTTAATATAACGACATACAGTGGGAAAGTGGTGAATCTTGAGACCAAACCACTCATGCTACTACGGATAAAAGGTTGGAATAGTGGTGGTCCTTGAATGTAAACCTCCCATGTACGAAATATCGTGGGTTTAAGGTATTTCAATGGAGCATAGCATCTTGGAGACATGGTGCAGCTTGCTTCTCTTCATGATCAATGGAGCCTATCTTGGACAAATGGTGGAGCATCCTTATCTCCATATTTTAATGGAGCCTAGCTTGGAAAAGTGGTGGACCTTTGCTTCTCTCTATGTTTCAATAGAGTTAGCTTGGACAAGTGGTGGACCTTGGAACCGAAACCCCATGTAAAACCTATCATGGTCACTCCAATTGGTAAGAAAGAATAACCTTTAAGATGTAACCTTATAGGTTGGACAAGTGGTGGACCTTAACACCGAGAAATCCTTAATATAATGACCTAGAGTGGAAAAGTGGTGAATCTTAAGACCAAACCACTCATGAAAATAGCCATAGTAGCTTGGACAAGTGGTGGACCTTGAATGTAAACCCCTCATCTAGGAAATATTGTGGGTTTAAGGTATTTCAATGGAGCCTAGCATCTTGGAGACATGGTGCAGCTTGCTTTTCGTCATATTTCAATGGAGCCTATCTTGGACAAATGGTGGAGCATCCTTGTCTCCATGTTTCAATGGACCCTACCTTTGGCAAGTGGTGTAGCTTTGATTTTCTCTATGTTTCAATAGAGTTAGCTTGGACAAATGGTGGACCTTGGAACCAAACCCCCATGTAAAACCTACCATGGTCACTCCAAGTGGTGAGACAGAATAACCCTTAAGAAATAGGTTTTGAGATTGGACAAGTGGTGGACCTTAACACCCAAATATTCTTAATATAATGACATAGAGTGAAAAAGTGGTGAATCTTGAGACCAAACCACTCATGCTACTATCATTAATAGGTTGGACAAGTGGTGGACCTTGAGTGTAAACCCCCCATGTTTCAATAGAGTTAGCTTCGACAAATGGTGGAGCATCCTTCTCTCCATGTTTCAATGGAGCCTAGCTTGAACAAGTGGTGGACCTTTGCTTCTCTCTATGAGAAGAATAGAGTTAGCTTGGATAAGTGGTGGACCTTGGAGACATGGTGCAGCTTGCTTCTCTTCATGTTTCAATGGAGCCTATCTTGGACAAATGGTGGAGCATCCTTCTCTACATGTTTCAATGGAGCCTAGCTTGGAGAAGTGGTGGACCTTGGAACCAAACCTGCATGTAAAACCTATCATGGTCAATCCAATTGGTAATAAAGAATAACCTTTAAGATGTAGCCTTATAGGTTGGACAAGTGGTGGACCTTAACACCGAGATATTCTTAATATAATGACATAGAGTGAAAAAGTGGTGAATCTTGAGACCAAACCACTCATGAAAATAGCCATAATAGCTTGGACAAGTGGTGGACCTTGAATGTAAACCCCTCATCTACGAAATACCGTGGGTTTAAGGTATTTCGATGAAGCCTAGCATCTTGGAGACATGGTGGAGCTTGCTTCTCGTCATATTTCAATGGAGCCTATCTTGGAAAAATGGTGGAGCATCCTTGTCTCCATGTTTCAATGGACCCTACCTTTGGCAAGTGGTGTAGCTTTGATTTTCTCTATGTTTCAATAGAGTTAGCTTGGACAAATGGTGGACCTTGGAACCAAACCCCCATGTAAAACCTACCATGGTCACTCCAAGTGGTGAGAAAGAATAACCCTTAAGAAATAGGTTTTTAGATTGGACAAGTGGTGGACCTTAACACCCAAATATTCTTAATATAATGACATAGAGTGAAAAAGTGGTGAATCTTGAGACCAAACCACTCATGCTACTATCATTAATAGGTTGGACAAGTGGTGGACCTTGAATGTAAACCCCCCATGTTTCAATAGAGTTAGCTTCGACAAGTGGTGGAGCATCCTTCTCTCCATGTTTCAATGGAGCCTAGCTTGGACAAGTGGTGGACCTTTGCTTCTCTCGATGTTTCAATAGAGTTAGCTTGGGCAAGTGGTGGACCTTGGAACCAAAACCCCATGTAAAACCTATCATGGTCACTCCAATTGGTAAGAAAGAATAACCTTTAAGATGTATCCTTATAGGTTGGACAAGTGGTGGACCTTAACACCGAGAAATTCTTAATATAATGACATAGAGTGGAAAAGTGGTGAATCTTAAGACCAAACCACTCATGAAAATAGCCATAATAGCTTGGACAAGTGGTGGACCTTGAATGTAAACCCCTCATCTAGGAAATATTGTGGGTTTAAGGTATTTCAATGGAGCCTAGGATCTTGGAGACATGGTGCAGCTTGCTTCTCGTCATATTTGAATGGAGCCTATCTTGGACAAATGGTGGAGCATCCTTGTCTCCATGTTTCAATGGACCCTATGTTTGACAAGTGGTGTAGCTTTGATTTTCTCTATGTTTCAATAGAGTTAGCTTGGACAAATGGTGGACCTTGGAACCAAACCCCCATGTAAAACCTACCATGGTCACTCCAAGTGGTGAGAAAGAATAACCCTTAAGAAATAGGTTTTGAGATTGGACAAGTGGTGGACCTTAACACCAAAATATTCTTAATATAATGACATAGAGTGAAAAAGTGGTGAATCTTGAGACCAAACCACTCATGCTACTATCATTAATAGGTTGGACAAGTGGTGGACCTTGAATGTAAACCCCCGATGTTTCAATATAGTTAGCTTCGACAAATGGTGGAGCATCCTTCTCTCCATGTTTCAATGGAGCCTAGCTTGAACAAGTGGTGGACCTTTGCTTCTCTCTATGATAAGAATAGAGTTAGCTTGGATAAGTGGTGGACCTTGGAGACATGGTGCAGCGTGCTTCTCTTCATGTTTCAATGGAGCCTATCTTGGACAAATGGTGGAGCATCCTTCTCTACATGTTTCAATGGAGCCTAGCTTGGACAAGTGGTGGACCTTGGAACCAAACCTGCATGTAAAACCTATCATGGTCACTTCAATTGGTAACAAATAATAACCTTTAAGATGTAGCATTATAGGTTGGACAAGTGGTGGACCTTAACACCGAGATATTCTTAATATAATGACATAGAGTGAAAAAGTGGTGAATCTTGAGACCAAACCACTCATGAAAATAGCCATAATAGCTTGGACAAGTGGTGGACCCATAATGTAAACCCCTCATCTACGAAATACCGTGGGTTTAAGGTATTTCGATGGAGCCTAGCATCTTGGAGACATGGTGCAGCTTGCTTCTCGTCATATTTCAATGGAGCCTATCTTGGACAAATGGCGGAGCATCCTTGTCTCCATGTTTCAATGGACCCTACCTTTGGCAAGTGGTGTAGCTTTGATTTTCTCTATGTTTCAATAGAGTTAGCTTGGACAAATGGTGGACCTTGGAACCAAACCCCCATGTAAAACCTACCATGGTCACTCCAAGTGGTGAGAAAGAATAACCCTTAAGAAATAGGTTTTGAGATTGGACAAGTGGTGGACCTTAACACCCAAATATTCTTAATATAATGACATAGAGTGAAAAAGTGGTGAATCTTGAGACCAAACCACTCATGCTACTATCATTAATAGGTTGGACAAGTGGTGGACCTTGAATGTAAACCCCCCATGTTTCAATAGAGTTAGCTTCGACAAATGGTGGAGCATCCTTCTCTCCATGTTTCAATGGAGCCTAGCTTGGACAAGTGGTGGACCTTTGCTTCTCTCTATGTTTCAATAGAGTTAGCTTGGACAAATGGTGGACCTTGGAACCAAAACCCCATGTAAAACCTATCATGGTCACTCCAATTGGTAAGAAAGAATAACCTTTAAGATGTAGTCTTATAGGTTGGACAAGTGGAGGACCTTAACACCCAGATATTCTTAATATAACGACATAGAGTGGAAAAGTGGTGAATCTTGAGAGCAGACCACTCATTCTACTAGCGATAATAGATTGGACAAGTGGTGGACCTTGAATGTAAACTCCCCATGTACAAAATAATGTGGGTTTAAGGTATTTCGATGGAGGCTAGTATCTGGGAGACATGGTGCAACTTGCTTCTCTTTATGTTTCAATGGAGTCTATCTTGGACAAATGGTGGATCATCCTTCTCTCCATGTTTCAATGGACCCTAGATTGGACAAGTGGTGGACCTTTGCTTGTCTCTATGTTTCAATAGAGTTAGCTTGGACAAATTGTGGACCTTGGAACCAAACCCCTACGAAAACCTATCATGGTCACTCCAAGTGGTGAGAAAGAATAACCCTTAAGATATAGCCTTATAGGTTGGACAAGTGGTGGACCTGAACACCCAGATATTGTTAATATAATGGCATAGAGTGGAAAAGTGGTTAATCTTCAGACCAAACCACTCATGCTACTAGGGATAATAGCTTGGACAAGTGGTTGACCTTGACTTTAAACCCCACATGTAGAATATATCGTGGGTTTAAGGTATTTCAATGGATCCTAGAATCTTGGAGACATGGTGCGGCTTGCTTCTTTTCATGTTTCAATGAAGCCTATCTTCGACCAATGGGGGATCATCCTTCTCTGCATGTTTCAATGGAGCTTAGCTTGGACAAGTGGTGGACCTTTGCTTCTCTCTATGTTTCGATAGAGTTAGCTTGGACAACTGGTGGACCTTGGATCCAAACCCCCATGTAAAACATATCATGGTTATTTCAAGTGGTGAGAAATAATATCCTTTAAGATCTAGCCTTAAAGGTTGGACAAGTGGTCGACCTTAAAACCTAGATCTTCTTAATATAATGACATAGAGTGGAAAAGTGGTGAATCTTGAGACCAAACCACTCATGCTACTAAGGATAATAGGTTGAAATAGTGGTGGTCCTTGAATGTAAACCCCTCATCTACAAAATATCGTGGGTTTAAGGTCGTTCGATGGAGCCTAGCATCTTGGAGACATGGTGCAGTTTGCTTCTCGTCATGTTTCAATGGAGTCTATCTTGGACAAATGGTGGAGCATCTTTCTCTCCATATTTGATTGGAGCCTAGCTTGGACAAGTGGTGGACCTTTGCTTCTCTCTATGTTTCAATAGAGTTAGCTTGGACAAGTGGTTGACCTTGGAACCAAAACCCCATGTAAAACCTATCATGGTCACTCCAATTGGTAAGAAAGAATAACCTTTAAGATTTAGCCTTATAGGTTGGTCAAGTGGTGGACCTTAACACCGAGATATTCTTAATATAATGACATAGAGTGGAAAAGTGGTGAATCTTGAGACCAAACCACTCGTGCAAATAGCCATAATAGCTTGGACAAGTGGTGGACCTTGAATGTAAACCCCTCATCTACAAAATATTGTGGGTTTAAGGTATTTCTATGGAGCTTAGCATCTTGGAGACATGGTGCAGCTTTCTTCTCGTCATGTTTCAATGGAGCCTATCTTGGACAAATGGTGGAGCATCCTTCTCTCCATGTTTCAATGGACTCTATCTTTGACAAGTGGTGGACCTTTGCTTCTCTCTATGTTTCAATAGAGTTAGCTTGGACAAATGGTGGACCTTGGAACCAAATCCCCATGTAAAAACTATCATGGTCACTCCAAGTGGTGAGAAAGAATAACTTTTAAGATATAGCCTTATAGATTGGAAAAGTGGTGAACCTTAAAACCGAGATATTGTTAATACAATGACATAGAGTGAAAAAGTGGTGAATCTTGAGACAAAAGCACTCATGCTACTATCATTAATAGGTTGGAAAAGTGGTGGAACTTGAATGTAAACCCCCCATGTTTCAATAGAGTTAGCTTCGACAAATGGTGGAGCATCCTTCTCTCCATGTTTCAATAGAGCCTAGCTTGGACAAGTGGTGGACCTTTGCTTCTCTCTATGAGAAGAATACAGTTAGCTTGGATAAGTGGTGGACCTTGGAGACATGGTGCATCTTGATTCTCTTCATGTTTCAATGGAGCCTATGTTGCACAAATGGTGGAGCATCCTTCTCTACGTATTTCAATGGAGCCTAGCTTGGACAAGTGGTGGACCTTTTCTTCTCTCTATCTTTCCATAGAGTTAGCTTGGACAAGTGGTGAACCTTGAAACCAAACCCCCATGTAAAACCTATCATGATTACTCCAAGTGGTTAGAAAGAATAACGTTTAAGATATAGTCTTATAGGTTGGACAAGTGGAGGACCTTAACACCCAAATATTCTTTATATAATGACATAGAGTGGAAAAAGAGGTGAATCTTGAGAGAAAACCACTCATTCTACTAGTGATAATAGGTTGGACAAGTGGTGGACCTTGAATGTAAACTCCCCATGTACAAAATAATGTGGGTTTAGGGTATTTCGATGGAGGTTAGCATCTTGGAGACATGGTGCAGCTTGCTTCTCTTCATGTTTCAATGGAGTCTATCTTGGACAAATGGTGGAGCATCCTTCTCTCCATGTTTCAATGGACCCTAGCTTGGACAAGTGGTGGACCTTTGCTTCTCTCTATGTTTCAATAGAGTTAGCTTGGACAAATGGTGGACCTTGGAACCAAACCCCCATGTAAAACCTATCATGGTCACTCCAAGTGGTGAGAAAGAATAACCCTTAAGATATAGCCTTATAAGTTGGACAAGTGGTGGACCTTAAAACCTAGATATTGTTAATATAATGACATAGAGTGGAAAAGTGGTGAATCTTGAGACCAAACCACTCATGCTACTAGGGATAATAGCTTGGACAAGTGGTTGACCTTGACTTTAAACCCCACATGTAAAATATATCGTGGGTTTAACGTATTTCAATGGATCCTAGAATCTTGGAGACATGGTGCAGCTTGCTTCTTTTCATGTTTCAATGAAGCCTATCTTCGACCAATGGAGGATCATCCTTCTCTGCATGTTTCAATGGAGTCTAGCTTGGACAAGTGGTGGACCTTTGCTTCTCTCTATGTTTCGATAGAGTTAGCTTGGAGAACTGGTGGACCTTGGAACCAAACCCCCATGTAAAACATATCATGGTCATTCCAAGTGGTGAGAAATAATACCCTTTAAGATCTAGCCTTATAGGTTGGACAAGTGGTCGACCTTAAAACCTAGATCTTCTTAATATAACGACATACAGTGGGAAAGTGGTGAATCTTGAGACCAAACCACTCATGCTACTAAGGATAAAAGGTTGGAATAGTGGTGGTCCTTGAATGTAAACCTCCCATGTACTAAATATCATGGGTGTAAGGTATTTCAATGGAGCATAGCATCTTGGAGACATGGTGCAGCTTGCTTCTCTTCATGGTTCAATAAGGCCTATCTTGGACCAATGGTGGAGCATCCTTCTCTGCATATTTCAATGGAGCCTATCTTGGACAAGTGGTGGACCTTTTCTTCTCTCAATGTTTCAATAGAGTTATCTTGGACAAGTGGTGGACCTTGGAACCAAACCCCCATGGAAAATATATCATGGTCTCTGCAATTGGTAAGAAAGAATAACCTTTAAGATGTAGCCTTATAGGTTGGACAAGTGGTGGACCTTAACACCCATATATTCTTAATATAATGACATAGAGTGGAAAAGTGGTGAATCTTGAGACCAGACCACTCATGTAAATAGCCATAATAGCTTGTACAAGTGATGGACCTTGAATGTAAACCCCTCATCTACGAAATATTGTGGGTTTAAGGTATTTCGATGGAGCCTAGCATCTTGGAGACATGGTGCAGCTTGCTTCTCGTCATGTTTCAATGGACCCTATCTTAGACAAATGGTGGAGCATCCTTCTCTTCATGTTTCAATGGACCCTATTGTTGACAAGTGGTGGACCTTTGCTTCTCTCTATGTTTCAATAGAATTAGCTTGGACAAATGGTGGACCTTGGAACCAAATCCCCATGTAAAACCTATCATGGTCACTCCAAGTGGTGAGAAAGAATAACCCATAAGATATAGCCTTATATATTGGAAAAGTGGTGGACCTTAACACCCAGATATTATTAATATAATGACATAGAGTGAAAAAGTGGTGAATCTTGAGACCAAACCACTCATGCTACTATCGTTAATAGGTTGGACAAGTGGTGGACCTTGAATGTAAACCCCCCATGTCTCAATAGAGTTAGCTTTGACAAATGGTGGAGCATCCTTCTCTCCATGTTTCAATGGAGCCTAGCTTGAACAAGTGGTGGACCTTTTCGTCTCTCTATGAGAAGAATAGAGCTAGCTTGGATAAGTGGTGGACCTTGGAGACATGGTGCAGCTTGATTCTCTTCATGTTTCAATGGAGCCTATCTTGCATAAATGGTGGAGCATCCTTCTCTACATGTTTCAATAGAACATAGCTTGGACAAGTGGTGGAGCTTTCCTTCTCTCTATCTTTCCATAGAGTTAGATTGTACAAGTGGTGGACCATGGAACCAAACCTTCATGTAAAACCTATAATGGTCACTCCAAGTGGTTAGAAAGAATAACGTTTAAGATATACTCTTATAGGTTGGACAAGTGGAGGACCTTAACACCCAGATATTCTTAATTTAATGACATAACGTGGAAAAGTGGTGAATCTTGAGAGTAGACCACTCATGCTACTAGGGATAATATCTTGGACAAGTGGTTGACCTTGAATTTAAACCCAACATGTAAAAGATATCGTGGGTTTAAGGTATTTCAATGGATCCTAGAATCTTGGAGACATGGTGCAGCTTGCTTCTTTTCATGTTTCAATGAAGCCTATCTTGGACCAATGGGGGATCATCCTTCTCCATACGTTTCAATGGAACCTAGCTTGGACAAGTGGTGGACCTTTGCTTCTCTATATGTTTCCATTGAGTTAGCTTGGACAACTGGTGGACCTTGGAACCAAACCCCCATGTAAAAAATATCATGGTCATTCCAAGTAGTGAGAAATAATAACCTTTAAGATCTAGCCTTATAGGTTGGACAAGAGGTCGACCTTAAAACCTAGATCTTCTTAATATAACGACATAGAGTGAAAAAGTGGTGAATCTTGAGACCAAACAACTCATGCTACTAAGGATAATATGTTGGACAAGTGGTGGACCTTGAATGTAAACCTCCCATGTACAAAATATTGTGGGTTAAGGTATTTCAAAGGAGCATAGCATCTTGGAGACATGGTGCAGCTTGCTTCTCTTCATGTTTCAATAGAGCCTATCTTGGACAAATGGTGGAGCATCCTTCTCTCCATATTTCAATGGAGCCTAGCTTGGACAAGTGGTGGACCTTTGCTTCTCTCTATGTTTCAATAGAGTTAGCTTGGACAAGTGGTGGACCTTGGAACCAAACCCCCATGTAAAACGTATCATGGTCACTCCAATTGGTAAGAAAGAATAACCTTTAAGATGGAGCCTTATAGGTTGGACAAGTGGTGGACCTTAACACCCAGATATTCTTAATATAATGACAGAGTGGAAAAGTGGTAAATCTTGAGACCAAACCACTCACACAAATAGCCATAATAGCTTGGACAAGTGGTGGACCTTGAATGTAAACCCGTCATCTAAGAAATATCATGGGTTTAAGGTATTTCAATGGAGCCTAGCATCTTCGAGACATGGTGCAGCTTGCTTCTCGTCATGTTTCAATGGAGCCTAGCATCCTCGAGACATGGTGCAGCTTGCTTCTCGTCATGTTTCAATGGAGCCTATCTTGGACAAATGGTGGAGCATCCTTCTCTCCAAGTTTCAATGGACCCTATCTTTGACAGGTGGTGGACCTTGGCTTCTCTCTATGTTTCAATAGAGTTAGCTTGGACAAATGGTGGGCCTTGGAACCAAATCCTCATGTAAAACCTATCATGGTCACTCCAAGTGGTGAGAAAGAAAAACCCTAAAGATATAGTCTTATAGGTTGGAAAAGTGGTGGACCTCAACACCCAGATATTCTTAATATAATGACATAGAGTGAAAAAGTGGTGAATCTTGAGACCAAACCACTCATGCTACTATCGTTAATAGGTTGGACAAGTGGTTGACCTTGAATGTAAACGCCCCATGTTTCAATAGAGTTAGCTTCAACAAATGGTGGAGCGTCCTTCTCTCCATGTTTCAATGGAGCCTAGCTTGGACAAGTGGTAGACTTTTGCTTCTCTCTATGAGAAGAATAGAGTTAGCTTGGATAAGTGGTGGACCTTGGAGACATGGTGTAGCTTGCTTCTCTTCATGTTTCAATGGAGTCTATCTTGGACAAATTGTGGAGCATTCTTGTCCACATGTTTCAATGGAGCCTAGCTTGGACAACTGGTGGACCCTTTCTTCTCTCTATCTTTCCATAGAGTTAGCTTGGACAAGTGGTGGACCTTGGAACCAAACCCCCATGTAAAACCTATCATGGTTACTCCAGGTGGTTAGAAAGAATAACGTTTAAGATATAGTCTTATAGGTTGGACAAGTGGAGGACCTTAACACCCAGATATTCTTAATATAATGACATAGAGTGGAAAAGTGGTGAATACTGAGAGCAGACCACTCATGCTACTGAGGTGGTCCGGGGCGGGCAACAAGAAGAGTGGCCTCTAATCACCCTTCTAGACTTCCGTGCTGCTCAATTGGGTTGGGGTTGGAGAAAACAACAAACACACACACAAACCCACAACCTAACCCTACACAAATTTGGGGCACCACCTAGTTTTGGATGCGAACTAGGACGCGTAAAGAGAGAGAGAGAGAGAGAGAGAGAGAGAGAGAGAGAGAGAGAGAGAGAGAGAGAGAGAGAGAGAGAGAGAGAGAGAGAGAGTGCTCGGGCTGCTTTGAAATGTATCGACAATGATCAAGCAAACACAATTATATATGTAAGAAAGAGAGAGAAGGGGGAGGGGGTGCTTGTTGCATTAATACCTTCTTACAAATCTATCATGACCAATCAAAGTGAGATTAGTATTTGTTCAACATAGCTTGAGTAAATTACACCACAAAACATCACAAGAAAAGCCACCGCAATCAATGTCTTAAGGCCAGGGGAGTCCTCTCCACCCTGTCGCCCTCTTACAGTATGTGGGATTTATGGCTAAATTGATGACAACGCCCAGACACAAGCTATCAAGAACTAAAAAAATCACCAAGACACTTACACATCATTGTTGTCCATTACTTCACATTGGAAGAGAGATAAAGTATCCAAGCTTAGTCCAAATCCACCCTCCTTGATTCAGCAAATGTTGGGCTTATACTAGTAGGAGGAATGATAGATTTCCCACTCTCAATTGAATGATCGCTCTCTCTCTTACAATGGCATAGAGTTTCCTTGCTAATCACCCCTATTACAACACATGCACATGCATACGATATGAGCTTCCACTCAAGAGCTCCTTCTAGAGAGGTTGAGCTTGGCTTCTCAAGCTATAGCATAGTGCTCTTGCTTATGGCTCTCCCATTTGTGCTAGCTACACCCTCCTTTTATAGCAATTTTGAGGGCTAGGGTTACTCCTCTAACCATGGTTGGGTTAGATTTTCAGCACTTATCTAATTTCTTTTGCTTGGAATTATCAAGAAGTTGGTGGGGATAGATGAAGAAGAGAGAGAGGAGAGAAGTGGAGGTGATAGGACTTTTCATAGTAGGTTAGTGTTAGTAAATTAGTAGAGTTAGTATTTTTATTGATTTACAAATGGAATTGGAATTTTACAATGGGAGTATCCAAGTAGGATACAAATAAGGAAGAAAAAACTCTTAATAGGTAAGAAAATATGGATTTCCTACAATGTTGATGCTCCAAGTGTCTTGAGTAGGGTCAATTTTGACGCTTGTTGACGGTCCACTAGCTTTGATGGTACGTTTTTTCTCCACTCTTGACCTTCCTTGGGAGCCAAGGTAAGTGAACATGAGTAATCAATCACCATGACGCTGTCTTTAAAGAGAAGAGGCTGAATTTTGAGGTTTTTTTGATAGATATGGGTAATATGGATAAGGAAAAATGAGACTAGGTGGTCAATTTTGGAATGGAAGTGTGTGTAGGAGACATGAGTTCACCATGGTTTCTCTTATTCTTCAAGGTTGAGAAGAAGGTGAGTAGGGTGCAGAGAGGAGTGGTGAGAGACGTGGGGATGATGAGTGGAGAAGTGTGTGTGAAAGAGGAAAATGATAAAGTGGAAGAAGGAGTGTGGCTGCATAGCATGGGCAAACTGGGGTCCACCAATAAAATGATAGCTCACAGCTCGTAGCTCAAAAAAATATGAAAACATTTGAGGTGAAAGTTCAGCTCACAAGCTACAACTTTTGTTTGTATCACCTTTTCAAATTCGGGGAGCATGTGATCTTTAAAAATTCAACAAAACCGACTGTTTTTTTCCACTGCACAAAGTCCTTGTGAGGTCCTTCTTTGGTTGATTCTTTTGAATACCTCCAAGAGTGAGCCCCCCATGGTGCATGCATGCATTCCACATACCCTTGACCTTATTTGGTAGGTCTATAATTGAAGATTTTGTTGAGATCATGATATAAGTGAATAGTACAACTAAGAAAATCAAATATTGAGGGGTCTAAAAAAAATATGTACATGTCAAATATACATAATATAGGTGGAAAAAATATAAAGGGGTCAAAATAAATCTCTCTCATTATAAGTCTACCATAAAAAGATGAATATTTTTGGTGGTCTAATTTATGAGAGTAATAGAGAATAGATGTAGGAAGGAAAAAATCACAATAGTGAAAAAATATACACATAAATAGAACTAGTTTTTTTGGATTTTTGTTGGGATGGAGTTACACCAAAAATAAGAGAAGCTTGCATGAAATTGTTTTTATATGGCACAAAGAGTATTCAAAATGATAAGAAAAAATATGGTAATGGTGAGTCAATGTACATAGCATGAATAACATACCATAGGTAGAAATATTTAAATAAATATCAAAATAAATAGGTAGAAATATTTAAGTAAATACCAAAATAATTATGAAAAATCCTTTAATTTAGGCCCTATATACAATGAAATATTTACACACAAATGGGCCATAATATACTTATAAATTTTATTTTTTTGGCTCAACTAGCCCAGTGACTAGCTAATTGAGGGTTTTTAAGAAAATATGGAAAACGTTCCCTAACTCACAAACGCCTATATATAGTGAAGTGGTAGGGATAGCCATAGTGTTTGCGTGATTTGATAGGGTGAGGTAGCTTACTATGGCAATTATGGAAAGCCGAAAAACGGCTATCACTACTAGCGATAATAGGTTGGACAAGTGATGGACCTTGGATGTAAACTCCCCATGTACAGAATAATGTGGGTTTAAGGTATTTCGATGGAGGCTAGCATCTTGGAGACATGGTGCAGCTTGCTTCTCTTCATGTTTCAATGAAGTATATCTTCGACAAATGGTGGAGCATCCTTCTCTCCATGTTTCAATGGACCCTAGCTTGGCCAAGTGGTGGACCTTTGCTTCTCTCTATGTTTCAATAGAGTTAGCTTGGACAAATGGTGGACCTTGGAACCAAACCCCCATGTAAAACCTATCATGGTCACTCCAAGTGGTGAGAAAGAATAACCCTTAAGATATAGCCATATAGGTTGGACAAGTGGTGGACCTTAACACCCAGATATTCTTAATATAATGACATAGAGTGGAAAAGTGGTGAATCTTGAGACCACACCACTCATGCTACTCTGGATAATAGCTTGGACAAGTGGTTGACCTTGACTTTAAACCCCACAAGTAAAATATATCGTGGGTTTAAGGTATTTCAATGGATCCTACATCTTGGAGACATGGTGCAGCTTGCTTCTTTTCATGTTTCAATGAAGCCTATCTTCGACCAATGGGGGATCATCCTTCTCTCCATGTTTCAATGGAGCCAAGCTCGAAGAAGTGGTAGACCTTTGCTTCGCTCTATGTTTCAATAGAGTTATATTGGACAAGTGGTGGACCTTGGAAACAAACCTCCATGTAAAACATATCATGGTCATTCCAAGTGGTGAGAAATAATACCCTTTAAGATCTAGCCTTATAGTTTAGACAATTGGTCGACCTTAAAACCTAGATCTTCTTAATATAACAACATAGAGTGGAAAAGTGGTGAATCTTGAGACCAAACCACTCATGATACTAAGGATAATAGGTTGGACAAATGGTGGACCTTGAATGTAAACCCCCCATGTACGAAATATCATGGGTTTAAGGTATTTCAATAGAGCCTAGCATCTTGGAGACATGGTGCTGCTAGCTTCTCTTCATGTTTCAATGGAGCCTATCTTGGACAAATGGTGGAGCATCCTTCTCTACATGTTTCAATGGAGCCTAGCTTGGACAAGTGGTGTACCTTTTCTTCTCTATATCTTTCAATAGAGTTAGCTTGGACAAGTGGTGCACCTTGGAACCAAACCCCCATGTAAAACCTATCATGGTCACTCCAATTGGTAAGAAATAATAACCTTTAAGATGTAGCCTTATAGGTTGGACAAGTGGTGGACCTTAACACCCAAATATTCTTAACATAATGACATAGAGTGGAAAAGTGGTGAATGTTGAGACCAAACCACTCATGCAAATAGCCATAATAGCTTGGACGAGTGGTGGAACTTGAATGTAAACCCCTCATCTATAGAATATCATGGGTTTAAGGTATTTCGATGGAGCCTAGCATCTTGGAGACATGGTGCATCTTGCTTCTCGTCATGTTTCAATGGAGCCTATCTTGGATAAATGGTGGAGCATCCTTCTCTCCATGTTTCAATGGACCCTATCCTGACAAGTGGTGGACCTTTGCTTCTCTCTATGTTTCACCACTCATGCTACTAGCGATAATAGGTTGGACAAGTGGTGGACCTTGAATGTAAACTCTCCATGTACAAAATAACGTGGTTTTAAGGTATTTTGATGGAGGCTACCATCTTGGAGACATGGTGTAGCTTGCTTCTCTTCATGTTTCAATCGAGTCTATCTTGGACAAATGGTGGAGCATCCTTCTCTCCATGTTTCAATGGACCCTAGCTTGGACAAGTGGTGGAACTTTGCTTCTCTCTATGTTTCAATAGAGTTAGCTTGGACAAATGGTGGACCTTGGAACCAAATTCCCATGTAAAACCTATCATGGTCACTCCAAGTGGTGAGAAAGAATAACTCTTAAGATATAGCGTGATAGGTTTGACAAGTGGTGGACCTTAACACCCCGAGATTTTTAATATAATGACATAGAGTGGAGAAGTGGTGAATCTTGAGACGAAACCACTCATGCTACTAGGGAAAATAGCTTGGACAAGTGGATGACCTTGACTTTAAACCCCACATGTAAAATATATCGTGGGTTTAAGGTATTTCAATGGATCCTAGCATATTGGAGACATGGTGTAGCTTGATTCTCTTCATGTTTCAATGGAGCCTATCTTGGATAAATGGTGGAGCATCCTTCTCTCTATGTTCCAATGGACCTTAGCCTGGAGAAGTTGTGGATCTTTGCTTCTCTCTATGTTTCAATAGAGTTAGCTTGGACAAGTGGTGGACCTTGGAACCACACCCCCATGTAAAACATATCATGGTCATTCCAAGTGGTGAGAAATAATATCCTTTAAGATCTAGCCTTATATGTTGGACAAGTGGTGAATCTTGAGACCAAACCACTCATGCTACTAAGGATAATAGGTTGGACAAGTGGTGGACCTTGAATGTAAACCCCACACGTAAAAAATATCATGGTTTTAAGGTATTTCAATGGAGCCTAGCATCTTGGAGACATGGTGCAACTTGCTTCTCTTCACGTTTCAATGGAGCCTATCTTGGACAAATGGTGGTGCATCGTTCTCTACATGTTTCAATGGAGCCTAGCTTGGACAAGTGGTGGAACCTTTCTTCTCTCTATCTTTCAATAGAGTTAGCTTGGACAAGTGGTGCACCTTGGAACCAAACCCCCATGTAAAACCTATCATGGTCACTCCAATTGGTAAGAAATAATAACCTTTAAGATGTAGCCTTATAGGTTGGACAAGTGGTGGACCTTAACACCCATATATTCTTAACATAATGACATAGAGTGGAAAAGTGGTTAATCCTGAGAGACCACCACTCAAGCTACTAGAGATAATAGGTTGGACAAGTGGTGGACCTTGAATGTTAACTTTCCATGTACAAAATAATGTGGGTTTAAGGTATTTCGATGGAGGCTAGCATCTTGGAGACATGGTGCAGCTTACTTCTGTTCATGCTCAATGGAGTCTATCTTGGACAAATGGTGAAGCATCCTTCTCTCCATGTTTCAATGGACCCTAGCTTGGACAAGTGGTGGACCTTTGCTTCTCTCTATGTTTCAATAGAGTTAGCTTGGACAAATGGTGGACCTTGGAGCCAAACCCCCATGTAAAACCTATCATGGTCACTCTAAGCGGTGAGAAAGAATAACCCATCAGATATAGCCTTATAGGTTGGACAAGTGGTGGACCTTAACACCCAGATATTCTTAATAAAATGACATAGAGTGAAAAAGTGGTAAATCATGAGACCAAACCACTCATGTTACTAGCGTTAATAGGCTGGACAAGTGGTGGAACTTGAATGTAAACCCCCCATGTTTCAATAGAGTTAGCTTCGACAAATGGTGTAGCATCCTTCTCTCTATGTTTCAATGGAGCCTAGCTTGGACAAGTGGTGGACCTTTGCTTCTCTCTTTGATAAGAATAGAGTTACCTGGCATAGGTGGTGGACCTTGGAACCAAACCCCCATGTACAACATATCATGGATATTTCAAGTGGTGAGAAAGAATACCCTTTAAGATATACCCTTATAGGTTGGACAAGTGGTCAACCTTAACACCCAGATCTTCTTAATATAATGACATAGAGTGGAAAAGTGGTGAATCTTGAGACCAAACCACTCATGCTACTAGGGATAATAGCTTGAACAATTGGTTGACCTTGACCTTAAACCCCACATGTAAAATATATCGTGGGCTCAAGGTATTTCAATGGATCCTAGCATCTTGGGGACATGGTGCAACATGCTTCTTTTCATGTTTCAATGAAGCCTATCTTCGACCAATGGGGGATCATCCTTCTCTCCATGTTTCAATGGAGCTTAGTTTGGACAAGTAGTGGACCTTTGATTCTCTCTATGTTTCCATAGAGTTAGCTTGGACAAGTGGTGGAACTTGGAACCAAACTCCCATGTAAAACATATCATGGTCATTCCAAGTGGTGAGAAATAATACCCTTTAAGATCAAGCCTTATAGGTTGGACAAGTGGTCGACCTTAAAACCTAGATCTTCTTAATATAAAGACATAGAGTGGAAAAGTGGTGAATCTTGAGACCAAAACACTCATGCTACTAAGGATAATAGGTTGGACAAGTGGTGGACCTTGAATGTAAATTCCCCATGTACGAAATATCATGGGTTTAAGGTATTTCAATAGAGCCTAACATCTTGGAGACATGGTGCAGCTTGCTTTTCTTCATGTTTCCGTGGAGCCTATCTTGGACAAATGGTGGAGCATCCTTCTCTACATGTTTCAATGGAGCCTAGATAGGACAAGTGGTGGACCTTTTCTTCTCTCTATCTTTCAATAGAGTTAGCTTGGACAAGTGGTGGACCTTGGAACCAAAACCCCATGTAAAACCTATCATGGTCAATCCAAGTGGTTAGAAGAATAACCTTTAAGATATAGTCTTATATTTTGGACAAGTGGAGGACCTTAACACCTAGATATTCTTAATATAATGACATAGAGTGGAAAAGTGGTGAATCATGAGAGCAGACTACTCATGCTACTAGCGATAATGGGTTGGACAAGTGGTGGCCCTTGAATGTAAACTCCCCATGTAAGAAAGAACGTAGGTTTAATGTATTTTGATGGAGGCTAGCATGTTGGAGACATGGTGCAGCTTGCTTCTCTTCATGTTTCAATGGAGTCTATTTGGACAAATGGTGGAGCATCCTTCTCTCCATGTTTCAATGGACCCTAGCTTGGACAAGTGGTGGACCTTTGATTCTCTATATGTTTCAATAGAGTTAGCTTGGACCAATGGTGGACCTTGGAACCAAAACCCCATGTAAAACCTATCATGGTCACTCCAAGTGGTGAGAAAGAATAACCCTTAAGATATAGCCTTATAGGTTGGACAAGTGGTGGACCTTAACACCCAGATATTCTTAATATAATGACATAGAGTGGAAAAGTGGTGAATCTTGAGACCAAACCACTCATGCTACTCTGGATAATAGCTTGGACAAGTGGTTGACCTTGACTTTAAACCCCACAAGTAAAATATATCGTGGGTTTAAGGTATTTCAATGGATCCTACATCTTGGAGACATGGTGCAGCTTGCTTCTTTTCATGTTTCAATGAAGCCTATCTTCGACCAATGGGGGATCATCCTTCTCTCCATGTTTCAATGGAGCCTAGCTCGAAGAAGTGGTAGACCTTTGCTTCGCTCTATGTTTCAATAGAGTTATATTGGAGAAGTGGTGGACCTTGGAAACAAACCTCTATGTAAAACATATTATGGTCATTCCAATTGGTGAGAAATAATACCCTTTAAAATCTAGCCTTATAGGTTGGACAAGTGGTCGACCTTAAAACCTAGATCTTCTTAATATAACAACATAGAGTGGAAAAGTGGTGAATTCTGAGACCAAACCACTCATGATACTAAGGATAATAGGTTGGACAAGTGGTGGACCTTGAATGTAAACCCCCCATGTACGAAATATCATGGGTTTAAGGTATTTCAATAGAGCCTAGCATCTTGGAGACATGGTGCAGCTAGCTTCTCTTCATGTTTCAATGGAGCCTATCTTGGACAAATGGTGGAGCATCCTTCTCTACATGTTTCAATGGAGCCTAGCTTGGACAAGTGGTGTACCTTTTCTTCTCTATCTTTCAATAGAGTTAGCTTGGACAGGTGGTGCACCTTGGAACCAAACCCCCATGTAAAACCTATCATGGTCACTCCAATTGGTAAGAAAGAATAACCTTTAAGATGTAGCCTTATAGGTTGGACAAGTGGTGGACCTTAACACCCAGATATTCTTAACATAATGACATAGAGTGGAAAAGTGGTGAATGTTGAGACCAAACGACTCATGCAAATAGCCATAATAGCTTGGAAGAGAGGTGGAACTTGAATGTAAACCCCTCATCTAAAGAATATCGTGGGTTTAAGGTATTTCGATGGAGCCTAGCATCTTGGAGACATGGTGCATCTTGCTTCTTGTCATGTTTCAATGGAGCCTATCTTGGACAAATGGTGGAGCATCCTTCTCTCCATGTTTCAATGGACCCTATCCTGACAAGTGGTGGACCTTTGCTTCTCTCTATGTTTCAATAGAGTTAGCTTGGAAAAATGGTGGACCTTGGAACCAAACCCCCATGTAAAACACATCATGGTCACTCCAAGTGATGAGAAAGAATAACCCATAAGATATAGCCTTATAGGTTTGACAAGTGGTGGACCTTAACACCCAGATATTCTTAATATAATGAGATAGAGTGAAAAAGTGGTGAACCTTGAGACCAATCCACTCATGCTACTATCGTTAATAGGTTGGACAAGTGGTGGACCTTAAATGTAAACCCCCCATGTTTCAATAGAGTTAGCTTCGACAAATGGTGGAGCATCCTTCTCTCCATGTTTCAGTGGAGCCTAGCCTTGACAGGTAGTGGACCTTTGCCTCTCTCTATGAGAAGAATTGAGTTAGCTTGGATAAGTGGTGGACCTTGGAGACATGGTGTCTCTTGGGTCTCTTCATGTTTCAATGGAGCCTATCTTGGAGAAATGGTGTAGCATACTTCTGTACATGTTTCAATGGAGCCTAGCTTGGAAACGTTGTGGACCTTTTCATCTCTCTATCTTTCCATAGAGTTAGCTTGGACAAGTGGTGGACAGTGGAACCAAACCCCCATGTAAAACCTATCAGGGTCACTCCAAGTGGTTAGAAAGAATAACGTTTAAGATATAGTCTTATAAGTTGGACAAGTGAAGGACCTTAACACCCATATATTCTTAATATAATGACATAGAGTGGAAAAGTGGTGAATCTTGAGAGCAGACCACTCATGCTACTAGCGATAATAGGTTGGACAAGTGGTGGACCTTGAATGTAAACTCTCCATGTAAAAAATAACGTGGTTTTAAGGTATTTTGATGGAGGCTACCATCTTGGAGACATGGTGCAGCTTGCTTCTCTTCATGTTTCAATCGAGTCTATCTTGGACAAATGGTGGAGCATCCTTCTCTCCATGTTTCAATGGACCCTAGCTTGGACAAGTGGTGGAACTTTGCTTCTCTCTATGTTTCAATAGAGTTAGCTTGACAAATGGTGGACCTTGGAACCAAATTCCCATGTAAAACCTATCATGGCCACTCCAAGTGGTGAGAGAGAATAACTCTTAAGATATAGCCTGATAGGTTTGACAAGTGGTGGCCCTTAACACCCCGATATTTTTAATATAATGACATAGAGTGGAGAAGTGGTGAATCTTGAGACGAAACCACTCATGCTACTAGGGAAAATAGCTTGGAGAAGTGGTTGACCTTGACTTTAAACCCCACATGTAAAATATATCGTGGGTTTAAGGTATTTCAATGGATCCTAGCATATTGGAGACATGGTGTAGCTTGCTTCGTTTCATGTTGCAATGAAGCCTATCTTCGACCAATGGGGGATCATCCTTTTGTCCATGTTTCAATGGAGCCCAGCTTGGAGAAGTGGTGGACCTTTGTTTCTCTCTAAGTTTCAATAGAGTTAGCTTGGACAAGTGGTGGACCTTGGAACCACACCCCCATGTAAAACATATCATGGTCATTTCAAGTGGTGAGAAATAATATCCTTTAAGATCTAGCCTTATATGTTGGACAAGTGGTCGACCTTAAAACCTAGATCTTCTTAATATAACGACATAGAGTGGAAAAGTGGTGAATCTTGAGACCAAACCACTCATGCTACTAAGGATAATAGGTTGGACAAGTGGTGGACCTTGAATGTAAACCCCACACGTACAAAATATCATGGTTTTAAGGTATTTTAATGGAGCCTAGCATCTTGGAGACATGGTGCAGCTTGCTTCTCTTCACGTTTCAATGGAGCCTATCTTGGACAAATGGTGGTGCATCCTTCTCTACATGTTTCAATGGAGCCTAGCTTGGACAAGTGATGGAACCTTTCTTCTCTCTATCTTTCAATAGAGTTAGCTTGGACAAGTGGTGGACCTTGGAACCAAACCCCCATGTAAAACCTCTAATGGTCACTGCATTTGGTCAGAAATAATACCCTTTAGGATATAGTCTTATAGTTTGGACAAGTGGTGGACCTTAACACCCAGATTTTCATAATATAATGACATAGAGTGAAAAATTGGTTAATCCTGAGAGAACACCACTCATGCTACTAGCGATAATAGGTTGGACAAGTGGTGGACCTTGAATGTTAACTTTCCATGTAAAAAATAATGTGGGTTTAAGGTATTTTGATGGAGGCTAGCATCTTGGAGACATGGTGCAGCTTACTTCTGTTCATGTTTCAATGGAGTCTATCTTGGACAAATGGTGAAGCATCCTTCTCTCCATGTTTCAATGGACCCTAGCTTGGACAAGTGGTGGACCTTTGCTTCTCTCTATGTTTCAATAGAGTTAGCTTGGACAAATGGTGGACCTTGGAACCAAACCCCCATGTAAAACCTATCATGGTCACTCTAAGTGGTGAGAAAGAATAACCCATCAGATATAGCCTTATAGGTTGGACAAGTGGTGGACCTTAACACCCAGATATTCTTAATAAAATGACATAGAGTGAGAAAGTGGTAAATCATGAGACCAAACCACTCATGTTACTAGCGTTAATAGGCTGGACAAGTGGTGGACCTTGAATGTAAACCCCCCATGTTTCAATAGAGTTAGCTTCGACAAATGGTGTAGCATCCTTCTCTCTATGTTTCAATGGAGCCTAGCTTGGACAAGTGGTGGACCTTTGCTTCTCTCTTTGATAAGAATAGAGTTAGCTGGCATAGGTGGTGGACCTTGGAACCAAACCCCCATGTACAACATATCATGGATATTTCAAGTGGTGAGAAAGAATACCCTTTAAGATATACCCTTATAGGTTGGACAAGTGGTCGACCTTAACACCCAGATCTTCTTAATATAATGACATAGAGTGAAAAAGTGGTGAATCTTGAGACCAAACCACTCATGCTACTAGGGATAATAGCTTGAACAAGTGGTTGACCTTGACCTTAAACCCCACATGTAAAATATATCGTGGGTTCAATGTATTTCAATGGATCCTAGCATCTTGGGGACATGGTGCAACATGCTTCTTTTCATGTTTCAATGAAGCCTATCTTCGACCAATGGGGGATCATCCTTCTCTCCATGTTTCAATGGAGCTTAGTTTGGACAAGTAGTGGACCTTTCATTCTCTCTATGTTTCCATAGAGTTAGCTTGGACAAATGGTGGACCTTGGAACCAAATTCCCATGTAAAACCTATCATGGTCACTCCAAGTGGTTAGAAAGAATAACTCTTAAGATATAGCCTGATAGGTTTGACAAGTGGTGGACCTTAACACCCCGATATTTTTAATATAATGACATAGAGTGGAGAAGTGGTGAATCTTGAGACGAAACCACTCATGCTACTAGGGAAAATAGCTTGGACAAGTGGTTGACCTTGACTTTAACCCCACATGTAAAATATATCGTGGGTTTAAGGTATTTCAATGGATCCTAGCATCTTGGAGACATGGTGTAGCTTGCTTCTCTTCATGTTTCAATGGAGCCTATCTTGGATAAATGGTGGAGCATCCTTCTCTCTATGTTCCAATGGACCTTAGCTTGGAGAATTTGTGGACCTTTGCTTCTCTCTATGTTTCAATAGAGTTAGCTTGGACAAGTGGTGGACCTTGGAACCACACCCCCATGTAAAACATATCATGGTCATTCCAAGTGGTGAGAAATAATATCCTTTAAGATCTAGCCTTATATGTTGGACAAGTGGTGAATCTTGAGAACAAACCACTCATGCTACTAAGGATAATAGGTTGGACAAGTGGTGGACCTTGAATGTAAACCCCACACGTACAAAATATCATGGTTTTAAGGTATTTCAATGGAGCCTAGCATCTTGGAGACTGTGTGCAACTTGCTTCTCTTCACGTTTCAATGGAGCCTATCTTGGACAAATGGTGGTGCATCCTTCTCTACATGTTTCAATGGAGCCTAGCTTGGACAAGTGGTGGAACCTTTCTGCTCTCTATCTTTCAATAGAGTTAGCTTGGACAAGTGGTGGACCTTGGAACCAAACCCCCATGTAAAACCTCTAATGGTCACTGCATTTGGTCAGAAATAATACTCTTTAGGATATAGTCTTATAGTTTGGACAAGTGGTGGACCTGAACACCCAGATATTCATAATATAATGACATAGAGTGAAAAAGTGGTTAATCCTGAGAGAACACCACTCATGCTACTAGCGATAATAGGTTGGACAAGTGGTGGACCTTGAATGTTAACTTTCCATGTAAAAAATAATGTGGGTTTAAGGTATTTTGATGGAGGCTAGCATCTTGGAGACATGGTGCAACTTACTTCTGTTCATGTTTCAATGGAGTCTATCTTGCACAAATGGTGAAGCATCCTTCTCTCCATGTTTCAATGGACCCTAGCTTGGACAAGTGGTGGACCTTTGCTTCTCTCTATGTTTCAATAGAGTTAGCTTGGACAAATGGTGGACCTTGGAACCAAACCCCCATGTAAAACCTATCATGGTCACTCTAAGGGGTGAAAAAGAATAACCCATCAGATATAGCCTTATAGGTTGGACAAGTGGTGGACCTTAACACCCAGATATTCTTAATAAAATGACATAGAGTGAAAAAGTGGTAAATCATGAGACCAAACCACTCATGTTACTAGCGTTAATAGGCTGGACAAGTGGTGGACCTTGAATGTAAAACATATTATGGTCATTCCAATTGGTGAGAAATAATACCCTTTAAAATCTAGCCTTATAGGTTGGACAAGTGGTCGACCTTAAAACCTAGATCTTCTTAATATAACAACATAGAGTGGAAAAGTGGTGAATTCTGAGACCAAACCACTCATGATACTAAGGATAATAGGTTGGACAAGTGGTGGACCTTGAATGTAAACCCCCCATGTACGAAATATCATGGGTTTAAGGTATTTCAATAGAGCCTAGCATCTTGGAGACATGGTGCAGCTAGCTTCTCTTCATGTTTCAATGGAGCCTATCTTGGACAAATGGTGGAGCATCCTTCTCTACATGTTTCAATGGAGCCTAGCTTGGGCAAGTGGTGTACCTTTTCTTCTCTATCTTTCAATAGAGTTAGCTTGGACAGGTGGTGCACCTTGGAACCAAACCCCCATGTAAAACCTATCATGGTCACTCCAATTGGTAAGAAAGAATAACCTTTAAGATGTAGCCTTATAGGTTGGACAAGTGGTGGACCTTAACACCCAGATATTCTTAACATAATGACATAGAGTGGAAAAGTGGTGAATGTTGAGACCAAACGACTCATGCAAATAGCCATAATAGCTTGGAAGAGAGGTGGAACTTGAATGTAAACCCCTCATCTAAAGAATATCGTGGGTTTAAGGTATTTCGATGGAGCCTAGCATCTTGGAGACATGGTGCATCTTGCTTCTTGTCATGTTTCAATGGAGCCTATCTTGGACAAATGGTGGAGCATCCTTCTCTCCATGTTTCAATGGACCCTATCCTGACAAGTGGTGGACCTTTGCTTCTCTCTATGTTTCAATAGAGTTAGCTTGGAAAAATGGTGGACCTTGGAACCAAACCCCCATGTAAAACACATCATGGTCACTCCAAGTGATGAGAAAGAATAACCCATAAGATATAGCCTTATAGGTTTGACAAGTGGTGGACCTTAACACCCAGATATTCTTAATATAATGAGATAGAGTGAAAAAGTGGTGAACCTTGAGACCAATCCACTCATGCTACTATCGTTAATAGGTTGGACAAGTGGTGGACCTTAAATGTAAACCCCCCATGTTTCAATAGAGTTAGCTTCGACAAATGGTGGAGCATCCTTCTCTCCATGTTTCAGTGGAGCCTAGCCTTGACAGGTAGTGGACCTTTGCCTCTCTCTATGAGAAGAATTGAGTTAGCTTGGATAAGTGGTGGACCTTGGAGACATGGTGTCTCTTGGGTCTCTTCATGTTTCAATGGAGCCTATCTTGGAGAAATGGTGTAGCATACTTCTGTACATGTTTCAATGGAGCCTAGCTTGGAAACGTTGTGGACCTTTTCATCTCTCTATCTTTCCATAGAGTTAGCTTGGACAAGTGGTGGACAGTGGAACCAAACCCCCATGTAAAACCTATCAGGGTCACTCCAAGTGGTTAGAAAGAATAACGTTTAAGATATAGTCTTATAAGTTGGACAAGTGAAGGACCTTAACACCCATATATTCTTAATATAATGACATAGAGTGGAAAAGTGGTGAATCTTGAGAGCAGACCACTCATGCTACTAGCGATAATAGGTTGGACAAGTGGTGGACCTTGAATGTAAACTCTCCATGTAAAAAATAACGTGGTTTTAAGGTATTTTGATGGAGGCTACCATCTTGGAGACATGGTGCAGCTTGCTTCTCTTCATGTTTCAATCGAGTCTATCTTGGACAAATGGTGGAGCATCCTTCTCTCCATGTTTCAATGGACCCTAGCTTGGACAAGTGGTGGAACTTTGCTTCTCTCTATGTTTCAATAGAGTTAGCTTGACAAATGGTGGACCTTGGAACCAAATTCCCATGTAAAACCTATCATGGCCACTCCAAGTGGTGAGAGAGAATAACTCTTAAGATATAGCCTGATAGGTTTGACAAGTGGTGGCCCTTAACACCCCGATATTTTTAATATAATGACATAGAGTGGAGAAGTGGTGAATCTTGAGACGAAACCACTCATGCTACTAGGGAAAATAGCTTGGAGAAGTGGTTGACCTTGACTTTAAACCCCACATGTAAAATATATCGTGGGTTTAAGGTATTTCAATGGATCCTAGCATATTGGAGACATGGTGTAGCTTGCTTCGTTTCATGTTGCAATGAAGCCTATCTTCGACCAATGGGGGATCATCCTTTTGTCCATGTTTCAATGGAGCCCAGCTTGGAGAAGTGGTGGACCTTTGTTTCTCTCTAAGTTTCAATAGAGTTAGCTTGGACAAGTGGTGGACCTTGGAACCACACCCCCATGTAAAACATATCATGGTCATTTCAAGTGGTGAGAAATAATATCCTTTAAGATCTAGCCTTATATGTTGGACAAGTGGTTGACCTTAAAACCTAGATCTTCTTAATATAACGACATAGAGTGGAAAAGTGGTGAATCTTGAGACCAAACCACTCATGCTACTAAGGATAATAGGTTGGACAAGTGGTGGACCTTGAATGTAAACCCCACACGTACAAAATATCATGGTTTTAAGGTATTTTAATGGAGCCTAGCATCTTGGAGACATGGTGCAGCTTGCTTCTCTTCACGTTTCAATGGAGCCTATCTTGGACAAATGGTGGTGCATCCTTCTCTACATGTTTCAATGGAGCCTAGCTTGGACAAGTGATGGAACCTTTCTTCTCTCTATCTTTCAATAGAGTTAGCTTGGACAAGTGGTGGACCTTGGAACCAAACCCCCATGTAAAACCTCTAATGGTCACTGCATTTGGTCAGAAATAATACCCTTTAGGATATAGTCTTATAGTTTGGACAAGTGGTGGACCTTAACACCCAGATTTTCATAATATAATGACATAGAGTGAAAAATTGGTTAATCCTGAGAGAACACCACTCATGCTACTAGCGATAATAGGTTGGACAAGTGGTGGACCTTGAATGTTAACTTTCCATGTAAAAAATAATGTGGGTTTAAGGTATTTTGATGGAGGCTAGCATCTTGGAGACATGGTGCAGCTTACTTCTGTTCATGTTTCAATGGAGTCTATCTTGGACAAATGGTGAAGCATCCTTCTCTCCATGTTTCAATGGACCCTAGCTTGGACAAGTGGTGGACCTTTGCTTCTCTCTATGTTTCAATAGAGTTAGCTTGGACAAATGGTGGACCTTGGAACCAAACCCCCATGTAAAACCTATCATGGTCACTCTAAGTGGTGAGAAAGAATAACCCATCAGATATAGCCTTATAGGTTGGACAAGTGGTGGACCTTAACACCCAGATATTCTTAATAAAATGACATAGAGTGAGAAAGTGGTAAATCATGAGACCAAACCACTCATGTTACTAGCGTTAATAGGCTGGACAAGTGGTGGACCTTGAATGTAAACCCCCCATGTTTCAATAGAGTTAGCTTCGACAAATGGTGTAGCATCCTTCTCTCTATGTTTCAATGGAGCCTAGCTTGGACAAGTGGTGGACCTTTGCTTCTCTCTTTGATAAGAATAGAGTTAGCTGGCATAGGTGGTGGACCTTGGAACCAAACCCCCATGTACAACATATCATGGATATTTCAAGTGGTGAGAAAGAATACCCTTTAAGATATACCCTTATAGGTTGGACAAGTGGTCGACCTTAACACCCAGATCTTCTTAATATAATGACATAGAGTGAAAAAGTGGTGAATCTTGAGACCAAACCACTCATGCTACTAGGGATAATAGCTTGAACAAGTGGTTGACCTTGACCTTAAACCCCACATGTAAAATATATCGTGGGTTCAATGTATTTCAATGGATCCTAGCATCTTGGGGACATGGTGCAACATGCTTCTTTTCATGTTTCAATGAAGCCTATCTTCGACCAATGGGGGATCATCCTTCTCTCCATGTTTCAATGGAGCTTAGTTTGGACAAGTAGTGGACCTTTCATTCTCTCTATGTTTCCATAGAGTTAGCTTGGACAAATGGTGGACCTTGGAACCAAATTCCCATGTAAAACCTATCATGGTCAATCCAAGTGGTTAGAAAGAATAACTCTTAAGATATAGCCTGATAGGTTTGACAAGTGGTGGACCTTAACACCCCGATATTTTTAATATAATGACATAGAGTGGAGAAGTGGTGAATCTTGAGACGAAACCACTCATGCTACTAGGGAAAATAGCTTGGACAAGTGGTTGACCTTGACTTTAACCCCACATGTAAAATATATCGTGGGTTTAAGGTATTTCAATGGATCCTAGAATCTTGGAGACATGGTGTAGCTTGCTTCTCTTCATGTTTCAATGGAGCCTATCTTGGATAAATGGTGGAGCATCCTTCTCTCTATGTTCCAATGGACCTTAGCTTGGAGAATTTGTGGACCTTTGCTTCTCTCTATGTTTCAATAGAGTTAGCTTGGACAAGTGGTGGACCTTGGAACCACACCCCCATGTAAAACATATCATGGTCATTCCAAGTGGTGAGAAATAATATCCTTTAAGATCTAGCCTTATATGTTGGACAAGTGGTGAATCTTGAGACCAAACCACTCATGCTACTAAGGATAATAGGTTGGACAAGTGGTGGACCTTGAATGTAAACCCCACACGTACAAAATATCATGGTTTTAAGGTATTTCAATGGAGCCTAGCATCTTGGAGACTGTGTGCAACTTGCTTCTCTTCACGTTTCAATGGAGCCTATCTTGGACAAATGGTGGTGCATCCTTCTCTACATGTTTCAATGGAGCCTAGCTTGGACAAGTGGTGGAACCTTTCTGCTCTCTATCTTTCAATAGAGTTAGCTTGGACAAGTGGTGGACCTTGGAACCAAACCCCCATGTAAAACCTCTAATGGTCACTGCATTTGGTCAGAAATAATACTCTTTAGGATATAGTCTTATAGTTTGGACAAGTGGTGGACCTGAACACCCAGATATTCATAATATAATGACATAGAGTGAAAAAGTGGTTAATCCTGAGAGAACACCACTCATGCTACTAGCGATAATAGGTTGGACAAGTGGTGGACCTTGAATGTTAACTTTCCATGTAAAAAATAATGTGGGTTTAAGGTATTTTGATGGAGGCTAGCATCTTGGAGACATGGTGCAACTTACTTCTGTTCATGTTTCAATGGAGTCTATCTTGCACAAATGGTGAAGCATCCTTCTCTCCATGTTTCAATGGACCCTAGCTTGGACAAGTGGTGGACCTTTGCTTCTCTCTATGTTTCAATAGAGTTAGCTTGGACAAATGGTGGACCTTGGAACCAAATCCCCATGTAAAACCTATCATGGTCACTCTAAGGGGTGAAAAAGAATAACCCATCAGATATAGCCTTATAGGTTGGACAAGTGGTGGACCTTAACACCCAGATATTCTTAATAAAATGACATAGAGTGAAAAAGTGGTAAATCATGAGACCAAACCACTCATCTTACTAGCTATAATAGGTTGGACAAGTGGTGGACCTTGAATGTAAATACCCCATGTTTCAATAGAGTTAGCTTCGACAAATGGTGTAGCATCCTTCTCTCTATGCTTCAATGGAGCCTAGCTTGGACAAGTGGTGGACCTTTGCTTCTCTCTTTGATAAGAATAGAGTTAGCTGGCATAGGTGGTGGACCTTGGAACCAAACCCCCATGTACAACATATCATGGATATTTCAAGTGGTGAGAAAGAATACCCTTTAAGATATACCCTTATAGGTTGGACAAGTGGTCGACCTTAACACCCAGATCTTCTTAATATTATGACATAGAGTGGAAAAGTGGTGAATCTTGAGACCAAACCACTCATGCTACTAGGGATAATAGCTTGAACAAGTGGTTGACCTTGACCTTAAACCCCACATGTAAAATATATCGTGGGTTTAAGGTATTTCAATGGATCCTAGCATCTTGGGGACATGGTGCAACATGCTTCTTTTCATGTTTCAATGAAGCCTATCTTCGACCAATGGGGGATCATCCTTCTCTCCATGTTTCAATGGAGCTTAGTTTGGACAAGTAGTAGACCTTTGATTCTCTCTATGTTTCCATAGAGTTAGCTTGGACAAGTGGTGGAACTTGGAACCAAACCCCCATGTAAAACATATCATTGTCATTCCAAGTGGTGAGAAATAATACCCTTTAAGATCAAGGCTTATAGGTTGGACAAGTGGTCGACCTTAAAACCTAGATCTTCTTAATATAACGACATAGAGTGGAAAAGTGGTGAATCTTGAGACCAAAACACTCATGCTACTAAGGATAATAGGTTGGACAAGTGGTGGACCTTGAATGTAAATTCCCCATGTACGAATTATCATGGGTTTAAGGTATTTCAATAGAGCCTAACATCTTGGAGACATGGTGCAGCTTGCTTTTTTTCATGTTTCCGTGGAGCCTATCTTGGACAAATGGTGGAGCATCCTTCTCTACATGTTTCAATGGAGCCTAGCTTGGACAAGTGGTGGACCTTTTCTTCTCTCTATCTTTCAATAGAGTTAGCTTCGACAAGTGGTGGACCTTGGAACCAAACCCCCATGTAAAACCTATCATGGTCAATCCAAGTGGTTAGAAGAATAACCTTTAAGATATATTCTTATATTTTGGACAAGTGGAGGACCTTAACACCTAGATATTCTTAATATAATGGCATAGAGTGGAAAAGTGGTGAATCATGAGAGCAGACTACTGATGCTAATAGCGATAATAGGTTGGACAAGTGGTGGCCCTTGAATGTAAACTCCCCATGTAAGAAATAACGTGGGTTTAATGTATTTTGATGGAGGCTAGCATGTTGGAGACATGGTGCAGCTTGCTTCTCTTCATGTTTCAATGGAGTCTATCTTGGACAAATGGTGGAGCATCCTTCTCTCCATGTTTCAATGGACCCTAGCTTGGACAAGTGGTGGACCTTTGCTTCTCTCTATGTTTCAATAGAGTTAGCTTGGACAAATGGTGGACCTTGGAACCAAACCCCCATGTAAAATCTATCATGGTCACTCCAAGTGGTGAGAAAGAATAACCCTTAAGATATAGCCTTATAGGTTGGACAAGTGGTGGACCTTAACACCCAGATATTCTTAATATAATGACATAGAGTGGAGAAGTGGTGAATCTTGAGACCAAACCACTCATGCTACTCTGGATAATAGCTTGGAGAAGTGGTTGACCTTGACTTTAAACCCCACAAGTAAAATATATCGTGGGTTTAAGGTATTTCAATGGATCCTACATCTTGGAGACATGGTGCAGCTTGCTTCTTTTCATGTTTCAATGAAGCCTATCTTCGACCAATGGGGGATCATCCTTCTCTCCATGTTTCAATGGAGCCTAGCTCGAAGAAGTGGTAGACCTTTGCTTCGCTCTATGTTTCAATAGAGTTATATTGGAGAAGTGGTGGACCTTGGAAACAAACCTCCATGTAAAACATATCATGGTCATTCCAAGTGGTGAGAAATAATACCCTTTAAAATCTAGCCTTATAGGTTGAACAAGTGGTCGACCTTAAAACCTAGATCTTCTTAATATAACAACATAGAGTGGAAAAGTGGTGAATTCTGAGACCAAACCACTCATGATACTAAGGATAATAGGTTGGACAAGTGGTGGACCTTGAATGTAAACCCCCCATGTACGAAATATCATGGGTTTAAGGTATTTCAATAGAGCCTAGCATCTTGGAGACATGGTGCAGCTAGCTTCTCTTCATGTTTCAATGGAGCCTATCTTGGACAAATGGTGGAGCATCCTTCTCTACATGTTTCAATGGAGCCTAGCTTGGACAAGTGGTGTACCTTTTCTTCTCTATCTTTCAATAGAGTTAGCTTGGACAGGTGGTGCACCTTGGAACCAAACCCCCATGTAAAACCTATCATGGTAACTCCAATTGGTAAGAAAGAATAACCTTTAAGATGTAGCCTTATAGGTTGGACAAGTGGTGGACCTTAACACCCAGATATTCTTAACATAATGACATAGAGTGGAAAAGTGGTGAATGTTGAGACCAAACGACTCATGCAAATAGACATAATAGCTTGGAAGAGAGGTGGAACTTGAATGTAAACCCCTCATCTAAAGAATATCGTGGGTTTAAGGTATTTTGATGGAGCCTAGCATCTTGGAGACATGGTGCATCTTGCTTCTTGTCATGTTTCAATGGAGCCTATCTTGGACAAATGGTGGAGCATCCTTCTCTCCATGTTTCAATGGACCCTATCCTGACAAGTGGTGGACCTTTGCTTCTCTCTATGTTTCAATAGAGTTAGCTTGGAAAAATGGTGGACCTTGGAACCAAACCCCCATGTAAAACCTATCATGGTCACTCCAAGTGATGAGAAAGAATAACCCATAAGATATAGCCTTATAGGTTTGACAAGTGGTGGACCTTAACACCCAGATATTCTTAATATAATGAGATAGAGTGAAAAAGTGGTGAACCTTGAGACCAATCCACTCATGCTACTATCGTTAATAGGTTGGACAAGTGGTGGACCTTAAATGTAAACCCCCCATGTTGCAATAGAGTTAGCTTCGACAAATGGTGGAGCATCCTTCTCTCCATGTTTCAGTGGAGCCTAGCCTTGACAGGTAGTGGACCTTTGCCTCTCTCTATGAGAAGAATTGAGTTAGCTTGGATAAGTGGTGGACCTTGGAGACATGGTGTCTCTTGGGTCTCTTCATGTTTCAATGGAGCCTATCTTGGAGAAATGGTGTAGCATACTTTTGTACATGTTTCAATGGAGCCTAGCTTGGACAAGTTGTGGACCTTTTCATCTCTCTATCTTTCCATAGAGTTAGCTTGGACAAGTGGTGGACGGTGGAACCAAACCCCCATGTAAAACCTATCAGGGTCACTCCAAGTGGTTAGAAAGAATAACGTTTAAGATATAGTCTTATAAGTTGGACAAGTGAAGGACCTTAACACCCATATATTCTTAATATAATGACATAGAGTGGAAAAGTGGTGAATCTTGAGAGCAGACCACTCATGCTACTAGCGATAATAGGTTGGACAAGTGGTGGACCTTGAATGTAAACTCTCCATGTACAAAATAACGTGGTTTTAAGGTATTTTGATGGAGGCTACCATCTTGGAGACATGGTGCAGCTTGCTTCTCTTCATGTTTCAATCGAGTCTATCTTGGACAAATGGTGGAGCATCCTTCTCTCCATGTTTCAATGGACCCTAGCTTGGACAAGTGGTGGAACTTTGCTTCTCTCTATGTTTCAATAGAGTTAGCTTGACAAATGGTGGACCTTGGAACCAAATTCCCATGTAAAACCTATCATGGCCACTCCAAGTGGTGAGAAAGAATAACTCTTAAGATATAGCCTGATAGGTTTGACAAGTGGTGGACCTTAACACTCCGATATTTTTAATATAATGGCATAGAGTGGAGAAGTGGTGAATCTTGAGACGAAACCACTCATGCTACTAGGGAAAATAGCTTGGACAAGTGGTTGACCTTGACTTTAAACCCCACATGTAAAATATATCGTGGGTTTAAGGTATTTCAATGGATCCTAGCATATTGGAGACATGGTGTAGCTTGCTTCTTTTCATGTTGCAATGAAGCCTATCTTCGACCAATGGGGGATCATCCTTTTGTCCATGTTTCAATGGAGCCCAGCTTGGAGAAGTGGTGGACCTTTGTTTCTCTCTATGTTTCAATAGAGTTAGCTTGGACAAGTGGTGGACCTTGGAACCACACCCCCATGTAAAACATATCATGGTCATTTCAAGTGGTGAGAAATAATATCCTTTAAGATCTAGCCTTATATGTTGGACAAGTGGTCGACCTTAAAACCTAGATCTTCTTAATATAACGACATAGAGTGGAAAAGTGGTGAATCTTGAGACCAAACCACTCATGCTACTAAGGATAATAGGTTGGACAAGTGGTGGACCTTGAATGTAAACCCCACACGTACAAAATATCATGGTTTTAAGGTATTTTAATGGAGCCTAGCATCTTGGAGACATGGTGCAGCTTGCTTCTCTTCACGTTTCAATGGAGCCTATCTTGGACAAATGGTGGTGCATCCTTCTCTACATGTTTCAATGGAGCCTAGCTTGGACAAGTGGTGGAACCTTTCTTCTCTCTATCTTTCAATAGAGTTAGCTTGGACAAGTGGTGGACCTTGGAACCAAACCCCCATGTAAAACCTCTAATGGTCACTGCATTTGGTCAGAAATAATACCCTTTAGGATATAGTCTTATAGTTTGGACAAGTGGTGGACCTTAACACCCAGATATTCATAATATAATGACATAGAGTGAAAAATTGGTTAATCCTGAGAGAACACCACTCATGCTACTAGCGATAATAGGTTGGACAAGTGGTGGACCTTGAATGTTAACTTTCCATGTAAAAAATAATGTGGGTTTAAGGTATTTTGATGGAGGCTAGCATCTTGGAGACATGGTGCAGCTTACTTCTGTTCATGTTTCAATGGAGTCTATCTTGGACAAATGGTGAAGCATCCTTCTCTCCATGTTTCAATGGACCCTAGCTTGGACAAGTGGTGGACCTTTGCTTCTCTCTATGTTTCAATAGAGTTAGCTTGGACAAATGGTGGACCTTGGAACCAAACCCCCATGTAAAACCTATCATGGTCACTCTAAGTGGTGAGAAAGAATAACCCATCAGATATAGCCTTATAGGTTGGACAAGTGGTGGACCTTAACACCCAGATATTCTTAATAAAATGACATAGAGTGAAAAAGTGGTAAATCATGAGACCAAACCACTCATGTTACTAGCGTTAATAGGCTGGACAAGTGGTGGACCTTGAATGTAAACCCCCCATGTTTCAATAGAGTTAGCTTCGACAAATGGTGTAGCATCCTTCTCTCTATGTTTCAATGGAGCCTAGCTTGGACAAGTGGTGGACCTTTGCTTCTCTCTTTGATAAGAATAGAGTTAGCTGGCATAGGTGGTGGACCTTGGAACCAAACCCCCATGTACAACATATCATGGATATTTCAAGTGGTGAGAAAGAATACCCTTTAAGATATACCCTTATAGGTTGGACAAGTGGTCGACCTTAACACCCAGATCTTCTTAATATAATGACATAGAGTGGAAAAGTGGTGAATCTTGAGACCAAACCACTCATGCTACTAGGGATAATAGCTTGAGCAAGTGGTTGACCTTGACCTTAAACCCCACATGTAAAATATATCGTGGGTTCAATGTATTTCAATGGATCCCAGCATCTTGGGGACATGGTGCAACATGCTTCTTTTCATGTTTCAATGAAGCCTATCTTCGACCAATGGGGGATCATCCTTCTCTCCATGTTTCAATGGAGCTTAGTTTGGACAAGTAGTGGACCTTTCATTCTCTCTATGTTTCCATAGAGTTAGCTTGGACAAGTGGTGGAACTTGGAACCAAACCCCCATGTAAAACATATCATGGTCATTCCAAGTGGTGAGAAATAATACCCTTTAAGATCAAGGCTTATAGGTTGGACAAGTGGTCGACCTTAAAACCTAGATCTTCTTAATATAACGACATGGAGTGGAAAAGTGGTGAATCTTGAGACCAAAACACTCATGCTACTAAGGATAATAGGTTGGACAAGTGGTGGACCTTGAATGTAAATTCCCCATGTACGAAATATCATGGGTTTAAGGTATTTCAATAGAGCCTAACATCTTGGAGACATGGTGCAGCTTGCTTTTCTTCATGTTTCCGTGGAGCCTATCTTGGACAAATGGTGGAGCATCCTTCTCTACATGTTTCAATGGAGCCTAGCTTGGACAAGTGGTGGACCTTTTCTTCTCTCTATGTTTCAATAGAGTTAGCTTGGACAAGTGGTGGACCTTGGAACCAAACCCCCATGTAAAACCTATCATGGTCAATCCAAGTGGTTAGAAGAATAACCTTTAAGATATAGTCTTATATTTTGGACAAGTGGAGGACCTTAACACCTAGATATTCTTAATATAATGACATAGAGTGGAAAAGTGGTGAATCATGAGAGCAGACTACTCATGCTACTAGCGATAATAGGTTGGACAAGTGGTGGAGCATCCTTCTCTCTATGTTTCAATGGACCCTAGTCTTGAATGTAAACTCCTCATGTAAGAAATAACGTGGTTTTAATGTATTTTGATGGAGGCTAGCATGTTGGAGACATGGTGCAGCTTGCTTCTCTTCATGTTTCAATGGAGTCTATCTTGGACAAATGGTGGAGCATCCTTCTCTCCATGTTTCAATGGACCCTAGCTTGGACAAGTGGTGGACCTTTTCTTCTCTCTATGTTTCAATAGAGTTAGCATGGACAAGTGGTGGACCTTGGAACCAAACCCCCATGTAAAACCTATCATGAGTGGTGAGAAAGAATAACCCTTAAGATATAGCCTTATAGGTTGGAGAAGTGGTGGACCTTAACACCCATATATTCTTAATATAATGACATAGACTGAACAAGTGGTGAATCTTGAGACCAAACCACTCATGCTACTAGGGTTAATAGGTTGGACAAGTGGTGGACCTTGAATGTAAACCCCCCATGTTTCAATAGAGTTAGATTCGACAAATGGTGGAGCATCCTTCTCTCCATGTTTCAATGGAGCCTAGCTTGGACAAGTGGTGGACCTTTGCTTCTCTCCATAAGAAGAATAGACTTAGCTGGGATAAGTGGTGGACCTTGGAACCAAACCCCTATCTTCGACCAATGGGGGATCATCCTTCTCTCCATGTTTCAATGGAGCTTAGTTTGGACAAGTAGTGGACCTTTGATTCTCTGTATGTTTCCATAGAGTTAGCTTGGACAAGTGGTGGAACTTGGAACCAAACCCCCATGTAAAACATATCATGGTCATTCCAAGTGGTGAGAAATAATACCCTTTAAGATCAAGGCTTATAGGTTGGACAAGTGGTCGACCTTAAAACCTAGATCTTCTTAATATAACGACATGGAGTGGAAAAGTGGTGAATCTTGAGACCAAAACACTCATGCTACTAAGGATAATAGGTTGGACAAGTGGTGGACCTTGAATGTAAACCCCCCTTGTACGAAATATGATGAGTTTAAGGTATTTGAATGGAGCCTAGCATCTTGGAGACATGGTGCAGCTTGCTTCTCTTCATGTTTCAATGGAGCCTATCTTAAACAAATGGTGGAGCATCCTTCTCTCCATGTTTCAATGTACCCTATCTTGGACAAGTGGTGGACCTTTGCTTCTCTCTATGTTTCAATAGAGTTAGCTTGGACAAGTGGTGGACCTTGGAAACAAACGCAAATGGAAAACCTATCATGGTGACTCCAAGTGGCGAGAAAGCATACCCTTTACGATATACCCTTATATGTTGGAAAAGTGGTGGACCTTAACAGCTAGATCTTCTTAATATAATGACATATAGTGGAAAAGTGGTGAATATTGAGAGCAGACCACTTATGCTACTAGCGATAATAGGTTGGACAAGTGGTGGACCTTGAATGTACACTCTCCATGTAAGAAATAACATGGTTTTAAGGTATTTCAATTAGAGGCTAGCATTTTGGAGACATGGTGCAGCTTCCTTCTCTTCATGTTGCAATGGAGTCTATCTTGGACAAATGGTGGAGCATCCTTCTCTCCATGTTTCAATGGACCCTAGCTTGGACAAGTGGTGGACCTTTGCTTCTCTCTATGTTTCAATAGAGTTAGCTTGGACAAGTGGTGGACCTTGGAACCAATCCCCCATGTAAAACCTATCATGAGTGGTGAGAAAGCATAACCCTTAAGATATCGCCTTATAGGTTGGACAAGTGGTGGACCTTAACACCCAGATATTCTTAATATAATGACATAGACTAAAAAAGTGGTGAAGCTTGAGTCCAAACCACTTATGCTACTAGCGTTAATAGGTTGGACAAGTGGTGGACCTTGAATGTAAACCCCCTATGTTTCAATAGCGTTAGCTTCGACAAATGGTGGAGCATCCTTCTCTCCATGTTTCAATGGAACCTAGCTTGGACAAGTTGTGGACCTTTGCTTCTCCCTATGAGAAGAATAGATTTAGCTTGGATAAATGGTGGACCTTGGAACCAAACCCCCATGTAAAACATATCATTGACATTTCAAGTGGTGAGAAAGAATACCCTTTAAGATATACCCATATAGGTTGGACAAGTGGTCGACCTTAACACTCACATCTTGAGACCAAACCACTCAAGGGATAATAGCTTGGACATGTGGTAGGTTGGACAAGTGGTGGACCTTGATTGTAAACTCTCCATGTACAAAATAACAGGGGTTTAAGGTATTTCAATGGAGGCTAGCATCTTGAAGACATGGTGCAGCTTCCTTCTTTTCATATTTCAATGGAGTCTATCTTGGACAAATGGTGGAGCATCCTTCTCTCCATGTTTCAATGGACCCTAGCTTGGACAAGTGGTGGACCTTTGCTTCTCTCTATGTTTCAATAGAGTTAGCTTGGACAAATGGTGGACCTTGGAACCAAACCCCGATGTAAAACCTATCATGGTCACTCCAAGTGGTGAGAAAGAATAAACTTTAAGATATAGCCATTAAAGTTGGACAAGTGGTGGACCTTAACACCTATATATTCTTAATATAATGACATAGAGTGAAAAAGTGGTGAATATTGAGACCGAACCACTCATGATACTAGAGTTAATAGGTTGGACAAGTGGTGGACCTTGAATGTAAACCCCCCATGTTTCAATAGAGTTAGCTTCGACAAATGGTGGGGCATCCTTCTATCCATGTTTCAATGGAGCCTATCTTCGACCAGTGGTGGACCTTTGCTTTTCACTATGAGAAGAATAGAGTTAGCTTGGATAATTGGTGGAGCTTGGAACCAAACCCCCATGTAAATCCTAACATGCTCACTCCAAGTGGCGAGAAAGAATACCCTTTAAGATATAGCCGTATAGGTTGGACAAGTGGTGGACCTTAACACCCAGATCTTCTTAATATAATGACATAGAGTGGAAAAGTGGTGAATCTTGAGACCAAAACACTCATGCTACTAGGGATAATAACTTGGACAAGTGGTTGACCTTGAATTTAAACCCCACATGTACAAAATACCGTGGGTTTAAGGTATTTCAATGGATCCTAGCATCTTGGAGACATGGTGCAGCTTGCTTCTTTTCATGTTTCAATGAAGCCTATCTTTGACCAATGGGGGATCATCCTTCTCTCCATGTTTCAATAGAGCCTAGCTTGGACAAGTGGTGGACCTTTGCTTCTCTCTATGTTTCCATAGAGTGAGCTTGGACAAGTGGTGGACCTTGGAACCACACCCCCATGTAAAATGTATCATGGTCATTCCAAGTGGTGAGAAATAATATTGTTTAAGATCTAGCCTTTTAGGTTGGACAAGTGGTAGACCTTAAAACATAAATCTTCTTAATATAACGACATAAAGTGGAAAAGTGGTGAATCTTGAGACCAAACCACTCATGCTACTAAGGAGAATAGGTTGGACAAGTGGTGGACCTTGAATGTAAACCCCCCATGTACGAAATATCATGGGTTTAAGGTATTTCAATGGAGCCTAGCATCTTGGAGAAATGGTGAAGCTTGCTTCTCTTCATGTTTCTATTGGGCCTATCTTGGACAAATCGTGGAGCATCCTTCTCTCCATGTTTAAATGGACCCTAATCGTGGATCATCCTTCTCTCCATGTTTAAATGGACCCTAGCTTTGACAAGTGGTGGACCTTTGCTTCTCTCTATGTTTCAATAGAGTTAGCTTCGACAAGTGGTGGACCTTGGAACCAAACCCCCATGTAAAACCTATCATGGTCACTCCAAGTGGTCAGAAAGAGTAACCTTAAATATATAGTCTTATAGGTTGGACAAGTGGTGGACCTTAACACCCAGATATTCTTAATATAATGACAATGAGTGGAAAAGTGGTGAATCTTGAGAGCAGACCACTCATGCTACTAGCGATAATAGGTTGGACAAGTGGTGGACTTGAATGTGAACTCCCCATGTAAAAAATAACGAGGGTTTAAGGTATTTTGATGGAGGCTAGCATCTTGGAGATATGGTGCAGCTTCCTTCTCTTCATGTTGCAATGGAGTCTAGCTTGGACAAATGGTGGAGCATCCTTCTCTCCATGGTTCAATGGACCCTAGCTTGGAAAAGTGGTGGACCTTTGCTTCTCTCTATGTTTCAATAGAGTTAGCTTGGACAAATGGTGGACCTTGGAACCAAACCCCCATGTAAAACCTATCATGGTCACTCCAAGTGGTGAGAAACAATAACCTTTAATACATAGCCTTATAAGTTGGAAAAGTGGTGTACCTTAACACCCATATATTCTTAATATAATGACATAGAGTGAAAAAGTGGTGAATTTGGAGACCTAACCACTTATGCTACTAGAGTTAATAGGCTGGACAAGTGGTGAACCTTGAATGTAAAACCCCCATGTTTCAATAGAGTTAGCTTCGACAAATGGTGGAGCATCCTTCTCTCAATGTTTCAATGGAGCCTAGGTTCGACAAGTGGTGGACTTTTGCTTCTCTTTATGAGAAGAATAGAGTTAGCTTGGATAAGTGGTGGACCTTGGAACCAAACCCCCATGTAAAACATATCATGGACATTTCAAGTGGTGAGAAAGAATACCCTTTAAGATATACCCTTATAGGTTGGACAAGTGGTTGACCTTAACACCCAGATCTTCTTAATATAATGACATAGAGTGGAAAAGTGGTGAATCTTGAGACCAAACCTCTCATGCTAATAGGGATAATAGCTTGGACAAGTGGTTGACCTTGACTTTAAACCCCACATGTAAAATATATCATGGGTTTAAGGTATTTCAATGGATCCTAGTATCTTGGAGACATGCTGCAGCTTGCTTCTTTTCATGTTTCAATGAAGCCTATCTTTGACCAATGGGGGATCATCCTTCTCTCCATGTTTCAATAGAGCTTAGCTTGGACAAGTGGTGGACCTTTTCTTCTCTCTATGTTTCCATAGAGTTAGCTTGGACAAGTGGTGGACCTTGGAACCGAACCCCCATGTAAAACATATAATGGTCATTCCAAGTGGTTAGAAATAATACCGTTTAAGATCTAGCCTTTTAGGTTGGACAAGTGGTCTACCTTAAAACCTAGATCTTCTTAATATAATGACATAGAGTGGAAAAGTGGTGAATCTTGAGACCAAACCACTCAGGCTACTAAGGATAATAGGTTAGACAGTTGGTGGACCGTGAATGTAAACCCCCCATGTACGAAATATCATGGGTTTAAGGTATTTCAATGGAGCCTAGCATCTTGGAGACATGGTGCAGCTTGCTACTCTTCATGTTTCAATGGAGCCTATCTTTGACAAATGGTGGAGCATCCTTCTCTCCATGTTTCAATGGACCCTAGCTTGGACAAGTGGTGGACCTTTGCTTCTCTCTATGTTTCAATAGAGTTAGCTTGGATAAGTGGTGGACCTTGGAACCAAACCCCCATGTAAATCCTAACATGCTCACTCCAAGTGGCGAGAAAGAATACCCTTTAAGATATAGCCGTATAGGTTGGACAAGTGGTGGACCTTAACACCTAGATCTTCTTAATATAATGACATAGAGTGGAAAAGTGGTGAATCTTGAGACCAAAACACTCATGCTACTAGGGATAATAACTTGGACAAGTGGTTGACCTTGAATTTAAACCCCACATGTACAAAATACCGTGGGTTTAAGGTATTTCAATGGATCCTAGCATCTTCGAGACATGGTGCATCTTGCTTCTCTTCCTGTTTCAATGAAGCCTATCTTCGACAAATGGTGGATAATACTTCTCTCCATGTTTCAATGGAGCCTAGCTTAGACAAGTGGTGGACCTTTGCTTCTCTCTATGTTTCAATAGAGTTAGCTTGGACAAGTGGGGGACCTTGGAACCAAACCCCCATGTAAAACAGATCATGGTCATTTTCCAAGTGGTGAGAAAGAATACTATTTAAAATATAGCCTTATAGGTTGGACAAGTGGTCGACCTTCAAACCCAGATCTTCTCAATATAATTACATAGAGTGGAAAAGTGGTGAATCTTGAGACCAAACCACTCATGCTACTAAGGATAATAGGTTGAACAAGTGGTGGACCTTGAATGTAAACCCCCCATGTACGAAATATCGTGGGTTTAAGGTATTTTAATGGAGCCTAACATCTTGGAGACATGATGCATCTTGCTTCTCTTCACGTTTCAATGGAGCCTATCTTGGATAAATAGTGGATAATCCTTCTCTCCATGTGCACCTTTGCTTATCTCTATGTTTCAATAGAGTTAGCTTGGACAAGTGGTGAACCTTGGAATCAAACCCCCATGTAAAACCTATCATGGTAACTCCAACTGGTGAGAAAGAATAACGTTTAATATATAGCCTTATAGGTTGGACAAGTGGTGGACCTTAACACCCAGATCTTCTTAATGTAATGACATAGAGTAGAAAAGTGGTGAATCTTGAGACCAAACCACTCATGCTACTAGAGATAATAGGTTGGACAAGTGGTGGAGCTTCAATGTAAATCCCCCATGTACGAAATATCATGGGTTTAAGGTATTTCAATGGATCCTAGCATCTTGGAGACATGGTGCAGCTTGCTTCTCTTCATGTTTCAATGGAGCCTATCTCAGACAAATGGTGGAGCATCCTACTCTCTATGTTTCATTGGACCCTAGATTGGACAAGTGGTGGACCTTTGCTTCTCTCTATATTTTGATAGAGTTAGCTTGGACAAGTGGTGGACCTTCGAACCAAACCCCCATGTAAAACCTATCATGGTCACTCCAAGTGGCGAGAAAGAATACCCTTTAAGATATAGCCTTATAGGTTGGACAAGTGGTCGAACTTAAAACCCAGATCTTCTTAATATAATGACATAGAGTGGAAAAGTGGTGAATCTTGAGACCAAACCACTCATGCTACTAGCGATAATAGGTTGAACAAGTAGTGGACCTTGAAAGTAAATCCCCCATGTACGAAATATTGTGGGTTTAAGGTATTTCAATGGAGCCTATCATCTTGGATACATGGTACAGCTTGCTTCTCTTCATGTTTCAATGGAGCCTATCTTGGACAAATGGTGGAGCATCCTTCTCTCCATGTTTCAATGGACCCTAGCTTGGACAAGTGGTGGACCTTTGCTTCTCGCTATGTGTCAATAGAGTTAGCTTGGATAAGTGGTGGATCTTGGAACCAAACCCCCATGTATAACTTATCATGGTGACTCCAAGTGGCGAGAAAGAATACCCTTTAAGATATAGCCTTATAAGGTTGGACAAGTGGTGTATATTAACACCGAGATCTTCTTAATATAATGACATAGAGTGGAAAAGTAGTAACCTTGAGACCAAATCACTCATGCTACTAGCGATAATAGGTTGGACAAGTGGTGGACCTTGAATGTAAACCCCCCATGAACAAAATATCATGGGTTTAAGGTATTTCAGTGAAGCCTAGCATCTTGGAGACATGGTGTAGCTTGCTTCTCTTCATGTTTCAATGGAGCCTATCTTGGATAAATGGTGGAGCATCCTTCTCTCTTTGTTCCAATGGACCTTAGCTTGGAGAAGTTGTGGACCTTTGCTTCTCTCTATGTTTCAATAGAGCTAGCTTGGACAAGTGGTGGACCTTGGAACCAAACCCCCATGTAAAACCTATCATGGTTATTTCAAGTGGTGAGAAAGAATACCCTTTAAGATATAGCCTTATATGTTGGACAAGCGGTGGAGCTTAGCACCCAGATCTTCTTAATATAATGACATAGAGTGGAAAAGTGGTGAATCTTGAGACCAAACCACTCATGCTACTAGCGATAATAGGTTGGACAAGTGGTGGACCTTGAATGTAAACCCCCCATGTACAAAATATCATGGGTTTAAGATATTTCAATGGAGCCTAGCATCTTGGAGACATGGTGGAGCTTGCTTCTCTTCATGTTTCAAACGAACCTGGCTTGGACAAATTGTGGAGCATCCTTCTCTCCATGTTTCAATGGAGCCTAGCTTGGACAAGTGGTGGACCTTTGCTTCTCTCTATGTTTCAATACAGTTAGCTTGGATAAGTGGTGGACCTTGGAACCAGACCCCTATGTAAAACCTATAATGTGCATTCCAAGTGGTGGTAAATAATAACATTTAAGATATAGCCTTTTAGGTTGGACAAGTGGTGGACCTTAACACCCAGATATTCTTAATATAATGACATAGAGTGGAAAAGTGGTGAATCTTGAGACCGAATTACTCATGCTACTAGGGATAATAGGTTGGACAAGTGGTGGACCTTGAATTTATACCCCACATAAACAAAATATCGTGGGTTTAAGGTATTTCAATGGAGCCTAGCATCTCGGAGACATGGTGCAACTTGCTTCTCTTCATGTTTCAATGCAGCCTATTTTGGTCAAATGATGGAGCATCCTTCTCTCCATGTTTCAATGGACCCTAGATTGGACAAGTGGTGGAGGTTTTCTTCTCTCTATGTTTCAATAGAGTTAGCCTATATTGGACAATTAGTAGACCTCGAATCTCTCCATGTTGTCTAGAGCTGAGCTTGGACAAGTGGTGGACCTTACTTCTCCCTTCCCTTAGTTTACCAGCTTAAAAGATCACTATGTATACTTGCTTAGATCTAGCTTGAACAAGTGGTGGACCTTGTATTCACACAAACTTAATCCATTACAAAAAAGTATATCTTAAAATAACATTTTTTTTTTTTTGTTTCAGGAAAGATGGCTCCAAAAAACCAGGTTGCAAGGGTTGCTGTCTCAATTGACTATACTTGAAATGATCTTAGGAAATGGTATTTGGACATACATGGTATAGAGGGTGCACAATTTCATAAGGTGCATCTATTTATTGCCAAAAAGGAGAATGACAGCTTGTTTAAAGATGTTGGACAAGTTGTGGAAGCATCTGTCTCTGTAGTTGATAGTCATCCGGAGGTGGAATGCATTGACATTCTAGTTCCAATGAATCTAGAATTTCAACTATCTCTAGGAGCATATGCATTGGAGCGCATGTCTAGAAACAAAGAAGAGACAATTTTTTCTCGAGGATGGAAGTTTGCAGAATCAAATTCAAATATCATAGCAGATCAAATTCAAAGCTCCATCATTGCCACACTACAACGAAAAAAGGTGAAAGCTTCACGACCACCATCCACAAAGAAGCAAGCAAAAGTGTAGAAAGTAGAAGCTAAGCAAACTAGTTTCATTTTGGATGTAGACAAGGCATCTTTGGCATCCTCATCAACAAAGGGTTCAATGTCAAAGATGAGAATTGTGGATCCAGATGTTTTAGAAGTTGAGGCCATGAAAGGACAAGAAAAAGATACAAATGGAATGAATAAGTACATAAACTATTTTCCTTTCCAATATAGGGAATTTGATATCCCTATTCAAAATTGTTGGCTTGCTCGTGATCACTATAATGCACGTATTATGGATAAAAAACACACTGAAAGTGTGTTATTTGGATTTTCACGGAGTACGACCAAGCTTGCAGCATGTGCATATTTGATGCCTGTTCGAAATGCAAAGTCAAAGAAGGGGACTCCTTTGGCAGTAGAAGAGGTAGAAGAGCAAAAAATTAAAGATTATCATTATTGGATTCTTGATGGACAACATTCAATCTATGCTGGAAAAGTTTTGCTTCACAATGAACAAAACAACAAAGAGATATTTGAAAGACTGATTAACGTGTATAAATTTAGAAAGGCATCGCATTGTTGTGAATGCTCCTCCATTTGTTGCAACTGCTATATCTACCATTGCAAATGAGGAGGCTCAAGCATTGTATGTCGAGCAACCTTACAACCAAATATTGAGACATTTACGGAGTCAATGGATCTTCTCAGGACGACCACCAAAGGCATCAAGTGGAATTGCAGAGGGACATGCATCTCGTGCCGGATGGGGTGTAAGTTGTTTTCTTTGTATTTTTTATAGTGTTTAATTAACAAATCTTGCTCAATAGTTTAATTATTTCTCTATTTCTTTTTAGGCTTTTCTTCGATTGGCAAGAATGAGTGCAACAGCAAGTTGGATTGCTAAACAGGCACACATGGTCACGTACTCTGATTTAATTTATGATTGCTGGATAGAAATCATTGAAAGGCTAGAAGAGGAGAATAAGAAACCCCCAACAACTATATTTAGATACCTTTGTGGCCTTCAGGAATCAGAGGTAAAGACTATTCAAGAAGAGATTAGAGATGAGAAGATTTTACTGTCAAAGAGTACAAAGGGTGGTGATGCAACTGACATGTATGATCGAATCAAGCAGTTGAAGCAAGACAAATTGATTCAAGATGCACTTCTTGAAGGCTTCAACAATTTGAATGAGTCTTCACCATGTAAAGACTGGGAGGAGGTGGTCAAAATGTGTAACATCAATGATGTTGTTTATAAAACACTTTTAATGCTATGCAAGGAATGGATCAGATCTAGTTTGACGCGTGGAACAAAGAAAATGGCTTTTCCAGATGGAGCAATAAAATACATGCAATGGGCAATTCACCTTCAAAAGGAGAAAATTGAGCCTAGAGATTTTCGATGGTGAATCTATGTGGTGAGCCTACAAATGGAAGGCAATCTCTACTTGATGCGCCACTTCAATAATAAAGTGCCTATTGGCTTATGTGTTTTAGATATGACAAAAATCGTTGGAGGCAATTTGAAGTGGAGTGAGGAGACATTTAACAATGCTTTGGATGGGATCTTGGCTATTGCTGCAGGGTCAATAGATCCTGGATTTCTCTTTCTTGCATTTGTGGATTTCACTAACTTCACAAAATTGCAACGTGCCTTTCACGACATGGGAGATAATCTGAGCTACCATTGTTGTGGTGCATTGCATCACTTTCCATCAGCTCCTTGCAAAGGAGCAATTCAATTCCGAACAGTTATTGCCTTCTTGGGACAAGGCAATGCATTTGAAGACCTGAGAAGAAGATTAGAGGAACATCCCATGCCAATTGATTGTTCTCTTCTTCAAGTAGCAGATAACGATATGTCAGATTTGCAATATTTGGAGGCCAAAAAAAGAGCTTTGGTCAAGCACTACATTCGTACATATTGTTTTGAAGACCGCAAGCTTGTTGATGTTTTTGGTGATGGCTCCTTGGTTGCACAAGAAGGAATACAACAGAAAAAAGAAGTTATATGCTTAGTTGATAGTGTGGAAGAGGCAAAAAACGTGGAGACCATGCTGCTGATAGCCGTTTTTTCGGCTCTCTGTAATTGCCATAGTGAGTTATCTCACCCTATCAAATCACTCAAACACTGTGGTTACCCTCATCCTTTCACTGTATATAGGTGCGTGTGAGTTAGGGGACTTTTTCCATATCTCCTTACTGAAATAAAAAACCCTCAATTAGCTTGTCATTGAGCTAGTTGAGCCAAAAAAATAAAAAATATAAGTATATTATGGCCCATGCGTATGTAAATATTTCTTTGTATATAGGGCCTAAATAAAAGATTTTTTCATAATTATTTTGGTATTTATTTAAATATTTCTACCTAGGTGTGTGTTATTTATGCTCTGTACATTTCCTCACCATTACCACAATTTTTCTTACCATTTTTCATACTCTTTATTCCATATAGAAATATTTTCATGTAAGCTTCTCTTATATTTGGTGTAACTCCACCCTAACAAAAATCCAAAAAAACTAGTTTTATTTATGTGTATATTTTTTCACTATTGTGATTTTTCCCTTCCTACATCTATTTTGTTTTTTTTCTAAAAAATTAGAGCACCAAAAATATTTATATTTTTATGGTAGCCTCATAATGAGAGAGATTTCTTTTGACCCCTTTATATTTTTTCCACTTATATTATTTATATTTGACATGTACATATTTTTTAGACCCCTCAATATTTGATTTTCTTAGTTGTACTATTCACTTATATCATGATCTCAACAATATCTTCAATTATAGACCTACCAAATAAGGTCAAGGGTAGGTGGCATGCATACATGCACTATGGAGGGCTGACTCTTGGAGGTATTCAAAAGAATCATCCAAAGAAGGACCCCACAAGGACTTTGTGCAGTGGAAAAAAACGGTTGGTTTTGCTGAATTTTTAAAGTTCACTTGCTCTCCGAATTTGAAAAGGTGATACAAACAAAAGTTGTAGCTCGTGGGCTGAAATTTTGCCTCAAATTTTTTCATATTTTTTTTGAGCTACGAGCTGTGAGCTATGATTTTATTAGTGGACCCCAGTTTTCCCATGCTATGCAGCCACACTCTCTCTTCCACTTTATCATTTTCCTCTTTCACACACACTTCTCCACTCATCATCCCCACCTCTCTCACCACTCCTCTCTGCACCCTACTCACCTTCTCCTCAACCTTGAAGAATAAGAGAAACCATGGTGAACTCATACCTCCCACACACAATTCCATTCCAAAATTGACCACCTAGTCTCATTTTTCCTTCTCCAAATTACCCATATCTATCAAAAAAACCACAAAATTCAGTCTCTTCTCTTAAAAGACAGCATCATGGTGGTTGATTACTCAGCTTCAATTACCTTGTCTCTCAAGGAAGGTCAAGAGTGGAGAAAAAATGTACCGTCAAAGCTAGTGGACCGTCAACAAGCGTCAAAATTGGCCCTACTCAAGACACTTGGAGCATCAACCTTGTAAGAAATCCACCTTTTCTTACCTCTTAAGAGTTTTTCTTCCTTATTTGTATCCTACATGGATACTCCCATTGTAAATATACAATTCCATTTGTAAATTAATACTTACTCTACTAACACTAACCCACTATGAAAAGTCCTATCACCTCCATTTCTCTCCTCTCTCTTTCCCCACCAACTTCTTGATAATTCCAAGCAAAAGAAATTAGATAAATTGCTGAAAATCTAACCCAACCATGGTTAGAGGAGTAACCCTAGCCTTCAAAATTGCTATAAAAGGAGGGTGTAGCTAGCACAAAAAGGGGGGGGAGAAGAAAGAGCACTATGCTATAGCTTGAGAAGCCAAGCTCAACCTCTTGAGTGGAATCTCATTGGCATTAGGCATATGTATGTGTTGTATTAGGGGTGATTAGCAAGGGAACTCTATGCCATTGTAAGAGAGAGTGATCATTAAATTGAGGGTAGGAAATCTATCATTTCTCCTACTAGTGTAAGCCCAACATTTACTGAATCAAGGAGGGTGAATTTGGACTAATCATGGATACCTTGTCTCCCTTCCAACATGAAGTCATGGACAATAATGATGTGTAAGTGTCTTGGTGTTTTATTTAAGTTCTTGATAGCTTGTCTCCGGGTATTGTTATCAATTTAGCCATAAATCCCACATGCTCTAAGAGGGAGACAGGGTGGAGAGGACTCCCCTGGCCTTAAGACAATGATTGGGGTGGCTTTTTTCTTGTGATGTGTTGTGGTGTAATTTACTCAGGCTATGTTGAACAAATACAAATCTCACTTTGATTGGTCATGACAGATTTGTAAGAAGGCATTAGTGCAACAAGCACCCCCTTTCCCCTTCTCTCTCTTTCTTACATATATATATTTATGTTTGCTTGATCATTAACGATACACTTCAAAGCAGCCCGAGCACCATCTCTCTCTCTCTCTCTCTCTCTCTCTCTCTCTCTCTCTCGTGTTTTAGTGTGTGAGAGTGTTCCATTGGTGATAGGGTTAGTGTAAATTCCTTGCTTGTTTGTGGGTTGCTCTAATGATTCTCCTCATTTGCGTCCTAGTTCGCTCTTAAACTAGGTGGTGCCCCTTGTGTAGTTGGGATTTGGCTGTGGGTTTGTTGTTTTGGTTTGTGCTGTGTTGTGCCCCAGCCCCATTGAGCAGCACGGGAGCCTTGAAGGGTGTCTAGAGGTTGCTCTTCTTGTTGCCCGCCCCAGACGGTTTTTTATTTCAGTAAGGAGATATGGGAAAAGTCCCCTAACTCACACGCACCTATATACAGTGAAAGGGTGAGGGTAACCACAGTGTTTGAGCTAGACTTTGTTAAGTCTCATGAAGATATAGAAAAATGGGCTGGACTTCAACAATCCACTTCGCAATCAGACGACACTGTGCCTATTACATAGGAGTGCTCTCCACGAAGAGAAGAAGAAGAACAACAACAACATCCTCTGACAATGGAGGACTTTTTGGAAATGGAGACACGTATGTTTTGAGTTTCTTGTGCATGTTAGTGTTTCTTGTTACTGATTTGATACTCTTAATGTTAGATTTTACTTTATATAGTTTTGATTGAGTTTGTATTTTTTATCTCAAGCATTCAAGGTTTGAATGTAAATAGTAAATTACTTGAGTTTTTGAATGGTGGATCTTTAGACTAAAACTATAACATTTAATACTCACAAAGACTTAATTACTTAAGAGCTTGAACTCAATAAGTTTTGGACCTTTTATCAATACCCCCTTGTTATGATACATTAGATCCTAGCATGGTTAAATGGTGATGCTGCATAAATTGAACCTAGCCTAGACAGGTGCTGGAGCCTAAATTTAAACTAACCTTGCTAGAAGGGAGCTTATGTTTGTACTTTGAGAACTAGCATAAGTAATCAATTAGAGCATAGATTAGACATGTGGTGGTGGCCTTAGAGACCAAAATCTTAATGATCTTGGAAAGGTATTTAAGTACTGCAATTTACTTAGTTTTAGTACTCACTAAAAGCATAGCTTGACAAAAGGTGGACCTTACATGGATCCTAATTTCAAGAGGTGTGGTAGACCTTCAAACCAAGCTCATATAGCTTGGACATGTGGTGGGCCTTTCATGAAGACTAGTTTAGACAAGTGTGGTACACCTTGTAACCAACACCCATTTGTTATATTAGCTTGGATAAGTGGTGGACCTTGCTTTTATGTTTCAATGGAGCATATTTTGGAGAAGTGGTAGACCTTGTTTCTCTCCATGCTTCAATGGAGAGAAACATTAGCTTGGACAAGTGGTGGACCTTGATTTTATGTTTTAAAGGAGAATATTTTGGACAAGCGGTAGACATTGTTTCTCTCCATGGTTCAATGGAACCCACCTTAGACAAGTGAAGTACCTTGAAACCAAACCCCCATAATACCACCTACTAAATAGATTGGAAAATTAGTGGGATATGAAACCATCCATGATAGAGCATAGTATAGGTGAAAACGTAGTGGTCCTTATATAAATTACCCATGCATAGCTTGGACAAGTGGTGGACCTTGATTCTCTCTATGTTTCAATGGATCCTATCTTGGACTAGAGATATATCTTACTTATTTACATGCTTCAATGGATTGTAGCTTGGATAAGGAGTGGACCTTCAAACAAAACTCCAAGCATAGCATATATTAACAATTCATAGGTTTTATAGAGATATTTTTTGCCTATTTTGGAGAGTTGGCAGACCTTTCTTCTCCATGCTTCAATGGATCTGAGGTTGGACAAGCGGAGTTGGAGAAGTGGTCAACCTTAAAATGAAACATCCCATGCTACAACCCATCATAGATCATATATGTAGTGGACCTTGAAACTCTTTTATGTCCCTAGCTTAGAGAAGAATTGCACTCTTGATTATCTCCATACATGAAGGCAAGGTTGGACAAGTGGTGGAACTTCAAACCAGAATCTCTATGCAATAATAGACAAGTGGTGGAGCTTGTTTTCTCCATGTTCCAATGGAGCCTAGCTTAGATAAACAATGGATCTTGCTTATCTCCATGTTTCAATGGATCCTAGCTTATAAAAGTGGTGGAGCTTTGCTTCTCTCCATGTTCCAATGGACCATAGCTTAGACAAGTGGTAGACCTTGAAAAACACCCCCCGTATACAACATATTATGGGGTTTTCATGTTTCAATGGCACCTAGCTTGGACAAATGGTAGAGCTTGCTTCTCTTTATGTTTCAATGGATCCAATCTTAGCCAAGTGGTGGACCTTGAAACAAGAACCCCCCCCCCCCCCCCCCCAATGTACAACGTATTATGGGTTTTGCAAGTACTGGGAGAAAGTAATACCTTTGATAAGTGGTGGACCTTGCTTCTCTCCATGCTTCAATGGAGCCGAGGTTGGACACATGTTGGAGAGAAGATGGTTTCCCATGAAATAAGACCATGCATGCTATAATCAATCATATGTTGTACACATGGTGGACCTTGCAATTGTTTTATATGCCTAACTTGGACAAGTGGAGGACCCTTGATTACCTCCAGATTTCAACAACAAGCCAAGTTTGGACAAGTGTAGTACCACCAAACCAGAATCTCTATGCTACAATAGAGTATAGGTAGGACACATGGTGAATATTGATATCAAACCATCCATGCTACTAGAGATGATAGGTTTCACATGTGGTGGAACCTTGTATCAATGTTCTATGTGTAGTTTTTGACTAGTGATAGACCTTGAAACTAATCCCTCTAGGCTACAAGAAAAAAGAGATGGATGAGGAGGCTAGACTACTTTTGTTACATCAACGCATCCCATGTTACCACATGTACTATAGGGTTCTTGGATAAGTGTTGGATCTTGTGTCAATGCTCCATGTCTAGCTTGGACAAGTGGTGGACCTTGGTTCTGTCTATGCTTCAAATGGGCAATAGATTGGAGACATAGTGGCATTTTTTTTTTCAATGATTTTATTTTTTGGAAACCTTGGAGGCACCATGTAAGAGGCACTCTAAGTCTTCCATACAATGGACCTATTGGACTATAAAATAATGATATCTTTCTTTGATCTTGTCATTATTTTATGCATAATATTTTCTTCTTTTTGCAGACACAAAGGAGTTAAGTGATATAAAAACTAGATGTATTTCACACTATGATTGGCATGAAGATCCTTTTGGGACACCAAATTTTCCTATTCCCAAAGATGTAATTTTCCATATTAACGGTGTGGATTTTGAAGTGCGACTTTCATGTATTCAAGGAGCTGGTTATGGGCTATTTGTGCATACTACCCTGGAAAGTGGTTTGACTATTCTAAACTATGGAGGGCATAAGTATAGATTTCAAGATTGAAAAAAGATATGCAAAATATTTCCAAGAGCTTATAAATATTCTCTTCTAGAGGATCCAAACATAGAAGAAGAGGAAGATCAATCATACATTATTGGTTGTGTAGAAGAAGGAAACATGTCGGGCTATATAAATAGTTCTCACAGTACAAATGTCTATCCCAAAGTACGCTATACATTTGATCCAAATTTGGCACCTTAACATAAATGCACCTCTTCACATATCAAGTCAGAAGAATATGGCGATGTATGCATTAAGAATATTTTTCAAGTTGAAGCAGGAAAAGAGTTGTTTGCTGACTATAACTTTACTTGACATTGTAAAGTATTGTACATGGATGGAAATCTCAAGTACACGCATCATTTTCATTTTTCATGGATGAAATCTCAAGTGAATATAACATTTGATTATTGTTTAGTTTATGCTCAACGAAAATCTAGAGTGATCTTATGCTTTGTGTGTTGTCTAACTTATTTGACTACCTTGGCCATAGAATCTTGATTCTACTCTAGATTTGTGATAAATCTTACCAAAGTTTAATCAATGTGTAGGTTGGACAAGTTGTGGGGCTTCAAACATTACTGTCTTAAACAAGTGGAGTTATCTTACTCGAATAAGTGGCGGCCTTTGAATCCAAATCTAAGCCAAATCTATATTGTTTGTTTGTAGTCTAGGTTGGACATTTGGTGGACCTTGTATCCATGTTTCCTCAACAAGTTGTGTCTTTTAGTTTTCACTTTAAGTACTCATCTTTAATAAAGTTTAGGATGGAAAATGTTGAGTTAGTAGATTGTATTTTAGACAAGTGGTGTTTTGTGTACGAATGCTGAAAATGGTTGCAAGGATTCTAACAACGACTTTACCTTAAATAAATTTCTTACTAGGAGTTCTACATATAAATATGGTGAATAAAATTCTAGTGGTTTTGAGATATCATTTGTGTGTGTGTGTGTGTGTGTTTTCTTAGATTCACAAACTGGGATGGATAATGCTCCTATGGTTCAGTCAACAACTATAGAATCCATAGATTCTATGGTTTCTGAAGTGCCCAAGATGGATGATATTTCTATACTAGAGTCTAGTGTTGTGCAACTTGAGCAAGCTTCCAACAATGAGAACCAAGAAATCGATGTTTCAAAAATGCAACATACATCAAAAGAGACTGAAAAGTCCACTCACGAGCTATTGTCAATTGCTACTACGTCATGTAGTGTAGATGTTGAGAAATCTATGCTTACATTTATATTGGATTTAAATGGTCTATTGTTGAAACATTCCCCTCAACCATTCTCACACCACAACTCAGTGAAAATGGATTCAAAAAGATATATTATACTCAGGCCAGGTTGCATCCAATTCTTGAAGACTATTTTACAGAGGTTTAATGTTGCAATTTGGTCGACATCTACTAGCAATAATGTGTATCAAATCCTTGCAGCGCTAAAAAACTTAGCTGAGGATACATTGCCTTTCTTTGCAATTTGGTCGCAAGATGTTTGCTACACCGCTCAAACTCAAAAATTGTTTAGACCCGACAATCCAAACGTTGAGGCAATGTTCAAGCCTCTAGCCAAAATTTCCATGGGGTTTGAATGTGATCCACAAAGAACAGTGCTTATTGATGACTCTCCTTACAAGGGATGTATTTCACCAGCAAACAATTGCATTTTTCCACCACAATTTGATGCTGAGAAGATGGTTGACAATATGCTCTTGGAGGAGCTACTACCATACTTGATTCAGCTTGATGAGAGAAGGGATGTGTGTGATTTAATTGCGCGCTTCTAATCGTTATGGACAACCTATAGTGACAAATGATAGTGAATACAAACAAATCATGGAGTATTGGAAGCAGAAAAATGATGTTTGGTCAGCTAAAGTGTTCTTTACAAGAAGAATACCACCTGAAAAAGGTGATAGAGATGAAACTATCATTGAAGACGCAAGTGACACAAGCCACCGCAATGAAATGAGAAGAGCCCAAATACAAGACATCTTGGCAAAGGCGTACACCCATTGAAAGCATGAAGGCATCACAATTGACCACTTTAGCTAGGCAATTGGGTTGTAACACAAAAGAAGTTTTGAAGGCAACCACAACAAAGGCTTATATAAATAATGTGAAAGCTGAGAACAATCTTCTAAGGCTGGATAGAAACCAACCCTAAGGTACTAGTGACATGTCATATATTCTTGATACACATGCTTGAACACTCATGTGCATGGTATCTAACAAATCTTTCTTTTTTCCTTCCTGCAGGATCTTACAAAGGATACTACTAGATGGAGCTCAATCAATAGAGATTTTGTTATTTTTGCTCAAAATAATGAAGCAGTCACCTACCTTTTTTGTTTATCAATTTCTTGAGAGACTTTCTTTTAATTTGTAATCATCAAATGAAATGAAAAGTATCCTTCTTATTAAGATTGCTGATCTTTTTCTTGTTCAAAACTTTCAATAGTGATTTATAGTTTTGTTAGCATGAGATTGTGTTTTTCTAGTTTGAAAAAAACTGTCAAAGATCCAAGTCTTTTTGGCTTTACTTAAGTTATTAATTGTGAAAGATCCAAGTCTTTTTGCTTTACTTAAGTTATTGATTGTCTATGTAATAGTCCTTAAAACAATATCGGATGGCTTTCTTGCTCCCATGTCTCACATTTGTCTTTAGGTAAGACAATTGGTGACCTTGAAAGTATGGTCTCATATCTCGATCAAGTGAAGAGACATGAAGCTTAAATATCACTACTATGTATCTAGTGTTAAACTCCATCGAGACAAAGATACTAGAGTGCTAAATTGTAGTCTAGTTTAAGTGAAAATCCATTTGAGCTAAGGTAAAACTTATAGTGCCTCATTTTTCTAGGATTCTACCTAATTAAGACTCTTTTGGAGCCTAGATAGTACAATTTGTGGAACTTAAGAAACTTATTATTGAGTTAGAGTCTAGTTTAGATAAGCAAAAGATCTTCAAACTAGCACTTGACTTTCTTACTATTCAATATTCAAAGTCCCTTGAGGCTAACAAATTACGTACCTACTTGTAACCTAACTAATGAGTAATTATATAGATCTAAGCAAGTATATATAATGAGTCTTCAAACTAATAAACCAAGGGAAGAGAGTAGCAAGGTCCACTACTTGTCCAAGCTCAACTCTAGACAACATAGAAAGATGCTAGTTCTACTAATTGTCTAATTATAGGCATGGAGAAATGATATAAGGTTGACCACTTGTCCAACCTATCATCTCTAGTAAGATGGGAGGTTTGGCCTTAAGATTCACCATGTAACCAACCTATACATCATTGTATTATGAAGAGTAGAAAAGCAAATCTCCACCATTTTTCCAAGCTAGTTCTAAAATCCACATGGAGATAAGAAAGCTCCACCATTTGTCGAATCTCTCTTTCATTAAAAGATGAAAAAACTCAGCTATGTTGTGCAGGGGGGACTTTTTTCCAAGGTCCACCACTTGTCCAAGCTAGGATCCATTAAAACATGGAAATAAACAAAGCTCCACCACTCGTCCAACCTTTAGAGTTGCAAAGTGTATGGGTTGTCTAAACTAGGTATGGGAAAATAATTGAAGGTCCACCACTTGAAACATGGAGCGAAGCAAGCTCCACCATGTCTCCAATATGCTAGACTCCATTGAAACACCCTAAACCCATGATATTTTGTACATAGGGGATGTACATTCAAGGTCCACCACTTGTCCAACCTAGTATCCCTAGTAGCTTGATAGGTTCGGTCTCAAGATTCACCACTTGTCCACTCTATGTCATTGTATGAAAAAGGATTGGGCGTTAAGGTCCACCACTTGTCCAACCTATAAGGTTATATTTTAAATGGTTTTTTTTCTCACAACTTGAACTACCCATGATATGTTTTACATGGGAGTTTTGTTTCAATGTCCGCCACTTGTCCAAGCTAACTCTATTAAAACATAGAGAGAACCAAAGGTCCACCACTTGTCCAAGCTAAGCTATATTGAATTATGGAGAGAAGTATGCTCCACCATTTCTCCAAGATAGGCTTCATTGAAACATGGAGAGAAGCAAGCTCCACCATGTCTCCAAGTTAGGATCCATTTAAATACCCTAAACCCATATTATTTTGTACATGGGGGGTTTTATTTCAAGGCCCACCACTTGTCTAACCTATTATCCCTTGTAGCATGAGTGGTTTGGTCTCAAGATACACCACTTGTACACTCTATGTCATTATATTAAGAAGAACTATGTATTAAGGTCCACCACTTGTCCAACCTATAAGGTTATATCTTAAATGGTATCCTTTCTCACCACTTGAAATTCACATGATATGTTTTACATGGGGGTTTCATATTAAGGTCCACCACTTGTCCAAGCTAACTCTATTCAAACATAGAGAGAAGCAAAGGTCCACCACTTGTTCAAGCTAACTCTATTCAAACATAGAGAGAAGCAAAGGTTCACCACTTGTCAAAGCTAGGCTCCGTTGAAACATGGAGAGAAGTAACCTCCATCATTTTTCCAAGATAGGTTCCATTCAAACATGGAAACAAACAAGATCTACCATGTCTCCAAGATGCTAGGCTCCATTGAAACACCCTAAAACCATGATATTTTGTACATGGGGTGTTTACATTCAAGGTCTACCACTTATCTAACGTATTATACCTAGTAGCATGAGTGGTTTGGTCTTAAGATTCACCACTTATCAACTCTATGTCATTATATTAAGAAGAACTGGGTGTTAAGGTCCACCACTTGTCCAACCTATAAGGGTATATCTTAAATGGTATCTTTCACCACTTGTCAAGGTCCATCACCACTTTTCCAACCTATAAGGTTATATCTTGAATGATATTTTTTCTCATCACTTGTAATGCCCATGCTATGTTTTACAAAGGAGTTTTGTTCCAAGATCCACCACTTTTCCAAGCTAACTCTATTGAAACATAGAGAGAAGCAAAGGTCCACCACTTGTCCAAGATAGGCTCCATTTCCAAGCTAGGCTCATTTAAACATGGAGAGAAGGAACCTCCAATGTTTCTCCTAGATAGGCTCCATTGAAACATGGAGAGAAGTAAGCTCCACCATGTCTCCAAGTTGCTAGGCTCCATTGAAATACCCAATACGTATGATATTTTGTACATGAAGGGTTTACATTCAAGGTCCACCACTTGTTCAACCTATTATCCCTAGTAGGTTTCGTCTCATGATTCACCACTTGACCACTCTATGTCATTATATTAAGAGGAATTGCGTGTTAAGGTGCACCACTTGTCCAACCTATAATGTTATAGCTTGAATGGTATTTTTTCTCACCACTTCTAATGCCTATGACATGATTTACATGGGGGTTTTGTTCCAAGGTCCACCACTTGTCCAAGCTAACTCTATTGAAACATAGAGAGAAACAAAGGTCCACCACTTTTCCAAGCTAGGCTGCATTGAAAGATGGACCTTAATACCAAATTATTTCTAGTAGCATGAGTGATATTTTGTACATGGGGGATTTAAATTCAAGGTCCACCACTTGTCCAACCTATTTTCCCTAGTAGGTCTGGTCCCAAGTTCACCACTTGTCCACTCTATGTCATTATATTAAGAATAATTGGGTGTTAAGGTCCACCACTTGTCCAATCTATAAGGTTATATATTGAATGGTTTTTTTTCTCACTACTTGTAATGCCCATGATATGTGTTACATGGGGGTTTTGTTCCAAGGTCCACCACTTTTCCAAGATAACTCTATTCAAACATAGAGAGAAACAAAGGTCCACCACTTGTCCTAGCTAGGCTCCATTGAAACATGGAGAGAATGATTCTCCACCATTTATCCAAGATAGGCTGCATTGAAACATGGAGAGAAGCAAGCTTTACCAAGTTTCCAAGCTATGCTCCATTGAAACACTCTAGGGGGTTTTATTTCAAGGCCCACCACTTGTTTAACCTATTATCCCTAGTAGCATGAGTGGTTTGGTTTCAAGATTCACCACTTGTACACTCTATGTCATTATATTAAGAAGAACAATGTGTTAAGGTCCACCACTTGTCCAACCTATAAGGTTATATCTTAAATGGTATCCTTTCTCACCACTTGAAATGCCCATGATATGTTTTATATGGGAGTTTCATTCCAAGATCCACCACTTGTCCAAGCTAACCATATTCAAACATAGAGAGAAACAAAGGTCCATGACTTGTCCAAGCTAGGCTTCATTGAAACATGGAGAGAAGGAACCTCCACCATTTCTCCTAGATAGGCTCCATTAAAAAATGGAGAGAAGTAAGTTCCACCATGTCTCCAAGATGATAGGCTCCATTGAAATACACAAAACCCATGATATTTTGTACATGGGGGATTTACATTCAAGGTCAACCACTTGTCCAACCTATTATCCCTAGTAGGTTTGGTCTCACGATTCACCACTTTTCCACTCTATGTCATTATATTAAGAGGAATTGGGTTCTAAGGTCCACCACTTGTCCAGCCTATAAGGTTATACCTTGAATGGTATTTTTTCTCACCACTTGTAATGCCCATGACATGATTTACATGGTGGTTTTGTTCCAAGGTCCAACACTTGTCCAAGCTAGTCTCCATTGAAACATTGACCTTAATACCAAATTATTCCTAGTAGCATGAGTGATATTTTGTACATGGGGGGTTTGCATTCAAGGTTCACCACTTTTGTACAACCTACTTTTCCTAGTAGGTTTGGTCGCAAGATTCACCACTTGTCCACTCTATGTCATCATATTAATAATAATTGGGTGTTAAGGTCCACCACTTGTCCAACCTATAAGGTTATATATTGACTGGTATTTTTTCTCACCACTTGTAATGTCCATGATATGTTTTGCATGGGGGTTTTTTTCCAAGGTCCACCACTTGTCCAAGCTAAATCTGTTCAACATAGAGAGAAACAAACGTCCACCACTTGTCCAAGCTAGGCTCCATTGAAACATGGAGAGAATGATGCTCGACCATTTATCCGAGATAGACTCCATTGAAACATGGAGAGAAGTAAGCTCCACCATGTCTCCAAGATGCTAGAGTCCATTGAAATACCCAAAACCCATGATACTTTGTACATGGGGGGTTTACATTCAAGGTCCACCACTTGTCCAACCTATTATCCCTAGTAGCATGAGTGGTTTGGTCTCAGGATTCACCACTTGTCCACTCTATATCATTACATTAAGAAAAATTGGGTTTCCATGTCTAAATGTATCTTTGCTTGGATAAGTGGTAGACCTTGAGACCTAAATACCCATTCTACACTAGAGCATTGGTTAAGACTTATGCACTTCAAGCATACCTTTAACAACAAGTAGTAGTTATTAGTTGACTTAAGTCTATTTGAACTCCATTGTATTGAGACTAAGAGAGAGTGTAGCATAAAAAAGAGTCAGGATTTTAATTTGACTTTCTTTCTATTAATGAGTAGATCATAGATGGATTTTGGTATCTAATAAAACCTTAGGGTAGACAAGGTAAAACTCATGTCTATTGTTGTGTTTGCATTAAGTGTTCTTGTTCTTTAATTTCAGAATCATTATACAAAAATGGATTGTCTATATGCTGGCCTAAATTGAAGAAAACTATTGAATTACCTATCCAAACTCCTCCAAGACCTTGTCCAAGGAATGAATCACCTCCTTATCACTTACCACTTGCTTTCAAGGACATCAAAAGAGTACTTATCTTGGATCTAGAGGGGCTACTTCTCAAGACAATTGAGAAGTAGCCAAGGAATGAATCACCTCCTTATCACTTACCACTTGCTTTCAAGGACATCAAAAGAGTACTTATCTTGGATCTAGAGGGGCTACTTCTCAAGATAATTGAAATGAAACATGGAGATTCTATGCCAGCTTGGGCTCAACACATGTGGCTTGTGGAGGATAAAGATGAAGTTTATCATGTGGTGCGACCAGACGCACAAAGTTTTTTGTATTTTTGTGCTGAATACTTTGAGCTATGGATATGGAGTTGCTATAACTTAACAAGGGTGCAATGCATCACACAAAAATGTTTTCCTGAGCAGTATACCAAGTTCAAGGTGTTCATGAGTAACAAAAATTGCCAAAATCCAAATATCATGTTAGGATTTACAAGGGTTTATCACAAAAATTTGAGTGATATTTGGAAGATATTTGAGGATTTGGATGCAAAAAATACCTTAATTTTTGATGACACTCCATATAGGGTGATGTGGAACATGCCAGGGACATATCTTATATTTCCAAAGATGTGGAGGCAAACTTCCGAGCAACTTCAAAACTTCTTGCAGAGAACCATAATTCCATGGTTGGTAGGATGGTTGTATGCAAGAGATAAGAGAGTCTATACATACAACACAATTGTAAATCAGTATAGTGATTTTGAGACAAATTATGTCCTTGGTGTGTACTTGTCAACACGAAAGCATTGAATAAATATGGCCATAAGATGCTTTTTTTATTTTAGTGTGTATCTTTCAACATTTGTATAATTTGATATAGTCTTAAAAAAAAAAAAACAAAGGTGTGTCAATTTTATGAACACTTCAATGGAGTGCACCCTACTCTAAGGGGATTTCAATGTACTATTGGAGTGCATCCTATTATAAGGGGACTCTGATGTATTGCTAGAGTGCACCCAAATTTTTGGGGACTCATTTTTATTGATTGGGGCCTATGTTGGGTCATATAGTAGAAGAAATTCATTTTTTGTCAATTCATATTGAGGTTGCATTTATTTGTAACTATGAGAGAATTGATGTTTGATGTCAAAATAAAACTTGTAAGTGTGGATTAGAGAATTCATGGACTTTAAATATGTGAGAGGGATCTTTTTCTTGGGCACAAATGTTTGCTTCAAGAATTTTGTCATTACATACTTTATGTGAAAGAGTTTTAGAACCTAAAAGACTTTGAAAAGAAAACTATGGAATCTAAGTGCCTGTATTCTTGAATGGCTTGAAAGTTGATGTATACATGCATGTCGCCTTAATGAAGATTTAGATATGACAAGATGCAAATCTAGAATTCTTGGATGTTACCTTTGTCAATTTGGTAATAACATATTTAAATTTCTTTTCTTATGGGTGGAAAATATATTATTATGTGTATTTGGAACCTAATTGCTTGACCTTCAAACCAAGATTCCTATGCTATTTTTTCATATACGTTTCTGTAATAAATTAAGATTGTGGATACAAGATCCACCACTTGTTCAAGCTAGATCTAAGAAAGTATATATACTGAGTCTTCAAACTAGTAAATCAAGGGAAGAGAGAAGCAGGGTCCATCACTTGTCCAAGATCATCTCTAGACAACATAGAGAGATGTTAGGTCTACTAATTGTCCAATATAGTCATGGAGAAATGATCGATGGTTGATCCACTTGTCCAACCTATCATCTCTAGTAAAATGGGAGGTTTGTCCTTAAGATTCACCATGTAACCAACCTATACTTCATTGTATTATGAAGAGTAGAAAAGCAAAGCTCCACCACTTGTCTAAGGTAGTTCCAAAATCAGCATGGAGAGAAGCAAGCTTCACCATTTGTCCAAGATAGGTTCCATTAAAACATGGAAAAACTCATATATGTTGTACATGGAAGCTTTTTTCCAAGGTCCACCACTTGTCCAAGCTAGGATCCATTAAAACTTGGATAGAAACAAGGCTCCACCACTCGTCCAACCTTTATAGCTGCAAAGTGTACCGGTTGTCTAAACTAGGCATGGGAAAATAATAGAAGGTCCACCACTTATCCAATATATTATCTCTAATAGCATGGGAGGTTTGGTCTCAAGATTTAGGAATTGGATGACCTGTATTTCATTGTATTATGATGAATTTGGTTTTAAATTCAACTACTTATCCAAGCTATAAGTTTATATCTTGAATGTTATTCCTTCCCATCACTTAGAAAACCAATGATATATTGTACATGGGGGGGTTTGTTACAAGGTCCACCACTTGTCCAAGCTAGTTTCATTGAAACATGGATGAAGGCAAGCTCCACCATTTGTTAAAGCTAGACTCCATTGAAATCTAGAAAATCCATGCTATGTGGTACATGGGGTTTTTGTTTTAAGGTCCAACACTTGTCTAAGATAAGCTCCATTGAAACACGGAGAGGAGAAACACTCCACCACTTGTCCAAGCTAGGAAACATTGATAGTAGTTGGTTTAGTTTGAAGATCCACCACGTGTCTAAGCTAGCTCTATTGAAACATAGAGAGAAGCAAAGGTCCACCAATTGTCCAAGCTAGGCTCCATTGAAACATGGACAGAAGCAAGCTCCACCATTTCTCCAAGACAGGCTCTAGTTGTCCAACCTATAAGGTTATATCTTAAATGGTAATCTTTCTAATCACTTGGAATATCCATGATATGTTTTACATGGGGGTTTTGTTCCAAGGTCAACACTTGTCCAAGATAACTCTATTGAAACATAGAGAGAAGAAAAGGTCCACCACTTGTCCAAGCTAGTCTCCATTGAAACAAGGAGAGAAGCAAGCTCCATCATTTCTCCAAGATAGGCTAGCCTGGATAAGTGCACCTTGAAACCAACCTTCCTTTGAGGCAATAGAGCATATACTACATATTTTATGTATGCCCCATGCCTCAAATTAAGAAGTTATAGATTAGAAGTGGACCTTGCTTGAATGTCACATGCAATAAATTAAGGAAAAATAGCCAAGTAGATTGTATTCCTCAATGGATCCTTGCTTTCACAAGTTTTGAACCTTGAGTCACTTTTACATTAACTTGGACAAGTGGTGGACCTAGAAACCAAGATCTCCATGTTGAGATAAGTTGTAGGTAGGACAGTAGAACATAGACAACGATAATGGATGCAATATACTCGTCTCCTAATAATCCAATTGATTGAAACCATGGTATTTTAGTTATTTTCATTGTGTATTGTATGTGCATAAAGTGGAATGAGACCTTAAGAAAACTCAAATTTTTGACAAAATCTCTATATTTTGTACATGATATATTGAAAGTTGTCCAACCTGGGAATTGGGATTTTCCCACTTTACCTAATATGGTCTTTTGTATCAGCACCTGTACTTAAAGCACCACATTGAGAAAAGATATTCCATGTTCACATTGATGCATCTACATATGCGATCGGGAGTATTCTGGCTCAACCTAGAGACGGAACAACGGATTTCCCAGTTTGTTATGCAAGATGACAATTAAATAGTGCAGAAAATAACTATACACAACCACTAAAAGAGAGGGGTTAGGAATGATTTATGCTGTAAAGAAATTTCGGCATTATTTTCTCGCAAACAAATTTGTGTTCTTCACAGATCATCAAGCTCTTTTGTATCTAGTGAATAAACCATGCAATACTGGACGAATTGTACACTGGTTTATTATATTGCTAGAGTTTGACTTCACACTGGTGGTCAAAAAGGGTAAAACTCATCTACATGCGAATCATCTTTCAAGGATGCAAAATGGGGAAGCTCCTGAAGGAATAGACGATGACATACCTGATGCTTATCTTTTCAATATTGAAATGATACCCAAATGGTCTTAGAAAATTGCTAGCTTTCTTTCCTTTCGAGGTAGATTTGATAACAAGGAAGATAGATCCAAACAACAAACAATTCGACAAACAAAAAACTTCCAATTGACTGCAGGACGACTTGTTGCCATCGAATTTTGATACAATCATGGTTTGTCAAGGGCATTTAAACCAAGCAAGGCTAGGACATGCCAAGGTTTTTAGAAAACTTTGGCCAACGATTCTTGCAACTACGTCAATATTGGATTGTTGATATATGTGATGATGTCTACAAGAAAATATCCATAAGGAGTCACCAAATAGGTACATATATTTTTTTACATTCGTTTTTTATATGAAATTTCCAGATGTTATTGAGGGCAAGGCCCTAAGTAAGAATCCTAGATTATTCCATTTGAGATGCCACTATTTGAAGCAAAGATTATTATTTTCAAACTCTCGCATAGTAGCTTCCAATGTTTGAGATATGCTATTAGTGTACAAACTTGGGAGGTCTTTGCTAGGGTATCGAATCACTTATCTAATTGGTGCTCATATGCACTAACCCAAGTAGGCTTACATGCTACATGCAACAACTCTAAATCTATAAGAATCCATGGCTATGAGTTGGATTCAAACAAAATTACAAAATCACACTGAAAATCCCTCTCAAGAGAGCATTTGCTTCTAGATTTCAAGACAACTGGCCACATTTGGGTGATAAGGTTAGACAATTTTAAGGTTAGACAAAGCAAAGTTCTTTGAGAGACATAACAAGAAGCAAGGCTTCTACCCCATGCCAAGGTACTACTCATTGATTTTGGATTAAAGATAAAGCACACAAGTTTGGGGAACTGGCAATAATGGGACATAAGCTCACATTTACGTATGGCAATGTCGACATGTGATGTATACATGCCACCATAGATTGTGCAAGGCACTTATGGTATTGGCTCAAACTATTGAATCCGTCACTATAGCCAACAACTTATCACTTTATTTTTGTAAGTAGCATGCATGGCATGCCAGTAAGATAGAATTCATTCCACTTAGTCACTGTTTATGCGTCCATGACAACACCAACTGCTCTATCAAGGACATCATTATTTGCCGAATGGTCACAATGGATTCCACTAGCTGTGATGTCCACATGCACCATCGGACTCGCATGCTTCTTTAAGATGAGGTAAGATCTTGTTTGTTTCCAATTATTTTTATTGGTGATTCTTTTGTTGATGTTGTTGTTGCAGGGGTTAACCATATCTATGACATTCTACTCAATAACAGGTGAGGCTATGAATGGAGTGGCGAGCAACCTATATCATTGATTATATGCACAAAATGTATGCACTATAGATGATGATTTCCATTTGTAGCAGATAAGCCTGGCCTCACTATCTACAAAATAATTTAGGGGATATCATGAATCTACTAAGAGAGTCTCAATGTAGGTAATCTCTTATTTTCAAAACCAAAGAATATCTAGTATGACTACCTTCTTTGTCAAGGACGATTTTCTCTTTCAATAGCCGCCGCTGACTAACAATATGATCATGAGTTCTTTTGCCCATATCAATGTCTTGCATAGTGACACATGCCTTTAGGACAAAAGCACATGTGATTTTATCTACCTTTTCTTTCAATAACCCTTGACTAATAATGTAGATATTCTTGAAGTCTTTTGCCCGTATTAACATCATGAGCGGTAGCACACACCTGCAAGATGCAAGCGTACGTGATTGCATCTAGAGAGATTCCCTCCCACTAAAGACAGTCCATATTTTCCTAGCCTTGCCCCCGTTTGGCATATCCTACAATCAATGAATTCCAAATGACAACATCCCAGGTAGGTATCTCATCAAGTACTTTTTGTGTCTTCTAAAATACACCACATTTGACATACATATCGAATAGATCATTACCAAGCACAACATTTTCTTTCAACATCCCCCTTGACTTACAATGTCATTGTGAGTTTTCTTGCCCATATGAGTGTCTTGCGTAGTGCCACATGCCTTCAAAATGCAAGCATAGGTAATTGCATATGGAGAGATGGCCTCACATCACATCCTATAAAAACACCCTAGAGCTTCTTGGCCGTGCCCTTGTTTGGCATATCTCACAAAATCAGAATACTCCAAGAGAGGGCTCCTCACACACTTTTTGTGCATTCAAGAGGAGATAAAACTTTCCATACATGTTCACCAGGGAATTGTCAAGGATGATTTTTTCTTTCAAGAGCCACTGACTAACAATATGATCATGAATTCTTTTGCCCATATCAATGTCTTGCGTAGTGCCACATGCCTTTAAGACAAAACTGTAGGTGATTTCATCTATGTTTTCTTTCAGTAGCCTCCCTGACTAATAATCTAAATAATCATGAAGTCTTTTGCATGTATCAAGATAATGAGTGGTGCCATGTGCCATCAAGATGCAAGCATAAGAGATTGCATTTGGAGAGATTCCCTCGCTTTGCATCTGCTAAAAACAACCCAGAGATTCCTAGTCTTGCTCCCTTTTGTGGCATATCTTCCAATCAATGAATTCCAAGAGACAACATCACAAATAAGTAGCTCCTCAATGTTGGTATACTTGCAATGCCCACCTCTCTCAGTCTTGCCACCAGATATATGATGCACAATTTGTAAGGCCCCCATATGAGGAAGGGCCAATGGTGCACATATATTTGGTGGATTCGAGCTTTGCACGCTGATGAGATCTCTATTTGTGACTATAGATGGAACATAGAAGATTTAAGGCCAACTTTGGGGGCCGTCCGCCCCCAGACTTTTTATTCCTTTCACCGAGATATTCCTTTTCGCTGGAATATCTTGGCCAAACAACGGCCGCAAAGACAATAAAAAAAGGCCGTCCGGTGGCCGGTGGCCGGTTGTCCGTTGTCTTCGGCGGGTGGCCGGATTTCCTTGGCCGGTGGCCGAGTTCTAGTAGGACTTGTCTACCCAAAAGTGGCTACACATGGGCACATGGGAGAGTCCTACTTGGACTTGTCTATCTAAGGGCGACTACACATAGGTGTTTAGAGGCTCCCTTACATCTATATAAGGAGGCCTTCTCATGAGTAATTTGGTAGAATGGTGTGCACACTTGATGCACACAAACCATCATTGTGTAAGGATTTTAGTCCCTTGTATTCCTACTTGCTCTAGTTGTCTAAATTGCCATCTAACCTCTACCTTGAGAGCGCATGGGTGGATGACGCCATCACTTTGTAATAGTGTGCTAATCTAAAGTTTTTGATTTTCCACTAATGTACTCTGCATCGTATCTCTCTTTACTCTCCTGCTACTAGATCCTTATTGTATTTCACATTTCTTACATGGTATCAGAGCACTAGGCACTTGTAGCTAAGAAAGTACAGGAAGTACTTGTATTACTTTGTAAAAGAAATTATGTCGGTGTCCTCAAGTGTTGTTGCCGGTGCTACTCCGCTTTGTATTTGTCCATCAGGATTCACCAAAGGAAAGCTTGAAAACACCAACTACAGATTGTCAAAATTCAAAATTTCCACAATTCTGGATTCATATGAATTGTTGGATATGGTGTTGGGGCCAAATGGTGTAAACCCAAAGCCCGCTGCAAAACAAATGATCCGGAAAATCCAAGCTTTGTAATCCCTTGGATGCTGCTCTTCTATGTGCCTAGAAAAGAAGGAATGCCGATGCATTATGCACCACTATCATGTGTGTAAGTGATTCTGTCCTCACTTTGGTTTAGCATACCACTAAAGCACATGAAGCTTGGAACATATTGGCTCGCCAATATGAGGTGCACAATCACACCATAATTCAAAATCTGGAAAATCAGCTTGCTGCTGAGAAACTTACTGATGGAGAGAAAGTGGAGGCCTTTATAAAGCAGATTAAGGACCTCCAAGATCAATTAGCTGCCGTTGATCTGGCTATTTATTTGGAGGATCCAGCTCGGCACTACATTTTCATACTTCTAGTGAGATATGATGGTCTCCTTACAGCACTCAACACTCAGGTTCGTCCAACCCCTATTATGTTTGAAGAACCAAGTGCAATGTTGCTTGAAGAGGAGCTGCGACTCAGGATCAGGGATGGTGGAGGTGATGCTACCTTCACAGCCAATGCAAAAGGCAAGGGGACTATTTCAAATTCTTCTAAGAAGAATCCCAAGAAGAGAAAATTTTTAGGTAGTTGTTTTCACTATGACAAGAAGGGTCATTTTGTTAAAGAATGCAAAAGAAGAAAGCAAACGAGAAGAATGGCACCATGAAAGCTTCTTAGAGGGAAAAATAATCTGCCAACAATGCTGAAACATACCTTGAACTGTGGACCGTCATAGAAGAGGTATGCTCATCAGCACAAACTCCACTCGTTGATGGTTCTTGGATTCGAGATAGTGATGCATCTTGACACATGACTACTAAGAAAGATTGGTATAGTTCTTGGAAGCCTCTAGGAACCCATAAGTGTAATTGTTGAGAATAATGCCAAATTTCCAACCGAAGGGTTTGGGACAGTTTCTTTTTTAGCAACTACAGGTGAAACTAAAGAGCTCTCTAATGTGTTGTACGTGCCTCAAATCAAGAAGAATTTGTTGTCCATTTCTGCAATCACTGATTGTGATCTTGTAGTCCGTTTCAAGAAAAATGGAGCAAAAATCTTGGATTCTAAAGGCAACACAAAGGGAAAGGACGTAAGGAATAACAACCTCTACAAACTTTTTGCACTTATGGTCACCATAGAAAAAGGTACAACTCAATTATGGCATGAGAGATTTGGTCACTTAAGCATTACTGTGCTAAAAGAGATGAAAAAATCTGGGATGGTGGCACACATGCCTCAAATATCATATACGAATGAAGTTTATGAATCTTTCATGATGGACAAGCAAGAAAGAAAGGCATTTCCATAAGAGAGTAGTAATCGAGCTCAGTCTCCTCTAGAGTTGGTACACGTAGATCTCTGTGGAAAAATGTATGCATCCGCTTTGGGTGGATCTTTCTAATTTTTTTTGTTAGTCGATGACTTTAGTAGAAAGATGTGGGTGTATCAGTCTAAAGATTTTGGAAAGTCTAAAATGTGGCAAAAGCTTGTAGAGAATGAAACATGAAAGAAGGTGAAGAAGATTTGTACAGATCGAGGAGGAGAATTCATCTCAAATGAATTCAACAACTACTGTAATGAGTATGGCATAAAATGACATCTTACTACAGCTTACACACCACAACAAAATGGAGTTGTGGAGCATCGCAATCGGACAATGGTAGAAATGGCAAGGTGTATGCTCAAAGCCAAGGGTATGCCAGATTCGTTTTGGGCCGAAGCAATAAGTACAGCAGTGTACATTCTCAATCGAAAGTACAGTTGTTGGGTCATTTGGTGTTGCACAATGGTATAGAGGTTGATCCTGAGAAGGTGAATGTGTTGGTGCTGATGGAGCCACCATTAGATGCTCAAGGTTTGGCTTCGTATTTTCACAAGTTAAAGTATCTATCACGTTTCTTTTGGATGTTGTCGCAATATTGCATCTTCAAAAAGGGCTCAAAAAATGCATGGTTATGAGTGGGATGAAGAATCTCACGAGGCTTTTGACAGGGTCAACAAAATTTTGTGTCAGTTGCCAGCGGTATGTCCTCCCAATTGAGAGGGAAACTTCTATGTGTCTATGACAGTGGGCACGGTTGCTATTGGAGCAATTTTACTGCAAAAGGTAGGGAGAAGCTACAAGACGATATACTTTGAGAGCAGAGTGATTAGTCCAGTAGAGACTACTTACACCGAACCAGAGCAATGGGTAATGTATTTAGTCTTTGCTTGCAACAAGTTTAAAGTGCATTTAATTGTGCACAAATTTTTTGTGTTGATAGCTAACCATCTGTTACTAGAGTTACATTTTAAGACAGGAAGGAGAATTATGAAGTGGGTGTTGGAGCTACAAGAGTTCAAGTTTGAGTTCAAAGTAGATCACACAAAACGGTCTCATTTGGTGGACATTCTTGTCATAAAGGCCATCATTTTACCAGCCTATCCAAGGGTGGTACGAGAGGAAGCTAAAGAGGAGCCTGATTTAGAGAATGCCTTTACAATGTGGTTCTATGGAGCCTACCGAAGGGTAGTACAGAAGGCAAGAGGAGGTGTGGTGATACACAACCCACACGGCAAAGCTATATTTTCAAAAGTGTATGATCTGGAGGATGTCCACACCAATAATGAACCAGTATATCACTCTGCATCTTAGTTTGAAGTAGTGTATAGAGTTTGGCATTTCTAAGTTGGTGGTGAAGGGAGATGTGTTGCTAGTCATCAAGCAACTGTTAGGCCAATGGCAGGTAAAGCGGGATTCTTTGAAGCATTGGTTCTTTTCCATCAAGAAAATGCTAAAGTATTTTGAAGAAGTTCAGTTCAAGCATGTGAGGAGAGAGCAGAACCAAGAAGTGAACCAATTAGCAAGTAGCAAAGTGCAAGTGCATGTTGCAGGCCTTTATGTGGCCCCAACCACTTATGCAAGCAAGGAGACAATAAAGGAGATTGAAGGGTTTTTAGGTGTAGGGCAGTGTCCAGAGGGGTTGTCCAAATTACAAAGAACAAGAGTGGTGCAAAAAGCCCGTAAATTCACAATGGTAGGGGAGTATTTGATGAACTATGGGTGTGATGGAGTGCTAAGGAGGGTGTTGTATAAAGAAGAGATAGGTATGGTGCTGGAGCATTGCCACAAAGAAAGTGGACATAAGGGAAAATACCAAGTTTTATTTTGAGTGCTAAGAGCAGGCTTTTGGTGGGATTCCATAGTGAAAGACGTGCATTACTGGTGCAAAATGTACCACATCATCACTAGTTTACTTAAACCATGTATTGATGAAGATGACTCCCCTGCTCTTAAAAGATCCAACTCTTTGACTACCCCCAACTCCTTCACTTCCTTTTTAACACCTAGCTCACCCTCTAGCCGGGGAAAAGCTTGTAGCTACACTAGGGGAAGAGGCAGGATTTCCCCATCAGGAATTTCCTTGAAATGTAATCCTTGGTGATATTGCAGGTTACTACAAGCCCTTGTGGAAGGAGAACTCTCAACAAAGTGGATCCGAACAAAGGATTTATCTACATACACTGTCTCTTTCACAATGTACTTCTCGATTGGATTCAACCAAAAACCTTTTTTGTGAGTGCTTTGAACTATTTTTTGGCAATCACAAGTTACTTGATAATATACTCATAGGATGGAAGTATCAACAACCCGTGAAGAATTTGGTTTACAGTAATGACTTTCTTCGGCGTGATTCTATTCCCGAATGTACATGCTATCGTTTTGCCACCTTTTGTAGGAACTTTGAGGCATATGGGAAACATGTTTGTACATGTGATCTTAGAATTATTGAAAATATTAAAGTACATAGAATCTTGGCCAATGGGCTCAATCATATACCTAACTTTCCCAAAAACCCCTACCTTGCTCTATCAGCTATACTAAGCTACCTCACTGACCTTGTCAGTGCTCTTCAACTGGAGATGACAGTCCTACCAAACTTAAAGAAAGTTGTGAAGGAATGGTTTCTTCAAAAAATATCACAAATACCTAGAAAATGGTTATCCTTGGATGAATCCTGGCTTACATCACAGCTAGCTTTTGATTTTCAAAATATTTCTGATAAATGGCTTGTTGTCGGGCTTGAAAAAATCTCTAACTGTCCCACTCTTATTTGCAAATACCTTTCTTGGAAGGTTGCTCGCGATCGAGTATCTGGAAAGGAATTCTGTAGTATTAACTCTTCACCCAAACGGTGATCAATAACATCTCAAAAATGCCTCGGGAATCTAGGCTACCTTGTACAGAAAACTAAGCTACCAATATTATTTCTCACCTATAAGATTCATAAACATAAGTTCAAGTGGGTATCAAATGCTTCGAATGGTATCTTTACTGATATCACCAAGGATATTACGCTTTGCCTTGATGTTATACTAGCCAAATTTGAGCTTATTTGTTCCACTAAACGAAAAATATGCCATGACTTCCTTCATATACAGTACAACCCCTTTTGGCTTACAAAAAACTGAACTGAAGTCTCGCTTAACCTTCCACAACATATCTTTCACATTTTTTATGCGGACATTACACAATGCTACAAAAGCATTCCCTTTGATGGGGATCTTGGCCTTAAAGACCGTTCTTGCCAAGGTGATTAAAATGGATTTCTCCAATGGTAGGAAGAAGAAACTTTTTACATCTCTCTATCCAAAAAACCCAGGTGGATTAAAAAAACTCACTCCTTACACTTCAACGAGGAAAAGCTTTGCTTTTACATCTCATGGCTGCTTAATAATTGTACTATAGTTTCCGGTGGTCTTTTATTCAACCAATGCTTAGGCATCCCCATGGGGTTCTCATGTTCTCCACTTATGTGTAATATCTACCTTGCTTTCTTCGAGTAAAAATGGTTTCTCAAAGCCATCAAATCTTGCGAAAATAATCTTTCACAGTTCACACATACCTTTAGGTATATGGATGACTTATTAAATGTCAACAATAAATATTTTCTCAAAGAAATTTGTCTCATCTATCCTCATTGCCTTAAAATTGAACCTACATCTTTACATGGGATCATTACACCCGATGGGGCCTTTTTCACACTAGTCCAATTTCTTAACCTTTCTATCTCTCTTCATGTTCCGTTTGTTGGAGGATATGACCTAAGGTTTTTTCGGAAAAGAGATCTCCTAAAATTTCCACTTGTGGAGTTGATAAAAAGGAATAGCAATAGGCCTCACAAGGCTGCCAATAGCTCTTGTATCAGCCTACTACACTGTTTGGCGGACGAAGCGACAAAGCTGCGGTTTCCAAAGATAGAATCTACATCTTTGCGGAAATCTCATCCTTTGAAAAAGAGCTTCTCTAAGCCGAGAACTTGTAAAAGAATTTATGATTATTTCTCTGGGAGCAATTGTATAGTAGAGAGCCAGTTAGAAGTTTAGGAGCTTTTGGCCGGACAAGCCATTTGTAAAGACCTAAACTATAAAGGTCAATTTTGTAAGTTTGAACATCATCTTTTTTATGAGAAACTAAGAAGACAGCGTATGTTTTTGAGCTTCTTCTTGCTCCAACTTGTAATCTTCGCTACTGTGGCTACGGTAATCCGAATTCAATTTTGTTTATTGCATTGTGTTCCTCTTACTTTGCTCTTCCACTCAAGTGTAATCATTTGAGATTCGGTGTAGGTTTTCAACTACGAGTTTGAGACCTTAAATCACTATTTTGAGTGCTTATATGCGTACTTTATGTTGTTTTGACCCTAGGAGAGGCTTTAGGGACCCTAAAACGACCCTTTAAGATCACCTGTTCACTATTTCTGCTGACTTTAGGACGAACAAACACGATCTTTGTACCTCTCCAAAATACTGTAACAGTGATAGGATATGCTCCTGATAGTCCCCTGTAGATTCCAATAAAGTTTCGTGCGAATTCGACATTATTTGCATGGTAAATGGGCGTGATGACTATAGAGCTGTGTAGAAGGACATAGGCAGATTACTTGGCTCTAGTGCGTTTGATTTTCTTGAAGAGTTAGTAGTTCCATCTCTTCGAGTTCACTTCATCAGGATTGACACCCTAGTGAGTTTCCATGCCTCATCTTGGTCGCTTCCCTTGTATTGATATTTTATGTTGATGCATGAGAGCTATGCTATGGACGTCTGTCGCGGCAACCTGCAAACATTGGTGCCACTTCCGGGAATGCACCTTAGGTGATGAGTCACCTAGTGTGCAGTTAGCTTCCTTAAAAGAAGATCAATCCACAAATCCATTTTGCACCTCAGTTAGGTTGCTAGATAGGGGTTTAGAGCTTAGTGGAGTCTAGAGTCAGTGGACTGGCTAGATCCTCTCTTAGGAGATTTAGGGAGCTGTGAGTGAGAGTGTTCAAAGCATTTTTACTCTTCAATTTCTCTAATTCAATTGAGTACTGAAATCTCACCCAAAATCCATTTTGTTTGTTTTGTTTGATTCATTCTTTGTGTTCTTTAATTTTTGTACTTAGGAGTAGGATAAGTAAGTCACATTCCAGTCAGATTTGGGGCAAAAGTTAGAGTCGAGAAACTGGGAAACCATAACTTTGACAAAAAGGCCATAAGACTCTGAAATTTAGAAAATCTGACCAAACAGGGTTGATATTGATTCAAATCACCAAGTGGTAGCACCAAACACTGGGAAATACTTGTCAGAGAGAGCCTGTAAAATTTCATCAGATTTGGCCCAAGTACTACGATCGTGATCGGTGTACCTTTGTGTCATAATTGTACAAGATTTGACATGTGCCCTCCTGATAAGATTCTAAAAAAGTTTGTCTAAGCAACCACACCCAAAAACATCAAAAACCAAAGAAATTAGGCCACTTGGGTAAAACTAGCCTGACAGACCCAAAAATTGCAAAATCTTGGCTTTTGGTGATCCAAATGCAAAAATACTTGGGGAATAGCCTTAAAACATCAGTGCCTACAAGCATGCCAAATTTGGTCTATTTGGGCTCAGAAGTACGATCGCGATCGATGTACCCAAGTGCCAGATTTTGACCAGATTTCATCTGTGAGATCCTCAGGTGTATACAAACATAAAAGTCTAAAGGACCTAGAGCCAGAAACCTCAAAATACTTGTCAAATCATCGGAATATAGATCCAAGTCAAAAAACTGCTAAACTGACAGAAATTGACTTTCATCAGGATCATACACATCAAAACTGGGAAGAAACCATACAGAGGGATAGCCTGTACATAGGACAACCCCAGATAGCTTTCAAATCCCAAAACAAACACCAAAATCAAGTCAAACTGACAGATTCAGGAAAACAGACACTTCCAACCAAGAACTAGTAAAAGCTTGACTTTTTGGAGTCTGAATACAAAAGTATGAGGTGGGTAGACTTAAAATAGCCTAGTGGACAAGCTAGTGAAGTTTCATCAAATTTGGGCTCAGAAGTACGATCATGATCGATGTACCTCAGTGCCAGATTTGACTCATTTTTGACCTGTTCATAGACCTAAACTATTTAAGATATCAGGAGTTGTCAAAACCCAAAGTGGACATATTATCAATAATCTGCAAGCAAAATTGTGTTGAAGTCATTGTGAAGTTGTTGAATCTGCTAGCAGTTGGAATGATACAGTGATCTCATAGCCATCAAGTGTATTCATTTACAAAGACTGATCACGTATCAATCCATGCAGTCGTGTGAGTTGGAAGATCACTCCATCTCTAGGTAAGAGGTTTGGATTCAATCGGTAAATTCCACTTTCTTCATGTTTTTGATATCGGGAAAACAAATCAACAACCAACACCAAAATTTAGCGGATCAAGCAAGTGTTTTATCAACGGAGGAGAGTGTAAAACAAAGTGTAGTACAACCGTTAGAACCGATCCATGAAGAAAGTATTTCCGATATTTCTTCAGAGAGATCTTACAAGTATTTCACGGAACACTTGGGACATTTAAACCTAAACAAAAGAAAAAACATGGTAGCAGGACCATCAGACCCTTCGGCCACAATGAAGCTATTATTCATCCAGTATCAGTATGACAACAAGCAAGGTGCCAAGATCTACAAAGATGGTATGGACCGCTACTGTGTGAAAATAGAAGAGAGACCAAGTGAGTTCAAGGACTTAGTGCCTGTGAGCTATAGCGGAGATAGGTACCTAGATGACGAAGGTATCATCTACTTGGTAGTCTTGAATCCTAACATTGTGGACAAGTGGGGATTGATGGGCATGAAAGCCAAAGTAGATGAGGAACCTGAGGAGAAAGCACCAACAATGAGCTTCCCTAATGAGAGGTTAAGGCGAGAAAAAAAAACTTTGAGAATCAACACAAACAACGTCTACGTGGGGTTATACAAGTATAATAATGGAGAGGAAGATCTATATTATAGATGCAAGGAACCCTACATCGATGAGTTGACGGAGTGGAAAAGACTTTATGTCTTCACCTACACAGAGGGATCAGAAACGAAAATTTCCGCATACGACAAATATGGAAGACGATACGCAGCAATCAATAAAAAGGAGTTGGAAGGATATACATACTTTGGGGGACCACTCCACCATTATTGTGTCACTCCAAGCCCACTGAGACCAGCACCTACAATTGTTATGCTAGACCCGATGGCAACAGGTGGAGAGAGGACTCATGTAGCGGATTCTTTCAGTCGAATGCATTATTCTATGCCAAGACTCATGGGAACATTACATTCCAGAGAATCAATGGCAACGCATCGAGGTAGTGGAGTTCCTATCTCTACACATACCACCGTAGGTCCGACATTTGCAGCAGCGCCATCACGTTTGCCTCCTAGTAGTAGATTCGTGGTAGGGGAGCCAATGAGAGCAACCCACGACATCCATGATGTACGAGAACGATTAAGTCGAGACACGGGAGCATTGAGATTTGTCACGGAAAATAGACAAATGAGGCCATCCCAGGTAGTGAAGTGCATGCCAAATAAGTATAGCGGATCAGGGGATCCATATGCCCATGTATCATTCTTCAAGAAAGTCTTAAGAGTAGAGTAGATCACTAATTTCCATACTCAATATGAGGGATTCGGGCTGACCTTGGAAGGGACGGCCTTAACATGGTTTCAACCTTTGAACCCTGAAACTTGTCTGAATATTGAACATGTATTATAGGAGTTCGCAGAGGAATTCTAAAAACGGGGTATAAAGAATAATACTGTATCATAGATATATGCTTTTAAACAAAAGGAGAACAAAAAAGTGAAGGTAGCATCCTTGAGATTCAAGCAATACATCGAGAGGTGTCCAGGGAGAGAATTACCGCAAGATGAGATATTGTTTGTGCTCTTCATTGAAGGACTTAGAAACAAAACCTTGAAAAAGGACCTTCACTTGGAAGCTTGTAGCTCATTTGAACAAGTTACAAGGGAAGCATTATATCTTGTTGATAACTACAAAGCATATGGGGAAGTGTCAGAGGATATTGATTCAGTAACCAATGGCTCTTCATCTATTAAGAGTGACCCCTCTACCAAGAAAGAGGCCCAGGCTTCTTTGATGCCGATAGTTGACCAAATGATAGAGGAAGTAACGAAAAGAATGAAGCAACATATGAGATCAAATCCCGGGATGAGACAGCCTCAGATGAGGAAATGTGACATATGTGGGGGTGATCACCCAACGCCATGGTGCACAAGACAACGGAAAGTACCAGTTGCAAATGGAAGAGTACTGGAATGGTGCGCCATAGAGCAAAAATGGACAAACCATGGCACGGATGAGTGTTTTTACAAAAAAAACTATGTGAGGGAAAGGTCGTATGGACCTCCAGTAGGACCACCCCAGCCACCTCCTCCAAGATATCAAGTTGGGCCAAATGTGAAATTGGTAGCAGGAGCAGACTGACCTCAACCTGTGTTGGGTCAACAACATCCTTTACCACAGGAAAATAGGGCCTTGATCAGGTATGCTCAACCTTATGAAGCATCACTAAAAACAAATAATACACCTCAAATTTCATATTATGAGGAAACGAATGAGCCTTATGTAAATGAACCTGAATCACAAATGTACGCAGATGACGCCTATCAACCATGGGGAAATGACAAGGGTATGACACCACCGATGTATGTGGCACAACCTTCAAGGGATCAATATTTTGTGGATGAGAGAATGCTAATGTTCATTGCGAACTAGAGCTACAAACCAAGAGGATATCCTAACAGGGCGAGACAACCTATGGACCACCTCCTCAAAATCAACCACCAATTGGACCGTGCTATAGCTGTGGAAGTTCAGATCATTGGGAGCGTAATTGTCCTTTCAAAGGCAAAAGAGTGAAAATTTTTGGGTTTTGTGACAGGTGTGGTGTGAATCACATACTGCCCGAGTGACCAAAGAATCCGGACAACAAGGGAAAAGCAACTATGAATATTGTGGGGGTGTTACCAAGTGCAAGCAGTGGATCATAAACCGAACCCATGATCCAAATCAATGCGGTAATGAGAGCCCAAGCCAAGGACTTAGAGAGAAACGATCCATTGGAAGAACAGGTCGAGTTGCCAATACCCACAGAAAACAAGAGTTTATCTGTGAGAACATAAAGGAAATCCTGGAAAGCGAAACGAGACAGAATGAAAACAAGAAGGATAAAAACCCAAACTGCCATGCAAAATGAATTACATGAAACAAAAGAGCAATTGAAACAAGAGAGAGATAGTAAAACTGTTGAGGGCAACAACAAGCCGAGGAAAGCATCCTCAGGGGGATCAGTCTTGGTCGAGAGAGTGCTAGAGCCTTTAGATGCTGTATTACAAGCGTATGAAGCGAGGCTAAAAACAAACCAAAACCTAGAGCAAAGATGGATAAATTATCCTCAACCAGAAGTGGAAACGAAGGTTTTGGAAATGTGTAAACACCTCATTGAAACTAGCCCAGGCGTTGATGGAACTTAATGCAATTAGAACCCCAGAACAAGAAGTGTTGATTCACAAAGAGCAAGAAAAATTGAAGATCGATGAATGAGAACAAGTAAACAGACCAAGGTATGAAACGATAGTGTCATTGGATCACCGAGTGGTGCCGAACACCACTGATGATGCTAAGTCAATGACTATAATGCCAATTCCAAAAGTGGAAGAACCATGGCCACAACACTTATGGGAAACCATTAGAAATAGAAATAACGAAAGCGCGACGTTACAGTCTTCACCAATTCCTGAGGTTAATGTGGACAACAAATTTTGTCCAAGAGATATACAATCGTTGTATGGAGATGCAGGAATGGAGGTTTCGATGGAAAGAAAAGCTCAATCCTTGAAAACCCTGCCTTCATTTATAGGTGAACACGAGGCACGATCGGAGATAAGATAAGTTCCATCCCAAATGAGAGCTATTCCACAAATGATTGACTCAAAAAGTCTTCAAGAGATGTTGTCGACACCTGTAACATGCACAATCACACTGTCAGAACTCTTGAGAGTCAGACCACACTTATGGGAAGACATGGGAAAACATTTGGAGAACAAAGGAATAAAGATTCCTCTTCAGACAAACCCTACTGCAGAAGAAAACCAACGGGAAGGTCAACCCAAAGCCCAACATGTGCCCATAAACAAGGTCGGAGATTACTGTGAAGGCGAGGAAGGTAATACAACCTTACCTGTCGATTATCAGGATATAAAGACGATAGTTATCCTAGATAGTGGAGCGGGAGTTGCGATTGCTACAAAGCAAATCTGGGAGAAATGGGGTCGTCCAGATCTCAGAAAGACGAGAATGAAACTGCAACTCGCAGATGGGTATGTAGAGAGACCATTGGGAATCGTGGACCAAATAGTTGTAACTTCGTGTGGGATTAACTATGAGCACACCTTTGCCGTGGTAGATTTCGGCAAAACAAACAACTTTGATATTATTTTGGGGCGACCTTTTATGCGTCAACTCAAAATGATACAAGATTGGGGGTACGACCAAATTTACCTAAGGCATGAGGAGATAATAACAAAAATCAACATGAAGGATCACAGCTATATAGACGTTGCAAAAACACCAGTGCAAGAATTTGATTCAACCATAGTTAACGGAAAGGAAATACCTGCGTGGTTACAAACAAAAGCACATGTTTGGATGTGTGGAGAATTGGAGACTTAATCAAAGAGGAATGTGTGTTGGAAAGGTCTGTAGAAGACAAGGCTTATCTTCCAAAACCTTTCCTTGACCATTTATTTGAGCCATTTGGGTGGACTCAAATATCGTCGACCGTAGATGTATGTGTTAACGAATGCACGCCTACAAAATTTTGTGACGATGAAGGATACGACCTAGTAACATTGCAAATGGCTAGCATCATCCTTGAGTTAGGATCAGAGAGCGAAGAACAAGAAGAACCACTACGAGAGACTGAGTGTAAAAGAATAGTTGATGAGATATCTGTAGTGGATGATAGGAATAGAACAGAGGAGGAATTCACGGATTCACTAAGCGGTGACCTCCATCACTAGGTGATGAAATCCAAATGATAGATGTTGATGACGAAAGATCAAGTGGATCAGAGACGAATAGGAAGTATATGTCGAGATTGGATAGATTTTACGAGTTTCCTAACCAAAAACCTAGTTGACAAGAGTGGTATAGATCGAAGAGAACAAGGAAATCAAGAGCGAATAGGCACAAACCCATGACTATTGTCAATGACAAAACGGGATATCTAAGGCTTGTAAAACTGACGATTGTGTCAAAGATAAGGTCACTGGCTAGTTTATCAAAACTAAACCATGGAAAAACAACAAGAAGAACAAGCGCGAAAAGCAAACGACTGAGACACATAAGGAGGGGGAAACAGGGTCTAGAATGACCAAAGTAGAGAGGAAAGCGGAGTACAATAAGCTCAAATAGACCCTCAAAGACATATAGACAACTGAAATGGAAATCGATGAGGACACGAATTCCGACAAGATGGATGTGCCATCCCATTAGAAGAAGTATAGCATACAAGATAGGAAAATCATAGTGCAACAACCGATGAGAGAATTGAGGAAACCTGGTACATCATATGACGGTCCTGAAAAAGCCAAACGAATAGATCTAGCGGAGCCAGGAGAATATCCAAAACCTGCATATATTGCCACGGATCTTACTGAAGAAGAGGAAAATATTTTGATAGCTACGCTTAAACAATATAGAGATATGTTTGCATGGACATACAAAGATCTTAAGGGGGTGGGTCCAAGTATCTGTCAACACACAATACCCCTTAAGAATGACGCCAAACCAAGCAGACAACGTCCTTATACTTACAATGAGACATTTGCAAGGAAGTCAAAGATGCCAAAATCATTTGACATGAAAGACATGGGTGAGGCAAGTCATATACTTGGTATGCGCATTGAGAGAGACAGATCAAAGAAGTTGATTTGGTTATCTCAAACAGAGTATATTGACAAGGTTTTGCAACGTTTCAATATGGAGAAGGGAAAGGCACTGAGTGTTCCATTGCCACCATATGTGAAACTTAGCAAACAAGATTGTCCTGTGTCTCAGGAAGAACAGGCTGAAATGGATAAGATTCCATATGCGTCTGCAGTGGGTAGTTTGATGTATGCAATGATTGCTACTCGCCCAGACATTGCATTTGCAGTGGGAGTAGTAAGTCGATACATGTCAAACCAAGGCAAGAAACATTGGGAGGCAGTGAAAGGAATATTGAGATACCTGAAAGCTACAAAGAGTATGCGTATATGCTATGGGAGTCAGGATCTAAGTGTAAAGGGTTTTACAGACTCAGATTATGCGGGTGACTTAGACAACCGAAGGTCTACGTCAGGGTATGTCTTTACATTGGCTGGTGGAGCAGTATCATGGCGTTCTAGATTACAAGATTGTGTTACTCAGTCTACTACAGAGGCTGAATATGTTGCAGCATCAGAGGCATGCAAAGAATCAATTTGGCTTAATCGACTAGTAACAGACTTGGGAATCAAAGAAGAGATGCTTGTGTTATATTGTGATAGTCAAAGTGCTATACAATTGGCTCGCAATCCAGTTTATCACTCAAAGACAAAGCATGTGGGTGTGAAGTATCATTTCATCAGGGAAATGCTCGAGGATAAGAAACTTCAGCTTGTCAAAGTTCACACCACAGAAAATCCTGATGATCTACTAACAAAAGGACTTCCCTCAGAGAGCTCTGCGCATTTTTACAAGCAGTTAGGTGTAGGGTAGTACATCAATTCTCTACATCTGTTGTATATTAGCTTGTATAGTAGCTTCTCTCACACTTAAAGAACCACATTGGACTTTAAGTGGGAGGTTGTTGGGGTATAAATCCCAATGTGGTCGCCAAGGTAAGTGGGCGGGCCGCCAGGTATGTACACATATTCTTTTGTAAAAACCTAATAAGAACTCACTATGCTCTACACATTACAGTAGAGCGAGTTCACCATATCGTCGTGCTCTTCTTCTCGCACTCTCTCTCGCGTCGCACTTTTGCTCGTACTCCTTCACCTTGTACTGTCTCTTTGGCATGACCTTGACTTTAACTCACCTGTCCGCCTCCTCTTGTCCTCTTTTGGCCTTGCATTTGGCTTGGCATTGCACCTTTCTCTCTCTCTCTCTCTCTCTCTCTCTCTCTCTCTCTCTCTCTCTCTCTCTCTCTCTCTCTCTCTCTCTCTCTCTCTCTCTCTCTCTCTCTCTCTCTCCAATTCCTCCTTTGCCCTCTTTGGTTCCGACCTTTGCCTTGCCCGGTCTTGATTTGGCCGGCCTACCCCTTTGTACACATGAGGGCTAGTCCCTCAGCTCGCCTCGCACAACGACTCTCTTACCTGAGGGCGGAGGAAATAGCGATATCGCTATTGTCCCCTCCTCTCTCTTTCAAAATTTCGGGACCCTAAGGGTCCGTGGGAACAGGCCCGTGTCGAGCGCCACATCATCGTCACTACCAACCGCCTCACACGCGGGCGCGCTGCCTCGAGCGCCGCCTCATCAGCCAAAAACCGCCATGCTTCCGCCATAGCCATGATCTCATGGAGCTCTCCACGCCTCCTTGTATGCCAATGGGTGCCCACGGTCCGGCCCCTATACCCCGTCACCGGACCCCGGCAGTGCGCATGTGGGTTTAACAGGCCACGTGGCCACCCGTGAGCTCTCTCCAAGAACCTCCAAGGTTTCAAAAGCACCTTCCATTTAATCTTTAAAAAACATTTTGTGCCTTCCTTCCCTCTGATCCAATGATCTGCTCCTTGGTTGGAACTCCATGCCGCTAAGCCATGCCAAACGTTTACCATGTCGGCCCAATGCCATGCAAACCTGCCCGCACTTTGACTTCTCTGAGTTCGCAATTTGAGGCCACCAAAAAACGGGAAATGCATTTGCAAGTACTCGACTGCCGCTAAATGCTCCATTTTTTGTCCACACTGTAACTCGATGCTCAGGGCTCAGAATCACGAGCCGCGACTTCCTGCTGACTCCGCATAGCACGATCTACCTGCTTGGACTTTGTCAAGGCCTAGGAAATTCCAAATGGCACATTCCCCAAGGCGGGCAAGTGGGCTCAAACCCGGGCCCCGAAAAATCTTCAACTAACCATATCTTGCGATCCATACTTCCGATTCGCGATCCGAGAAGACAAGCACGCTCTACAACTCGAGTACTACACATGTATACACTTACATCAGCCCTGTCCACCTGTCCCCAGCTGCCCTGGCCGTCGGGGATCTGCAACACACTCCAGCTTTAAACCGCAATATCTTGAGCATCGGGGCTCCGTTTGACGGGCCGTTTGGACCAGCTTCTAGAGTACCCTGAGCACTACATTCTAGTACACTGATTTGGAATTTTGGTCACCTTCATCTACCATCCCATCTGGGCCATTTCATAGCACTTTTGGCCTAAAAATCCGCTTTAACACTAGGTTGGTAATGGGACACTTTTATGTCCTGGGACACTTTTATGTCTTGCTAAGTGACCATTTTCCTTGAATTATGTCAAGTGTTTCAAAATGGATTTTGAGGTGCTATCTGTCTAGAAAGTTGTCTCATGAGCTGAAAAAAACTCGACATTTTTTTGGAATATCAATTCCATCTTTAACCTTGTCCTTGCACAACATTTCACAACCTAAACTGTGTGGAAAAACGGGTCCTGTTTTTGTCTTTTTTCAACTTTTTGCAACTATACCACTCTAGAATTCATCTTTGTGAGGTCTATAATGCTAGAGAACTATTTTTAGTAGTTCTCAACATGTCCTGATGCTTCTAGGGAGAAATAAATGTTAAAGTTGTAAGTTATGACCAAATTACAAAAATTGTCAAATCCTGTTTTTTAGCCAATTTTAGCTCTTCTATGATTTTTCTGGTGGCTTTCGTGATATCCAAATGTAGTTTTGATTTTCTATGTCGCATATTGTAACATAAAGCTAATATTCCTTGAGTTTTGGGGCACCTAATACCCTATTTTGCATAGTAGACAACGATGGTTGATTTTTTCAATTATAGAAGAAAACGAAACATTCTAGTATATCAAGTATAGCTTTTTCAATATTGTTAGTTTCTTGTGACAACTACATGCATTTTGTAGGTAGTAACCATATCTAGTCATAAGGATCAAATTTGGCTAGATATTGAATAGTTTCTATGGGATTCTACAACTCATAATGTTGAACCCAGTTTTTTCATGTTTGCTGTATTTAGCACTTCATCTTTGTCCCCAAAATTCCCCTTGGTAAGAGATGTATTATTCTTTTGACATGATCCATGGCTCCTTCTGAACCTAAAGGACAATAGGGAACTAAGAAAACATGCATATATTATTTGTATTGAGCGTGGCTATAGAAACTTTGATGATAGGTTTGCAGAATGGTAAAAATTCAACTTTTTTGTACCTATTTCTTTTGGCAAAACAAAAAATAGTGAGTGAGAAGCAATCATATGTTCTGATCACCAACCCATTGAAGTTAAGTAGGGAATTTATCTCAAGTCCTACAAAAATCCCTAATCTTATTTTTATGCAACAAAACGTAAGAAATGACTGTTTTGATGAAAATGTACTGGTCCATCAACTTTGGAGGCTTGGTGTGACCAAAAGATGACAAATTTTACAAGTTTCTTATTTTTTCCATGTGTAGTAGGCCTTGAACTATAACCTCATGAAAGGATTTTACAAAATGAGTGGATCTACTATGGTTTTGGAGGTTTTTTTCAAAACCCTGAAAGGACACTTTTATGACCTATTAGGTTACCAACCTAGTGTTAAGCATACATTCCTGCTACCCTTTGGCTGCCAAGGGCCTTAGTACCTGCCCTAACCTTCTACACTACACTCACATGCTGCCTCTGCCTAGCATTGACCATCTCCTAGCTCGGACCAACTTTGGTTGCACCATCATTGCCCACCCCCTCGTTGAACATTTATGTTCAACCACACATGGCCTTACTGCGCTAAAAAACTGCACACCAAAAACAGACTCTCTGTACATAGCTGGCACCTACTACCCGTTGTCTTTGCTCATGCGGGTTGCCCAACCCCCTCCTTTACCTGTAATCACCCTCCTGGTTCAAACACCTTGCATTGGTCCCTTCCATCCACCTACAACAATCTTGTGTAGTGCCACACCAAGGCACATATCCAACCTACCAGCATCATGCCTCTACCACTACAAGCATTCCTTGGCAAACTGTCCATTCGCAATAAAGCACCTTCAAGAACGTCAAATAGAGCACCTTCGTGCTCACCATCTTGCTCAATCAACACTCACGACCTATCTGCCCCGCCCTCCTATCCATGTAAAGCTAGATCCTCGTCTAGCAGATCCTGTACCTGCTCAACAGCTACCTTGATTAGCATTCCCTTCAACCACCACTCACATACCTCCTTACAAAGCTTGGACACCACCTTGGAATCCGCATCACCTATCATAGAGGGCATAGACTGCACAGGGAGCACCTCTAACTTTGACTCCACTATGCCCTTCTCACTTGCCATGAACTCAATTCCAGCATCGTCGAGCTCCTCCTCGTCAACTGGCCCTTCAAGGTCGATAAGCACCACCTGCCTCTCTGCTTCAACCACGTGCTCTTCTACTGCTGAAACATCAATCTCTGCCAAGGAAGACAGAAACTCGTTCTCTACCGCATTCTCCTCGTCCTCTCCCATAGGTACAACTGCATTGATCACACCTTTTGGCAAAACCTTGCACACCTGTTGCACCACTATGGCATACTCTACTGCTACCTTGATCATCATAGCCATTAGCATGGAACTGCACAACAATTTTACTTGCTCCTCACCACCTGTACGCCTAGACTGCTCCACTCGGTCTTCCCTAAGCACTTCGGCTTGCACTTCATGCTGCTCTTCGCACATATTCACTGCCTCTCCACTCACATGCAAGAGGTGAAACTCATCATACCTGGATTGAGATGACTTGGTCTCCCAACTTGTGTCTGCATCCATAGAGCTACTGTCACTTGACCCAGTCTCCTCTTCGGTTTCAAGATCAGGAATCTTCTCTAGCTTAACCGCTTTGACCTCGTCTGTAAACCACACTCCTTGCTCTTTACCACACTTTAATGGATCTTCAACAGCTACACTCGAACCTGGAAGCACTTTCTTTGCACACTTTGGAACCACCTGCACATCCTCCACAATTAGAACTGCTCTAGCCGGCATTTTCGGCATAGGAACCATCCTGTCTCTTTGCAGCCAAAGAACCCTTGGTTCTTCTTGCACTTGCACTTCTCTTTGCACCACCTCCGGCTCTGCTACCACCGTCTCACACTGCTTTGGCATCGTTGCACCTTGCAAACACCACTTAGGCTCGCGCTTCTTCAAAATCTTCTTGGTTCGCCCTCTCGCTAGAGCTACCGCCTCTTCATACGACATTGGACCATCTTTTCCACTTTATCTCGCACCTCCTCATGCAGGCAATCCATGACTTTACACAATTTCAAAAAACTGGCATTTTCTGCAGCAGTTACCTTGACTGGCTTTCCCCAAAGGGCTTCGAACTCCCACTTGAACTCTTGAAAATCTCCCTCCAAGCTTTGCTTCAAACCCTCTAGCTTCCGTTTTACTTCATCTAGCTACGCATCAGCTACGAATCTGCTTTGAAAAGCCATCTCCAAGGCTTTGCAATCTGCTTTTTCTTCTTCACCAAGGCTATCGAACCATAGCTTAGCTTTACCACGAGCCAGGAGTGGAAACACCTGTACCTAACCATCTTCTCTTGATAAACCGCTTTCAAATACGAACAATCCGTAGTCTTGAAGCCAAGTTTCCGCATCTTCAATCCCAGTGAAAATGGAAAATCCTACCCAAGCCATCACTAGTAGCACCTGCTCTTCAAAGGCCGCACCTTTGGCATCACAAAAATCACTGCTTCGACTTCAACTAGGAGCATCAGCATACTCCTCCGTGGGGGCACCAAAAGATGGAGAGTGGGAATGGGGGAACACACCCGGCTCAAACACAAGGGCCTCTCTATAGCTCAGGGTATTCACATCACCCCAATCCTCTCTGAAAACACCTTCAAACACACAACTCACACTACCAGACCACCGCCTGCTCGATTTCTATTGCTCACACACTCCACAAACTACCACACAAGATACACCTACTACCACTGGTTGTCTCCACCCTTACACACGCACACAGACACTCAATATCACTCTCTCACTCAAAACACCGTCGGTCCGGGGGGGGGGGCACACACTTCCACACAGCCGGCATCGAGGAGAACCATGAAAGAAGGATAAAGAGTAGGGGGGAAGGGGAAACAACAGCGAGAAGAGGCAACAACGACTCGATTGCACTTCACCAAACCCTTATACAAACTCACACTACCGTCACCATGGCCACATACACAAGGAAAATGCAAAGGGCTTTGACAGGCACACTCCTCTGTCCAAAAGATCCACTTTGCACGCTTCAAAATGACATAAAGACTAGGCCGAAAAAACCCCTAATTTGATCAATTTTTTACTTTTATAGGGTGGGGGGTTCAATTTGGGAAATTGCTCTTTAATTGGTCCATGGGGCACCCTTTTTTGGTATCTCTTGGGAAGGGGGACACCACCTTTTTCCATTTTCTCTCTTTCTCTCTTTTGCTCTTTTGGGGCGGCAATACCGACACCCTTGGTATTTTTAATTTTTTATCTTTCACTTTTATCCTCTTTGGGCTTAGCCTTGTACAGCCTCTTTCGCCTGACTTTGACTTTAATTCACCTGTCCAGCTCCGCTTGTCCTCTTTTGGCCTTGCATTTCGCTTGGATTTGCACCTTTCTCTCTCTCTCTCTCTCTCTCTCTCTCTCTCTCTCTCTCTCTCTCTCTCTCTCTCTCTCTCTCTCTCTCTCTCTCTCTCTCTCCAATTCCTCCTTTGCCCTCTTTGTTTCCGACCTTTGCCTTGCCCGTTTTTGATTTGGGCGGCCTACCCCTTTGTACACATGAGGGCTCGTCCCTCAGCTTGCCTCGCGGGACCACTCTCTTACCTGAGGGGCGAGGCAATAGTGATGTCACTATTGCCCCCTCCTCTCTCGTTCAAAATTTTGGGAGCCCAAGGGTCTGTGGGAACTGGCCCGTGTTGGGCGCCACGTCATAGTCACTGCCAACCGCCTCACAGGCGGGCGCGCCGCCTCATCGGCCAAAAACCACCATGCTTTCACCCTGAGCAGCGCCCAGGGGCCGCCTCCACCCTGCGCCATAGCCATGAGCTCATGGAGCTCTCCACGCCTCCTTGTATGCCAATGGGTGCCCACGGTCCAGCCCCTATACCCCGTCACTGGACCCCCACAGTGCGCATGTGGGTTTAACTGGCCACATGGCGGCCCGTGAGCGCACTCCAAGAACCTCCAAAGTTTCAAAAGCACCTTCCATTGAATCTTTAAAAAAACTTTTGTGCCTTACTTCCCTCTAATCCAATGATCTACTCCTTGGTCGGCACTCCGTGCCGCTAAGCCATGCCAAAACTTTACCGTGTCAGCCCAGTGCCATGCAAATCTGCTCGCACTTTGACTTCTCTGATCTCTCCGTCCAAGGCTGCCAAAAAACGGGAAATGCATCTGCAAGTACTCGACCGCCAAATGCTCCATTTTTTGTCCACACTGTAACTCGATGCTCAGGGCTCAGAATCACGAGCCGTGACTTCGTGCTGACTCCACACAGCGCGACCTATCTGCTTGGACTTTGTCGAGGCCTAGGAAACGCCAAATGACACATTCCCCAAGGCGGGCAAGTGGGCTCAGACCCAAGCCGTGGAAAATCTTCAACTGACCATGTCTTGCGATCCAGAGCTCCGATCCACAATCCGAGAAGACAGGCATGCTCCACAATTCGAGCACTACACATGTATACAATGACATCAGCCACGGCCACCTGTCACCAGATGCCCTGTCCGTCGGGGATCTACAACACACTACAGCTTTAAACTGCAATATCTTGAGCACCCGGGCTCTGTTTGACGAGCCATCTGGATCAGCTTCTAGAGTACCCTGAGCACTACATTCTAGGACACTGATTTGGCATTTTGGTCACCTTCATCTGCCATCCCATCTAGGCCATTTCATAGCACTTTTGGCCTAAAAAGCCGCTATAAGCATACATTCCCGCTACCCTTTGGTTGCCAAGGGCCTTAGTACCTGCCCTAACCTTCTGTGTTGCACTCACATGCTACCTCTACCTGGCATTGACCATCTCCTAGCTCAGACCAACTTTGGATGCACCATCGTGCGTCTTCATTATATTGTGCACGAAGACTTGCTAGATGAAGTACATGGAAACTTGATTATTGTTAGATAGACTGTGCTCCTTTTGGATGAAGTGTAGGAGAAACATACACGCGAGCCCTTTGTGTTGAAAATCTGAGATTTTCAATGGTGTTGTTGCCTTGGCACGACCTGACCTCCTAAACAGTACATCTTTCACAAAAAAAGAGGGACAGTACTTGCGTACATCTTCCAATTTCATTGGTTCGTCCTCCAAACCTTCGGGCTCCGCGGCTTCAACAAAGAATGAGGAGAGTTCTTGAGCCCCATTATGCATGCTCTCCTCTTTGAGGATGTGTTGAGACTCTTCTTGATCAAGCTCACCGTCGACATTGGGAGGAGCATATGGGGCTACCATTTCGTGTCGAATCACATGCCAATAAATAAAAAAATAAAAAAATAGATACACATTAATTAAAAAAATACAATCATTGGTACATCAATGTTAACATTCACACAATTTTAAAATTCACATCTCTCTCATGAATTTGACAATAGCAATGCATTAAAATAGCATGAAATTTCAAATCGATAGACATGAGAGAAGACAAAACTGTATCATTGCAAAGTATAGACATGTTTTCAAATTACAAGGTATGATTTCAAATTTCAATCATTGGATGGCCTCAAGCCTGCACTATCTGGGAGTGTGTGACCAACACGCTTAATGTCTTGTAACATGATGAGGAGATCATGTGAGAACTTGCACTGGGTGGGATTGGTAGATACACAAGTGTGCAGGACTTCCTGAAAGCGTATGAGGAAAGTGATATAATTAGTGTCATCATCCTTAGGTAAATATTTCAGGATTTCTTGAATGTATTTACAAAGGGAGTAGATATCTTGGCTGCACGTGAAGAGTGGAGGATTTGTCGATATACATTCGGGAGCCACCCACCAATATTGCTTGCTCTAGGCTTTCCTTGTTGATGGGAGAAGATCTGGCAACTTTGGAAATGTGTTCTCTGTGGAGAACAAAGTTGCACTACCCCAATCACATATGCCTACATATACTCCATCCCATCCAAAATGCAGCAAGATATTACTCCCATGAACATCAGTGTGAGTGATGTTATTTTCATGAAAAAAGATAAAGGTTCGAAGCAATCCATTAATGATAGGCCATATATTCTTCTTGACGCCTTCAACGGTCCCCTCGGTGTCTCTGAAACCCTTCCTCATGGCCACATTCTTCCCCTCCTTTTGGAGTCTCTCTAGCTAGTGGTCGAGGTTTGCACCATTCCACATCTTGAAGATGAGGGTGGACGCTTGCGTGGCGTGTCTTGCCAATCCCAGAGCAGCAATGATTCCACTATGAGTGATATTCATAATTGTGGCTTTATGCAGTGCTATGTCATTGGCACTCTTCTGGCCATCACCCTTGATTAGCTTGCCAGCGTAAAATTCATATGTGAAGGTTTCATGATTGACTTTCACCTTCGTGACCATGCCGTATCTACCTTCTCCAATGCTTGCCATTTGTGGAAATTCAATGCAAACCATGCGCATGATGACGAGGTTGCATGGGTCAACTTCCCATGTTGGGCGGCATTGGATCCTTGTTAGAGATTGGTACTTCCGAAGCGGCAGGCACTTCGGGTACATCCTTGGGCTCTTCTTCGATCCTTGGTCTCTTTCCTTGTTGCTTCATGCTTCTGTAGAGGACCTCTACTTCCTTCATGCGGTCCATGAATCCAGACTTCCCTTTAATTTGCTTGTCAAGGGTTTTTGCAACTCTGCAATCTTGCCCTATGATTCGACTCACATCGTGGCCGAACTGACCACCTATAAGGACTTCAATCCCACCTGAAGCACCACAAAATTTTGCAGCTAGTGTTGAATATGTAGCACTACATAACTCATCCAAAAATGATTTGTATGAGGACTCTTGCAAGAGTTCCTGGAGGCGATCACTTCGTAATCCATAAAGATGAGTGCATACAAATTCTTCGACGTATTTGCGCTCAACTTTTGTTATCTGGCCTGTAGTACCCATGATGTGCATAGAAGCTAAAACAAATAAAACAAAAAACTTAAACTTCTCAGCAGTATAAGTGATATGTAATACAACACATTCTAGTCATTCTTTACAACACAACCATTGGGCAATCATCCTAAACCCTAAACCACAAATTTACATAAATTTAATTTATGATTAATATACACAAGAACATGCACACAATTATGCATGATGCTAATTATGATTTTTCATCTCATAAAGAAATATGTTATGATTTTTTGAATCAAAAACCTCGCATGTATGAGACACTATGAAAATCTCCAAGTGTTTACTACGCTGTTTTACCGTGTTTTGTAGAGAGAAGGTGCAAATTCAATGAGAGAAACAAGAGAGAGGAGGGCGGGGGTCTTTTTTTGTGTTTAAAGTATTAGAGTGACTTTATTTGTTGTTATTATCGCCATTATTACCGTTGTTATTACCGCGCTTATTACCCTTGTTATATCTGTTGCCAAATTTTAGCGCCTACACTTTCAAATTTTGGCTTAACACCCCCCCCCCCCCCCCCCTCCTCTCAATAAAAAGTAAAGAATATTGTATATAATTTTCAAATATAAAAAAGAAGAGAGAGAGAGAGAGAGAGAGAGAGAGAGAGAGAGAGAGAGAGAAAGAAAGAGAAAGAGGGGGGAGAAGGAGGTGGGGGGTATAAGATTACACTTGGTTACAACTAAAATAATCATTGTCAATTGATTAACATAATTGAGCATATTCTCATATCTAAAGAGAGGAAGAGGAGGGAGAGAGAACTGAATGGATTACACGACCAAAAAACTTCATAAGTGCAAAATGTTTATGAATCATCTTCCAAAAGATCTTTGTTGGAATTCACGCCAACTGGTCAGACATTCCACTTACTACCAACCCATCTACTGTTGCTGTGCGTTGCACCCAAAGCAGGTCTCTCTCTCTCTCTCTCTCTCTCTCTCTCTCTCTCTCTCTCTCTCTCTCTCTCTCAGTGCAGCCGTTTTTTGACCTAGTAGACAGCAGTCCACTCTTTTGATCATAACTTCTTCATCCGAACTCCATTTTGGGTGATCTATAGCCTCAATCGAAGAGCACGAAGTCCTCTACGAATTGATGTAAAGACAGAAATTTTCAGAGTTATGGAAGGCGTTTCTGTAGTAGCATTTCCGAAGTGAACAGGTTCAACAAAATTGATTCTCATCTCCTATTTTACATACAATGTCTTCCGGCACTCGCAAGGGTTCTTCTTCTTCAACAAGGTCCACAACCATTGTGGAAAATGATCCAAAATCTCCTAAGTGTGGAGATAGAAACACAACCACCCAACCAACGACATCGGAAACCATGATCATGGCGTACTTGGTATCATTGCAAGAGACCGTAAACAAACAAAGCGAAGACTTACGAGCACTTGCAATGGAGAATGGCACACTAAGGGTACTTGTGGTTGAGAATGAGAATCTCAAGAGGACACTTGAGATGCAAACAACACGTTTGATGCAACTTGAAGAGGAAGTCAAGGAATGTAAACGCTCTCTTGTGGACTTGAATGCTTTGAAGGAGCGGATGAGCAAAGTAGAGCATGACCATGTATTGAAAGAGGAGAAATTTGACACTATGAGCCGGGATGTATGCGACATGAAAAATGTATGCACAAACAAGTCTTGGGCTGATGTATGTGGTAGCAATGTGGTTTCTAATTCCTCACTCATGCAAGCTATGGTTCAAACAAAGAATGTTGAGAATGTGGATGTGGAGGAGTTGAAGGAACGAGAGCGACGTTCCAAGAACATTGTTATTCGTGGAATTCCCGAAGAGAAGTTAGAGACACCTCCTTCTCTTGCCATTGTTATTGAAGATTTCTTCAAAACCCACTTTGGCATGTCCGGAGTTATGGTCTATGGAGCACATAGAGTGGGGAAGCAAGGAGCTCCTCGCTCGGGAGAACGGCCAATTGTATGCACCATGCTGGATGAGACCAAGCGAAAGATTATCCTTGATAATAGTTGGATCTATTTGAGGGATACAAAATGTTTTGTATGTGAAGATCGCACTATTAAGCAACAAAATATGCGTCGCAAGGCATACGAGGAAAAGAATAATAAAAACAAGGAGATCTCTCATGAAGAAAATGTGCCCAAGGAGGAGGCAAGTCTCTCAAGCAAATAGGGATGCGTGACCTATGAGACCGAGTTACAATTGAAAATATGCTTTTGGAATTGTAATGGATACCCATGGAATGCGGGGGTTGGCATTGATGAACTAACAAGCAAAGCCGATGTTGTACTTCTTGTTGAAACTTGGGAGCATGATACACAAAGAATTAACGGCTTGGAGGATTACAATGTACATTCATTGATGTGGTCAAAGAATCTCAAGCAACGAAGAGGACAAGGAGGGTTAGCATGTATGGTTAAGAAAGGATTGGAAGATTTTGTATCAATTGTGAAAGATGACAAGTACAAACGTTATGTATGGCTGAAAATTATGACACCAAAAAGAGCACCCATTTTTGTAGCCGGTTGCTACATTCCTCATCATGATTCTCCCTTTTATGCTTGCATTGATAGAGATCAACCATTTTCTGATTTGGAAGAGGACATTGCTTATTTCAAAGGTGAAGGTGATGTTATTGTATTTGGGGATATGAATGCTCGCACAAAAACATTGCAACATGATACTCAACAATTTGATATGCCATACATTTCAAGGGAGTTGGAGGAAGTTCACTTGTATGATCGTACTTCAATGGATGAGAAAGAGCCGGATCACTATGGAAAGTTACTTTTACACATGTGTAATAGCACGGGTATGCTCATTGCCAATGGTGTATCTTTGTGGAGTGGAACCAATGGATTTACATGTAGAAGACATAATGGGGATAGTGTGATTGACTATATGCTACTCTCTGAAGCCATCATGTATCGCATAAAGAGTTTTATGTTTGGTCAATGGACCCCGGAATCCGACCATCACACCTTCTGTATTGACCTTTCATGTGGAGAAGCAACTAAGCATGATAATCTCAGCCAAAGGAAAGAGAAGTTATCACTATGTATGGATTTCAAACGGGCACCAATGTACATTGAAATGGTTGAGCAAAAATTATGGATGACAAAGCTTCAATGTGATGCACCATTGGAAACTAAATGGGAAGCTTTCAAGAAAGCTATTTTTTCTTGTGCGGAAGAATGCTTTGCCATAAAGCATCTCCATGGTATCAACAAAGATAGATCACGCAAAAGGTGGTTTGATAAAGAATGTCAAGATGCTCGAAAGTCCTTGATAAAGCTTGATGCAACTATGGACAAAGACAACTATCAAAGTCATTTGCATACATACAAGGCATTGATTCAAAAGAAGAGAAGAAGATGGGAAGTAAAGCAACAAGAATTTCAAGTCCAAGAAAAGGCACATGCATGTGGAAGATTTTGGAGAAACTTGAGAGGCAAGCGGGTTGAGAATTTTGGTAACTTGAGTCTAGTGGATATGTACACACATTGTAGGCAATTATATGAACAAGAAAATACTGAAAAAATGCCATTTTATGGTTCACTCCCATGTATGCCATCTTTTTTTACTATTGAGGATGTATGCGGTGGGCTTGAAAAGTTGGCCACTCGCAAAGCGGGAGATCTTCAAGGTATCAAGCCGGAGATGATCAAATGGACGGGAGTTTTACCCATGAGTGGATGTGTGATATGTTCAACCTTGCACTTCAACATGGTATGCCTTATGATTGGAGTACTAATTGGGTTAAGCCTTTGCATAAAGGAGGGGATGTAAAGAATGTAAGCAACTACCGGACTATAATGATTGGGTCTCTTATGGCAAAGTTGTTTGGGTGCATAATGGAGATGAAATTGAGTGATTGGGCTGAAGAGAATGACAAGCGTGCAAAGGGACAAGCGGGTTTTCGTCGATGCCATAGCACCATTGATCATCTTGTCACTCTTCGTGTTCTCATGGAGGAAAGTCGGTTGAAAGGCAAGCGATTGTATTGTTGTTTTGTAGACTTTAAGAAAGCCTTTGATATGATTCCACGTAACAATTTGTGGAGAAGGATGGAAGAACTCCAAGTGCCAAGTGAGTTTATGCTTGCGGTTTCTCAAATCTATGAGAAGGTGATTTGTCAATTGCGCATGGGAAGAGAAATTTCAGAAATTTTTGTAAGCACTATTGGGGTTAAACAAGGATGTCCATTGTCACCAACTCTCTTTGGTCTATGCATCGATCAATTGGAACAAATGGTACTTGACTTTATGCAAGAAGAAGGCATTGAAGAGGTCACTATTTGCAATGCGGTAATCATGCTTTTGTTGTATGCGGATGATGTAGTGCTTCTAGCACACACTTTAGAAGATGCACAAAAGCTTATGGTTGTCCTTGAGAACTTTTGCTTGCATAGTGGGCTGATTGTAAATGAATCCAAAACAAAGGTTATGCTTGTGAAAACCAACCATAAGGAGAAGCCATGCATTGTGTACAACAATGAGACACTTGAAGTTGTTGAGAGCTTTAAGTACCTTGGCCTTGAGGTTCCATCCAATCACAAGTGGCATGAATGTGCTATGCGTCGTTTGGAAGCGGGAAAGAGAGCATATTATGCATTTGAGAACATGTGTAATGCGGGAAACATCAAGTGTTGGGTTCTCAAGAAGTATCTTTTTGATGCAGTGGTGACACCGGTTCTTCTTTATGGAGTTGAAGTGTGGGGCGGGAGCATCTCAAAGTCTACTTGGAAAGAGTTTGAGAATGTCCAAAAGCGTTTTCTTACAAACTTTCTCCAAGTTAAGACACAAACACCATATATGCTCCTACTTCTTGAGTCGGGATCTCTTCCAATTGAGGTTATGGGCATGGAAAGGGTTGTGGAGTACATGATAAAGATGCGTCAAAACCCCTCACATCGACTTCCTAAAATTGCATGGGAAGCAAGCAAAAAAGTTCAAAAGACGCATAAAAGCAAGATCTTGAGCACGGGATGGATGCAAGACATAAAGAAGTGGTTTGGGAGATGGGATGCATTACACTTGCTACATGATGCTTCAATTGACTCTCAAGTGAATGAAGCTTTTCTACAACGCCAATGTATTACGGCTTGGGAGAAATCCGGTGGGTCACGCTTCATACATTACACCACCTATATTGCCCCCAACTACAAAACCATGTTCTTCGCTGAGAGAGGAAACCGTACTCACACTTACATGCTTGAGCCTATTCCCTTGTCCGCGATACGCACTATCGCAGCAATTCGGCTTAGCTCCCATTTCCTTCGATGCGAGATAGGGCGTTGGGGCAATGGAGAAGAGTCAAATCGATTGTGCACATTATGCTCACTGCAAGTTCGAGAGTCTGAGTACCACACACAACTAGAGTGCTCAGCTTTTGATCACATCCGAACTTGCTTCCGAACTTGCTTCTCTCACATTTTCAGCCATAACTTAGACCTACACACTTTCCTCTCCCAGCCAAAGTGTGGGCTCTCCACTGCGACTCTCATCACTACAATTTTGGAGCATCGAGAGTCACTCATCAGTCATACACATACTACATCACATGTAACTTTGGTCCCATAGGTCATATTTGACCTCCGAGGACGATAATAGAATCTATCTATCTATCTCTCTCTCTCTCTCTCTCTGTGTGCTCTTGCACTTGACTTGCACACACTTCCCTTGGTACCTTCAACTGGTATCAGAGCATAGATTTGTGCTTTCCGTTTTCGCGTCCATGCGCGTGCACTTTCAAAAGTGCAAACAGGTTTCACAAATTCAGTGTTCCGAGAGCGTTTCCAATAGGTGTCCTGTGGTTTTACCCCCCTTTTGAAGCTGTCATGGAGTGAAAAGCTGCATTAGAGCTACGCTTCGGGAGTTGTATTTTTCAACTCCACTTTTGCTACAGCGACAGGTATAGGTATAGGACACACGTGCAGGTTATTCAGAGACTATTTTGGGATGGTATATAGCCATTTTATGGCTATTATGTGCTATTGAGACGGTGTTTATAGACTGATGAGGAGCACTTTTTGGCATCGACATTGTCTCAGGTTTTTCAGGCATCCATCTCCTCATAGGTTCTTACATACGTACAGGACATCCAGGTTTCTTACAGGTTGCAATATTTAGCATCAGCACACATTTTAGTGGGAGTATTTGATGCGGATATGCATTGTTTTGGCACTTTTGATAGTGCTTGAGCTTTGAAAGCGGTTTTATTCCCTGCAGGGATTTGTTTATTGCTTGCACATTTTGTGTGGTGCCTCTTTGAACGTGTATATTTCACCTTGCAGTATTGTTGACAGTGGATGTATGTTGAGTTGCGAAAACTGCCATATGTACCTTTTGTGGAGCCGATTTGACTTGTTTCTGGCAGTCTTGACCGTTTCTGACACTCGGTTTGGAGGCCCTTTCTGAGACTAGGCTTGTTTCTTGTCTGCATAACCTTTTGTGAGGATCAATAGCGTGAGGTTTTCTTGAGCTGGGGGATTCTCGAATGTTGAGATCCTTTTGGTGATACAGGTTGTTGGAGTACCCTTTTTTGTGGCCTCACCATAGGACATGTATAGAGAGGGCTAGGTGCATTTGACGTCATGTTGGCAGTCTTGGGTCAGCTTTTGACTTTTTATGCACAGTTAGTGGTTGATGCACCTGTCTTATGCTCTAAGACCATTACTTTTTATGCGTTACTCAAATCTTGTGACAGTTTTTGGATAGAGATTTTGACAGTTTTTCCAGGGAAACTCTGTCGAATTTTTTTCAGAATTACTAGTGTTTATTGCCATATTATCTTTAGCTTGCAGCCATGTCATCTAGTGGTGAAAAGGATATTTACAATATCTGGAAATTTGATGGGACAAATTTTGCTATCTAAAAAGAGCAGATTCAAGATGTTCTTATAGAGAAAGGCCAACTGGATCCTATCATGGAGTGCGTAGAGGGAGAGTATACAAATGTTGAGTGAGAGAAACTTGATGTTGAGGCTAGATCTACCCTCTGTTTTCATTTGGACGAATCTGTGTACTTTACTATAGTTGGAAAAGGACTGCTATAGATGCATGGGATAAGTTGTGTTCTAGTTATGAGAACAAAAGTGCCACTAGTAACGTTTTCTTGATGAAAAGCTGTTTGACCTTCGTATGAAGGAAGAGGGCACTATTTATACTCACATTAATGAGTTCAATATCATTTTCACTCAGTTGACCACTCAGGGTTTGGTCTTCGATGAGAAAATCAAATGTATATTCTTGCTATTCAGTTTACCCTCGTCTTGGGATACGTTTTGTACTGTGATTAGCAACTCCACACTTGGTACCGGTCTAGTGTACAATGATGTCCTTGGGAGTCTGTTTACCAAGGAGATTTGTACGAAATCTCTCGAAGGCAAGAAGGATGGTGATACGTATGTTGCTAGTGATAGACAAAGGGATCGCACTCAAAGTCGTGCCAAAAGCAAGGAACGTGGGGGCTCACGCATTAAGTCTCGGGGTTATATGCGTAATGTCGAGTGCTATTATTGCCATAAAAAAGGGCATGTGAAGAAGGATTACAAGAAATGGAGCAAAGCAAGAAGGATAAACAATCCGGTGAAACTTCTAAGTCTGATGATTTAAACAAGGGCAAAGAAAATTTGGAGGAGATCAATGTGCTAGAGTCTTTAAATGCTCCTATTGTAGAGACTCTTCCAGTGGTTGCTATGCTACTTACCTCTAACGTATTGGTCTTCACAGTAGATATACCTGTCGAGGCTCTTGTTATAGAAGATGCGTAGTACGCACAAAATAGGATAGTAGATTCTGGTGCGAGTTTCCATGTGACACCACACAGAGAGGGGTTCTCTACTTATTATCACTCTTGTGGCAAAGTGAGACTTGGTGATGCTTATGAACTAGACATTGAGGGTGTTGGAAACGTCCAATTGCATCTAAAGAATGGCATGCACTTTACTTTATGTAATGTCAGACATGTGCCCAAGTTGACTAAAATCTTGATTTCTGTTGGTCAGCTTGATGATTTGGGTTACAACACCACATTTGGAAATGGTTCGTGGATAGTACACAAAGGTAATCGTGCTGTACTCAAAGGTCAGAAGCATGATACCTTGTATTCCATGCATGTGTTAGATGTTGGTCATGATTACATATCTGTAGGCCGAGCTGCCGTCTACTGAGTTGTGGCATTGCCGGCTAGGTCATATTAGCCAAAAAGGAAATGAGAACTCTGACTCGTTTTGGCTACTTACTTGTCTTGTCTTATGTTGACTTTGTTGTTTGTGAGAATTGTATCTATGGCAAATAGACTAGGTCCGTGCACTTACCATTGGGTCAAAAGCGAGCTGAACCTCTAGATTTAGTGCATAGCGATGTTTGTGGTCCTATGTCAACAAATCTCTAGGGGGGGCCAGCTATTTTGTGACATTCATAGATGACTCTACTCAAAAGAAGTGGGCATATTCTTTGAAACATAAGGATCAAGTTCTTCTTGTGTTGCAATTTTTTTTAGCACTCGTTGAGAATCAGCCTGGCAAGAAACTCAAGAGGTTGCGGATTGACAACGATGGAGAGTATGTCTCCAACGAGTTTGACAGACTCTATGCTAAAAGGGGGATTAAAAGGTAGTTTATTGCACCATACACACTAGCTCAGAATTGACTTGCTGAGCGCATGAATCATACAATTCAGGAAAGAGTCACAACCATGATTTCTAGGGAAAATCTCACACAAGGCTTTTGGGTAGAAGCCATCTTGACCGCAGTGCACATTATAAGTCGTTCACCTAGTACGCCATTGAATTATGAGATTCCACAAGAATTATGGTCTAAACGTAAGCCCCACTATGACCATCTACGCGTTTTTGGTTGTGAAGCTTATGCTCACATGCCTAAACAACTTCGCCAAAAGTTAGAGCCAAAGTCACACAAATGTATTTTCATTGGATATGGTGCAGATGGAGAGATGGGATATCATCTCTGGCACCTAAAATCTTCTCAATTCATCCGTAGTTCAGATGTGATCTTCAATGAGTCGAAGATGATTAAACAACCTATCAAGGAAATAGAGATTCGGAGAGTCACTTTTGAGGATGTTTCCTCAGAGACAGTGAAATCAACTCAGGGGGCTAGTGATGTACCTTCCACTAGCAATGCTATAGAGTGAGTGGATAGCAATGGTCAAGGAGTGAGACGGTCTACTAGAGTCTCTCTTCCACCTGCGCGTTTCCATCCAGGTCTTGATTACATCCTGTTGATCAATTGCGGTGAGCCAAACTGCTACCAAGAAGCCATGATGGCGGATGATGTGGTGAAGTGGGAGCAGGCTATGCAATCTGAGTATAACTAGATTTTGGCTAATGACACTTGGGACTTGGTAGAACTGCCAAATAATGTGAAATATTTACCTTGCAAATGGGTTTACAAGCAGAAATTTACCTCGAGTGATCCAAATCCAAAGTACAAGGCTAGACTTGTAGCCAAAGGGTTCAAACAGCAAAAGGGAGTTGATTTTGATGAAATCTTCTTGCCCTTGGTCAATATGACAACACTTAGAACCGTACTTGGTCTTGTAGTGATTGAGGACATGGAACTTGTCCAAATGGATGTTAAGACAGCATTTCTTCATTGGGATCTCGATGAAGATGTTTACATGCAGCAACCTGAAGGGTTTGTTCAAGAGATCGCATCCCGTGAGGAGCTAGTATGTAAGCTCAAAAAGGCACTTTATGGCTTAAAGCAGGGTTCAAGGCAGTGGTATCATAAATTTGATGCATATATGAGGTCTCAAGGATATAAAAGAAGCGAAGAGGATCACTGCTTGTACACAAGAAAGCTAGATTATGGCTCAATGGTCATTCTAGTTTTGTATGTTGATGACATGCTTATAGCTGGGAAATCCATTGTGTACATTGCCAACTTGAAGAAAAAACTTATCAATAATTTTGCAATGAAAGATTTGTGGAATGCTACACACTTTCTTACGCATGCGAATCAAAAGATATCGCAAACGTGGTATTCTTGAGTTATCTCAGGAAACATACATTGAGAAAGTTCTGTAGTGTTTGAATATGCAGGGGGGAAAGCATTGAGTACCCCAATGCAAGAATTCTTGAAACTCAGCAAGGAAGATGCACTCAAATCTGATGTTGAGCGACCTGAAATGGCTAAGGTACCATATTCTTCGGTAGTGGGTAGTCTCATGTATGCTATGGTGGCCACAAGACCAGACATTGCTTTTGTAGTAGGAGTGGTGAGTCGATATATGGCAAATCCTGGTAGAAAGAATTGGGAAGCAGTGAAGCAAATTCTTAGGTACCTCAAAGATACGGTCGGCAGGTGTCTACGCTTTGGGAACAATGATGCATCCATCGTGGGTTATGCGAATGCAAACTATGCGGGTTGTGTTGACAATAGGAGATTGATATCTTGTTATGTCTTTAGATTTGCTGGAGCAGCAGTATCTTGGAGGTCATGTCTTCAAGATTGTACGTCATCTTCCACTACGGAAGCAGAGTACGTTGCATTGCCGGCTGGAAGTAAAGAGGCTGTATGGTTATCTCACTTGTTCAGAAATCTTGGCATTAATGAGACTCCAATGATATATTGTGATAGTAAAAGTGCTCCTGCATTGGCAAGGAATCCCGTGTTTCACTCCAAATAAAAACACATTGAAGTCAGGTATCATCTCATGAGAGATTTCTTGGCCAAAAAGCTCATTGATTAACCACTTCTAAAAAAAATTAACTCGTTTACCGACATAAAAATACGAAACCAAAACAACTGAAAACTTGGTGAATCATGCTCATTGCGAAGAAGCCATTTGTCCAAATGAGGGCTGTTAATTGGTTTTAGAAGATGAGCATATGTAAAGGACGAGTCGAGACTCGATAGTCAAGGGTCGGATGTCCTATACTAGTGTCTCGGGTATATAAAGATCTTTAGAGTCTTGCATTTGAGTGGATTTACATTTGTCACTCAGAAATATAAGAGCTATAATCCTTGATTGCGTTAAAATAGCTTTTATATAATAAATTGGTTGCATGGGTGGGCTACAATCCTTCACTGGGTACAAGTAGTCTTCAATTGAGTGATTATATTGAAGATTTATTTGCGTTAGTTCATGCATTGGTTTATACAGAGAGTGCATTATGTATTACGATAGATTATTAGTGCATGAAATGGCCAATCATATATTTTATTGCTTTCATTTTTTTTTGTAGCAATTGAGATTAGATGTGGCTTATTTTTTGTAAATCAAAGTGGAGATATAAATAATCATTATAATAATAATTGCATAGAGAGATTCATAGCATTGTATAGTTATTATGCCATGCATAGACTACATTGCAATGTGTATGGTGGCTCACAATATAGGTGATCGATATGTGGATTGACTAGCGTACATTGAAAATCTCATATTGTGCATCATGTTTACTTTCATATTGAATGGTTTTAAATTTTAATATATATCAAAAATAAGAAAAATGTTTCAAAAAGTGAATATCTGGTTCTTTTGTCTTCAATTTTAATTTAAAAGCAATGGAGCAAAATGTGGGCACAAGTGGTACAAAGAAGCCAAAGAATAAAAAAGCTCCTGTCAAAGAGTGAAATTATGTGCACAACATATGCGGCCGATATATGGACTGAAAATGTAAATTTTGTCACACAACAAAATCAGGCGGCGCACCATGTATTAGGGATCATTTTCTAGGTAGCACTAAAAAGAGTTGTAAGAAATGTCAACATTCTCAGGCACCTGCAGTTGCAAAGCTTTGAGAGAAGAGCTCGCCCAAAAAGGGTGGCAAGAAGATATATAGCTATGTGGCTTCAAGTCAAGAGTTTCCAGAGCCAAATATTAACTTCGCAGATCTTGTAGTGATGCCCAACTAACCTTGGAGAACAACATGCGCAAGGAGAGAAAATTCCAGGCAGTGTTCCTTTTAAACGTTACAATGAAGGTGGACTTTGTCAAATGCGCCAAAAATCATTACATCAAAGCTTTGAAGTGCAGTCTCTAGAAGAAGCACAAACTACACTCGCCAAAGAAATATTCTTTACTGGAAGTGCTTTGGTCATGGTAGACAGCAATCATTGGAAGGATGCTTGGAAGAAAATCGGTGAGTTTGGTCCAGGATTTTCAGCTCCTTCTTATCACACGATAAGAAATGTTTTCTTGGACAAATGTTACATCAAAATCAAAGAGCGTGTTGGCAAAATAATACTTGGGAATATTTTGCTTTCAAGATATACGATTGTGACTGATGGCTGGTCAAATGTTCAGAGAAGACCGCTGATCAATGTAATGCTCATTTGTCCAAGGGGAGAAACGTTTATAAAGTCAATTGATAGTTCTGGTGTAATTAAAAGTGGCAAATACATTTTTGAGGTCTTGATTAATGTAATTAAAGAAATTGGTGTTGAACATGTCGTTCAAGTGGTCATGGACAACGCAAAGAACTATGAAAACACCAGTAAATTAATAAATAAGTGCTTTCTATACATTTTTTCCAATGGTTGTAATACGCACAGCTTAAACTTAGTGCTGGAAGATTGGTACACTAGCAAAGAAACTACATGGTTCGCCAAAATAATTGATACAGCACATCAGGTTGTGAAATTTATCTTGAAACGACAAAGAGTGCTCAATTTGTATAGGATACGCATGTCAGTGATGTTGAAACTTCCTGTTGAAACTCGGTTCTCCAGACACTTTTATACCTTGGAATCACTTCTCCATAATAAATGTACTGTGATTGACACATTGAATTGCACGACCTTTGATGAATGGCAGCTTGAGCACAAAGCAAAAGTGAAAGATAAAATTGCATGTCTACGTGGAAATGTAAACAAGGTTGCTTGGTGGAGGAGTGTAATGGATGCATACCATGTAATGTTACCCGTTATGTTCGCGATATGCAATCTTGATCAAAGGGCGCCAAACTTGGGCAAAGTGTGGATGACATGGTGGTGAGTCCAACAGAGTCTTGAAAATCCTGAAGAGCTGAAAGAGTCAGTAGTAGAGAAGGAGGGGCGGTTACCATTCTCTGGCAAACAACGAAAATTTTTGGCTAAGTATTTTCATGCAAGGTGGAAGAGTGCTCATAGTCCACTCCATAGCGTTGCTTACATGCTCGATCCAGAGTATTGGAATTTAGATCTGATGTCCAATACAGAGGTGGTAAGTGATTTCTATCACATGGTCAACACGTTCTACTCCAATGTTCAGGACCGAATTGATTGCGTCAAATAAATGAGTGCATTTAGATTAAAAGAAGATTTTTTTGCGAATTATTTTTTACAGGTAATGGAAAAAGAGAAACCTGCATGGAAGTGGTGGATGATGAATGGTGGAGAGCATTACTCTACCTTACGTCCCCTTGCAATGAAAGTACTCGCACAATGTGCAACAAAATCAAGTTCAGAGAGAAACTGGAGTATGTACAAGTATGTACATAGCACTATTAGCAACAGACTATTAGCAGACAAAGCAGAAAAATTAGTGTATATGTTTTGCAACGGAAAGATATTGAATCACATGGAAAGTGCTGGCTATGAGGAGGAAATGCCAACCTGGTTGTATGGTTGCCAAAACAAAGATGAAGAAGAGTTCAATGTTGGTGTATCGCAATGCATTGTAGAAGAAATAGAAGAGAATTTGATAATAGATGTGGAGGTTGAATGACAAGGAGAACCACAACACTTAGACTTAGAAGTAGATAACAACTCAAGAGATTCAATATAGCTTGAGAGTAGGATGAGTAAATGTCAAAAACCATTGTAAAAGACCTTGTATTCAAATGTGTTTTGAGTAACTACAATGCTTCATATTCGCATCTTGCTCATCAAATGGATTCTTAATTATGCTAGGGGTATCTGGGCGTGGTTGCTTGAATTTATATTCGTTTACCATGCCAAACATAATATATATTTCTTGTGGAACATCTTGTGAACAAATTGCGCATCGACTACTATTTTGCATTAAAAGAATAAGACAAACTAAATGATAATAATGACCACATTTCAATGTATAATATCCACTCCATCCATCAAAATTCTTGTAGAAAACTAGACATTGGGAAGATGAGGATGCATCTGAAGTAGACAAGGGGACTAATGGGTGTCCCTTGTATAGGTGTTGGATTCACTCGCTCTCTTAGATTTTGAACGTCTTGACTGAAGCGGTGAATGATTTTCTCCATTCGGACTTGTGAGGGTTGGGGTGTCTGGGTGGCTATAGAAAGCCGTGTTATTTCTGCATCTTTCTCTGCCAACTGTGTCATGTAAATATCCTTCTCTCTTTTTAACTGTAGGTTGGTGCCTTCCACTATCAATGCCAACTCATCTCGGGTGAAAGTGACATAACTCTCCCTTAAATCATGAGTGGCAACAGTTGTCTCCTTTGACAAGAAGTCTACTGGTCACTGTTGCACACACCGACTTAAAAACATTTAAAACATTGGAAGTGTACAAATTGGACTAGCAAATTGTGTTCACACAATTTTTTACATAGAATTTATGTAAATGTAGCAATCAAAAAAGCGATGAAATTGATGCTCTTTAAAAAGATATAAAAGAATATTCAACATGCAAATTGTGTGCAATTAGATTTTTTACAGAGAATTTATGTGAATGAAGCATTAAAAATAGCGATAATGCTTGAGAGTCCTTTAAAAAGATTAAAAAAGAATATTTTACATGCAATTTGTGTGCAAATACTTTTTTACATATAAATTATATAAATGGAACATTTAAAATAGCCATGATTGATGATAAAGTATTTTTTTGAATATGATAATTAGCTAGTATATAATTTCAAATGGAGAGTTAAAAACAACAAAATCAAACAATTCATACATTTTGTATATGAAATACTCTTCATAGCCGCGTTACCGACCAAGTATTTCATATACTTAATACTTAAAAAATTAACTGCACATGCACATACAAATTATATGATGTTTGTACGGCCGGGTTACCGATCGAGTGTCGCCTGAATCTAAGGAAAAACAACGTCTTGCAGAAGAACATCATATAGCCGTGTTACCGACCGATGCCCATATGTTTTCTGAGAAAGCGGAAGGGAAGTTGACTTACCATAAGGATACTAGATTTGCTGCATTATCGACATAGTACCGAGATAGTAAGCCAATACTTACCACAAGGGCACCATCTTCCCCGCATCACCGAGGTGATGCTCCCGTGATAAGCATTGTTCCATAGAACAACTTACACACACACTTCCATTGTACGGTAAGGTACCTTATTAGTGTCCTGCAATACGATAAAAGCATGCTACCACACAACGCATACACACATGCACAAAACATACGTGGATCATGTGGTTAGGTACTCTACTATTGCCGCGCATTGCGATGCAGAGCACGCTCCCACACGACCCCCTGTCTCCTCTTGACGTACCGCAAAGGTGGTTGACTCTCTCTCTCTCTCTCTCTCTCTCTCTGAAGATGAAATCAAGAAATAACACCCAGCGGGCCCGATCGGGCCGACGTATATATAATTCTGCGAGCCCGCTCGGCTTTTCCATATTCCTGGCAGGCCCGCTGTGATTTTTCATTTACCTTGCAGGCCCGTCGAGAATACTGAAAATCCCGACAGAAATTTAGTGGGTTTGCAGGTCGCCCTTAACCGGATTCTGTGTGATTATGTTTAGTGTAATCATGTAAATGTTTCGATAAGACCTTGTGATCACACAAAAGATGTCGTAATTACGTAAATATTAATTCCCTGCTAAGAAGCACCGATCGAGGTAATGCATCTTCAATGGCACACACAGCTTTTGTTGCAAATCTTTGAGCAGCAGGGATAGCATCCATTTCGATTTCCTTGAAGCTCACAAATCTGCAAGAAAACACACAAGGATACACTAAGTGCTAGTTGAAATTATTGTGTACATAAAAAAGGTGTAGTTGAGTGGAGCCTTGTGGTGTACCTTACTAGCTCTCCTAGTTTGAAAATAGCAGCCTTGACTTTCTTGTCCCGACATATATACATACTCACTGGCTGAATGAAATACAACGTAAATCAGGGAAAGGGAAAGTGAGTGATAGTCATACACACTGTAAACTATAGATAGAATAGGGAGTATGAAGATCACTTGAAGCATCTTCTGCCAATCATGGGACTTCAACCCATACAATTGAATTCTTCCACCCTTCTTTTCTTTTGTGAAAGCTCCCTTTACAGACCTCATGTATCCTGTTGGTGTGTGAATAGGGGCGATGTTACCCTTCACCTTGTCTAATTCTTGTTTTGCTAGCATCCATGGTGCTTTAGGAAGCACAATCTTTCCATTTGGGGCACGCCGTGGAGTAGCAGAAGCGGGGAGACATTTTAAAAGCCTCAAATCCTCCCTCGCACCCAAAGAGTCATTCTTGCCAATAATGTGGTCCCATAGTGTTTGGGCTACATTCTTGAATATGTGCATGGGATCCAAGAGGTGTTGTGTCATAATAATCAATCTCCAATTCTCCTAAATGATTTTCTCATGTTAAACTGATCATTTAATATGGGGAAGTTCCAAGGGTGAAAAAGCTAGAATATTGGTTAAGCTAGCAGACCAGCCACAATAGGGGTCCAAAGGAGGTAAAATAGGGATCCAAAGGGAGGTCCATCTTCAAAAGAGAAATGTGAAACAATGGGCTTAAAAGACCCTAAGGTTCAGCCCATTAAGACTTCCAAAATGCTAAGGTTCCAAAATTCAAAGATTGTGTCCAAAGGCCAAACACTAGGGAAATTGGATGCTTAGTGTGTGTCACAAAAAGTCTTTGTCAATCCCTACATAGGAGGGGGAGAGCCTTGCAAGTAGGGATGAGAGAGAAACTCACACACACACACACACACACACACACACACACACACACACACACACACACACACACACACACACACACACACACACACACACAGACACAAGCTCCCTTTACACAAAGGGAATGAGGGACACATGTCAACTCCCTAGCCCAGATGCCCACAAGGTGTACCTAATTCCTATTGGATGGCCTTGGAGGTGGACCAATGAGAATTAGGCTAGAGTAAATCTAGTTTAATTAATTTAAAAACACTTAATATAAGAACCAATAAAAATTAAGCTCTCTAGAATACTATTGGATAGTCTCCCAAGGGGACCAATAAGCATTCAGCAGCCCAATGGCTTGCCTAATTCCTATTGGCCAGGAGGCAAAGGGGTGCAATGAGAGTTTAGTTCAATTAAACAATTACCTAAATCTTGCACAAAAGGGAAAAGGGAGACACATGTGAGAGGGCTATCACTTATGCTGCTTAATTGCCATTAGCTAAGCCTGGGGAGGTCCAATAGGATGCTAGGAAGGGCAAATAGAAAGAGGGGTCGACCAAGAGAGAGAGGGGGCTGATTTTTTCAAGGCATTATCACACACACACACTCATACAATCTCATGTGTGAAGCAAAGAATACTCTCTCTCCTTCTCAAGCTTTAATGGAAAGCTTATCACCTACTCCAATCTGTGAGAAGGGAGGCCTACACCAACAACTCTTGGCTTTGTGATGCAAAATCCAACCAAGAGCCAAGCTTCAATGTATGCTCATCTCCTCTACCATGCTAATTACTAATCTAAGCTATGCTAATATGAGTGATTATGTGAGGAGATGTACATCTTTCTCGTAAGAATACTCCTTCTTCCTCTCAATCTACTCTCATATCCCACTAGCTCTCACCATCTTCAAAGGTGTGTGAGGTCTTGGGTCTGAGACCGTGAGGGAATTGATGTTGTGTTTGATAAGTATTTTGCATAGTGCATGAAGTTTCCATCTTCATTGCACTAGCTAGTATTGAAGGAACACAAGAAATTTTATTGGAAAATGTCTCTCTTGATGGCAGAAACCGTAATACAAAGCCTTTTGGAGGGGGGACCGGCTCCATGCAAATCTCGTCCTCAATTGTTGTCAATTGCGTAATTTCTCTCTCTTTTGAAGTATTGTTCATGCTATTTAGCTAGGTGTTATGCTTTTTGTTGCTCTCTCCACCCAAGCACTCTTGTTATTCTCATTAGGAAGCTATTCTAATGAAATTCTCAATATGTTCATGCTATTTTCTGCTACACACAAGTTACTAGACCATTAAATGTTACATTGGTATCAGAGCACAAGGTTTCTCTTTTCTTACTCAAGAAGGGAGGTCCTCAAGCTAGCTATAAATGGTTGCTACTATTAATTTCATGTGAGTAAGTAGAACATGGATTTTTTAGCCTTGCAGTGCGGCTGCCTTTGTGCAGTTAACGGGGCAACATCGTCGAGAGCTATGGTCTTAATAGTGGAGTCCTACGGGGCTTGCCTACGGCTTAACCACTATTGAGCTATTAGAAGCTTGACACGAGCCACTGATGTTTTGGTGTTGAAGGACCCTCTCTTCTATTCCTTCCAATTAATAGTATTCGAGCCACGGGTAGAGTAGCTTGAGTGCTTTTTCTAAAGGGGTAAAGAGGAGAAGCAACTAGGCTTGAAGTGCCAAAGTACACCTAAAAAGTTTACACCTAAAAGTTGTTAGAATGGTTGACAATAGTAAAGAGAGTGAAATTAATGTTGATAACTTTGATTTTGCTAATTTTCAAGCTACTAATGATGCAGTGATGCTTGTTAATTATCTTGTTTCTAGGATTCAACAAGCCATGGGAAATCCATCCCTCCAAAGTGAAGTGTAACGGCAACTTCGTGCTCATAGGATTCTCCAAGCTCCCCACCATGACGAGAGAGCACCTAGGAAGCCTCCTTGCGAGACTTCCAAAAGAGGTCTCTCTCCGATTCAGGAAGAAGAAGAGGATCCCTATGAAGGGCTCAGAAAGTTTCTCCTTGAGGACGCATCTCCTTTTCAAAGGAGAATTCAAGAGCCTGCACCAAAGGAACGAGAAAGAAGCTAGTCTCCCGCCACCTCGATGGAGATGGCTCCACGAAGACGGCGGGCTAAACGCTCTCCATCGCCTCCAAAACGGAGAAGGCCATCACATACTTCTCCACACCATACTTCAAAGAGGGATGACCAAAAGCAAGAGAAGAAAAAGGCGAGAAAGAGGACACCTTCTTCTCCATCTTCTTCATCCTCTTCCTCTTATGAAAGTGATGGTGAAGGCAATGAAGATCGAGGCAAGAAAAAGGAGAGAAAGAGGTCACCCTCTTCCATCTTCCTCAAAATTATTCATCCTCTGAAGAAAGTGATGGTGCAACCTTTGAACATCAAAAAGAAGAGGCCATAGGAAATCCTATGCTGCATGGAAGAGGTCATTCAAGCTCAAGAAGTTCAAAGAGGGAGGGAAGAGCATCTCTTTCCTTACCTACGATGGCACTTTTGGTGCTACGGACAAAGTATTGGCCTTTATCCAACAATTTGATGCGGCGTTCGGAGATGAGGGCTTCACGGAGTCCTCTAAGCTACGCCATGTAGCTATGCACTTTCAAAAGTCTGCCAGACAATGGTGGTCTAGCCTACGGGCTAACGGTGAAGCTCCACGAACATGGAAAGATTTAAGAGATTCCATTATGAAGAAGTTTTTGGCCACCAATGCCAAAGACAAAGTACTCACCGAATGGAGAAGCTTGAAGCTCTCTCCCTATGAATCCATCCACAAATATGTAGACAAGTTTTGGGACCTACAACTCAAAGACACTGTCTTCAAAAAGTTGGATTTTGGAGAGCAATCTTTCATGGTGGAGTATGTCAACTCCCAAAGGCCACGCACCATATCAGCGGTAATACATCATACTATGGTGGCCTCTCGAATCAATTTCCAAACAGGGGCTAAGTGGAATTCTAAGCCCCCTGGAAACAAGGGTTCCAATGAGCCTAAGGGGAAGGACAATGTCCAAAAGTCTCCTAAGGGCAATTCCAACAAAGCTAAGGATAAGGGATTTTACAAAGTCAAAAATAAACTCTCCTGAAGAGCTTGAGCGTTATCGCAAGGATAACCGGTGTTTCAAGTGCAACGAACAAGCGCATGCGTTTGCCCCCAAAAGAACAACCGCTATGATCCTCCTAGAGCTACCTTGGTTGAAATCCAAAAGGAGTAAACTCACCACAAAGGATCTCCTCTATGCCATGCTCGGGGAAAGGTAAGAGAACATGATGATTTTATTCTCTTTGACCCTAGTCCTACTCACAATTTTACATCTATAGAGTTGGCCACCAAGCTAGAAATACAAGCCTACGAGATGGGAGATGTCCTACCCGTAGACGGTGCTTTCAAGGGGCAAGAAGCTTCAGTTACTCCCTTGATCAGGAAATTGAGGCTCCATGTCCAAAGCTATGTGGACAAAGAGGACTTCTTTATCTCTCCTCTCAAGCATGAGGATGTAATCCTAGGGGCACATGGTTTGATCGAATGGCTTCCAATGTTACTGCCAATGTTAAACTCCTTGAAAGGAGAATCTCCTTTAAGTTCAGGGAAAAAGATATGTATATAGATGCTAAGGAAATGTTTAACACTATACCCATTGTACATACACAAGCTTTCAATAAGTAAATAAAGAGCTTTGTTTCCGTGTACATGATTTTTGTTAAAGATTCTCAAATGAACCTAATGTTTTAGCAAAAGAAAATATACACAATCAAAAGGAATTAAAGTTATCCAATTTTCTCAAGGGGTTTCAAGATGTCTTTATTGACGATATCCCTTGTGAGCTACCTCCTAAACAAGGCAATGATGACCATGCAATTGAACTTCTTCCATGAATTTCACCGCCTAACAAACCTCCTTAAAGAGTCTCTCAAACTCAACAAGAGGAGATTATGTGGCAAGTGCATGAGTTAGTTGAGAAGGGCATGGTTAGGCCTAGCTCATCTCCATTTTGTTCTCCTGTGCTACTAGTGCAAAAGAAAGACGACAAAAATCGTATGTGTGTCGACTATAGAGCACTAAATAGGATCACTATCAAAAATAGGTTTCCCGTTCCACGGGTAGAAGATCTATTTGATAAGCTACAAGGGTCCACCTACTTCAGTAGGATTGACCTAAAAAGTGGCTATCATCAAATAAGGATAGTTGATCAAGACATTGTAAAGACCGCATTTTGCACTACATTTGGTCTTTATGAATACATTGTCATGCCTTTTGGTTTGACCAATGCACCATCCACATTCAAGTTGTTGATGGAGAAGCTATTCAAGCCTCACCGAACCTTTACTCGAGTGTTCTTTGATGATATCATCATCTACTCTAATTCATTAGGCGAACACAAGTGACACCTCCAGGTAATATTTCAAGTTCTAAGAGAGAATAAACTTTATGTTAATCGAAAGAAAAATGAATTTTTCTTACAAGAGATTCAATATTTAGGTCACATTATCTCTCAAGATGGCATCCAAATGGATCCATCAAAGTTAGAGGTAATAAAAGGATGGCCTAAACCAAGGAATCTTCATGAGTTAAAAAGCTTTATAGGTATGTGCGCATACTATAGACGCTTCATATAAAAGTTCTCACTAATAGTAGGGCCATTACATGACCTAACAAATAAAAACGTTAGGTACACATGGTCTGCCAAGGAGAACAATGCTTTTGAAAAGCTTAAAGAACAGGTTATCTCTCAACCTGTGCTTACACTACCGGATCTCTCAAAGCCATTTGAGGTCCAATGTGATGCTTGTGGTGATTGTCTTGGAGCTGTTTTGCTTCAAGAAGGGCACGCCATAGGCTATGAAAGTCGAAGGCTTGACCCTGTTGAGCAAGCTCTAGGCATATATGAAAAGGAACTCCTTGAAGTTCTACATGTCTTAGACTCATGGACGCACAGTTTATTGGGGTCTCCTTTCATTCTGCGAACGGATCACCAAAGTCTTAAGTACTTCATGACGCAGACCAAGATCTCCGACAAAAAAATGAGATGGGAAAAGTTCTTTCGCAATTTCATTTTCATATTTCTCACATTGCTGGCAAGAATAATGAAGTAGCCGATGCACTCTCAAGACAGCCGAGAGTGAATGCGGTTTCCATAGCAACTCACAATGATCTATCTTCTATGATAGATGAGTATTCTATTGATCCCGATTTTAGAGATGTGATTTCAGCGGAAGAAAGAGGAACCATTTACTTTACAAGATGGTTATCTTCTCTATGGCAATAGACTATGCGTTACTAGCTCACTACATGAGAAAGTAATGTATGAATCTCATGCTCCTCCTTATGCAGGGCATAGAGGGATTCAGTCTACCCTAAAGGGGATTGAAACATATTATTATTGGCCTACCATGAAATCAAACATACAAGAGTATGTTTCTAAATGTGTGGTATGCCAAAAGACGAAGTTTGATAGAGGGAAGCAACTTGGATTGCTTCAACCTTTGCCAATCCCTAATTCACCATGGGAGAGCATATGCATGGATTTTATGTTCGGATTGCCTAAGTCTATCCATGGGAATACGGGAATATGGATGATAGTAGACAGGTTCAGTAAACAAGCTCATTTTATACCTGTCAAAAAGACTTTCAAAGCCCATCAAATGGAAACCCTCTTCATTTCACAAATCTTCAAGTACCATGGCTTCCCAATGTCCACAGTGTCGGACAGAGATCCTAGAATGACCAATATTTTCTGGAAGGGTCTCTTTGAGAATTTAGGAACAAGGCTAAAATTCTCTTTGGCCTATCACCGCAAACGAATGGCCAAAGTGAAGTAGCTAACCTAGCAATCCTCGATCTACTTAAAGCCTATGTAATGGAAGTAGATCAAAGATCCCAATGGAAGAAGTACTTACCCTTAGTGGAGTATGCCTCCAATAACACTATACATACTTCAACGAGAAAAGCACCTTTTGAGTTAATTGAGGGAAGATCAAAAAGTCCCTTGCTACTTAAGGTACACGGGAAGATCTTCGTTGCAGACGAGTATAGTCCAGACCTACAAGAATATTTCCAAAAGATTAAGGATGCTATCTCTATCTCACAGCAAAGGCAAAAGGCTTTTGTTGACAAACAACGAAGAGCCCAAGCCTTTAAAGAAAAGGATTGGGTCTTACTCAAATTTCCCAAGGCTCGATTAAGGCACACGACGGGCAAGAATCCTATGGGACACCAAAAGTACTATGCTAAGTTAGCAAAAAGGTACTATGGTCCCTTCCAGATTCCTAGGCCAATCAATGAGATGGCCTATCAACTCAAGATGCCCAACCATTGGCTCATACACAATGCTTCCATGTGAGCCTACTAATGCCTTACAAAAGAGAGCCCCCTCAAGAACCAACTATTGAAGACCCACCGGAGATCGAGGACCAAGAAGAGGTGCTGCAACCCGAGTCCATTCTCCGACATGAAGACAAGGTACTAAGAGGCGATAAGACTATCCGACGATATATTATTAAGTTTAAGAATTATCCTTTTGAAAATGCTCGATGGATGCAAGGCATACAATTAAAGGATAACCTAAACCTTGTCAATGCTTACAATGCTTCCCAAGAGTAAGCAAATGTACAAATGTTAAAAATGAACAAAATTTTTGTCTTATAAGACTCTCTTTTTCTTTATTGTGCACAAAAATGAAGTAGTATGCATGCTTAGATCAAGTTTGCAGAGATGACGTCTCCCGAACACCAAGTAGAGCTTGTTACTCTACTATGGAAGATGATAGGACTAATGTGTAGACATGCTTGTGGCAGACTCAAGCTCTCAAGCGCCAAATGGACTAGTCATCCATTGTGGAATGATGTCATAGGGTAACATAGGTATCCTCTACCCACTAGGAAAAGGACTAATGAATATGCTTTATCTTCTCTACCCCACAGTCGAGGAGGACTATGATTTCAAGAGAGAGGTAATGTCATAATAATCAATATCTAATTCTCCTAAATGATTTTCTCATGTTAAAATGATCATTTAATATGGGGAAGTACTAGGGGAGAAAAAGCTAGAATGTTGGTTAAGCTAGTAGACCGACCATAGTAGGGATCCAAAGGAGGGAAAATAGGGATCCAAAGGGAGGGCCATTTTGAAGGAGTACGAGCAGAAGTGCGACGCGAGAGAGAGTGCGAGAAGAAGAGCACGATGATATGGTGAACTCGCTCTACTGTAATGTGTAGAGCATAGTGAGTTCTTATTAGGTTTTTACAAAAGAATATGTGTACATACCTGGCGGCCCGCCCACTTACCTAGGCGACCACATTGGGCTTTATACCCCAACAAACTCCCACTTAAAGTCCAATGTGGTACTTTAAGTGTGAGAGAAGCTACTATACAAGCTAATATAAAAGAGATGTAGAGAAGTGATGTACTACCCTACACGTAACTGCTTGCGAAAATGCGCAAAGCTCTCTGAGGGAAGTCCTTTTGTAAGTTACAGATCAGCAGGATTTTCTGTGGTGTGAACTTTGACAAGCTGAAGTTGCTTATCCTCGAGCATTTCCCTGATGAAATGATATTTCAAATCCACATGCTTTGTCTTTGAGTGATAAACTGGATTGCGAGCCAATTGTATAGCACTTTGACTATCACCATATAACACAGGCATCTCTTCTTTGATTCCCAAGTCTGTTACTAGTCGATTAAGCCAAATTTATTCTTTGCATGCCTCTGATGCTGCAACATATTCAGCCTCTGTAGTAGAATGAGTAACACAATCTTGTAATCTAAAACGCCATGATACTGCTCCACCAGCCAATGTAAAGACATACCCTGACAAAGACCTTCGGTTGTCTAAGTCACCCGCATAATCTGAGTCTGTAAAACCCTTTACACTTAGCTCTTGACTCCCATAGCATATACGCATACTCTTTGTAGCTTTCAGGTATCTCAATATTCCTTTCACTGCCTCCCAATGTTTCTTGCCTGGGTTTGACATGTATCGACTTACTACTCCCACTGCAAATGCAATGTCTGGGCGAGTAGCAATCATTGCATACATCAAACTACCCACTGCAGACGCATATGGAATCTTATCCATTTCAGCCTGTTCTTCCTCAGACACAGGACAATCTTGTTTGCTAAGTTTCACATATGGTGGCAATGGAACACTCAGTGCCTTTCCCTTCTCCATATTGAAACTTTGCAAAACCTTGTCAATATACTCTGTTTGAGATAACCAAATCAACTTCTTTGATCTGTCTCTCTCAATGCGCATACCAAGTATATGACTTGCCTCACCCATGTCTTTCATGTCAAACGATTTTGCCATCTTTGACTTCAAAGCTGAAATTTCTTCCAAGTGCTTGCCAGCAATCAACATGTCATCCACATACAAAATAAGGATTAGCCAACTACCATCCTTAGCCTTCTTTGTATATAGATAGTGATCGAACTCACTACGTTTGTAGCCTTGAAAAAGCATAAACTTGTGGAATTTATGGTACCATGCCCTCAGTGATTGTTTTAAGCCATAGAGACTCTTTAACAACTGGCATACCCAATCTTCCTTGCCTTTCTCAACAAACCCTTCTGGCTGCTGCATGTAAATTTCCACATCTAAATCACCATGCAAGAACGCTGTCTTGACATCCATTTGGTGCAACACCAAATCTAATATGGCAACCAATGCAAGAAAGCATCTCAATGTAGTCATTTTGACCACCGGAGAGAAGACATCATCAAAGTCAATGCCTTATTCTTGATTAAAGCCCTTGGCAACAAGCCTTTCTTTGTACTTTGGCTGACTATCATGAGCGGTGATCTTATACCTGTAAACCCATTTACAAGGTAGAGCCTTTTTGCCTTGTGGTAATTTAACTAGCTTCCATGTCTTGTTTTTATGCAGAGCTGTCATCTCTGATTGCATGGCCAATTGCCAATTCCCGGAGTCCTTCATTTGCACTGCTTCCTTGTAACATGAAGGCTCATTGCAATCAGTCAACATGACATAGTTCATAGATGGAACAAACCTATCTGGAGGTCACATGACACGTCTAGATCTACGCACAATAGGTGGCTCAGGTTCAGCCACAACCTGTGGTTCCACTCTATCCTGTCCTTGATCCTCTTGAGCCCTTACATTTTGTCTTGCACGTGCAGGTCCATCTTCTTGGAAGACAACTCTTCTAATCTCCTCAACCCTCCCTGATTTAGAATGATATTTGGATTCATTAAAGTGAACATCATTGCTGCGGACAAACTTTCTCGATTCGGGATCCCAAAGTCTGTACCCCATCTCACTAGAATTACCATAGCCTAGAAAGATGCACTTTCTACTCTTTGGCTCAAGTTTGTTCCTAAATTCCTTTGGAACGTGAGTATATGCCTCACAGCCAAAGACTCTGAGATGCTTGTATGAGGGCATTTTGCCTGACCGTACCATCTCTAGCACTGAATCCTTCTGCAAAACATTGCTAGGAGATCTATTTACAAGATGAATAGCTGTTGATACAGCTTCAGCCCAAAACCCATTTGGCAGCTGTGCATTAGACAACATACTTCTGACCTTCTCTTATATGGTCCTATTCATCCTCTCAGAAACACCATTTTGAGGAGGATTGTAAGGAGCAGTAAGTTCACGTTTTATACCTTTTGACTCACAAAAGTCCTGAAAGGCCTTTGAAACATACTCTCCACCATTGTCAGTGCGTAAGCATTTAAGATTCTTGCCACTCTAATTCTCCACAAGTGTCACAAACATTTTGAAAACAATAAACACTTCATCCTTGTGCTTGAGAAAGTAAACCCATACTTTCCTCGAGTAATCATCTATAAATGTCATAAAGTAAGAAGCTCCCCCTAGAGATAGGTTAAACATAGGTCCACACAAATCACTATGAACAAGTGCCAATTGTGTATCTCTTCTACTACTTCTATGCTTATGTGGCTACTGTGTTTGCTTACCATATAGACAATGTTCACAGAATTCAAAATCATTAAATGAAAAGCCAGGAAAATAACCAGAATGAGACAAGATTTCCATTCCCTTCTTGGACATAGGTCCTAACCGGCTATGCCACAAAGAAACGTTCGGCTGCTCGGTTACATTGATTACATTTTTAGCGACATTTGATACATAAATCATGTAAAGTCCTCCAGACTTTACTCCATGTTCTACTGTCATAGAACCCTTGGATATCTTCCACATGATCTGTCCAAAAGTGGTGACGTAGCGAGCATCATCAAGTAAACCTGTGCTGATCAAGCTCTTTGTAATTGCGGGAACATGTCTCACATTCTTCAGCGTGAAAGAAGAGCCATTCTGAAACTTCAATTGAACATCTCCAACACCTAAGATCTCACATGTCTACCCATTGCCTAGCCGAACATGATCTTTAGTGGTCACATAAGAGGTAAACCACTCCTTGTTTGGAGACACATGAAGTGATGCCCCTTAGTCTATAATCCAGTCACTCAGTGCATTTCCATCAGATGCTGTAAGAAGAGCTGAGTCCATTGTATTCTTCAAGAAGTAGATGTCTCCTGACACTAGACTGTCATCCTCTGCAACAGTGTTTGTCACATTTATTTCTTGGATCTTCACTGAGGAATTGTTCTTCTCACCATGGTCTTCAGCTTTCTCTTTGCCTTTTTCTGCTTTCCATTCTCTGCAGTCTCTTTTCATGTGACCCTTCTTGCCACAATGGTAGCATTCTATGTCACTCTTGCCTTTAGCACTGCGGGACTTGCTACGAGACTGATTCCTCTTTCCACCTTTGTACTTTTCTTTGGTCCTTCCCTTGACAACTAAGGCTGTTCCTTTGCCTTTGTCCATTGTCTTTCTATTGGTTTCTTCAGTAAGCAGACTTCCTTCTACACCTGCTATGTTCAAACCATCTGGAGGTGCAGAATTACTCAAAGCTGTGCGAAAAGTGTCCCAACTTTCCGGCAATGTGATCAACAGGAACATAGCTCTAACAGGTTCATCAAACTTGACATCTTGAGTTGACAACTGACTATAGATTGTGTTGAATTCATTCAGATAATTGGACATAGGTGTCCCTTCTTTCATCTTCAAGTCAACAAGCTTCTTAAGCCAGTATACCTGTGAAGCTGCACTCTGCTTCTCATAAAGATCACTCAGCTTTAACCATGCTTGATAAGCCGACATCTCGTCTGCTACAGTGAAGTAAACGCTTTCTGCCAAAGTCAGCATAATGGTAGAAAGTGCCAATTCATCCATTTCGCTCCATTCATCTTCTGGTTTTATCCCCTTGAGCTTTATAGGTTTTATCTGCTTCTTTTGTACCAACACTTGCCAAATCTGCTTCTTCCACAATGGGAAATTGGTTCCATCCAGCTTCTTGATATTGTAAAGAGCAGTGTCCTGTGATCCATCCATAGCTACGCTTCGTAGTAGTTTACTTTTCTGGGAAAAATTCGGCAAAGTTTCCCCTGTAAACTGACCTCTGAACCAATATCAACCTATCAAATGAACCAAGAAAGCTTCAGATTCTGCAGAAATTTTGGCAAAGTCTCCTTTATAAAATGGCTCTGGTGTACTAAAAACAGACCAAAAAACAGCTCAAAAAACACTGTCTCTCTGACACTCTAAGCTGCGAGTAAACCTGTCTTGCACCTGTACTGTCTCTCACTGTCCTGTCACTGTCCTACAAGCATAGACTGTGACAATGCCTCAACGGCAGTAAAGCAAATATGCAATCCCAACTGTCTAACTCACAGTCAATACATCCTAGCTGCCTATCTAAGGGTGCTCGAGGGATCGCTCCAAGACCTGTATCACCGAAAGGATCTCAACATTCGAGAATCCCCCAGCTCAATAAAACCTCACTTGAACCTCAACAAAGGCTGCAGTAAATCTGACAGTACATAGACTTCCCACAAAGTCATACATCCACAAATTTCCCACTGTATGCTGTAACCGCTGCGGCGGTTGTTTGCTGCGTGACTCACAGCCAGTAAACCCTCAACAGACATACATCATCTCTGACAATACATCCCATGTGGAAGTACCTGCAATGTCAGGATGAAATCTGGAATATCAAGCAGCAAACACAAGCTACCTGATGAACTAGTGGATGTCGCGTACAGTCTGTGTGTAGATGCACTCGTGTCGTATGTGACACGCCTCCAAGAACTGTGAGCCGTCCTTTAATGTGTAGACAACCACAAATCAACACTCTAGGAGTGTCGATATCCTCAGCACCTGCAGTCGTAGGCCAAAAACCCCAAATTTGCAGAGTCGGATCTGCACCCGCCGAGACCACGTAGTCAAAAATGGCCTGCGCAGACCTTTGTCGAAGCCGAACAGTGGCCGAGATGACCTCAGAATGAAATTCTAAGCACACCGAGCCCTACGATTCCACCCACAAGATGTGGGGCCGTGTCTTTGCCTGTCGAATTTCACTCCAATCTGAGCTGGTGACTCTAGCCTCCTGCACTGCTGCCCCCAGCCTCGATCTGAGCTCTAATACCAGTTGAAGGAGTACGAGCGGAAGTGCGACGCGAGAGAGAGTGCGAGAAGAAGAGCACGACGATATGGTGAACTCGCTCTATTGTAATGTGTAGATCATAGTGAGTTCTTATTAGGTTTTTACAAAAGAATATGTGTACATACCTGGCGGCCCGCCCACTTACCTGGGCGACCACATTGGGCTTTATTCCCCAACACATTTGCAAAAGAGAAATATGCAACAATGGGCTTAAAAGACCCTAAGGTTCAGCCCATTAAGACTTCCAAAATGCTAAGGTTCCAAAATTCAAAGGTTGTGTCCAAAGGCCAAACACTAGGTAAATTGGATGCTTAGTGTGTGTCACAAAAAGTCTTTGTCAATCCCTGCATAGGAGGAGGCGAGCCTTGCAAGCAAGGGATGAGAGAGAAACTCACACACACACAAGCTCCCTTTACACAAAGGAAATGAGGGACACATGTCAGCTCCCTAGCCTAGATGCCCACAAGGTGTACCCAATTCCTATTGATGGCCTTGGAGGTGGACCAATGAGAATTAGGCTAGAGTAAATCTAGTTTAATTAATTTAAAAACACTTAATAAAATAACCAATAAGAATTAAGCTCTCAAGAAGACTATTGGATAGTCTCCCAAGGGGACCAATGAGCATTCAACAGTTTAATGGCTTGCCTGATTCCTATTGGCCACGAGGAAAAGGGGTTTAGTTGAATTAAATAATTACCTAAAGCTCTCACAAAAGGGGAAAGGGGGACACATGTCAGAAGGCTATCCCTTATGCTGCTTAATTACCATTGGCTAAGCGTGGGGGGGTCCAATAGGATGCTAGCAAGAGCAAATAGCAAGAGGGGTCAACCAAGAGAGAGAGGGGGCTGATTTTTGCAAGGAATTATCACACACACACACACACAATCTCATGTGTGAAGCAAAGAAGACTCTCTCTCCTTCTCAAGCTTTAATGGAAATCTTATCACCTACTCCAAGCTTGTGAGGAGGAAGGCCTACACCAACAACTCTTGGCTGCTGGGATGCGAGTTTTGTTGCATCTCTTATGTGAACAGTCTCTTCCACTAGAAAAGCCTTATGTGTCAATCCATGTGAAAAATCTCTTGCAAACTTTGTAAAGAGAAAGCCACTTGTATTGTGTATTGGCAACCACCTTTTGTGCTCATGTGTCAAAGGCTTCCTATTTCCAAAAGCCTATATAGAGGCAAGTTCCGCTGAATAATATTAAGCTTTATCATTTGCAAGTATAGTCTATATTGTATTGTGCAATAGTTTCTCTCTCAAGATCTACACTAACCTCTCCAAGCATGCTTATGCTGTGAATGGCACACTAACCTATCCACATTAACCCTACAACTGGTATCACAGCTATTCTTGGATTAGTATCTCCTAATCTAATTAGATCATATGCATTTTTCTATGCTAGATTGCATTGGCGCTTACTCTAATTAACCATTGCAATCGTTAACTCAATACCCCTTTGCATTGCATACTCATCATGGTGTTAACCACATCGTTAATTTTCTCTTTTGAAATTCTTTGGTAATGGGATATGTATAATTCGTGCCACTACCCATACCAATTAATCACGAAGAGAATATAACGATTGTTCGTATTTGCATTGTGATTGTCGCATCATTAGCGTCAATAATTAGGTCAATTTTATGCATTTTGTGTGCATATTTGGCTTTGGTCTACTGCAAATTTGCGAGCTTTCTTTGATTTCTCAAGTGTGCATGCTCATAGTGCACAATTTTTGCTTAAGTGGGCTTTCATGTGTGTATCCAAGACAGAGAAAAATAGTGTCGTGTGAGTGTTACTATTAGTGGGAGCCACCCTTTGCATAAACAATTCTTATTTTGGAAAGGGAAATCTGGGGGAGCATCTCTTCAAAAGCAGCAATAACGGGCCCCTCCATCTTCTATCTTCACGTTCCTGTAGTAAACGAGGATGACGATAGGGTCGATGAAGGAGATTGGGACAGGCTTAGTGGTTTTTGGCACAAGAGCAGCCCATGGTGTGCAGGGTTTAGCACAGATGATGACGTGAGATGCACCGCGAGGATCACACAATGCCTACAACAGTACTGAAGAATTGATTGGGGGGGAGACAAGTGTTGGCAGGTCAGAGAAGGTGGCCGATGCTTGGGCAGTGGTATAGTAGCAAGTAAAAAATTTTGTTGATCTGACAGAGGTTTCTGAGTAGGTGTGTTGGGATTGTGGGGCCAGTGGTGTGGGTTGTTTGTGATGACGAGCACACGTAGAGCTAGATGGCAATGTAAGCTACATTGCAACAATTTGTAGCGGTATGATAGTTGTCCTTGAATCAGGTGTACTGCCAAGATTGACATGTTGCTGGTGAGGCAGCAAGGTTGACTGGATTGTAGGCTGTGAAGTTTGGCGAGCTGTGGATGCAAGCTGGGGTAGGGAGGTTGTGGGCGTGAAGCGAGTAGATTCATGGCTTGGGAGCTACTTGGCCTGAGTTTGCTTTGATGGCTGAGTAGGAGTCGAATCCAATTGTGTGTGTGTTGGACCCTCGTTACTAATTGACACCTCCATTTGGGAGGTGGGATCAATGGCTCACAATCACCGGTTGATCGCGATCGCTGGATTGCCTATGGAAAGCAAAAGATTCCCACTTTCTCGGATCCGGGACTTGAACCCACTACCCTCTCCCCCACGGGATTGACTCTAACCACTAGGCTAGCGCGCGCTCGTTGAAATGTGTGTTTGGGATAAGTTTATAGATCATGACGTCGCGGACAAGTTTACACCTAGTTCACACCGAGTTTGCGCGAATTTCACACCAAACTTGGTGTGGTGTGCAGGCCCTCTCTAGCTCACACCTAGTTCACACTGTGTTCACGTTGAGTTCACACCAAATTTGGTGTGGTGCACATATCTCCGAGTTCACACTTAGTTCACACCTAGTTCACATGTCGATCGGACGGCCCGGACTACACCCGCCTCGCGACGCCTACTGTGGGCCATTGATCCCACCTCCCTGGGGAGGTGTCATTTACAGATGAGGATCACATGATGACGAGATCTGCAATTATCAGTAAGGCTCGTGCAATTAAGCCAAGCAAGCACAACTTACAAGCCTCAAGGTTTTCACAACGCTGACAAGTTGCGAGGTAGGTTATGAAGGCAAATGGGTTGCTCCAAATAGAACGTGAAGACAGAAGATGGAGGGGCCCGTTATTATAGCTTTTGAAGAGATGCTCCCCCAGATTTCCCTTTCCAAAATAAGATTTTTTTATGCAAGGGGTGGCTCCCACTAATAGTAACACTCACACACACACTATTTTTCTCTGTCTCGCATACACACATGAAAGCCCACTTAAGCGACTTAACCTCTTGAGGTCTCAAAATTGTGCACTATGAACATGCACACTTGAGAAATCAAAGAAAGCTCGCAAATTTGCAGTAGACCGAAGCCAAATATGCACACAAAATGCGTAAAATTGACCTAATTATTGACGCTAATGATGCAAAAATTACGATGCAAATACGAACAATCGTTAAATTCTCTTCGTGATTAATTGGGTAGTGGCACGAATTATACATATCCCATTACCAAAGAATTTCAAAAGAGAAAATTAACGATGTGATTAACGCCATGATGAGTATGCAATGCAAAGGGGTATTGAGTTAACGATTGCAATGGTTAATTAGAGTAAGCGCCAATGCAATCTAGCATAGAAAAATGTATAGGATCTAATTAGATTAGGAGATACTAATCTAAGAATAGCTCTGATACCAGTTGTAGGGTTAATGTGGATAGGTTATTGTGCCATTCACGACATCAGCATGCTTGGAGAGGTTAGTGTAGAGCTTGAGAGAGAAACTATTGCACAATACAATATAGACTATACTTGCAAATGATAAATCTTAATATTATTCAGCAGAACTTGCCTCTATATAGGCTTTTGAAAATAGGCAGCCTTTGACACATGAGCACAAAAGGTGGTTGCCAATACACAATACAAGTGGCTTTCTCTTTACAAAGGTTGCAAGATATTTTTCACATGGATTGACACATAAGGATTTTCTAGGTGGAAGAGACCGTTCACATAAGAGATGCAACAAAACTCGCATCCCAACAGCCAAGAGTTGTTGGTGTAAGCCTTCCTTCTCACAAGCTTGGAGTAGGTGATAAGATTTCCATTAAAGCTTGAGAAGGAGAGAGAGTCTTTTTTGCTTCACACATGAGATTGTGTGTGTGTCTGACATGTGTCCCCCTTTCCCCTTTTGTGAGAGCTTTAGGTAATTATTTAATTCAACTAAACCCCTTTGCCTCGTGGCCAATAGGAATCAGGCAAGCCATTGGGCTGTTGAATGCTCATTGGTCCCCTTGGGAGACTATCCAATAGTCTTCTAGAGAGCTTAATTCTTATTGGTTATTCTATTAAGTGTTTTTAAATTAATTAAACTAGATTTAATCTAGCCTAATTCTCATTGGTCCACCTCCAAGGCCATCCAATAGGAATTGGGTACACCTTGTGGGCATCTGGGCTAGGGAGCTGACATGTGTCCCTCATTTCCTTGTGTAAAGGGAGCTTGTGTGTGCTTGTGTGTGTGTGTGAGTGTAGAGAGAGAGAGCTCCTCGACCACCTTTGCAGGTACGTCAAGAGGAGAGAGGGGGTCGTGTGGGAGTGTGCCCTGCATCACAATGCACGACAACAGCAGAGTACCTGACCACACGATCCACGTATGTTTTGTGCATGTGTGTATGCGTTGTGTGGTAGTGTGCTTTTACCGTATTGCACGACAGTAATAAGGTAACTTACCACACAATGGAAGTGTGTGTGTAAGTTGTTCTATGGAACAGTGCTTATCAGAGGGGCATCACCTCGGTGATGTGGGGAAGATGGTGTCGTTGTGGTAAGTATTCGCTTACTGTTTGGGTACTACATCGATAATGCAACGAATCTAGTATCCTTATGGTAAATCAACGTCCCTTCCCCTTTCTCAAAAAACATATGGAAATTGGTCGGTAACGCAGCTATATGATGTTCGTCTACAAGCCGTTGTTTTTTCTTAGATTCAGGAGACACTCGATCGGTAACGTGGCTAATAGAGTGTCGTTTGTTAGAAGGGACACCTGTACAAGGGACACCCATCAACCACCTTGTCATGCATCCGGATTTGGTTCCCTTGTCTACTTCATATGCATCCTCATCTTCCCAATGTCTAGTTTTCTACATGAATTTTGATGGATGGAGTGGATATTATACATTGAAATGTGGTCATTATTATCATTTAGTTTGTCTTATTCTTTTAATGCAAAATAGTAGTCGATGCGCAATCTGTTCACAAGATATTCCACAATGAATATATATTATATTTGGCATGGTAAACGAATATAAATTCAAGCAAGCATGCCCAGATACCCCTAGCACAATTAGAAATCTGTTTGATGAGAAAGATGTTGCTTCAGGGCAACACAATTGAGATCGAAAAACTATGTACTATTGCGAATATGAAGCATTGCAATTACTCAAAACACATTTGAATACAAGGTCTTTTACAATGGTTTTTGACATTTACTCATCCTACTCTCAAACTATATTGAATCTCTTGAGTTGTTATCTGGTTCTAAGTCTAAGTGTTGTGGTTCTCCTTGTAGTTCAACCTCCACATCTATTATCAAATTCTCTTCTATTTCGTCTATAGTGCATTGAGATACACCAACATTGAACTCTTCTTCATATTTGTTTTGGCAATCATACAACCAGGTTGGCATTTCCTCCTCATAGCCAGCACTTTCAATGTGAAGCAATATCTTTTCGTTGCAAAACATATACACTAATTTTTTTGCTCTCTCTGCTAATAGTCTGTTGCTAATAGTGCCATGTACATACTCCAGTTTCTCTATGAACTTGAGTTTGTTGCACATTGTGAGAGTACGTTCATTGCAAGGGGACGTAAGGTAGAGTAATGTTCTCCACCATTCATCATCCACCACTTCCATGCAGGTTGCTCTTTTGCCATTACATGTACAAACTCATTCTCAAAAGGATCTTCTTTTAATCTAAATGCACTCATTTATTTGATGCAATCAATTCGGTCCTGAACGTTGGAGTAGAACGTGTTGACCATGTGATAGAAATCGCTTACCACCTCTGTATTGGACATCTGATCTAAATTCCAATACTCTGGATCGAGCATGTAAGCAACGCTATGGAGTGGACTACGAGCACTCTTCCACCTTGCATGAAAATAATTAGGGAAAAATCTTCGTTGTTTGCCAAAGAATGGTAACCTCCACTCCTTCTCTACTACAGACTCTTTCAACTCTTCCAGATTTTCAAGACTCTGTTGGACTGACCACCATGTCATCCACACTTTGCCCAAGTTTGGCGCCCTTTGATCAAGATTACGGATCGGGAACATAACGGGTAACATTACATGGTATGCATCCATTACACTCCTCCACCAAGCAACCTTGTTTACATTTCCACGTAGACATGCAATTTTATCTTTCACTTTTTTGTTGTGCTCAAGCTGCCATTCATCAAAGGCCGCGTAACTGAATGTGTCAATCACAGCGCATTTATTACGGAGAAGTGATTCCAAGGTATAAAAGTGTGTGTAGAACCAAGTTTCAACAGGAAGTTTCAACATCACTGACATGCGCATCCTATACAAATTGAGCACTCTTTGTCGTTTCAAGATAAATTTCACAACCTGATGTGCTGTATCAATTATTTTGGTGAACCATGTAGTTTCTTTGCTAGTGTACCAATCTTCCAGCACTAAGTTTAAGTTGTGCGTATTACAACCATTGGAAAAAATGTATAGAAAGCACTTCTTTATTAATTTACTGGCGTTTTCATAATTCTTTGCATTGTCCATGACCACTTGAATGACATGTTCAACACCAATTTCTTTAATTACATTAATCAAGACCTCAAAAATGTATTTGCCACTTTTAATTGCACCAGAACTATCAATTGCCTTTATAAACATTTCTCCCGTTGGACAAACAAGCATTACATTGATCAGCGGTCTTCTTTGAACATTTCACCAGCCATCAGTCATAATCGTATATCTTGAAAGAAAAATATTCCCAAGTATTATTTTGCCAACACTAACATTTGTCCAAGAAAACATTTCTTATCATGTGATAAGAAGGAGCTGAAAATCCTGGACCAAACTCATCGATTTTCTTCCAAGCATCCTTTCAATGATTGTTGTCTACCATGACCAAAGCACTTCCAGTAAAGAATATTGCTTTGGCGAGTGTAGTTTGTGCTTCTTCTAGAGACTGCACTTCAAAGCTTCGATGTAATGATTTTTGACGCATTTGACAAAGTCCACCTTCATTGTGAAGTTTAAAAGGAACACTGCCTGGAATTTTATCTCCTTGCGTAGGTTGTTCTCCAAGGTTAGTTGGGCGTCACTACAGGATCTGCGAGGTTAATGTTTGGCTCTGGAAACTCTTGACTCGAAGCCACAGAGCTATTATGTTGTCTCTTGCCACCCTTTTTGGGCAAGCTCATCTCTCAAAGCTTTGCAACTGCAGGTGCCTGAGAATGTTGACATTTCTTACAACTCCTTTTAGTGCTACCTAGAAAATGGTCCCTAATACATGGTGCACCGCCTGATTTTGTTGTGTGACAAAATTTACATTGCCAGTCCATATATCAGCCGCATATGCTGTGCACATAATCTCACTCTTTGCCAGGAGCTTTTTTATTCTTTGGCTTCTTTGTACCACTTGTGCCCACATTTTGCTCCATTTCTTTTAAATTAAAACTGAAGACAAAAGAACCAGATGTTCACTTTTTGAAACATTTTTCTTATTTTTGATATATATTAAAATTTAAAAACCATTCAATATGAAAGTAAACATGATGCACAATATGCGATTTTCAATGCACGCTAGTCAATCCACATATCGATCACCTACATTGTGAGCCACCATACACATTGCAATGTAGTCTATGCATGGCATAATAACTATACAATTCTATGGAATTATTATTATAATGATTATTTATATCTCCACTTTGATTTGCAAACAATAAGCCACATCTAATTTCAATTGCTACAAAAAACAAATGAAAGCAATAAAACATATGATTGGCCATTTCATGCACTAATAATCTATCATAATACATAATGCACTCTCTGTATAACCAATGCATGAACTAACGCAAATAAATCTTCAATATAATCACTCAATTGAAGACTACTTGTACCCAGTGAAGGATTGTAGCGCACCCATGCAACCAATTCAATATATAAAAGCTATTTTAACGCAATCAAGGATTATAGCTCTTATATTGTGGAGTGACAAATGTAAATCAACTTAAATGCAGGACTTCAAAGATCTTTATATGCCCGGTATACTAGTATAGGACATCCAACCCTTGACTATTGAGTCTTGACTCGTCCGTTACATATGCTCATCTTCTAAAACCAATTACAGCCCTCATTTGGACAAATGGCTTCTTTGCAATGAGCATGATTCACCAAGTTTTCAGTTGTTTTGGTTTCGTATTTTTATGTCGGTAAACGAGTTAATTTTTTTTAGAAGTGGTTAATCAATGAGCTTTTTGGCCAAGAAATCTCTCACGAGATGATACCTGACTTCAATGTGTTTTTATTTGGAGTGAAACACAAGATTCCTTGCTAATGCAGGAGCACTCTTACTATCACAATATATCATTGGAGTGTAATCAATGCCAAGATTTCTGAATAAGTGAGATAACCATACAGCCTCTTTACTTGCAGCTGGCAATGCAACGTACTCTGCTTCCCTAGTGGAAGACGACGTACAATCTTGAAGACATGAACTCCAAGATACTGCTGCTCCAGCAAATATGCAGACATAGCCAGATGTCGATCTCCTATTGTCAACACAACCCGCATAGTTTGCATCCGCATAACCCACGATGGATGCATCACTGTTCCCGAAGCGTAGACACCTGCGGACTGTACCTTTGAGGTACCTAAGAATTTGCTGCACTGCTTCCCAATGCTTGCTACTAGGATTTTCCATATATCGGCTCACCACTCCTACTGCAAAAGCAATGTCTAGTCTTGTGGCCATCATAGCATACATGAGACTACCCACTACCAAAGAATATGGTACCTTAGCCATTTCAGCTCTCTCAACATCAGATTGAGTGCATCTTCCTTGCTGAGTTTCAAGAATTCTTGCATTGGGGTACTCAATGCTTTCCCCCCTGCATATTGAAACGCTGCAGAACTTTCTCAATGTATATTTCCTGAGATAACTCAAGAATATGACGTTTGCGATATCTTCTAATTCGCATGTGTAAGAAAGTGTGTAGCATTCCACAAATCTTTCATTGCAAAAATATTGCTAAGTATTTTCTTCAAGTTGGCAATTTCCGCAATGGATTTCCCAGCTATAAGCATGTCATCAACATACAAAACTAGAATAACCATCGAGCCATAATCTAGCTTTCTTGTGTACAAGCAGTGATCCTCTTCGCTCCTTTTATATCCTTGAGACCTCATATATGCATCATATTTATGATACCACTGCCTTGAACCCCGATTTAAGCCATAAAGTGCCTTTTTGAGCTTACATGTAAACATCTTCATCGAGATCCCCATGAAGAAATTATTTCTTCACATCCATTTGGACAAGTTCCATGTCCTCAATCGCTACAAGACCAAGTACGGTTCTAAGTGTTGTCATCTTGACCACGGGCAAGAAGATTTCATCAATATCAATTCCCTTTTGCTGTTTGAACCCTTTGGCTACAAGTCTGGCCTTGTACTTTGGATTTGGATCACCTGAGGTAAATTTCTTCTTGTAAACCCATTTGCAAGGTAAATCTTTTGCATCATTTGGCAGCTCTACCAAGTCCCAAGTTTCATTAGCCAGAATGGAGTTATACTCAGATTGCATAGCCTGCTCCCACTTCACCACATCATCCGCCATCATGGCTTCTTGGTAGCAGCTTGGCTCACCGCAATTGATCAACATGATGTAATCCAAACCTGGCTCAAAACGCGCAGGTGGACGAGAGACTCTAGTAGACCGTCTCACTCCTTGACCATTGCTATCCACTCACTTTGGAGCATTGCTAGTGGAAGGTACATCACTAGCCCACTGAGTTGATTTCACTGTCTCTGAGGAAATATCCTCAAAAGTGACTCTCTGAATCTCTATTTCCTTGATAGGTTGTTTATTCATCTTCGACTCATTGAAGATCACATCTGAACTACGGATGAATCGACAAGATTCGAGTTGCCAGAGATGATATCCCATCTCTCCATCTGCACCATATCCAATGAAAATACATTTGTGTGACTTTGGCTCTAACTTTTGGCGAAGTTGTTTAGGCATGTGAGCATAAGCTTCACAACCAAAAACATGTAGATGGTCATAGTGGGGCTTACATTTAGACCATAATTCTTGTGGAATCTCATAATTCAATGGCGTACTAGGCGAACTATTTATAATGTGCATTGCGGTCAAGATGGCTTCTACCTAAAAGCCTTGTGTGAGATTTTCCCTAGAAATCATGGCTGTGACTCTTTCCTGAATTGTACGATTCATGCGCTCAGTAAGTCCATTCTGAGCTAGTGTGTATGGTGCAATAAACTACCTTTACATCCCCCTTTTAGCATAGAATTTGTCAAACTCCTTGGAGACATACTCTCCACCATTGTCAATCCGCAACCTCTTGAGTTTCTTACCAGACTGATTCTCAACGAGCGCTAAAAAGTTTTGGAGCACAAGAAGAACTTGATCCTTATGTTTCAAAGAATATGCCCACACCTTTTGAGTAGATTCATCTATGAATGTCACAAAATAGTTGGCCCCCCCTAGAGATTTGTTGACATAGGACCACAAACATCACTATGCACTAAATCTAGAGGTTCAGATCGCTTTTGACCCAATGGTAAGTGCACGGACCTAGTCTGTTTGCCATAGATACAATGCTCACAAACAACAAAGTCAACATAAGACAAGACAAGTAAGTAGCCAAAACGAGTCAGAGTTCTCATTCCTTTTTGGCTAATATGACCTATCGGGCAATGCCACAACTCAGTACATGGCAGCTCGGCCTATAGATATGTAATCATGACCAACATCTGACACATGCATGGAATACAAGGTATCATGCTTCTGACCTCTGAGTACAACACGATTACCTTTGTGTACTATCCAAGAACCATTGCCAAATGTGGTGTTGTAACCCAAATCATCAAGCTGACCAACAGAAATCAAGCTTTTAGTCAACTTGGGCACATGTCTGACATTACATAAAGTAAAGTGCATGCCATTATTTAGATGCAATTGGACGTTTCCAACACCCTCAATGTCTAGTTCATAAGCATCACCAAGTCTCACTTTGCCACAAGAGTGAGAATAAGTAGAGAACCACTCTCTATGTGGTGTCACATGGAAACTCGCACTAGAATCTACTATCCTATTTTGTGCATATTGCACATATTCTGTAACAAGAGCGTCGACAGGTATATCTGCTGTGAAGACCAATATGTCAGAGGTAAGTGGCATAAAAACCACTGGAAGAGTATCTACAATAGGAGCATTTGAAGACTCTAGCAGATTGATCTCCTTCAACTTTTCTTTGCCCTTCTTTAAATCATTAGACTTAGAAGTTTCACCGGATTGTTTATCCTTCTTGCTTTCCTGCCATTTCTTGTAATCCTTCTTCACATGCCCTTTTTTATGGCAGTGATAGCATTCGACATTACGCATATAACCCCGAGACTTACTGCGTGAGACCCCACGTTCCTTGGTTTTGGCACGACTTTGAGTGAGACCCCTCTATCTATCACTAGAAACATATGCATCACCATCCTTCTTGCCTTTGAGAGATTTCCTACAAATCTCCTTGGTAAACAGACTCCCAAGGACGTCATTGTACACTAGACCGGTACTAGGTGTCGAGTTGCTAATCACACTACAAAACGTATCCCAAGACAAGGGTAAACTGAATAGCAAGAATATACATTTGATTTTCTCATCGAAGACCAAACCCTGAGTGGTCAACTGAGTAAAAATGATATTGAACTCATTAATGTGAGTAGAAATAGTGCCCTCTTTCTTCACACGAAGGTCAAACAGCTTCTTCATCAAGAAAACGTTACTAGTGGAAATTTTGTTCTCATAACTTGAACACAACTTATCCCATGCATCCATAGCAGTCCTTTTCCAACTATAGTAAAGTACACAGATTCGGCCAAATGCAAACGGAGGGTAGATCTGGCCTCAGCATCAAGTTTCTCCCACTCAACATCTGTATACTTGCCCTCTAGGAACTCCATGATAGGATCCAATTGGCCTTTTTGTATAAGAACATCTTGAATCTTCTCTTTCCAGATAGAAAAATTTGTCCCATCAAATTTCCAGATATTGTAAATGTCCTTTTCACCACTAAATGACATGGGTGCAAGCTAAAGATAATATGGAAATAAACACTGGTAGTTCTGAAAAAAAATCGACAGAGTTTCCCCAGAAAAACTATCAGAATCTCAATCCAAAAACTATCATAAGAGATCAGTAACGCATAAAAATTAATGGTCTAAGAGCATAAGACAAGTGCATCAACCACTCATAAAAAGTCAAAAACTGACCCGAGACTACCAACACGGCGTCAAATGCACCTAGCCCTCTCTATACATGTCCTATGGTGAGGCCAAGAAAAAGGGGTACTCCAGCAACCTATATCACCAAAAGGATCTCAACATTCGAGAATTCCCCAGCTCAAGAAAACCTCACGCTATCGACCCTCACAGAAGGTTACGCAGACAAGAAACAAGCGTAGTCTTAGAAAGGGCCTCCAAACCGAGTCTCAAAAATGGTCAGGACTGCCAGAAACAAGCCAAATCGGCTCCACAGATACATATGGCTTGTACATCCGCAACTCAATATACATCCACAGACAACAATACTGCAAGGTGCAGTATACGTGCTCAAAGAGGCACCAAACAAAATGTGCAAGCAATAAACAAATCCCTACAGGGAGTAAAACCGCTCTCAAAAGAGCTCAAGCACTATCAAAAGTGCAAAAACAATGCATATCTGCATCTAATACTCCCACTGAAATGTGTACTGATGCTAGAAACTGCAACCTGTAAGAAACCTGGATGTCCTGTATGTATGTAATAACCTGTGAGGAGATGGATGCGTGAAAAACCCAAGAAAATGTCGATGCCAAAAAGTGCTCCTAATCAGTCTATAATCACCATCTCAATAGCACATAATAGCCATAAAATGGCTATATACCATCCCAAAATAGTCTCTGAACAACCTGCACGTGTTTCCTGTACCTGTACCTGTAGCTATAGCAAAAGTGGAGTTGAAAAATACAACTCCTGAAGCGTAGCTCTAATGCAGCTTTCGACTGCATGAACAACTTCAAAAGGGGGATAAAACCGTAGGACACCTATTGGAAACGCTCTCGGCACTGAATTTGTTGATGCCAAAATCGAGAACCTGTTTGCACTTTTGAAAGTGCACGCGCACGGACGTGAAAACGGCAAGCACAAATCTACGCTCTGATACCAGTTGAAGGTGCCAAGGGAAGCGTGTGCAAGTGCAAGTGCAAGAGCAGAGAGAGAGAGAGAGAGAGACCTGCTTTGGGTGCAACGCACAACAACAGTAGATGGGTTACTAGTAAGTGGGATGTTTGACCAGTTGGCCTGAATCCCAACAAAGATCTTTTGGAAGATGATTCATAAACATTTTGCAGTAATGAAGTTTTTTGGTTGTGTAATCCATTCAGTTCTCTCTCCCTCCTCTTCCTCTCTTTAGATTTGAGAATATGCTCAATTATGTTAATCAATTGACAATGATTATTTTAGTTGTAACCAAGTGTAATCTTATACCCCCCACCTCCTTCGCCGCCGTCTTTCTCTTTCTCTCTCTCTCTCTCTCTCTCTCTCTCTCTCTCTCTCTCTCTCTCTCTCTCTCTTCTTTTTTATATTTGAAAATTATATACAATATTCTTTAATTTTTATTGAGAGGAGGGAAACACTAAATGCTCGTGTGCACCTTGATTATGTGCAAGGATGGTTGCCAGATATGCAGATTTGTGTGTTTCATCGTCTATAGTATCTAGTCTTGGTATTTTGCAGGGCTCTTCGCGCTCCCGTTGTAGCAGAACCCCACCTTCAAACAAAGGAACCAGAGCTTTTAGCGCCTGAGCGAAGATACCTTAGATGGAATTCCATTCGTAGACAAAGACTGGCCACGACACTTATGGGAAAAAGTGAGAGCGATCAATGATGGGAGCCTAACTCTAAAGTCAGCTCCTATAGAGGAAGTATGGTTGGATAACCTACCATCTGACATGAACATGGATGTACAGTCCTTGTACGGGGATTGTGGATCGAAAGCTTCAGGAATGTCAAAACCATTGACCTTGAAAACATTACCTTCTTACTTGGGAGATAACGAAGATGAATCCATCGCCACTCAAGTAAAAAGAGCTGAACAGACCCTAGAAGTAGACATCATTCATTCAATCATGTCTACACCCATCCAATGCACTCTTACCTTGGGAGATCTGCTAAAGCTCAGGCCATACTTATGGAATGATTTACAGACAACCCTAGAGAAGGTGGGGATAATGGGGTTAATATCAAAAAATTTGGGAAAATTGAAAAACGAAATCGACAACAAAGAGATTCGATCTTTTTCCATGAACAAAGTTGGAGAATATTATGAAGGAGAGGAAGGAAACACCACCCTCCCAATGAAATATAATGACATTGAAACCATGGCAATACTGGATAGTGGAGGTGACATAGCCATAGCCACTAAAGCAGTACAAAAATCTTGGGGACAGCCAGTCATTAGACAAACTTGAATGAAATTGCAGTTGGCTGACGGACACATTGAGAGACCATTAGGGCTGCTTGAAAAGGTGATAGTCAATTCCTGTGGAATTGAATACCAACACACTTTTGCCATAGTAGACTTTGTTAAAAAACGCAACTATGAAATCATATTGGGAAGACCTTTCATGTGACAGGTACAGCTTATCCAAGATTGGGTAAACAATTATCTTTACTTGAAGCAAGTGGGATCCATAACAAAGTAAATCTAAACGATCACACTTATAGAGATTTCCTAAAAACACCCATCCAAGAGTTTCAGTTTGTTCAGCTGAAACTAAAATTCCATCTTGGTTAAACAAAGACACTCCTATTTGGATTTGTGGAGCTTCAGAAAACGAAAGATTAAGACGAGAAGAATGTATCGTAGAAAGGGACTGCACAGACGAATCTTATGTACCTAAACCCTTTCTAGAGCATTTGTTTGAGCCATTCGAGTGGACTCAAATTTTAGCGACAATGGATGTATGTGTGAATATTTCTATCCCTACTTATTTTTGCAATGAGGATGGCTACAACATAATTCGCATCCAAATGATTTCAATCCTCAACATTGAAGACGAAGATGAGGAACCCAAGGACTTAATGAAAGCTCAACAAGTCTTTTCAGAACTCTATTACGATGCAACTGATGAGCTAGAAAAACACTCAGCTATCTCAGAAGATTCGGGGTCAGAAAAAGAGCATATGAGAGCTAAGCTACTTTTAAAAGGAGGGGATGAAAAGTTTTTTGACTTTCCAAACCAGAAATCAAGAAGACAAAAATGGAATAGACAAAAAAAGAGACACCAGACTTGTGAAAACACGACCTATGCCATCAGTCTCCAGTAAAACACAATTTTTGATGCAGATAGATGCAAATGATTGTGTCAAGGACAAAATCATTGGCAGATATCCGTCAAACAAAAACTCAAAAATTTCTCAGACATCGAGAAAAACAAGGAAGGGTACTCAAGCAAAATCATAGGATAAGAAACCAACCATGACTCGAGTCGAGCGAAAAAAGAAGTATCAAGAGTTGGAAAAATCTCTAAAGGAGATATAGGCAACCGAAATGGAAACTACCAAAGAGGATGGTAAGGATGTAATTTGTGTTCCATCCCATTACGAAAAGTATACTCTCCGAGATCGGAAAATCATAGTCGAACAACCTGTAAGGAACTAATGAAACAGAGTGAGTCTTACGAAGGACCTGAAAACGCTAAAAGGATAGACTTGGATGAATTAGGAGAAGAGCCTAGACCGGCTTACATAGAAAATGACCTAGCAAAAGAAGAACAAGAGCTCTTGATGAGCTTGTTAAAGGAATACTGAGATATCTTCGCTTGGTCTTACAAGGATCGCAAGGGTGTTGATCCAGAAATCTGTCAACATACCATACCCATGAGAGATGATGAGAAACAAAGTAGACAAAAGCCATACATGTATAATGAAACATTTTCCAGAAAGATAAAAGAAGAGATTGAAAAACTGAAGGAAGCCGAATTCATTTACGAAATTGAACACACAGATTGGGTGTCTCCAATTGTGGTAGTACCCAAGAAGAATAGAAAATTACGAGTGTGTGTTAATCTCAAAAAGGTGAATGCAGCTACCATTGGAGACAACTTTCCTCTTCCGATAACTGGTCATGTTTTGAAACGAGTTGCAGGAAAAGAAGGTTACAACTTCTTAGACGGCTTTTCAGGATACAATCAACTTTTGGTTACCCAAAAGATCAACATAAAACTGCTTTTGCAACAGAATGGGGTATATTTGCCTATTGAGTTATGCCGTTTGGGTTAACTAATGCTCCAGCCAAATTTCAAAGGTTGATGAGCCATGCTTTCAAAGAATACCTCAGGAAATTCTTTGAAGTATATATGGATGATCTATCCATACGTTCATCAATTCGGGCTGATCATTTTGGACGCCTCAAAAAGGTATTCGAGAAATGTAGACTTTATAGGATCTGCTTAAATCCTGAAAAGTGCACATTCATGGGTAGACAAGGAAAACATCTTGGACATATAGTGTCTAAAAATGGCATAGCTACTGATATTGGGAAGATTCATGTCATTGCTGATTTGCCATTAGGGTCAAAAACAACTCAAAAAGGGCTGTGTAAGGAATTGGTTAAATAACTAATTAGCAGAGCCATTTATGGTCAAAACGGCTCCAAATTTGTCCGTTTTGGTCATTTAAAGCATATCTACGCAATCTAAAGCGTATGTAGGTACATATCTCTAAATATTCAAAAAGATATCATTTTCTTCACATTCCTTTGTGGCTCACCTCGAAATTTGTTTTCATTTACTTCACTTGGCAGCAAATAGTTGTTTCCACTTTTGAATCTCTCTTTTTTCTCTCACCTTCCGCGAGCTTTATCTCTTCTTCTCTGCTGCACCTTGTTTTGCTGTTACGCTATTTCCATTATACTTTCTGCTTCTTCATTACTTACAATGACTAATACATCTTCCATTAGTGATAACCGCAAGTTTCACTTGAACATTAAGTTAAGCCAGGAATATGCTACTACACGGAGTGTCTATCAAAGAACAATTACAACTGCAAATGAAGTACAACAAATTCACAACAAGGGAAAGAAATGCATTGATATATGGACAAATGGGAGCTTGTATCCACCGGATCCTAGCACTGGAAGGTATCCATGTTTTCACACACCTCATGATTTGATGAGATTTGTTGGTGATGGGGTTGATGGCTTACTAGGATATAGTTCTAGGTTATCTCATTTACACATTGATCATACACATTACATTCAATATCTCAAAATTGTTTTGTCTTTAAATGCAACAAGAATTTTAGAACTTGAAAACCAAATAGCATCTCTAAAACAAGAAAATCAACAGCTTCGGACTTTAAAAGAAACTCCAATAGGATTAAGAGCACGAGTAAAATGAATGAGAGATGTAGTAAACTTAACAGAAAGTTCTGGACAAAGAAAAAAAAGATTAAAGATTACTAGAGAACATGTGACTAGTCTTTTAGGATTTGATATGTCCAATGTTCAAGAAAGGGTGAGATTTTTGAATGAGGTAATGAACAAAAGTGATATTCTTAAACTTTTGAAACTTCTTGAAAATCAAACTCAGAAGAAATTGGTATTTCAAAATTTACTGAAAGATATGGGTTTATTAGTCCAACCTTCTCAAATGCAAGAAGTTTGGGACACAGTGGGGGTGAGTAGAAGGGGTTACAGGGCCATCTCTAAAACCTGGTTTCACGTTTTAAAGTATTACAAGATTAAAGATTTTAGTTTGCCTAGGACTCACAATGTTTAGGACTCTGTTAAACGAAGAAATACCTGAACATTTTGAAGAGTACTATCATATAGAAGGAAGGATGCCATATGAAAAACAGAAAAAAAAATCTTCTTTTGAGTATAATGTTTTTAATAACATTTGGATGAGTATAAAAAATGTTCAATCTACTATGGTGAGATACTATAATATGCAAGAAGTAGGTTGTGAAGGAAAACTTATATTTATTATGAAATTGGATGAAGCTCAAATTCAGAAATGTCAAAAAATGGAAAGAGTATCCATATCCCTTATGAATAGAGCGTTGGACTATAGCCAGGGTAAGCTTGATTTCCCATACCACAAAACTCAATAGGAAATGGAGCTTTGGTGGATCGGAGCAGCTCAAATACCAGTAGAAAATCACGATACATTGAAACGGCTCTTTTTGCAGACCGATATCCCTTCTGCTATACAAGACCAAAATGCAGGTGAAAAACTCTGTGTAGATGGCATGGGTGACTTTTTTGTAGAATGGCACTTGAGTGCCGGCCTAAAAGCATTAAAGTGCATGTTTGGTGTATGTGGAGGTGCCAATACCAAGTATCCATGTCTATATTTCATGGCAAGCATTGGAACAAAAGGATGGCTTGCAGAACACAAGGTTGGAAAACCACCATCGAGAAATAGTGTGAACGTCATCGACTACCCATCGTCTTCTATGATTTTGGATCCAATTCTAACAATAGATTTAAAAAATGTACATATATGTACATTTAATGCATGCAGAGATTAGAATCTTGGACAAATTGCTTCGACTCCATCTTGATTATGCATATTCTATTAAGCCAACTAAACTTGCAAACGAGTGCATAGAAAAATGCGAGGCTTTGCTCTCTCAAATGGGTTTTCATGGTGGTCAGTGCATCTAAAAAAAATTCTACTCTTTCAAAAGGAACGGGTGATGTTTTGCAAGATGTTTCAATGGGTGGACCAAAAGCCAGAAGATTTTTGAGTAACCATGACAACAAACAAGTTGATTCTATGTGTAAATTTTGGAAGGATCTTTGTGTCATAACAACCAATGTCAAAAGTAGACCAGATGTAGCCAACAAACGCATGGAGGTGTGGAAGAAGCTCGACAATTTTTTGAAAGTTTTGAGACAACAAGTTAGCTCTGCTACTTATGCAAATGAATTCAAAAAGACAATAAAGCTTTTAATAACTGCTATTATAGATGCTTGGGGAGCAAAAGATATCACATATTACTTGGTGAGTATTCAATTACTTTCTAAAGTCTGGATAGTATTTTACATTGCATCCTATTGAGTTCAACTAACTTTTATTTTATTTTTAGCATATTTTGTACCTGCATGGACCATATTTTGCAAAACAAGGACCCCTTGCAACATGGAATACTCAGGGAATGGAAACATCTCACTATCAAGCGAGGACTTCTTTTTTCAAATGTACGAGAAAGGGAGGGGGACAAAGAAGGAGCAATGCACTAAAGGAATTATTCATTTGGTTCTATAGGAGGCAATTACAACGGATGAGATCAAACAACCATGCTGCTCAACCACAAATGGAGATTAATGATTCACTTTGAAACTTTGTACCGAATCTTTCTAAAGAGATCCAAATTCAAAATAGATATTTTGGTGCAAAAAATTGTCAAATTTACATCAGTTTTTGATTTTTTTCATATCTTTAGTCATGTCACCCCTATATCTCAAAAACTGTCTTCTTTTATAGCCCCCAAGCAGGTTGACATTTGTCTCCTCAACTGCTGCTGCATAGCTAGAGTAGCAAAGAAAGTATTCTGCTCTCGAGGCATTCAATCCTGTAGCATATCCAAATATTCTAAGTGTTGCTGCTCTCTCAAGTAGCATGATCTTGTTTGCATTGATTTGAAGGGGAGTGTACCCTAAAAACTGTGACAATATCTTTAGGGAAAACATTGGCAACTCAGGATCTTCAGAATACTGTATGTGAAAAGCACTGAAGGTGGCACTATCCAATGTAGGCATGTAGTGCATGAGAGAGGAGGCATCCCTTCTTGAAGAGCCCTCTATTGCTTTCCCTCTCGAGCCTTTAGCTCTCCCAAGAAAATTGTCTTTATCAAGGAGTTCAATCTGCAAAACAAAACATAATGAGTAATTAAAACAAACTTGAAAAAAAAGAAAGATGTCAGAAGGGAGATCAAGGTGAATCTAAATCTATCTTTTGCAACTCATCTTCAGCAATGAATTTTTCTTGAAGGAGATTGCATGATCCGGTCATCTCTCTTATGTCAACTTCCTTTCCAATTTTTTTCAGCTTAAAGTCTCTACCAAAAAATTGGATGCCAAGCTCAACAAGTCTCTTCTCAAAATCCTCATCTTTGAGGGAAGGTTTCTCCTCTACCACTCTTCTCATGCATAGAGAAAGTGCATCCGAAGCAGGCAGAAAATCTTTATTGGATGTCTGAAGATCAAGTGCCAAAAACTCCTCTTTTCACTCATCTGCTGTGTCAATAAAGTCTTTGGCCACCTAAGAAGCTTCAAAAATGGTTGCAATACAGTAGTCCTCCCTCATATTAAGCAGACATTGGATATGATGGAGAGGGATATACTCTTTTCGATTGATATAGAAGTGGGGAAGGTTTGGAATAGTAAGGGAATCTTTAGACACCTCTACCTCATCTATTGGCTCATCAATGACAGTACTAGCTCTAAATTGAGCCACATCAAAATTTGCACTCTCCTGCTCCTCAGCTACAACATCAACTTCCTCATCTTCTAGAATTTCACTTTTCTCAAGGTGCAAAACTGTGGAAACATTTTTATTTGTTACCTCTTCATCTGTATCTTTCACTTCATCAGCTTTGCCTTGCACGTCAACTTTAACGAACAAAAAGAAAAGAAAGGCAACTTCTTTTGGAACAAAGTTGCAAGGCTTTGAATGTAATTGACAAGAAATGGTAGGTGGACAAACAAAGTAATTCTTAGAAAATCTTCCAAACCTCCTTGTTACTTTTCCTTTCTCAATTGAGTTGGTAGTAAATTCAGTTATATGGCAATAAGTCTTGCCATTTAAAACCAAACACTTGCCTTCAACTGTCTCTTCAAACTCTTTGAATTCTTCTGACAAAAAGTCCTTCAAATTGTCTAACAAAACTGCAAGATCAAACAAAGGGTTGAATATTTCATATGCTTTGGTGTACACTTCCGTGTCACCACCATCCATCAGGGCAACCAATAGCTTCTCACTTGGACTCTCCTCCAAAATCTCCTCCCGACCTTCATTCATGGTAGGGAAACATCAAACCGGTGAAGCTACCTAGGCACAGATGAAGGTCGACAAGTACGCGCCAAAGTGATATAGAGAGTGACAAGGGGGGAGGGTTCCACGATGTGCAAAGCGCTTCGGTTACTCTACGACAAGCACGCCCAAACAAAGCGATAGGGAGGGTTCCAAGATGTGCAACCTACTCCGATCGCGTCGTGCGGGAGCTGCCTAGTGGAGCCAAGTAGAAGCCCGAACCATGTGATAGAGGCCCCACCCGGGGTTTGCGAGCTGCTACCGTTGTGTCCTATGGGACGAAGGGACCTTGAGAGACCAAAGCGACGCGTATCACTAGTGGAGAGAAGTAAATTAAAGGCAATTTCTCACGTCGTGTGGGACAAGTAAAAGTATAACACCAATAAAAATCGAGATCAAGCTTTATATAAGGTGCAAAAAGTTACCGTTATGGACACATGTCATCCATGCAGACGTGCCATGTGGCATGCTTCCAACTATCGTCGTACGGATGGTCGGCTGTATATAAAGCTCTCTCACGTGCACATTTTTACTTTCTCCCAAACCACACATTCATGTCCTGTCGTACCTCCTAAACGACCCGCACATCCCCTTTGTGCAAGTATTATCTCTTTCTTCCATCGACCCGCGCTACCCCTCCTCGCCCAATTCTTTGCACTTCCGGATTTTTTCTTATTCCTAACCCGTACAACGTGATACCAGTAAGTGCTAGATAGTGGGTGGCAAAGCTATTGCGTCGTGCGATTGTCCTTCCTTGATTCATTGCCAAGATCAACAGCTTCACATACGACCTCTAGGATGTGGGTGACCCGGCTATCGTGTCGTGCAGGTGTCCTTCCTTGATTCATTCCCAAGGTCAACAGCTTCACATACGAGGTGATACGGACATGTTCTAGAGTGTGGGCGACCCAGCTATTGCATCGTGCAGGTGTCCATCCATGATTCTTAGCCAAAATCATTAGCTTCACATACGACGCGATACAGACAGCTTGTAGATTGTGGGTGACCCAGCTATCACATCGTGCGGTGTTTTGTGACCCAAATGGCGAGGACAAAGCAGACTGCAAGAAAAGTCTACCAAGCCCAAAATGATCCAAAAAAAAGATGATTTAGAGAAAGAAGATCCAGAGAAACCACCACCTCCACAACCTCGTCAGAGGCCCACTGCTAGAAAAAGGTTAAATTATCAAGTCAAATATTTAAGAGAAATAAGAAAAGCACAAAGTCTACTTGTCTACTACTGATTCCAAAGCTACCTTTCATGAGAGTTGTCAAAGAGATATCAGATAGACTTGTGAGCATGATGAATATCAAAACTTTTGTCTCAATAAGGTAGCAATCTCAAGCTTTGATGTGCCTTCACGAAGCTGCCGAGGATTTTCTCATAGACTTTATGAATGATAGCTACATTGTAGTTGCATTTGCTCACAAGGTCACACTTATGAGCAAAGATTTTGTGCTTGTGTCAAGGCTGAGGTACAAGTTTGATAAGGCTCTTGAGCTTATTCCGAGTGAGGATCTTAGAGCCTTCCAAATTTTAAATATCCCTCCTTCCAGGCAGCAGAAAGATTCACGGGTTGTCATTGAGGATGTTACACATGAGTATGAGACAAGAAAGACCCGGGATATCAAAGCAGGAAAGAAGGTTGAGAGGGAGCAAGAAATGATATCAGAGGAAGCTATCCTTAAAGAGCAAGAAGAAATTTTAAGAGCATCCAACTCTATTCTTTATGAAAAAGTTACAAGCCAAATGGTGGTGGATGTCTCCTTGTTTGGAGATAATGAGGTGTACTTGGACATATTCCCTCAAGACACAAGTATGCTTGTAAACCCCAACATTGATCTTGGTGACACTGTGCTCTTTATCTGTCTCAGGTATGTGTTGCTCCTTTGTTAATTATTAGTGCATGTGAAAGGCAGGCACAAGGGCCTCATTGGGGGGTGTGTTTTCTTTTTCAGGTGTCTTATGAGGGATCTTCCACAGGCTCTAGCTATGCAAATTTCCATACTTGACCCTCTAGTGACACAGTGCCTTTTTAACAAGCAAGGAATCCTTTCAAGTTTTTTTGAAGATTTTAACATGTTGACCTACAATTACATAATATACCCCTATGTTGAAGGGTAAATCTTAATTCTTTACATGTTATTTTTAACATTTTGTGGTATTCCTAGCTAATTGTTATTTTTTTGTAGAGGACATTGGATTCTTATTATCTTCAATATTTTGGAGAAAGATATTATATTTATGAATTCATTGTCAAGTATCCATGGGAGAAGTAAACTGTAAGTATGAAGTATGATCTATGCTTGATGGCCCATTGTTTTCTATTAGTAGCTTTTTGATTCAATGTCTTCTTTGAGTGCTGCCAAACTTATTGTTGGTCACCTCAGTACCACAAATAAGGATTACAATATAGAAGGTTTCAAGTACTACAATCAAAAAGTGCCTTTACAAACAGACTCAACATCTTGTGGATGGAGGGTGCTTGCCAATGCATGGAGATATCTTGAGTCAAGGTGCCATATGACTACACTCACTGTAAGTGTGTGGCTCATGTATTTATTTTGATTTCTTAACTATGTATGCATGTACTCATGTCCTTTAATTCGTTTTTCTATTTGTTTCAATTGCATGACTATCTAGAGTCTTGGGTCACCTGGGTGAGAGAGAAGTCTGTTTCTATGGTTTTGGAAAGATCAATAAATCCAAATGATCCAGAATCTCCTTTGCCACCAAAGAAAGGTAGAGCCACCAAGGGTTTGGATGCAAAGAAAATGAATTAGAAGAAGAAAAGTCCTGCAAAGAAGATCCATACAAAGAAAAAGGATCACAAGAAGAAGAGTCCTACAAAGAAGAGCCATGCCAAGGGGAAGAGTCTCACCAAGAAGAAAATCCCTGCCAAGGGGAAGAGTCCCAACAAGAAGAAGAGCCCTGCAAAAAAAAAGAGCAGATACAAAGGGCCATCCATTCCACTCACCATTGAAATTCAAGGTTCAAAAGCGTCATACAGTTAAGGACAGTAAGGGGGAGGCACCTAGCTCACCTTTCAAGCTACCATTCATGTTGCCCAAGAAGGTTGTCAAGTCACCCAAGCTAACCACTCCTCAGGAGCCCAAAGCACCAACCCCTTCCAAGTCACCCGTGCCAAGCCCTGAGGAGCCCAAGTCACCACCACCACCCACTCCTGAACACAAAAGAAAAAGGGTCTCTGAGGATGCAGAATCCTCTAAGGCAAAAAGAAAAGTGGAGTTTCAGGATTGATTACTCCACAAAAGCTATGTACACTTTTGTTCATTTTGTCCATATGAACATATATATACCCTTTGGTGATTCATAATATTGTACTTAAAATACTTAATACCAACTATCAATTCTTAAATGTGTATCATGGTGTCATGTAAGTTTAAAACAACATAAATAATGATCACAATAAGGTATAGAAAAGATAAATATATTTGCAAAATGATTACATTATTGAACTTGTTTTTTCAAGTCCTTGCAAGTGGCTTAAATACAACTCTTTTTGGGGGAAGGCATGTGATGAAAGAGGTTGAATTCTCCATCCTTGTGCTCACCACAATTTCATCCACTTTGAATCTATACTCGAGAGATGTTTCATCAAGAAACTCAAGAGATTCTCTAACATCATGTAGTCTCCAATTTGTTGTTACTATCAGGCTTCTATACTCGGTGTGTGGATGGATTGTGACCTTTAATTCAAACTCTGGACAATTTTCCTCAGAGTCGAGAGGAACCCAGCTACCTAATTTGCTTCTCCATCTCCTATAGTCGTAGCCCAGAACTAATGATTGACAACATAGTTGATATGAGATAGACATAGAATTTGGGCTACCTAGAATTTGGGCTACATAGACGTAGTCAAGAGGAGCCTAGCTACCTAATGTGCTTCTCCATCTCCTATAGTCGTAGCCCAAAACTAATGATTGACGACATAGTTGATATGAGATAGAATTTGGTCTTACTCTACAACTAATATTATCACCAATATGGAAAGTTTCTTTGGTGCTCCATCTGTCTCCAAGTACATTATCCAGTTCAGTCATAGAAAGTCTTCTAGTAAGCCACACCGTCTTTGTCCTCTGTAAGCCCATTGTTTTGAAACATGCCACAAAGACATGTATAGGCAAAAATCATTGAACTTTAATCCTTCTTGGATATCCTGCCCGGAGACATAGCTTTAAGGATGTCTTCTTTGATCTTGGATTTGAAGCTTGATATAGTACATGCATCAGGAGCTTCCAAGTCAAGTGAACTTATGGTGGGAACGGGTAACTGATGTAGTTCTCCATATGCACCTTCTCATGATAAAACTTTGTATTCTGCAAAATAGACAAACAAATCCATTATTTTGTAAAAGGAAGGTGGCTTGTCAGCATACATAGTGATAGCCGTTTTTTCGGCTCTTTGTAATTGCCACAGTGAGTTACCTCACCCTACCAAAATCACCCAAACACTGTGGCTATCCCTACCATTTCACTGTACATAGGCGTGCGTGAGTCACGGGACTTTTCCCATATCTTCTTAAAAACCCTCAGCTAGCTAGTCACTGGGCTAGGTGAGCCAGAAAAAAATAAAAAAAATAAAAAAAATAAAAGTATATTATGGCCTCTTTGTGTGTAAATATTTCATTGTATATATGGCCTAAATATAGGGATTTTTAATAATTATTTTGGTATTTTATTTAAATATTTCTACTTAGGTATGTGTTTTATTAAACCTATGTACACCTTCTTTCATCCTCTTACACCATAATTATATATATATATATATTTTTGCCAATATGTACATACTCTAACCTCATATTTTACCTTTATACAAATCACTCCCACATTTTCACCCTCACCCTCGTGAAAACAAAAAATTGATTTCTACTCATTGGTTACTTTTATTATATTATTTACTTGCATACATTTTCCTCTTTCACCCAATATAATTCAAGGAGGGACCATATCATATGATTCCAATATCTTTCCATATCCATAACTCCTCCATATTTTTATTATTATTTTTACTCATTATTCTAACACCATGTGCTCATTGAGCTAAAGTCCATGAATAGTCCATACACTAGTCCCACCATGTATATATTTCTTATTTCACCAATAATCCTCCTCCATGCATGGGTCAAGGGCAACTTGAATGCTTTGTATTATAATATGACAAAGGAGGGGCTCACTTTTGGATGCATTGTACAAATTCCACAAAGGAGGGGACCACTAAAAGACTTTTGCAGACCTAAAAAACAGGCTTTTTGGTGAGAATTTTGGCACCTATCTCCACTCCGAATTTGGAGCGGTGGTCAAAAGAGAAAATGTAGCCCACGCTCTGAATAATCACCCCAAATGTTTTCATGATTTTTGGAGCTACCAGCTGTGAGCTATGATTTTTTTAGTGGACCCCAGTTTTCCCATGCTATGCAGCCACACTCTCTCTTCCACATTATCATTTTCCTCTTTCACACACACTTCTCCACTCATCATCCCCATCTCTCTCACCACTCCTCTCTGCACACTACTCACCTTCTCCTCAACCTTGAAGAATAAGAGAAACCATGGTGAACTCATACCTCCCACACACAATTCCATTCCAAAATTGACCACCTAGTCTCATTTTTCCTCCTCCAAATTACCCATATCTATCAAAAAACCACAAAATTCAGCCTCTTCTCTTAAAAGACAACATCATGGTGGTTGATTACTCAGCTTCAATTACCTTGGCTCTCAAGGAAGGTCAAGAGTGGAGAAAAAATGTACCGTCAAAGCTAGTGGACCGTCAACAAGCGTCAAAATTGGCTCTACTCAAGACACTTGGAGCATCAACCTTGTAAGAAATCCACCTTTTCTTACCTCTTAAGAGTTTTTCTTCCTTATTTGTATCCTACATGGATACTCCCATTGTAAATATTCAATTCCATTTGTAAATTAATACTAACTCTACTAACACTAACCCACTATGAAAAGTCCTATCACCTCCATTTCTCTCCTCTCTCTTTCCCCACCAACTTCTTGATAATTCCAAGCAAAAGAAATTAGATAAATTGCTGAAAATCTAACCCAACCATGGTTAGAGGAGTAACCCTAGCCTTCAAAATTGCTATAAAAGGAGGGTGTAGCTAGCATAAAGGGGGGAAGCCATAAGCAAGAGCACTATGCTATAGCTTGAGAAGCCAAGCTCAACCTCTCTAGAAGGAGCTCTTGAGTGGAAGCTCATTGTTTTATGCATGTGCATGTGTGTAATAGGGGATTAGCAAGGGAAATCTATGCCATTGTAAGAGAGAGAGTGATCATTCAATTGAGAGTAGGAAATCTATCATTTCTCCTACTAGTGTAAGCCCAACATTCGCTGAATCAAGGAGGGTGGATTTGGACTAAGCTTGGATACTTTGTCTCCCTTCCAACGTGAAGTAATGGACAACAATGATGCGTAAGTGTCTTGTTTTTTTTTAAGTTCTTGATAGCTTGTCTCTGGTGTTGTCATCAATCTAGCCATAAATCCCACATACTGTAAGAGGGCGACAGGGTGGAGAGGACTCCCTTGGCCTTAAGACAGTGATTGGGGTGGCTTTTCTAGTGATGTGTTGTGGTGAAATTTACGCAAGCTATGTTGAACAAGTACTAATCTCACTTTGATTTGTCATGACAGATTTGTAAGAAGGTATTAATGCAACAAGCACCCCCTTCCCCTTTCTCTCTCTTTCTTAAATATATAGTTGTGTTTGCTTGATCATCGCCGATACGTTTCAAAGCAGCCCGAGCACTATCTCTCTCTCTATCTCTCTCTCTCGTGTTTGTGTGTGAGAGTATTCCATTGGTGTTAGGGTTAGTGTAATTCCTTGCTTGTTTGTGGGTTGCTCTAACGATTCTCCTCTTTTGCATCCTAGTTCGCTCTTAAACTAGGTGGTGCCCCTTGTGTAGTTGGGATTTGGCGGTGGGTTTGTTGTTTTGGTTTGTGTTGTGTTGTGCCCCAGCCCCATTGAGCAGCACGGGAGCCTTGAAGGGTGTCTAGAGGCCACTCTTCTTGTTGCCTGCCCCGGACCGCCTCAAATTGGTGCCCCCACTGAGGACGGCTTGTGTATTTTTGTGTAGAATCAACCTTTAGCATAGTCAAGTAGTTTGCATGAATCACGAAGCTTTGTATGATCCCTTCATTCCCATTGCAAGGCAAAAGGTACACATAATTGTTAGTACTAAGTTGCAATTTCAACGTGTCATTCGTTGAATTTTAGGTCCTCTTAGGTTGGCCGAGATAAAGGCTTCAGTAAATCCTTTTATTTTGCCTCTCATTAGGTACGACCTTGGTTTGGACGTTTATATTTTTGTTTTGTTTTAAGCATTAGGACATGCATAGGCCATGGATAATGGCCCAGGAATAGAGGTTTTTCCCTTTCATTTTACACCACACATTAGAATAAACGTTGCAATTAGTAGAAAGATCCATTTTCAACAACGAATGGTGTTCATGTTTGGTGCCCAAAGAGCAGGAGAAATTCTTGCATCACCAAACCCTGTCATTCTACCTCTCATCAACTACCACACTTCTTTTGATGTACATGTGTTCATTTTATTTTAAAATGAAGTGCAGCCCGGCAAAGTAGTGTGTATGTTTGTTTTTTCTTTGTCCAAGTTGTTACAAGAAACAAAAAAAACGATCATTTATTCTAACTGGGAATGTGTGTGCAGTGAAAGTTCAATCCTTAGAGATCTAGCTCTATTACCAATTGAGTTGCAGGAGCAAGTAGTAAGGCGTCTCCCTCATAACAAGAGGGTGGTGAAGTTAAGACGGAAGGTCCTACGCGTGGATTCCATTTTCCTCTTGTTGTTGGGCACTAAGGAAGACCGCGCATTCATCCAACTAGTGTGTGCCCTAAGATTGGTAAATAGAGTGAAATTTGGCGTTTGGCGAGTGCATTTCACCATTGAGGAAGACTCTTCAGGAAACTTGCGGCCAGAGTTCATGCTTCATAGACTCACATTTGGTGAATTTTTCCCTCATTTGCGTCTTATTAATAGTCTTCCTTTCGCTTTCAACAAAGGAGATAGGGAGCTATTCAGAGCTTGTCTTAATAAAGAGAGCATAGAGAAGATTGCAAATTTGTATAAATTCTCATCCTTCTCTACTTTCTATGACACTTTGTTCATAGAGACATTGTAAATCTCTTTATGCTTTTGAATGATTTAAGCATAATCCTAAGGAGTTTTTGTCCAGGAATTTTGTAGCACAAGTGGAGTCTTTAAATCTTGCAAACTTGATTGGACTTGATGAGGATGTTCTTTATGAAATTGTGAGAAGGTTGCCTCACTCCGACTGTGTGGAACTCGAAGGAAAGGAGCTCCTAGTCAATTGCTACTTTCTCACGGCCTTCGACAAGCATGAAGATCTAGTTTTTATACAAACCGCTTGTGCATTGGGAATTGTAGAGCAAGTGCAATTTATCACTTGGGACGTGGTTGCTCTTTTGGATCCAGAAAAGGAAGTTCTAGAGATTTCTGTTTATCGCCTTAGCTTTGAAGAATTTCAACCCTTCTTAGAGCTCATCAATAGTCTACCCTTTTGTTTTGATCAAACAAATCGAGACCTTATTGAAGCTTGGATAGCTGAAGAAGAAAACCTAGAGTGGTATTTTCTCACTTCTTCATTTGCAGGCGAGTGGTTCTAGATCTCTATTGTATCCCTTATTGTAACTCGTATTGTAATCTTTCATAATAATGGAGAGCCAACGCCAAATGTCTGGATATCCTCTTTTCTTTGGAGAGCCTGGAGAGGATGCAGAATTATTTTTAGCAAATTTCAAGATGTCTTGCCGTATCAAGAGGATAGTAACCGATCAAGAATGTGTAGAAATGTTTGAGGTGGTCCTTAGGAAAGATGCTAGTACTTGGTTTGACTCTTTGCCTGAGGAAGTTAAGGGGAATTACACAGAAGTTTTGAATCATTTTAAGAGATATTTCTTTGATCCCCAAAACACTCAAAAACTATGGCAAGACATTGTTTCTCATAAGCAAAAAGACTTAGATGACTACTACTTGTACAAGCAAGAGTTTCTACGTCTTTGGGCTCTATGGATACGAAATGTTACTAACCCTGGTGATGGTGCAGAATTTTTAAAGAAGGAGAGGTTCATAGCCGGACTCTTTCCTGACCTTAAGGTAAAAGTTGAGGCGGGTGCACCTGCTACTTTTGATGCAGCTGAAACTAGGGCTGCTGAGAAGTATAGGAAACTCAAGTGCTTAAGGGGAGAGGTTCCAATAGAAGGTCTTAGACCCAAAGGTAAGTCACAAGCATCAACATCGAGGGAGATTCCTGAGGTAACGGCGGAGGTAATTGAGAAGTTAAACGAATCTTTAAGCAGCCTGTCAATTCACCTTGCACAAGCTGTAGGTCCAAAGGGACAAGCAAAGAAGTCTGAAGAGCGAGATCCACGACCTAGGAGAGTCTTGCAATGTTGGAATTGCGGAGAGTCTGGACATGGGATGTATAATTGTCCTTGGCCCCGTGGGGAGCCAGGGAGGCCTAACTTGAATTACCTAGTGATGAATGCAGGTGAAGGAACTGGTCAACAACCAAGGCTTCTACAAAGGCCAAATGGACCAAGACCACCTCCACAAGGGGTAGAAGGAGTTCCACCTTTGCCAGATCCAAATGTGCATGTGGTAGAGGTGACAAATTCAAATGAGGTTGACATGGAAGCCAATGGAATTAAGCGTGGCCGAGGAAAAGGTAAAGAGAAAGAAGGAGTCACATCACAGAGTGACCATGGACAAGGCAAGAAGGCAAAGGGAACCAAGGAAACCAAGAGGACTCGACGTCGTATCAACCTCCAAGACTTCCCTCTTGGACATGGTATGGCTCCGTACAACTTGTTGGAAGACATGAGAGGTAAGGGTCCTGATATTTCATGGCCTCAATTTCTTGCATTATGTCCACAAGTTAGGAGGGATTTAACAAGGGCAGTTAGCACTAGGAGAAAGGTAAAAGAGAGTGTGCCTGTTGTAAAAATTGCACAAGCTGAAATGAATGAAGACATTACACCGGTGCTAGACTGTTACATCAAAGGGAGATTGGTTAGGAAAGGTCTAGTGGATGGGGGTGCACAAATTTGCATCATGACAGAGGGACTCATGCAAAAACTAGGCATGCACATCCATGAGACACCTGAAATTAGGGTCAAGATGGCAAACAATAGCAAGGCTAGGTGCGTAGGCATTTGTAAAAATGTTTTTGTGGAGGCCTTTGGCATTAAGAAGGCAGTGGATTTCTATGTCATGTCTACCAAGGGAAATGGTTACCCATTTATCCTAGGAAGACCATGGCTAATGAAAATGCGAGCTTTGCAGGATTGGGAGAGTGGAAAGCTAATTTGCAGGAATGACAATCACAAGAAGGTTGTCTTTGACATGAAGGAGCAACGCCAAGAGGAGCTCCATGAAGAATCATCTCAAAGTGAGACTGAAGAAGGTTGGACCGATAGCACTTCAGAAGAAGAAAGTAGCGGCAGCATTACTGAAGAGGAGTCTTCCATCGAAGTCATGGGGGTAAGGTTTAAGCCAAGCAACCAAGAGACCTCTTGTCAAGGCTTGGAGGAGGTAGGTCCTCAAGAGAACGAAGATGATCAAGAGGTATGGATGGATCTACTTCTTATGTTAGTGGAGCTTGAGTGGAAAAGAGAAGCAGCATACGAGTGCTACAAGAGGAAAGCCACACAAGCGAAAGAAACGCACGACAAGAAACTGAAGGACAAAGGCATCAAGGAAGGAGAGCTTGTGCTAAGGTATGACAATCGACTTGACAATCGTTTTGATGCCAAGTTTGAAACTAGATGGCAAGGGCCATACATAGTCAAGAAGGCTTTCAATTCTAGCTACTATCAGCTTATGGACTTGAATGGTAAAGAGCTCTCCAGGAAGGTAAACGGGTATCACTTGAAGCCCTATTTGAGTCGCCTTCTACCAAAGGATCTACCAAAGATCTGTCCAAAGGCCGCTGTCTCATGTAAGTATTGTTACATGAAGCATGAGTGTAACTCCAGCCAAAATGCTGAGGGGCTAAACAATGAAGATCTCGTCAAGGACTCTGAAGCACTCTCTTTGGAAAAGATGCTCTATGATGGTACATGAATATACCATCATCCAGGGGGAGGGCTAATGATAGCCGTTTTTTCGGCTCTTTGTAATTGCCACAGTGAGTTACCTCACCCTACCAAAATCACCCAAACACTGTGGCTATCCCTACCATTTCACTGTACATAGGCGTGCGTGAGTCACGGGACTTTTCCCATATCTTCTTAAAAACCCTCAGCTAGCTAGTCACTGGGCTAGGTGAGCCGAAAAAATAAAAAAAATAAAAGTATATTATGGCCTCTTTGTGTGTAAATATTTCATTGTATATATGGCCTAAATATAGGGATTTTTAATAATTATTTTGGTATTTTATTTAAATATTTCTACTTAGGTATGTGTTTTATTAAACCTATGTACACCTTCTTTCATCCTCTTACACCATAATTATATATATATATTTTTTTGCCAATATGTACATACTCTAACCTCATATTTTTCCTTTATACAAATCACTCCCACATTTTCACCCTCACCCTCGTGAAAACAAAAAATTGATTTCTACTCATTGGTTACTTTTATTATATTATTTACTTGCATACATTTTCCTCTTTCACCCAAAATAATTCAAGGAGGGACCATATCATATGATTCCAATATCTTTCCATATCCATAACTCCTCCATATTTTTATTATTATTTTTACTCATTATTCTAACACCATGTGCTCATTGAGCTAAAGTCCATGAATAGTCCATACACTAGTCCCACCATGTATATATTTCTTATTTCACCAATAATCCTCCTCCATGCATGGGTCAAGGGCAACTTGAATGCTTTGTATTATAATATGACAAAGGAGGGGCTCACTTTTGGATGCATTGTACAAATTCCACAAAGGAGGGGACCACTAAAAGACTTTTGCAGGCCTAAAAAACAGGCTTTTTGGTGAGAATTTTGGCACCTATTTCCACTCCGAATTTGGAGCGGTGGTCAAAAGAGAAAATGTAGCCCACGCTCTGAATAATCACCCCAAATGTTTTCATGATTTTTGGAGCTACCAGCTGTGAGCTATGATTTTTTTAGTGGACCCCAATTTTCCCATGCTATGCAGCCACACTCTCTCTTCCACATTATCATTTTCCTCTTTCACACACACTTCTCCACTCATCATCCCCATCTCTCTCACCACTCCTCTATGCACACTACTCACCTTCTCCTCAACCTTGAAGAATAAGAGAAACCATGGTGAACTCATACCTCCCACACACAATTCCATTCCAAAATTGACCACCTAGTCTCATTTTTCCTCCTCCAAATTACCCATATCTATCAAAAAACCACAAAATTCAGCCTCTTCTCTTAAAAGACAGCATCATGGTGGTTGATTACTCAGCTTCAATTACCTTGGCTCTCAAGGAAGGTCAAGAGTGGAGAAAAAATGTACCGTCAAAGCTAGTGGACCGTCAACAAGCGTCAAAATTGGCTCTACTCAAGACACTTGGAGCATCAACCTTGTAAGAAATCCACCTTTTCTTACCTCTTAAGAGTTTTTCTTCCTTATTTGTATCCTACATGGATACTCCCATTGTAAATATTCAATTCCATTTGTAAATTAATACTAACTCTACTAACACTAACCCACTATGAAAAGTCCTATCACCTCCATTTCTCTCCTCTCTCTTTCCCCACCAACTTCTTGATAATTCCAAGCAAAAGAAATTAGATAAATTGCTGAAAATCTAACCCAACCATGGTTAGAGGAGTAACCCTAGCCTTCAAAATTGCTATAAAAGGAGGGTGTAGCTAGCATAAAGGGGGGAAGCCATAAGCAAGAGCACTATGCTATAGCTTGAGAAGCCAAGCTCAACCTCTCTAGAAGGAGCTCTTGAGTGGAAGCTCATTGTTTTATGCATGTGCATGTGTGTAATAGGGGATTAGCAAGGGAAATCTATGCCATTGTAAGAGAGAGAGTGATCATTCAATTGAGAGTAGGAAATCTATCATTTCTCCTACTAGTGTAAGCCCAACATTCGCTGAATCAAGGAGGGTGGATTTGGACTAAGCTTGGATACTTTGTCTCCCTTCCAACGTGAAGTAATGGACAACAATGATGCGTAAGTGTCTTGTTTTTTTTTAAGTTCTTGATAGCTTGTCTCTGGTGTTGTCATCAATCTAGCCATAAATCCCACATACTGTAAGAGGGCGACAGGGTGGAGAGGACTCCCTTGGCCTTAAGACAGTGATTGGGGTGGCTTTTCTAGTGATGTGTTGTGGTGAAATTTACGCAAGCTATGTTGAACAAGTACTAATCTCACTTTGATTTGTCATGACAGATTTGTAAGAAGGTATTAATGCAACAAGCACCCCCTTCCCCTTTCTCTCTCTTTCTTAAATATATAGTTGTGTTTGCTTGATCATCGCCGATACGTTTCAAAGCAGCCCGAGCACTATCTCTCTCTCTATCTCTCTCTCTCGTGTTTGTGTGTGAGAGTATTTCATTGGTGTTAGGGTTAGTGTAATTCCTTGCTTGTTTGTGGGTTGCTCTAACGATTCTCCTCTTTTGCGTCCTAGTTCGCTCTTAAACTAGGTGGTGCCCCTTGTGTAGTTGGGATTTGGCGGTGGGTTTGTTGTTTTGGTTTGTGTTGTGTTGTGCCCCAGTCCCATTGAGCAGCACGGGAGCCTTGAAGGGTGTCTAGAGGCCACTCTTCTTGTTGCCTGCCCCGGACCGCCTCAATAGCATCTGGAATCCCTTTATGTATTGCTTTGAACGTCCCACTTAGACTCTCCACAGGCTGCCATTCCACAGCTGCTGAAAGAAATATATCTGAAATGGAATCAAAAACTGAGAAAAAAAATGGAAAAATAAAAAATTCACTGTAGCAAATAGAAGTTTTTTTGTACTTACAATAAGAATGCAGTGTGGGATGTTCTTCCCAGTCTAACACCGTATCCTTGGCCATGTACACATGTTGAACCTTAGCTAGCCAGCCATTGTCGATCATTTTGAAAGCAAGAACGTGACCTTTCCAATGGTTTTTTACTTTATCGCGTTTAGTCCTCTTCACTATGTGTACACCTTTGCATGAAGGAAGCATTTTTACCCAGTCACTCACACAAAAAGATATGGGCTTCCTGACGTTATCAAAGTCACAAGAAGTTATGTTATGTGAAGGGCGACGTGCAAAAGAAGCCATGGAAACTTAGAGATTAGAGAAGAAGAAAGAAAATATAGACGAAAAGACTTAAACCTCTCACAAAACAAAGAGAAAGGGAAAAAGGTATATGTTTGAAAAAAGTAGGTGATTTCTCATTAATGCCCTTGTTTTGAGAGCCTTCCGACATAGATTTTGTATCTTTTGACAACGCTTTTGTGAAATATAAAATAGAATAAAAGATGAGAATTCATTACTTTGGGCCGCAAATTTAAGGAGCTCTCTCGCCGAAAGCACCCAAATATAGCAGTTTCAGCCTTATGATCAAGACATTTAGCGGTTCTCTGTCGAAATAGGACCACCAAAACCCAAAATAGAGGAGACAAGAATGCCATACTTTTGTATACGCGTCAAATAACTATTGGACTATTCCTTAATCCTTAGATTAACAAACAACCCTTTTTGAGTCATTTTTGGCCCTAATGCCTAGACCAACAACAATCAAGGGGGTACAAGCCTTCATGGGACATTGTGGATATTACCGACGGTTCATCTACATGTACTCTATAATTGAAAAACCCATGTAAAGCTTGATCACACACTTTGAATGGACCGAGTCATTTGAAGAATCTTTCATGAAGCTTAAGCAAGCTCTCACCTCAGCTCCAATATTGAAAGCACCAGATTGGAATAAGGTATTCCACATGCATGTAGATGCTTCAAATTTTGCTATCGGTTGTATACTAGCTCAACTAAGAGATGGGAAAATTGACTTTTCTATTTCTTATGCTAGCTGACAATTGAACATGGCGGAAAACAATTACACCACCAACAAAAGGAAAGGATTAGAAATGATCTATGCCGTTAAAAAGTATAGACATTACCTATTAGTCAACAAGTTTGTGTTCTTTGTGGACAATCAAGCTTTGTTGTATTTGGTCAACAAGCCATGCAACACCAGGAGAATAGTGAGATGGTTCATCATTCTTTTCGAATTTGATTTCACTCTGGTTGTAAAAGAAGGCACTACACATCAATGACCAGATCATTTGTCAAGGATTATTTCAGGATAACCACCTAAAGGGGTAGACTATGCTCTACCAGATGCCTATTTGTTCTCCGTGGAAATGATACCTAGATGGTCAGAAATCATTGTGTCATTGATGGCAATTGCTCAAGTGGATTCACAAATACCATTTCCTATCACAATTAGATTAATAGAGCAATTGGCTATGTATCAATTACTAGCGGGCAGGCTATACAAAAGAAATCAAGACGGGATATTGCTCTTATGCATTAATCCTGAAGAAAAAGAACAGTACCTAAGTCAAGCACATGTGACCATAGTAGGACTTCACTTTGCGAAAGACCAAACTATGCAATGGATCTTGAGACTTGGAGTATATTGGCCGACTATGAGGATAGATGTTTGATCTTTTGTAAAGGATTTACCTCAATGTCAAAAACAAACACCCATACCTCATGTAACATTGTTTCAAATGTCACATGTTCGTAAGTGGAGTAATTATCTGGTTACTTACTTATTGAGCCAAACATTTTCTGAGGATATGAGAACGCTGTCAAAGAGCAATTGAAACTGAAGCAAGAGACTATGCTCTTATTGGGCACCAATTGTATCAAAGAGGTAAAATATGACATTTGCGTCTTTGTGCAAATGAAAACGAGTATATAACAAGCACATGCAGGATTAGCTGGAGGTCACTTTTCTAGTGAGACCACCACAAGGGCGATCTTCATGGCAGGCATATGGTAGCCAACACTTTTTGCAGATGCTAAATATGTTCGAAGGTGTGATGCTTGTCAATGAGAAAAAATGCCAACACGAGTAGATAACATGCCCTTAAGACCAATGATGGGGGCTAGAGCTTTTGCAAAATGGGGTATAGATTTTGTTGGACCAATACAGCCACCTCCTTATAGAACCCAAGCTCAATATATCATTGTAGCTACAGACTATTTGACCAAGTGTAGCGAGGCTAAAGCAACTCAAAAGAATGATGCTAGAACCACTACTGCATTCTTATACAAGTATATATTCACGAGATATGGACTGCCAATAGAGATTGTCAGTGATCAGGGAACTCATTTTCTCAATGAGGTAATCGTGTATTTGCTTAATGAGTTTATGGTAATCCATAACAAATCAGCTCCCTATCACCCACAAGCAAACAAATAAGCTGAGCATGCGAAAAAAATTCTTAGATCTATGCTGACTAAAGTGGTTAGTTCAGGAAGAACAGACTGGGAAATGAATCTCCATGTTGCTCTATGGGCTTATTGAGTTTCATTCAAAATATCTTTAAATACTACACTCTTTAACCTTGTCTATGGTCTTGATGCCATACACTATAAGAGGTACTTCACATTAGCAACGCTCGCAGTGTGACGCTTAAAAGTGAAAATTCATGGCATCGCTATGGGCGTCGCTAGTTTATTTGTAACATAGAGACATCCATAGCAACGTCGACAGGGGTAAAAAATAAACCAAGAGCGCACAAAAACTTAGATCCAGATCTGAGTTTTCGACGCTCAAGCAAGCAAAGAGGTAACCCATGCTCTCCCTCTCTCTCTCTCTTTCTTTCTTCTCCACACACACACACACACCCACACACACACACATACACGAGGAGAGGAAGGAGATCCAGGTATGATCCTTCCCTCTCCTCTCTCTCATGTTCCCTTCCCCTTTTTCTCCCTCTCTCCGTCTCTCTGTCTCACACACACACACATTGTGTTTTTGAGAGAGAGAGAGAGAGAGAGAGAACATGCATAAACAAAAAACACACAGATACACACATGAATAAACAAAGAATGCATACACACACACAATGAGAGAGTAAGAGAGAGAGAGAGAAAGAGAGAGAGAACAGAGAGAAGAAGAAGAAGTAGAAGAAGAGAGTTTGAACGTCATAGGAAACTATCCCAAGAGACCTTAAAGATCTAGCCGACGAGGGATTGAAATCAAGACCTATTATTCAAGAGGGTAATGACATAACCAATCCACCACACTTTGGTGACAGAAAGGTTATACCATTTTCCTCTTTTTATTGGCACACACACACACCCACACACACACACAGACACACACACCCGAGAAGAAGAGAGTTTTAACGTCGTAGGAAACTATCCCAAGAGACCTTAAAGATCTAGCCGACAAGGAGTTGAACTCAAGACCTATTATTCAAGGGGGACATGGCATAACCAATCTACCACACTTGGGTGATAGAAACGTTATACCATTTTCCTCTTTTTATTGGCACACACACACACACACACACCTGAGAAGAAGAGAGTTTTAACGTTGTAGGAAACTATCCCAAGAGACCTTAAAGATCTAGCCGATGAGGAGTTGAACGCAAGACCTGTTATTTAAGAGGGAAATGGCATAACCAATCTACCACACTTGGGTGATAGAAAGGTTATACCATTAACTACAGCTAGAGAAGCGGCAAAGGGATTTTTTCCACCACATTCACTATCATGTAGAGGTGGGTGTGTAGATTTCTTGTACCCACAAATATAGGCATTGACCAATAAAGACACGATTATAACCCGGTGTTTCTGATCTTTGTGCACCTCTAGACCAAGGTGTGCGGGGATTGGACATGACTAGAGAATGTGAGGTAGTTTACAATGTGAATAAAGAGAGAGAGAGAGAGAGAGATAAAAGATGGATGATGCGAATAGAAGATTAAATTTATGTCCAGGTTATAAGGTTTTCACCCTCATTATGAGTAGTTACAAGGATGTGGGACCGTCCAACCGAAACACCTATCTCTTAACGAGGATCATATGTCCTTGTAATCAATGCAAGCATACTGTGCGACGGAGAAGACGCGTTTCTTTGCAGCATGTTTGCGGATTTGGCGACTTCGATCCATCTATTATAGATTGACTTGTTTCCAATTATAACTCGTCGAACTCTGACGCTGACCAACATGCAGCAATCTTGCAACCCAATAGACGTGTTCGTAGGCGCTTCAGTCAAGTAGCATATGTGAGGCCACAAGATGTAGCCTTTGACAGCTCGGGGGATGATCATGCAAACCACATTCCCAACGAGGAAATGTTTGAGCCCAAGATTGATGAAATGATCGAGACGATCATGGATTGAGAAAGGCTTATCTATGATGATATGAAGATTGAAGCCGATATGCCATTGTATGATGGAGCACGTGTGTCTAGATTGAAGGCGCTCCTGGTTCTTCTCAATATGCAGACAAAGTTTGGATGGAGTGACACTAGCATCACAGAGCTTTTCAGATGATCTATTACAATGTGTTTACTTTAATAAAAAAACTCTAGATATAGAATGATCTGACAGACTTTTACACAATTGTACCACATTTTTTCATTGTGTAGATTGCTCAAAGAGCACATACTGCCATCTAATAATGTGATGCCAGATTCCAGAGAGGACGCAAGAACTTGGGGATGGATTACAATTCGATCCACGCTTGTCCTAACGACTGCATTCTTTTCAGGAGGAAATACATAGACATGGAAAAGTGTCTGAAATGTGATTCTGAGAGATATCAAGTAGATCTCCAGGAAACAAAAATTCCACAAAAGGATTTGCAACATTTTCCTCTACTTCCTCGTATCAAGAATTTCTTCGAATGTAAGTCCATGGCCTCCCTAGCATCATGGCATGAGGAGAATAAATCTTCGGATGGTGTACTACGGATTCCTGCAGATTGCGCAGCCTGGAAACATATAAATGAAACATGGTCGAATTTTTCTAGGGAAGCTCAAAATTTGCGCCTCCTAGGCCTGGCTATGGATGGCGTAAATCCATTTGGTCAAAGATCAACATCTTATAGTGTATGGCTCGTTGCCATCGTCAACTACAACATTCCCTCGTGATTGACTACGAAGAAGGGGCACCTATGGCTAAGCTTGATTGTGTCGGGGCGGTATAAAGTGAAGAATATGGATGTGTATCTTCGTCCACTATTGGAAGCGATACAAAAATTGTGGATTGTCATAGAAGTGATGGATATGAGTCGACACATAGGTCGATGGAATGCTTTGATCAGAGGCATTCTAATGTGGACCATGCATGACTACCCCGGACTAACAGAATGCTCAGGTGACTTACACTTAAACTCAAAAACTCTAAATCTTGGTTTTTCTCAAGCTTATGTATTATCATGTGTATACATGGAGGGCTTCAAACAAGCAGATACAGAGTATCACATGTGGACCTAGACTGAATGCATGTCGGGCGTTCTCATTGAAGAAGAAAATCTACGAAGGTCATCAAGCGTATCTTCCAGAGAATCATGTGTTATGCGATGGATTTTAGGGAAGAGAGCCACCAAGGATGTATGCACAAGCATGGTTAGAGCCGAAGGAAATGTGTGATGACGGTTTGCCCCCAGGGATGAAGAGACTCTCTCTATGGTACGAGTTACCATATTGGCCCCGACTCATGATCAATCACTTGCTATGGGACCATCTGGCCGGCAAGAAAGATACTTTGGGAGCCAGAGTTGAACTTAGAAATGTGGATTGTATGGAACAATATTGGCCGTAGACAACATCATAACACAACATCTCTTGATGTCCGTAACACAATTTACAAACTTGCGAAGTTGGTGCAATGGATCTCACAAAAAACGATCAACGTAGACTACATATCATTCTCCAAACTAAACACTACGGAGGTTGTGTGCATGTTTGAGAAACACTTTCCTACTAATGTGCTAAGCATTCAGATGCATCTTCTTGTTCACATAGTTGATGAGGTGCAAATAGCTGGCACAGTACATTCCAAATGGATGTTCTTTTTAGAACGTTTCATGAAAACGCTCAAGGGATATGTGCGTCAGAAGGCACGTACAGATGGGGGCATGGTAGAAGGTTGGCTGGTATTAGAGTCCCTAGTGTACATTGGAGAGTGGCTAGTTGGATTTGATAAAGCCCGGGACACGCTATGGCGAACCATAGATGATGAGAGAATATCCGGAATTTTCATGTGCAATCTTGGTGTTGAGAAGAAGATGATGGAATATCTAGAGGCTAAAATAAACCGATTTTCCATGCTCACAATCTAGTGATGCAAAAGTGGATTTCACAATATGAGGATGCAAAGCAAGAGCACCAAAGGGTGCGAGTGGAGACGGGGAAGCCGACCACCAATGCACTATCCGAAGGGTCTGGAGAGCCTACCAAGATTCATGAGCTTAAGATGGTTGCACAACCAATTGAAAATCACACAACAATGCGGTGAAGAAGTGAATGAGGAGGACTGGGAGTACTCTCGGGGTTGCGCGACCAAGGTAAGTTTGCGATGTTTGAACGGCCACTGTTGGACGGATACGCCACGACGGACGTCAACACAACGAGAACTCACCTAACAAGTAATGTCAGCTAAGGACGAAGCTCGACCCGCAGGCGCGTGGAAGCAAGCATAAGGTGTCAACCAACACTCGACCGACTCCTAACTAATTCCTAAAGAGGTCCCTACCAATTGTCTAAGTCATAGTCTTCAAGAGTACAAAAGAGGATACTTCTTACAACGCTTGCTAGAGCCGAACACCCATCAAACACTTTTGAAACACCATATAACTTGAAGGAGACCCTACTAATACCTATAGGATGCTCTCCCTAAGGTCTATGAACCAAAATCACGACCCAAAACACCCGGTGCAGAAACACGTAGGATGTCTGGCCAAAATCTGCAGGTCTTTGTTTCTGAAATCTGAAGTGCCTAATGTGTATCTCTACTCAATGTGAACATTGGATATGCTGCAATGCGAAATCAGACAACGTATGCTCACCCAAAAAACCAATGAAGCTCGTAGAAGGAGCTCCCAAAGCCGGACCATACGCGCACAATGTTGGTATCAACTCATAGCTCTAGTCAGGGGCAACACGCTGCACTTCTCCACACTCGATTCCGACCACCGTAGCGTCAAGACAAGGCTCACACTCTCTCTCACGTACACAGTAAGCTCACTCACAGACTTAAACTTGTTTAAAATGACAAAAGGTTTTTTTTATTAAGGTCAAAAAGTGGTATATATACCTTACAACTTCTCAAACCCTAAAGTTCCAAAATCAACCATCTACTCAATCTAACTATCAAAACTGGGATACAATCTTGAAACTTCTGTAAGTCCCAATATGTACAATGTGAAAAACTCGGGTTTTCCTCAATGAATGACTAATTACAAAAATAATAGTCCGCCGAGTAGTTAGATGCCGTGGGGTGTGTCCAGCTTCTAACATCCCCCCCCCTCCTTGTTCATGTCGTCCCTGATACAACGCATGTATCACCTCCTTGGAAGGCTGACCTGACATATCATAAGCACATTTGTATGTATCCTGGAAGAAGAATATGTTGTCAGTCACCTGGTCTGGCTTGAAGGTCTCGAACACTGTTAGGATGGTTCTGCAGATCTTTCTCATCATAATGCATGTAAGGTCAGGTGAGCCAGTGAACAACTTTATGGCGCCCGTTAGGATTTTCACCATGTATTGTAAACTTATTCTCTCACCTACCTTCACGCCCGGCAGCTTTGGGTAGTTCAGCCAAGTGGGTTGGCTTCTTTGTAATATTTCTTGTGCTTTCCAAGTCCTAACCCTTGGTAGAGGAAAAAAGCTGAGGTTGTCTCTGATGTGTTTAGGTGCCTCTACCACGTGTATTAGGTATTGCGGGTACTTGGTAAGCCAAGCCTTCCTCCACTTTGGCTGAGAATCCACAATTAGCTTTACTCCTTCTGGCCTCGAGTAGTTTGCGTTGTAGAGAGGGACCATTGGCTCTTCTCTGATTTGCCTGTTTATTGTTGCCGCCTCAGATTTTAGCAATGGATATGGGAGAGAGGGTTGAAGCCATTCACGCCTGATATTGCTGGCGTCGATTTTTTGAATTGTCATAGATTTGAAAACCCTTTGTTCCCATTCCAAGGCTTCCTTTGTACTTTCTTTGAGCTCTGCCTCTATTGATTTACTCAAATTTTCCTCCTCTTCTTGCGTTAGATCCTATGACTCTTGAGAGGATCCTGCTATGCTTTCCTCTGGCATGGGTGTCTCCATAGGATCTGTCACATTGTCGAGGTCGATGCCCTCATTGGCAGCTGGCCCTGAGCTTTCTGCTTCTGCTTGTTGCCGGCCTTTCAACTCCTCAATTTTCTTGAGGAGTGTCTGCTTTTCCGCTTCGGCTTCTCCGCCCATAGTCACGAGGAGGTCATTGAGTTCAGCGTTTACTTTTTCAGCCTCCTCGAGCTTTATCTTTATGCTCTCCAATTCTTCTTGTAGGGCTTTTTGGCTGTCCTCCATTCTGGTTTGCATTGCGATAGAACCTTCAACCATTATCAACCTTTGCTTCTTCTCGAGATTCAGTTCTTTCCAAAGTTCTTACATCTGCTCTTCATATATGTGACTCTCGGAAATGATCTGGGTCAAGCTCGTAGCTCTAACTCTAGCAGGTGATTCTCTCAGCCGCTGGATGGTTTGATCTTTGACTTTTAATTGGTCCTTGAGTTCAAGGACTTCATTCAGGCTTTCTTCTTGTTCTATCTCCACCTTTTCCTTGGCATTCCTCATGGCCTCTACTTCTTTAGTTTCCTCTGCTAGCAGGAGTGTGAGATTATCCCGTTCTTTTTCGGCATCTCACAATGACTTACTGAGTTGCAGACACTCTTCTTCAGCTACTTGTAATTTTTTTGTTGCTGCCTCATTTGCTTCTTCCTTTGCTTGGCAGTTTTGTAGAGCGTTGGCCAAGCTGGCCTGGAGGTCAGCTTCTCTCTCTTTTTGTCCTTGGCTTTGTTCCTGTAGAGTATCCCTTTCCATCTTGGTCTTTTCTTCGGTGGCCTTTAGAGTTATCAATTCTTCGTCTGATGCCACAGATTGTGCTCTTATTCCAGCTAGCATTGTCATCACCACGTCCCAATCATTCGAGGGCGGGTGCAGGTCTACCGTGTCGGTAGCAATTTCCTTTAGCTCAACTAGCCGAATGCCTGACATCTGTTCTTTATGCCCTGTCTTTTCCAAGTCGAATGCGACTGTGGCGGCTTCTTCCCTTGTATATCCTGCAGCTAGCAGGTCCAAAAATGCATAATATGCCTCCTCTAGTTTCTTTGGCTCAGACGTAGGCTTGGCCTCTTCTTCGGGCTCAGGTTCTTGCCTTTGCTCCTTCTCCTCAGTGTGATGTTCTTCTTGATTGTCCTCAGCCTGCTTATCTTCTGGTGGAGGGCTGCTAGGAGGTGGCGATGGTGGTGGTGAAGGCTGGGGGTTGGGTTTAGCGCTATCTGGTAAAGCGGCAGGTTTTCCCTTAAAGTCTCTGTCTGCTTTCGTTTTTCTTTCCCTTTCTTGGTTTTCTTGTTCATCTAGCAATGTCTGCCTTGTCTGCTCCACTTCTTCCTCGGTGAAAGGGACATGGGGAATGTTTTTCGTTGCAGCATCAAGAATCTTGAAATTCTTGATATAGTCTTCAAAGCGGTCCCTCTACACTCTTCTGGATGATCCGGACATAGAATCGAGAGATGGCTTCCATAATTTGTTTAAATCACCCTTGAGAGCTCTTTTTGCTCGGAAACTCTCCATTAGCCTCTCGAGTCTAGCCTCTTTTGTGATCTTGTCTCTTTGGCCGGCACTTGAGCAGATTCCTTTTTCCCTTTCTTTTGCTCAGGTTGCTCCTCTGCAACTGGCTCTAGCCGTCTCTTCAACCTTGTAGCCACCCTTGGTGCTCGTTGTGGCTCGTCTTCTTTGTCTTCCTTTACCCTTAGCCAGTCATTCTGAGATGGGGGTTCAGGTCACCTTCCCTTGGCGTGTAGTGCTACATAAATCACCTTGGTTATCATTTCTCCTGGCACTATGTAGGTTGGATTTTTGTTGCCCATTTTTACCAAACTGTCATGTATGTATGCCGCATAGTTGATTATCTTTGGGGTGCCTTTTGTCATTGCCCAAGTAAACGTTGTGGAAATTGCACCTGGCGGCATCCTATACTTCTGTGGCCTCTTCGTGCACATGTGGAAGTACTGATTGTACAATTGACTCATAATTGTCACCTTTGGGTTGGCGATGTCTTCAAAGGTGTAATTGGCATTTTTCTCTTTGTACACCTTGACTTCATCCCTTCTTTTTGTCACACTGTCTCCCTGATTGGAAAGATCTAGTGCATGGGCTACAACCCGCTCTGTGATTATGATTTCTGTATAGGGTCTGCCGTGCAAATCTGTCACCTTGGCCACTCCATCCTCTTTGATGGTTGTTACAAACTCCCATACTCTTTTGACGTCCACCCCTGCTGGTATTGCTTCGAAATAGTTATGGAGGTCAATTTTCTCCAAGTAGCAGGCCATTTTGCTTCGGAAAAATTCATTGAGCTCTCTTGGCAGCATTGGTAGCTCTATCGCATTTCCTTCATTGTCTTTGAACACCCCCTGGTAGATCTTTAGGTCGTTTGACTTTAACAGATCTTCCCGTATCCAGGTGCTGGTGGGCTTTAGTGTGCCCTCTGGAATGACAAAAGGGTCCACCTCGTCTAGATAATCTTTGATTGTCATTCTTTTCTTCTTGGCTGGTGACTTCGAGGCTGCCATAGATCCTGTTGCACTCAGCAATCCAAAGTTAGCGTTTTTTCCATGTCAACTGCTAAACTGAGTTTTACTTATCCAAATGACTTGAAATTGAAATTATAGCTTAAAGGGAACTTGTGAAGCTGTTCATGTGCTCACAATGCAAATCAGGCCAAAAAATTCCATCTAGACATCCTACGTGTAGGATGTCTTTTTCTTCAAAATTGGTTCATACTTGACATGTAGGTAGTGTAAGGCTCATGGAACATGGTTATAAGTTTGGATTTGAATTTGGGTGTGAAAAAGTGGATTTTTGGGCTGATTTAGGCTTTAGGTCACAATTTGGGTAGATTGTCCATCATGGGTAGCAATTGATGTCCAAATGGGTTGAAACTTGGTATATGGGCTGAATGCATCATGGCATTGGTTCCTATGATGTCATTTCTTGCACAGAAGGCTAAATTTAAGCTTAAGACATCCTACACGTAGAATGTCTATTTCATCAGATTTGCATGAAACTTGTTCTATGGGTTGTCCTTGGCCTATGGAACATGGACATGTTCTTGGGTTTGAATTTGGATAAGATTTGATGCTTGTAGGGCTCTGTGAGGTGTTTTTGGGCTCAAAAATTGTATCTTGAAGGTGTTGGGGGTCAAGAGTGATTAGAATGGCTTCAAACTTGACATATGGGCTCTTGTTGATGAGGTAATTAAATCTGGAATGACAAAACTTCCCCTCCATGCCAGGAAGGTCCATTAGACATCCTACGTGTAGGATGTCTAATTCCTCATTTTTACTCGCTGACCACACAGAAAGTTAGCTGATGTGTATGTGAATGTGTTGTGCAATTTTCATGAGATTTGGACAAGATTTGGTAGGTCAATGGCCCATTAGTGCCTTTATGCCCTAACTTTGCGTTTTTCCATCCATATGATGTCAAATCTGATCCAAATGTGATGAAACTTGGTGTAGGGCTTGTAAATGTCATTCAGAACATGTGCATGAAAAAAGTTGTTCGGTTTTGTGCCAAAAAGTCCCCTTGAGACATCCTACACGTAGGATGTCTCCTGATGATTTTTCCAGTGTTAGTGCTCCCAGTGCTTGCCCTTTTCCCCCCTAAGTCCCTTTTGAGCCTAATTTCAACAAAAAAGTCAAATGGATAGAGTATAACTCCCTATGTGGACTTCAGAGCCTCCGAGCCGTTTTCTAACTTTTTGAGTTCTTTTTGGCAATGAAATTCCTCGATGTTGGTCTCCATAGCTTCCCAATCCCTCGGGGATCCTTGCCGTATGGTTTTTGTTGACTTTGGCTTCACCGGAGCTCCATTTGGCAATTTGTCGCTCTAGAAGCACCAATGGTTGCGTTTACATACCTTTGATGATTTGTGGTGGTCTACCACCATAGGACTTGGTTGTTGATTGTCTAGGAAAGCCGCTCGTGAAGTTTGGTGGCAAACGAACTTGCGGTTTGGCCGCAAGTGCATTTTGACGCTTTGTGTGTCTGATACCATTTCTGAGGTTTAGTGCCGTTTCGGGTCACTTTCTAGTCATGCGGGTCATATGGACTTGTCGAGCATGTCGAGATGCTCCTACCCATAAATTTTGGTAGCATTTGGTCGCCGTTTCGCTGATTTCCCATTTGGTGGCCTCTTGCGGGTTTCTGGGAATTAGGGTTTTTCCCAATGGTTTCCCACTTCCTTTGGCTATCAAGGACTGGTCTCCTAGACTAGGGTAAGCTGCCAATGAAGTCTTGTTGCTTTCCGGTTAGTCGTTAGGCCGCCGTTTCTACTTGCAGGTCTCTACCGCTCGCTTTGTGTGTGACCTCTACGCTAGTTTTCGCGACATAATCACAAACATGCGCGAAAATCTCAAGGTGGTGAGCCTACCTCTCATGTCTGGAGCTGGTCGGGTACACGTACGCATTGTAGAAGCTACTGGAAGGTCGATCCGCTCTAGGTGGCAGAAGCTTTCTCCACAAAGTCAATAGTGAGAATGAGCTAAAAATGGGGTGAAAATTTCTTATAATGGAGATCCCCGAATGAAGATAGTCAGCTAAGGAAGAAGCTCAACCTGTAGGCGCGTGGAAGAAAGCATAAGGTGTCAACCTACACTCGACCGACTCCTAACTAATTCCTACAGAGGTCCCTACCAATTGTCTAAGTCACAGTCTTCAAGAGTACAAAAGAGGATACTTCCTACAACGCTTGCTAGAGCCGAACACCCATCAAACACTTTCGAAACACCATAGAACTTGAAGGAGACCCTACTAATACCTATAGTTTGCTCTCCCTAAGGTCTATGAACCAAAATCACGACCCAAAACAACCGGTGCAAAAACACGTAGGATGTCTAGCCAAAATCTAGAGGTCTTCGTTTTCGAAATCTGAAGTGCCTAATGTGTAGCTCTACTCAATGTGAACACGTGGATATGCTACAATGCGAAATGAGACAACCTATGCTCACCCAAACAACCAATGAATCTCATAGAAGGAGCTCCCAAAGCCGGACCGTACGCGCGCAATGTTGGTATGGGCTCGTAGCTCTAGTCGGGGGCAACACACTATACTTCTCCGCACTCGATTCCGACCATCGTAGCACACGTAGCGTCAGGACAAGGCTCACAATCTCTCTCACGTACACAATACGCTCACTCACAGACTTAAACTTGTTCAAAATGACAAAAGGTAGATTGAGTAGATGGTTGATTTTGGAACTTTAGGGTTTGAGAAGTTGTAAGGTCAAAAAGTGGTATATTTGACCTTACAACTTCTCAAACCCTAAAGTTCCAAAATCAACCATCTAGTCAATCTACCTTTTGTCATTTTAAACAAGTTTAAGTCCGTGAGTGAGCATACTGTGTACGTGAGAGAGAGTGTGAGCCTTGTCTTGACGCTACCTGTGCTATGATGGTCGGAATCGAGTGCAGAGAAGTGCAGTGTGTTGCCCCCGACTAGAGCTACGAGCCGATACCAACATTGAGTGCGTACGGTCCGGCTTTGGGAGCTCCTTCTACGAGCTTCATTGGTTGTTTGGGTGAGCATACGTTGTCTGATTTCACATTGCAGCACATCCACGTGTTCACATTGAGTAGAGCTACACATTAGGCACTTCAGATTTTGGAAACAAAGACCTGCAGATTTCTGCCAGACATCCTACGTGTTTCTGCACCGGGTGTTTTGGGTCGTGATTTTGGTTCATAGACCTTAGGTAGAGCGGCCTATAGATATTTGTAGGGTCTCCTTCATGTTCTATGGTGTTTCGAAAGTGTTTGATGGGTGTTCGGCTCTAGCAAGCGTTGTAGGAAGTATCCTCTTTTGTACTCTTGAAGACTGTGACTTAGACAATTGGTAGGGACCTCTGTAGGAATTAGCTAGGAGTCGGTTGAGTGTAGGTTGACACCTTATGCTTGCTTCCACGTGCCTGCGGATTGAGCTTCGTCCTTAGCTGACATTACTTGTTAGGTGAGTTCTCGGTGTGCTGACGTTACGCCATGTCTGAGGTATATGTGGTCATAACCCCAATCTTGGACCATCTTCAGTTGTCGCATGAATGGTCGTCCCAAGATTATCTCATAATTGTTATTTTGTTAAAATCGACTATTGCAAATGTATGCTCATACTCGATCCCGCACGAAGTGACAATTACTTTTTCTAAGAGTCCTAGAGGCTTCTCCATGAACCCATCCGCCAACTGCAGCTTCATTCTGGTAGCCCTCCGAGCTGGTTTTCCCCATTTTTTCCAGATTTCCTTGGTGGCGATAGCAGTTCCTACTCCAGTGTCAAGAATAGATTTCGAAACTACTCCTCGTAATTCTATCGGTAGCGTCGTATTTCAGTCTTCTCCCTCACAATATTCTCCGACCTTATTCAATGGTACCAGCCTTGTGTTCAGGTTAGGTCTGTCCAACTCCCAGATTCCTTCTTGTAGCTTCATGGTGGGGTCTTTCACCCCAAATTTTTATAGGCATTTTCCTACTGTGGTCCACATGTTTGGCCTTAACCTTAGGAGTTCTGCTAACGTGATTGTGCATACCACCGGGGTGGATAACAGCTCAATCAATCCTTGTGAATCCATCACCTTGTTAGAAGAAAGTCTTTGAGATGGGAGTGCTCTCACTTCCGACTTAGCTTCATATTCTCCTAGGTAAGAGGGTAATTGGCTGTGCCCCGGACTAATATATCATTGGTCTCCCCCTTGTGAATGTATCTCAAAGCTCACTTGTGATCTTGCCTCAAATTCTTCAATAGGAGGTAAGATCACGTTCTTTTCTTTTCTCGTTCTATTCATGTGGTTACTAATACTATTAGTCTCGTTGGCCTCCCTGATTTGCTTCCACAGATCATCTAGACCATTACCCTCCTTTCCCATTTCTGCCAATATTTTAGGATGAACCCCGTCACTTGCCTCATCGGTGGTATTTGGCACTATGATAGGCTCTCCTCTGGACTCATAATCATTAGTGAGTCTTTCCTTTTTTTCTTCATGTTTCTCTAATGTTGGTTGGATAGGGGTTGGAGCTATTGTGTCATGGCAATTTGCCGGTTTACCCCACGGGTCTTCCATCAATGATTGAGCCGTCTCGATCATCTTTTTACACATATCCAACCTTTGTTTTTCTATTTCTGCATATGGATAAGTCATTCACCTTTGCTCCTGGGTTTGGGTTTTTTTAAGTCGAGCTTCATAAGCTTTTAGAAGCGCATCCAACTCCTCGTTTTCCTTGTCTGCCAGTACAGATCCTCCTGATCTTGCACTTTTGGTCTCTGCTATTTCCTTAGGTGCTATGGCTGTTGTGGTGTGTGAGCTTAAGCCAGCTAGATCTTCTAACTGCTCCAATATATTCTTTGTATGTTTCAACTCATCGGATAGGGCTGTTTGCTCTCGTTCTTTCCTGGCTTTCCTACGCACCTTTCTCGCTTTCCAAGTGCTTCTCTGATTTTTCGTTTCTGAACTCTAGGCATCTGTTTTTGGTTCTTCTATTATGGGTTCGTTCGTCGTGCTTTGGGCTTGTGCTCGTATTACCGCCTGGATAGGTATGATTGTTTCATTTTCCGATCCTCCACTAGAAGGTACTGTTTCCATCAGGTTCAAGGTGGTTTTTGATCCTTTTCTTGGGTTTTTTGGGCAATCGGGAATCAAATGAGTAATTCCACATCTTGGGCAATACGCATTGACTCTAATGATTTCATCATGAGGACAATCTCTCACCCAATGGTCTCCGCCACATTTGTAACAGGTGCCCTTGGGTTGTTGAGGTGCTCCTTGAGCCCCTCTTTGCTAGTAAGCCTATCTCTGTCCGCCCATGCCTCCATTGGCTATGAACAACAATGTTCGTTCATCTAAGCTATATCTTCCTTCTCCTGCGGCCTGTGCAGCAGTTGGAGGTCCTTGATTTCCTATCATGCTCCATGGTTCTGGTGTCGAGGGTTCTTCCGATGGATAATAGACAAGGTTTTCCTCATATCCATTGGGATCTTCATAATATGCATGCATAGGCACCAAAGCCTTTTCTTCTGATTCCTTTACCGTTGGTGTGTATCTTATACCAACTGGTCGTAAACGTGGTAGGGGTGGTTGTTGCCCCAACACAGGTTGTGGTCTTTCTACACCTACAGGGCCTGGTAAGTTTCCTGCTTGATATCTAGGCATCGGTGGAACTTGAGGGGACGCTACTGGAGCTTGGGGAGCATAAGGCCTCTCCCTCACATATCCCTTGTTATAGTAACATTCCTCGGTCCCATGGTTTGTCCATTTTTGTTCAATAGCACACCACTTGGGCTGTTTAGCATGGGGTTTGGCATACAAGTTGATCTTTTTTAGCACTTCATCTACGAGCTGCTCCTGGTTTACCGCTATTTCTCCTTTCAATGTTGTCCTTGAAGACTTGCTCCCACTTTGCTGTGAAGATGAATCGTCATCAAGGTCCTTGAACTCCCCTTCTTTGTAGACCGCACAATTTTCCACAAGGTACAGAGCCTCCTTGGTCAAATCATTCAACATCATGATCCTCTTCATATGTAAGTCTTTCTGGAGATCTGCATTCCTTAGTCCTTGGATGAATATCAGCATAAGTCTGGACTGAGTTGGTAGTTCTTCAACAGAATAGAACTTAACATATCTTTTTAGTCTTAGGGCTTCCTTCCGTACAGATTCTCCATCTTTTTTTTTGAATTTATGGATTTGTGAGACGGTATTATGATCTATTCCCCTCTGAGAGAATTACTCAATAAACTCGTCAAACACTTCCTCCATCGACTCAAAGTCTCTACACTCCACAGAGTCAAACCAAGTTGCAGCATCATCCTCTAGGGTTAGTCCAAATCCTACAAATTGGATAGGAAAATCTAACACCTCTTCAGCTCTTATTACACGCACAAAGGTTGCTACATGATCTCTTGGGTCTCTGTTTCCTGTGTATTTCTTGTTTACCCATTTTTGCACTTGAGAAGGTCTAATTCTGCGATGGTCTACAAACCTCATCATTTGATCACCCCTTCCAAGTCTATACACCTCCTCAGGCCTTCTGTAATAGACTGGTTCCTCGCCCAACGGTGCTCCTAAGCCATAATTTCTAACGGTTCTTGCTAGAGGTGGTTCTTCCCATCGAACTCGTTCCATGCGTGGTCCTCCAAGCCGGGTCGACCCTTGTGTCTTTGGCTTACTCTCTTCTTGATACCTTGAATAGTGTGGTGGTTCTTGCAAATCCTTGAGCCCTCGTGCGGCTGGATAACCATCTCGGTTTCGGTCTGGTTCCATTGTTGCACTCTTTCGAAGCCATACCTGCAATGATGGCTGGTTTGCTGGTTGGTCTTGGTTGTTGAATGCTTGCGGTCTGGTGGAATGCGAGGTAGTGTCATACTCATCTGAAAATGGATTCGTTGACTTGCTTGAGGTGTGGATGGCTCTCGGCATTTCCTCAGGGGCATATGTTGATGCTCCTAGACCTGTTGCTCTTTCTACTCCCTCTGGGAGAATACGTTGGTATTCTCGCCCATATCTATCAACAAAAACTATGCCCTTCTTCATAGCAGTTTCATAAGAGAATAAGTAAAGAACCTTGCCTTTGCTTAGTTCGTTTACGTATGGTTCTTTGCTGCGAAAGTAAGAGACAATACCCTCGCTCTCGTGTTTGTAGATTCCCACATTCTCGTTATAGGTTGGAATCCTGATTGTTTTCTTATCGTACATAAAAATAGCTCCGTGCCGATCAATGTTTGGTGGCGGCTCTTGAGTTTCTGAAACCATTTTCTCTTTAGCCACGTTATCTCCATATCTGTTGTAATCTTCAGGGTTTCTAACTATTAAATAGTGGTTCCCCTTTTCGTCTCGGAATCTATCTCCATCATCATACACGTGGATTATCTCCAATCTTTGTGCTGGCCTCTCTTCGATACAAATGCACTTGCGGCCTCAATAGTCTCAATAGACTAGGGCTCCTCTTGAGTTCGTTCCCTCAAAGAAGATCACCGTAATCCTGGAATCATCCAAAGGATTTTGGGAGGTGCTTCCTCCTCGCATAGGTCCATCATAGGTGAAACCTCCTGGCTATTGACTACCCATCATGAAGAAAGATTTGTCTGACGAAGCGTCAATATCACTACCTTCCTCAATAATCGGTGCTAGCAGATCTAACCTTGCCTGAGTTACACTCTCTTCGATGGACACTAAGCTACCTTGGTCGCCTGCCACCTTCTGGTCTCTAACAATGTATCTTCCTGATCTTAAATTCATCAAACTTATCAATGCAACTTATCACAAGTTCAACCACTCACCTGACAACGGATCAGTTTCTGCACAACTTCTTGCTTTGTTGCTGAATATACCTATACACAAGAGTTTTAATTTCGGCAATTGAATCAAAGCATTTATCTGCTAGAGGTTATCTTAGTAATGATTGGTATAACTGGAGAGTTAATCTCAACCACTACTGTATTTTATACACTACTAATGTTTTGGATTAGGTTGCTAATCTGAACAGTACTTTTCTCTGATGTTGGCCAAGTTACGCGAAAAAGCCTAACTTCAGTCTTTGCTTTGTCAAATGGGCAACCAAGGTCCAAATTCACTTCTGAAAGAAGTTCTGGAACCCTTAAGCCAAATGGAACCTCACTGTCTATGCCAGGTCAAATTTTCTCTGAAGTATGACCCAATAGACATCCTACGTGTAGGATGTCTCCTTCTGTATTTTTCCTGGATTTTTGCATTGTTGTTTCCCTTTGTTGTGCTAAGCTTACAGCTACTTTTACTTTTTGATTTGGACTTCTATAAGATGGTCAATGAGTCAAAAATCTGTTCCGACGGCCTGTTGATGGTATTGATCAGTCTAATCAACTCCAAATTAGACCAAAATTGACTAGCAGGCTTGCCTTAGTCTATATAACACCTTACAATGCTCAAAGTCAAATTCTGGCTTTATTTTCTTGCATTAGACATCCTACGTGTAGGATGTCTTTTTCTTCAGAATGGCTTCAAACTCAAGTCTTAAGCTCCACTTCAGTTGCTGATCACCTTGGTATACTCAGATTTCAGTTTGGAGTCCCAAATCACTCAGAAGACATCCTATGCGTAGGATGTCTTTTTGGCCTGTTTGACCCCAGATTTGTTCCAAATCTTCCCTTTGATGTCAGTATCCCAGTGGTATGCTTAGATTTTGATTTGGATGTCAAAAGTCCCAAACTTCAGCGGTTTTTTCTTTTTCATTCTAAAGTGCTAAAGTCCACTTTGAACCCAATTTTCTTGCCCAAATGAGGTGAAACTCCTTTCAGTCACTCAATATATCATGCAAGACACACTCATACTTTCATCTTATGGTTTTGGTCTCAAGTTAATGTTTTGGCGCTATTTGGGTAGGATGTCTAGCAATTTCGGTCTATCAGGCCTTATCCTGTCAAGAGATGGCCAAATTTCCACTTTCCAGTTGAAATTAGGATAAAACCTACCTCCAGAACACACTGGTCAACTCAAAATCCCAAAATTCCCCCCCAGATTGGCCTGTAGATATCCTACGCGTAGGATGTCTCCTGGCTTAAAAATAAAGTTTTTTCTAACAGGAATGCTCCTGATGCTCTGTAGTCCTATAACACTCACAGTAAATTTTGGATTTCAATTAGGCTTTCAACCACACTTTTGCGTCTTTTTGCGTCTTTTACAAACTTGTAATGATTCTACCAAGCAAGTGTACATGCATGAAATGCTCTAGATCTAAATCATGATGTCCTACTTACTCTACTCCTACCTCTCATGAAGAAATGGTGATAATGGTGTTTTTGGTTGCTTTTTGGCCTCTCCGGACTCTCAAGCTCTCCTCTCACCACTTCTACCACTCCAACTCGTACTCTAGAACTCGACTACTACCTAAAACTACCTAAGTCTACCTCCTCTACCTAAGTCGAAGGATCTAGGCTAGACACACGCTTCCTAGACTCCCTCTAAGACCTAGAGAGTCCTCCACCCTCTGATCCTGTCTAAATGTAAAGCGAGACTCTTGGCAAGCCAAAAATCCCAATCCTCAAGGATTAGTCTCGGTCACCTACCTAAGGTTTTCGTCCCCGGCAGCGGCGCCAATGTTGGACGGATACGCCGCGACGGACGTCAGCACAACGAGAACTCACCTAACAAGTAATGTCAGCTAAGGACGAAGCTCGACCCGCAGGCGTGTGGAAGCAAGCATAAGGTGTCAACCTACACTCGACCGGCTCCTAAATAATTCCTACAGAGGTCCTTACCAATTGTCTAAGTCACAGTCTTCAAGAGTACAAAAGAGGATACTTCCTACAACGCTTGCTAGAGCCGAACATCCATTAAACACTTTCGAAACACCATAGAACTTGAAGGAGACCCTACTAATACCTATAGGACGCTCTCCCTAAGGTCTATGAACCAAAATCACGACCCAAAACACCCGGTGGAGAAACACGTAGGATGTCTGGCCGAAATCTGGAGGTCTTCGTTTCCAAAATCTGAAGTGCCTAATGTGTAGCTCTACTCAATGTGAACATGTGGATATGCTGCAATGCGAAATCAGACAACGTATGCTCACCCAAACAACCAATGAAGCTCGTAGAAGGAGCTCCCAAAGCCGGACCGTACGCGCGCAATGTTGGTATCGGCTCGTAGCTCTAGTCGGGGGCAACACGCCGCACTTCTCCATACGCAATTCCAACCATCGTAGCACACGTAGCTTCAAGACAAGGCTCACACTCTCTTTCATGTACACAGTACGCTCACTCACAGACTTAAACTTGTTTAAAATGAGAAAAGGTTTTTTTCATTAAGGTCAAAAAGTGGTATATATACCTTACAACTTCTCAAACCCTAAAGTTCCAAAATCAACCATCTACTCAATCTAACTTTCAAATCTGGGATACAATCTGGAAACTTCTGTAAGTCCCAATATATACAATGTGAAAAACTCGGGTTTTCGTCAATGAATGACTAATTACAAAAGTAATAGTCCGCCGAGTAGTTAGATGTCGTGGGGTGTGTCCAGCTTCTAACAGCCACTCATAATCTTTGTTGGCTGTAGTATAAGTCATACACAGCAGCATGGTGTAAAGGTCGACATTTAAGGGTGAAACGGATCACAAAAAGCGTTTTACTCAAGATTGTGGAATCGTGGCAAATTTGAACAGTCTAGTCAATGACGGTCCTCTGATGCAGATCCTTGGGTGGTGGAGCTCACTTACTTTGGCACGCTACAAGAGATTTTGAGGATCGATTATAGAGGATTTTTTGTTGACTTGTTCAACGTGCAATGGTTCAAGATAATCATGGAGGGTCGCAATGCTACTGTGCGTAAAGGAGAGTCTGGTTTTCTTGAGGTGGATTCAACTAAGAAATGGACTGACCTAAGAGACACTTTTGTACTACCCGAGCATTGTGAACAAGTAAGTATGTAAATAGTTAACATCCAATTTTGAAAGTTATGTGCTTGGAAGATCTCATGTAAGTTATGTGGCTCTGGCAGGTGATATTTCATCCTACAAAGTCTGCATCAAACTGGTGGTATGTCATAGAGGTAGCCCCTCATAGTGTACGGATGTATGAAGGCTACCATGTGCCAATAACAGAGGCATCAATGGAGGTGATCAGAGAAAATTCTCAATCAAAAGCCGCTGAGGTGGTGCCAGACGAGCATCAAGTTGCGGGGTGCATGCAGAGGATCTACAAAATGAAACAGAGGACTTCTGTTTAAATGAAGAGCTCTATATAGATATAGGAAGTTACTCCGAGCTTTGTGAGGATGAGGGAGAGACCTCTTAAAGCCATAAATATTGTATTTGAACAATTTTGCTCTGTTTTATAATATATATTGTATTCACATGGCTTTTGTCCATTTTTGGCTATATGCATCATTGCATCATTGTATTTAATGGTCTTTGCGTCCACTCCAGGTACGTATGCTCTACGTATGTTCTCATAAGCACGGACGACGAGCACTGCGCTCCAATTACGATGGAGACTGAAGCTACAATCACAAAGGTCTACTCAATATAGATGTTGCTCATCCCACCGCTAGATATAGTTGATCGGGTGAAAGAGACACTAAGAAGCACTACTACTGCTTCTCAGCGTCTCTTTCACCCGATCAATTAGATTTAGTGGTGGGGCAAGCAACTTCTATGAACAGACCTTCACGATGCAGCTTCAGTCTCGATTGCACACGGAGTGCAGTGCTTTTACAAATTCACAGAAATTCAACGAAATCTCTCTATACAAGAATCCCTCCCCCTTTATGAGTCCTCTCTCTCTATTTCTCTCTCTCTCTCTCTCTCTCTCTCTCTCTCTCTCTCTCTCTCTCTCTCTCTCTCTCCATGTTTTCTTCTCCATTCATTCAATATTAAGATTAAATGTTCGTGTGTTTAATGCAGGTATGGATGATGATGAGTTTCTTACTTCTTTGTCACCCCAGTAGAGACAGTGGCAAGTGGAGCGTCATCGCTCTGGAGCACCATCACGCGTTCATACTCCTTTAGCGTCTCCCTTTGTTTCGGAGCATTCAGCGTGCTCCACAGCTTTGGTGTCGACGAGACGATCTTCACACTCGTTTAGGCACCAACACTTTAGTGGTGGCGGCGGCGGTGTCGGGGGATAAGTATGCGAAAGGTGAGCCGGGAAGGCATCGGGCCCCTGGCTGTGAGAGGTGTGGGGAAAAGAGGTGAAGCAGGCACAATTAACAAAAACAGAGATCAAAACAAACAGTTCGCTTCATACCAGTTAATCAACAATATCCATGATTAATCAATCCTTAATGGAGGCTTTATGCTCCTTACAAGGTGGAACCTGGCTTAATCCAGGTGCTAATCAAGAAAACCAATAATGACCTGCTTTATACTACCTTTTGCTTCTTCCCGGTATGGCATAGGAACTTCGTATTCCAATGGCCGTCTAATTTGGCTTAAGATTTAGGGCTTAAATCCCAGATTTGAATAGTTTTAGGCTCGGCTAATGGTTTAAGATTAGGCTCAGGGCTTAAGAATATGGTTAATGAGTTTGAGAATGGGAAAACTTGGCTTGGCTCCTGAGAGATTAGAGAGCTTTAGGTAGGATCCAAAGCTTGGCTATGAGGTTAGGCTTAGGCTTTACTTAAGGCACTTAATCATCAAGCCACTAAGGAGATTAAGTTGGGATCCAATAATGAAGCATATCAAGGATTAGCTTGGCTTAAGCAAGATTAGAGATCAAGCTTGAATAAAGAAGATTAGCATGATCTGCCTTAGGCTTGGTTCAATTCGAATGGCTAGTGAGGCTTAGTATAGGTTTAGGATGGATTATGGAGGTTTAGTTTGAGGCTTCCAATGGCTAATGGGCTTAGCATCTTTGGCTTATCCTCCCGAAGAGAGAAAATTCCATGAGAAGAGGAGAAGGTCGCAAGAAAATCACACCAGACCCCTTCAAAGTGAGCCCCCCCTCTCTTTTATACCATGCATGATAATTTTTCTTGCTAAAAAAGGGTTCTACCCATTAGCGATGTCGCTAATGGGTACCCCTCCTTGGTGACATGGCAGGCGGTTTCTGGAGCAGCGCTAAATCCATCAAAACCAGTGCTGAAAAGGAGTGCCTCTGCTAGCTGGGCATTTTCCCCTTCTTCGGAGTCCTCATCCCATGACCGAGCTGGCCAACGCAAGCAACGCGAGCTCCTTCCCCGTCGACGGTCCCTGCCTGATGATTCAGCGCCATTGTTTTTCCTTTATTTGGTTCACACTACCTTAATTAAAATAGGGTTCCCCTTTTTAATCAAATGGGCGGCCTTGGTTGGCTTGGGTGGGCATTGAATTAGGTCCTTGCAAGGGCACCTTATTTGGTACACATTTCGACCGAGCAAGGCTTCACATTTGGCATGCATATCGGCCAAACAAGGCATCACTTCTCCATGGTGCGGCCTTCAAATACCATAATGGATGACATACCGACCCCATAGCCCTTGAGTGCATAAATATCAGGCAAGCATTGTCAAGAACAACATCTTCTCTAGTTGCCATCGATTAACAATATGATCCTGAGTTTTGATGTGATAAAAATCTTCAATATTGCCACATGCCTGCAAGAAGCAAGTGTAAGTGATTGCTTTTGGAAAGTTGTCCCATCAAGGCTAGGCATATTGTAAAAAATGATTTCGCATTGGCCCACATTTGGCATACACATCAGGCACCACACTACATTAAGCCAGATGAATGCGACCGATCAGGGCGACCAGGGCGGTTCGAACCCGGCCCCGCACGATACTTAAACTGGCTATATCTTGCCAACCAAAATCCCTATTGATGAACTGAAAAGACCGACATGCTCCTGAAAGTGAGCACTTCGGACTCATGCATGTCTTTCATCTTTGACCTTTTATCAGCAGGTGCTCAATCCGGTACGGATCTGGTATTGTGACTGAAACTAAAACTGTCATAACTTCTTACCCGTAGCTTCGATTGACGAGCCGTAAAGACAAGCACATAGAGCCCTTCAAGTACTTTAACTTTTGATTAATAAAATCCTAGCTATGACCACTTCAAGCATACTCACTGTTTAGAATTACCAAGACATCTTCTGGCCCTTAGAGCCCCATCTGATACACTTTTAGCTTGTTAGCAAGCCCTTATAATTGCTGAATCATCATGCAGGATTCAAATACACCTGATTGGCTTTCCTTTGCTCATTTTCTAGTCATGCGAGTGGAGCAGCACGAAAACGGTTGTTGTGGGGATGCCGCCACCAATGCCTCGACACCGCCTCGTGTTTGACGAGGCTCTTTACCCTCCCCTTCTTTGCCCACCCCCACACTAGCTACAGCATCGCCATCTACACCAGGTTTTGCACGACTGACGGCCATTCCTAGCAGCCACACACCACTAGCTACTCCTCCAGGACTCACTATAGTGGACACTCCTTGCTTGGGGACCCAGACTCTAGTGGAGACACCTGACGTCCGTACCCCCATCGACATGCCGCTAGAGACCCCTGTCGGGACACCCAGGTTTATGTGTCACTGGCAAGAGGGCTTGCCTTACTCCATCAACATCAGTGGCGGTATCATCTTGGATGATGAAGGCAAGAAGTTGATCTTGTGCATGCGCGATCTTTGCTCTTAGGTGTTTAGACACTACATACTAAACACCTGGAGTGAAGTACCAAGTGATTTAAAAGACAGAGTCATCAGCATGCTACATGATGAGTTTCCCATTTCAACACGGTATGACCGCTTCAATGAAGACTTGATGAAGGTTCGAATGCATGAATACTGCAAGCACAAGCATTCCAAAGTGCAAAAATCAATTAAGCATGGGTGGAACAGAACAGATTGGCTGTCCAAAGAAGATTGGAAGAATGTGAAGAAAGAAGCATGTAAGAATCTTGACAAGTGGAAGCAACAAAAGGAGGCAACCAAAGCGCGAGTCGAGGCAGGGAGCTCGCACCACTTGGTTTGAGGCCGATTTTGTAAGTGTTTTTGCATTGCTCTTTAGGTTTGATAGTTTATGGTTTAGGGGTTTTTAAATTCTAACATAATGGATTATGAAGCCTTGGAGGTGGTCTTGGTCCATTTGGCCTTTGTAGAAGCCTTGGTTGTTGACCAGTTCCTTCACCTGCATTCATCACTGGGTAATTCAAGTTAGGCATCCTTCACCTTCTCACAATTTCATAAAGAACATCCTCATCAAGTCCAATCAAGTTTGCAAGATTTAAAGACTCCACTTGTGCTACAAAATTCTTGGACAAAAACTCCTTTGGATTATGGTTAAATCATTCAAAAGCATAAAGAGATTTACAATGTCTCTATGAACAAAGTGTCATAGAAAGTAGAGAAGGATGAGAATTTATACAAATTTGCAATCTTCTCTATGCTCTCTTTATTAAGACAAGCTCTGAATATCTCCCTATCTCCTTTGTTGAAAGCGAAAGGAAGACTATTAATAAGACGCAAATGAGGGAAAAATTCACCAAATGTGAGTCTATGAAGCATGAACTCTGGCCGCAAGTTTCCTGAAGAGTCTTCCTCAATGGTGAAATGCACTTGCCAAACGAAAAATTTCACTCTATTTACCAATCTTAGGGCACACACTAGTTGGATGAATGCGCGGTCTTCCTTAGTACCCAACAACAAGAGGAAAATGGAATCCACGCGTAGGACCTTCCGTCTTAACTTCACCACCCTCTTGTTATGAGGGAGACGCCTTACTACTTGCTCCTGCAACTCAATTGGTAATAGAGCTAGATCTCTAAGGATTGAACTTTCACTGCACACACATTCCCAGTTAGAACAAATGATCGTTTTTTTGTTTCTTGTAACAACTTGGACAAAGAAAAAACAAACATACACACTACTTTGCCGGGCTGCACTTCATTTTAAAATAAAATGAACACATGTACATCAAAAGAAGTGTGGTAGTTGATGAGAGGTAGAATGACAGGGTTTGGTGATGCAAGAATTTCTCCTGCTCTTTGGGCACCAAACATGAACACCATTCGTTGTTGAAAATGGATCTTTCTACTAATTGCAACGTTTATTCTAATGTGTGGAGTAAAATGAAAGGGAAAAACCTCTATTCCTGGGCCATTATCCATGGCCTATGCATGTCCTAATGCTTAAAACAAAACAAAAATATAGACGTCCAAACTAAGGTCGTACCTAATGAGAGGCAAAATAAAAGGATTTACTGAAGCGTTTATCTCGGCCAACCTAAGAGGACCTAAAATTCTACGAATGACACGTTGAAATTGCAACTTAGTACTAACAATTAAGTGTACCTTTTGCCTTGCAATGGGAATGAAGGGATCATACAAATCTTCGTGATTCATGCAAACTACTTGACTATGCTAAAGGTTGATTCTACACAAAAATACACAAGCCGTCCTCAGTGGGGGCACCAATTTGAGGCGGTCTGGGGCGGGCAACAAGAAGAGTGGCCTCTAGACACCCTTCAAGGCTCCCGTGCTGCTCAATGGGGCTGGGGCACAACACAACACAAACCAAAACAACAAACCCACCGCCAAATCCCAACTACACAAGGGGCACCACCTAGTTTAAGAGCGAACTAGGACGCAAAAGAGGAGAATCGTTAGAGCAACCCACAAACAAGCAAGGAATTACACTAACCCTAACACCAATGGAATACTCTCACACACTAAAACACGAGAGAGAGAGAGAGAGAGAGAGAGAGAGAGAGAGATAGTGCTCGGGCTGCTTTGAAACGTATCGGCGATGATCAAGCAAACACAACTATATATTTAAGAAAGAGAGAGAAAGGGGGGGGGGTGCTTGTTGCATTAATACCTTCTTACAAATCTGTCATGACAAATCAAAGTGAGATTAGTACTTGTTCAACATAGCTTGCGTAAATTTCACCACAACACATCACTAGAAAAGCCACCCCAATCACTGTCTTAAGGCCAGGGGAGTCCTCTCCACCCTGTCGCCCTCTTACAGTATGTGGGATTTATGGCTAGATTGATGACAACACCAGAGACAAGCTATCAAGAACTTAAAAAAAAAACCAAGACACTTACGCATCATTGTTGTCCATTACTTCACGTTGGAAGGGAGACAAAATATCCAAGATTAGTCCAAATCCACCCTCCTTGATTCAGCGAATGTTGGGCTTACACTAGTAGGAGAAATGATAGATTTCCTACTCTCAATTGAATGATCACTCTCTCTCTTACAATGGCATAGATTTCCCTTGCTAATCCCCTATTACAACACATGCACATGCATAAGACAATGAGCTTCCACTCAAGAGCTCCTTCTAGAGAGGTTGAGCTTGGCTTCTCAAGCTATAGCATAGTGCTCTTGCTTATGGCTTCCCCCCTTTTATGCTAGCTACACCCTCCTTTTATAGCAATTTTGAAGGCTAGGGTTACTCCTCTAACCATGGTTGGGTTAGATTTTCAGCAATTTATCTAATTTCTTTTGCTTGGAATTATCAAGAAGTTGGTGGGGAAAGAGAGAGGAGAGAAATGGAGGTGATAGGACTTTTCATAGTGGGTTAGTGTTAGTAGAGTTAGTATTAATTTACAAATGGAATTGAATATTTACAATGGGAGTATCCATGTAGGATACAAATAAGGAAGAAAAACTCTTAAGAGGTAAGAAAAGGTGGATTTCTTACAAGGTTGATGCTCCAAGTGTCTTGAGTAGGGCCAATTTTGACGCTTGTTGACGGTCCACTAGCTTTGACGGTACATTTTTTCTCCACTCTTGACCTTCTTGAGAGACAAGGTAATTGAAGCTGAGTAATCAACCACCATGATGCTGTCTTTTAAGAGAAGAGGCTGAATTTTGTGGTTTTTTGATAGATATGGGTAATTTGGAGGAGGAAAAATGAGACTAGGTGGTCAATTTTGGAATGGAATTGTGTGTGGGAGGTATGAGTTCACCATGGTTTCTCTTATTCTTCAAGGTTGAGGAGAAGGTGAGTAGTGTGCAGAGAGGAGTGGTGAGAGAGATGGGGATGATGAGTGGAGAAGTGTGTGTGAAAGAGGAAAATGATAAAGTGGAAGAGAGAGTGTGGCTGCATAGCATGGGAAAACTGGGGTCCACTAAAAAAATCATAGCTCACAGCTGGTAGCTCCAAAAATCATGAAAAACTTTGGGGTGATTATTCAGAGCGTGGGCTACATTTTCTCTTTTGACCACCGCTCCAAATTCGGAGTGGAGATAGGTGCCAAAATTCTCACCAAAAAGCCTGTTTTTTAGGCCTGCAAAAGTCTTTTAGTGGTCCCCTCCTTTGTTGAATTTGTACAATGCATCCAAGAGTGAGCCCCTCCTTTGTCATATTATAATACAAAGCATTCAAGTTGCCCTTGACCCATGCATGGAGGAGGATTATTGGTGAAATAAGAAATATATACATGGTGGGACTAGTGTATGGACTATTCATGGACTTTAGCTCAATGAGCACATGGTGTTAGAATAATGAGTAAAAATAATAATAAAAATATGGAGGAGTTATGGATATGGAAAGATATTGGAATCATATGATATGGTCCCTCCTTGAATTATTTTGGGTGAAAGAGGAAAATGTATGCAAGTAAATAATATAATAAAAGTAACCAATGAGTAGAAATCAATTTTTTGTTTTCACGAGGGTGAGGGTGAAAATGTGGGAGTGATTTGTATAAAGGAAAAATATGAGGTTAGAGTATGTACATATTGGCAAAAAAATAAAATTATGGTGTAAGAGGATGAAAGAAGGTGTACATAGGTTTAACACACACCTAAGTAGAAATATTTAAATAAAATACCAAAATAATTATAAAAAATCCCTATATTTAGGCCATATATACAATGAAATATTTACACACAAAGAGGCTATAATATACTTTTATTTTTTTTATTTTTTTTGGCTCACCTAGCCCAGTGACTAGCTAGCTGAGGGTTTTTAAGAAGATATGGGAAAAGTCCCGTGACTCACGCACGCCTATGTACAGTGAAATGGTAGGGATAGCCACAGTGTTTGGGTGATTTTGGTAGGGTGAGGTAACTCACTGTGGCAATTACAAAGAGCCGAAAAAACGGCTATCATTAGCCCTCCCCCTGGATGATGGTATATTCATGTACCATCATAGAGCATCTTTTCCAAAGAGAGTGCTTCAGAGTCCTTGACGAGATCTTCATTGTTTAGCCCCTCAGAATTTTGGCTGGAGTTACACTCATGCTTCATGTAACAATACTGACATAAGACAGCGGCCTTTGGACAGATCTTTGGTAGATCCTTTGGTAGAAGGCGACTCAAATAGGGCTTCAAGCGATACCCGTTTACTTTCCTGGAGTGCTCTTTACCATTCAAGTCCATAAGCTGATAGTAACTTGAATTGAAAGCCTTCTTGACTATGTATGGCCCTTGCCATCTTGTTTCAAACTTGGCATCAAAACGATTGTCAAGTCGATTGTCATACCTTAGCACAAGCTCTCCTTCCTTGATGCCTTTGTCCTTCAATGTCTTGTCGTGCGTTTCTTTCGCTTGTGTGGCTTTCCTCTTGTAGCACTCATATGCTGCTTCTCTTTTCCACTCAAGCTCAACTAACGTAAGAAGTCGATCCATCCATACCTCTTGATCATCTTGTGCTCCTTTGCCATGAAGCCGCATTGTTGGAATGTTGAGCTCGATAGGCTGCAAAGCCTCTTGACCATAGACCAAGTGAAATGGTGTGAACTCCGTGGCTTCCCTATATGTGGTTCGATATGCCCACAAGGCACCATGAGAAGTCATCCCATAATTTTGTCTTGTTTTGCACCATCTTTCTAATGATTCCTGCAATGACACCATTAGCCTTCTCCACCAAACCATTTGACTGTGGGTAGTATGTTGTGCTATGACGATGTAGAATGTGAAGCTCTTCACAAACTTCTGTGAGCAATCCTTTTCTAAACCCTGGACCATTATCAGAAACAATCTCCAAAGGTGTGCCAAATCTACAACAAATGTGAGTGTAGACGAATTTGCTCACTGTCTTCTCATTTACCTTTGCCACACTTTGTGCTTCCACCCACCTAGTCATATAGTCTACAGCCACTAGAATGTAGAGTTTACCATTTTTTGTCCTAGGCAGAGGACCCATAGCATCAATGCCCCACTTTTCAAAGGGTCCATTTGCAAGCACTATTTGCCTCGGGCCATGCACCAACCTTCTATTTCCATTTATCTGACAAGTGTGACAGCTTTTACACCAATGTTGAACATCCACATGCAAACTTGGCCAAACATACCCCGAAAACAAAATCTTCTTCACAGTTAATTCTTGGGCAAAATGACCACCACATGCCTCTTCATGCAAACCTTTTAGAATGGCTGGAATTTCCTTGATAGTTGGTACTCGTCTGCACACTTGATCCTTCCCTCTTTGATAGAGGGAGCCTTCTAGGAAGAGATATACGCTTGCCTTCTTCATGAGTCTCCTCTTCTGAGCTTTTGTGAAGTCTGGTGGAAACTCACCCTCCAAAATGTAGCCAATGATGGGAGCCAATGACTCCAATCCCTGGTACCTCGGTTGCTTCACAGCAGCCGCCACCATGATGACCTGCACTTCTTTCTTTACACATGCAACGGCTTGTTGTGCAAGTAAATCAGCATCTTCATTCTGTTTCCTAGGAATATGATATAGTTGCACTTCTTCAAATTGATTAAACAATCTACGAATGGCATGAACTTTTGTCCGTAAGCTCTCTTTCTTGCATGCCCAAATGCCTAAAATCTGTTTAACAATGAGAAGTGCATCTCCCTTTACCATGAGGCGTTGTATCCCTTGGCCAATGCACATCTTCAAACCTTGAAGTAGAGTGTCATATTCTGCTTCATTGTTGCTAGCTGAACTTGGTAGATTGAACTTCTCTTTCATGACCACCTCTCCACTTGGGTTGAGCAACACTAGCCCTCCCCCTGCTTTTCCTGTGGCTTGACGAAAAGCCCCATCAAAGAACAAAGTAAAAGCATTAGGAATACTTTTTGGTGGTGGCAATGGTAGGGTCTTTACTTTAGGCACCTTAATCTCCTTTTCGTGCACCCTATAAGTGAGAATCCCTGCCAATTGTGCACGCACACTATCTTCTACCTTGAAAGAGTATTGAAACTCTTGCAACTCCATAATCCACTTTGAGATCCTAGTACTAAGATTCATTTGAGATGACACCCAAGGGAACAAATTTTCTGCAGTGAGAATTACAAAAGGTTTTGGTAGCAGGTAGGATCTAAACTTTCTCACCGCAAACATGAGAGAAAGCATCATGAGTTCTGCTTCTGAGTAGTCTCTCTCCAAAGCATTCATGACCCTACTATCAAAGTAGATGGGTCGCATCCTTGTACTGTGGGGATCTTGTTGTAGCAACACAGCACCAATTGTTTCCCTTCCAACACTAGAGCTAACAAAGAATGTGTACTCCCAACAAGGAGGCATGGGTGTTGGTAGCTCTGACAAAATGACTTTAATTTTACAAAAGTACTCTTCCAGCTCATCAGACCATGCAAATTCTACTTGTTGTGTCAACTTTTGCAAAGGGTGAAGTAACTCCGAGGCTAAGTGAATGAAGCGTGACATATACTTCACCTTTTGAATGAATGAGATGACCTCCTTAAGACTCTTGGGTGATGGTAGCTCAATAAGAGCCTTTGCCTTTGAAGGATCCACTTCAATGCCTTTGTAAGAAACTTTATGACCAAGCAAGATTACTTCATCCTCACCTATATGGCACTTGTCGGGGTTGAGTTGACCTCCCATGTCGTAGAGCTTCTTTAAACCTTCTTCTACCCTTTGTAGATGCAATGATTTTGAGCTATAAATACAGAAATCATCAATGAACACCCTAATTGACTTTCCAAAGAATGCTTGAAACACCATATTCATGAAACGTTGGAATGTTGCAGGAGCATTTGTCAGACCAAATGGCATGACTCTAAAAGCATAACAACCCCAAGGAGTGATAAAGGTTGTTTTCAATTGATCCTCCAGTGCAATCCCTATTTGAAAGTAACCTGAGTAACCATCGCACACAGTGTACTTCTCATGACCAGCTACCTCATTTAGTATCTCATCCTGGAATGGGAGGGGAAAGTGATCTCTCTTTGTTGCCTCATTGAGGGGACGGTAATCCACACACACCCTCCACTTGCCGTTCTTCTTAGGAGTGACAACAACAAGAGAGACCCACTCTGAATTCTCCACTGGATAAATGAACCCTGCTGCTAGAAGCTTTCTTACCTCCTTGAGTAAAGCCTGCTCCTTGATGACTCCTAGCCTTCGTAGCTTCTGAGCCTTAGGTGTGGCCTCTGGCTTCAACTCAATTTTGTGCTGAATAGCATCTACTCCACGCACATCGGTGTAGTCTTTAGCAAAAAGCCTAGGAAACTTCCTTAGCACACATTTGAACTCCTCTCTTTCATCCTTTGTAAGTGTTGTTGATAGCATACCTTCCAGCATCCCTTCATCTTGATATTCACCTTCGTTCTCTTGAGGACCTACCTCCTCCAAGCCTTGACAAGAGGTCTCTTGGTTGCTTGGCTTAAACCTTACCCCCATGACTTCGATGGAAGACTCCTGGCCTCTTCAGTAATGCTGCCGCTACTTTCTTCTTCTGAAGTGCTATCGGTCCAACCTTCTTCCGTCTCACTTTGAGATGATTCTTCATGGAGCTCCTCTTGGCGTTGCTCCCTCATGTCAAAGACAACCTTCTTGTGATTGTCATTCCTGCAAATTAGCTTTCCACTCTCCCAATCCTGCAAAGCTCGCATTTTCATTAGCCATGGTCTTCCTAGGATAAATGGGTAACCATTTCCCTTGGTAGACATGACATAGAAATCCACTGCCTTCTTAATGCCAAAGGCCTCCACAAAAACATTTTTACAAATGCCTACGCACCTAGCCTTGCTATTGTTTGCCATCTTGACCCTAATTTCAGGTGTCTCATGGATGTGCATGCCTAGTTTTTGCATGAGTCCCTCTGTCATGATGCAAATTTGTGCACCCCCATCCACTAGACCTTTCCTAACCAATCTCCCTTTGATGTAACAGTCTAGCACCGGTGTAATGTCCTCATTCATTTCAGCTTGTGCAATTTTTACAACAGGCACACTCTCTTTTACCTTTCTCCTAGTGCTAACTGCCCTTGTCAAATCCCTCCTAACTTGTGGACATAATGCAAGAAATTGAGGCCATGAAATATCAGGACCCTTACCTTTCATGTCTTCCAACAAGTTGTACGGAGCCATACCATGTCCAAGAGGGAAGTCTTGGAGGTTGATACGACGTCGAGTCCTCTTGGTTTCCTTGGTTCCTTTTGCCTTCTTGCCTTGTCCATGGTCACTCTGTGATGTGACTCCTTCTTTCTCTTTACCTTTTCCTCGGCCACGCTTAATTCCATTGGCTTCCATGTCAACCTCATTTGAATTTGTCACCTCTACCACATGCACATTTGGATCTGGCAAAGGTGGAACTCCTTCTACCCCATGTGGAGGTGGTCTTGGTCCATTTGGCCTTTGTAGAAGCCTTGGTTGTTGACCAGTTCCTTCACCTGCATTCATCACTGGGTAATTCAAGTTAGGCCTCCCTGGCTCCCCACGGGGCCAAGGACAATTATACATCCCATGTCCAGAGTCTCCGCAATTCCAATATTGCAACACTCTCCTAGGTCGTGGATCTCGCTCTTCAGACTTCTTTGCTTGTCCCTTTGGACCTACAGCTTGTGCAAGGTGAATTGACAGGCTGCTTAAAGATTCGTTTAACTTCTCAATTACTTCCGCCGTTACCTCAGGAAGCTCCCTCGATGTTGATGCTTGTGACTTACCTTTGGGTCTAAGACCTTCTATTGGAACCTCTCCCCTTAAGCACTTGAGTTTCCTATACTTCTCAGCAGCCCTAGTTTTAGCTGCATCAAAAGTAGCAGGTGCACCCGCCTCAACTTTTACCTTAAGGTCAGGAAAGAGTCCGGCTATGAACCTCTCCTTCTTTAAAAATTCTGCACCATCACCAGGGTTAGTAACATTTCGTATCCATAGAGCCCAAAGACGTAGAAACTCTTGCTTGTACAAGTAGTAGTCATCTAAGTCTTTTTGCTTATGAGAAACAATGTCTTGCCATAGTTTTTGAGTGTTTTGGGGATCAAAGAAGTATCTCTTAAAACGATTCAAAACTTCTGTGTAATTCCCCTTAACTTCCTCAGGCAAAGAGTCAAACCAAGTACTAGCATCTTTCCTAAGGACCACCTCAAACATTTCTACACGTTCTTGATCGGTTACTATCCTCTTGATACGGCAAGACATCTTGAAATTTGCTAAAAATAATTCTGCATCCTCTCCAGGCTCTCCAAAGAAAAGAGGATATCCAGACATTTGGCGTTGGCTCTCCATTATTATGAAAGATTACAACACGAGTTACAATAAGGGATACAATAGAGATCTAGAACCACTCGCCTGCAAATGAAGAAGTGAGAAAATACCACTCTAGGTTTTCTTCTTCAGCTATCCAAGCTTCAATAAGGTCTCGATTTGTTTGATCAAAACAAAAGGGTAGACTATTGATGAGCTCTAAGAAGGGTTGAAATTCTTCAAAGCTAAGGCGATAAACAGAAATCTCTAGAACTTCATTTTCTGGATCCAAAAGAGCAACCACGTCCCAAGTGATAAATTGCACTTGCTCTACAATTCCCAATGCACAAGCGGTTTGTATAAAAACTAGATCTTCATGCTCGTCGAAGGCCGTGAGAAAGTAGCAATTGACTAGGAGCTCCTTTCCTTCGAGTTCCACACAGTTGGAGTGAGGCAACCTTCTCACAATTTCATAAAGAACATCCTCATCAAGTCCAATCAAGTTTGCAAGATTTAAAGACTCCGCTTGTGCTACAAAATTCCTGGACAAAAACTCCTTTGGATTATGGTTAAATCATTCAAAAGCATAAAGAGATTTACAATGTCTCTATGAACAAAGTGTCATAGAAAGTAGAGAAGGATGAGAATTTATACAAATTTGCAATCTTCTCTATGCTCTCTTTATTAAGACAAGCTCTGAATATCTCCCTATCTCCTTTGTTGAAAGCGAAAGGAAGACTATTAATAAGACGCAAATGAGGGAAAAATTCACCAAATGTGAGTCTATGAAGCATGAACTCTGGCCGCAAGTTTCCTGAAGAGTCTTCCTCAATGGTGAAATGCACTCGCCAAACGCAAAATTTCACTCTATTTACCAATCTTAGGGCACACACTAGTTGGATGAATGCGCGGTCTTCCTTAGTGCCCAACAACAAGAGGAAAATGGAATCCACGCGTAGGACCTTCCGTCTTAACTTCACCACCCTCTTGTTATGAGGGAGACGCCTTACTACTTGCTCCTGCAACTCAATTGGTAATAGAGCTAGATCTCTAAGGATTGAACTTTCACTGCACACACATTCCCAGTTAGAACAAATGATCGTTTTTTTTGTTTCTTGTAATAACTTGGACAAAGAAAAAACAAACATACACACTACTTTGCCGGGCTGCACTTCATTTTAAAATAAAATGAACACATGTACATCAAAAGAAGTGTGGTAGTTGATGAGAGGTAGAATGACAGGGTTTGGTGATGCAAGAATTTCTCCTGCTCTTTGGGCACCAAACATGAACACCATTCGTTGTTGAAAATGGATCTTTCTACTAATTGCAATGTTTATTCTAATGTGTGGAGTAAAATGAAAGGGAAAAACCTCTATTCCTGGGCCATTATCCATGGCCTATGCATGTCCTAATGCTTAAAACAAAACGAAAATATAGACGTCCAAACTAAGGTCGTACCTAATGAGAGGCAAAATAAAAGGATTTACTGAAGCGTTTATCTCGGCCAACCTAAGAGGACCTAAAATTCTACGAATGACACGTTGAAATTGCAACTTAGTACTAACAATTATGTGTACCTTTTGCCTTGCAATGGGAATGAAGGGATCATACAAATCTTCGTGATTCATGCAAACTACTTGACTATGCTAAAGGTTGATTCTACACAAAAATACACAAGCCGTCCTCAGTGGGGGCACCAATTTGAGGCGGTCCGGGGCGGGCAACAAGAAGAGTGGCCTCTAGACACCCTTCAAGGCTCCTGTGCTGCTCAATGGGGCTGGGGCACAACACAACACAAACCAAAACAACAAACCCACCACCAAATCCCAACTACACAAGGGGCACCACTTAGTTTAAGAGCGAACTAGGACGCAAAAGAGGAGAATCGTTAGAGCAACCCACAAACAAGCAAGGAATTACACTAACCCTAACACCGATGGAATACTCTCACACACTAAAACACGAGAGAGAGAGAGAGAGAGAGAGAGAGAGAGAGAGAGAGAGAGATAGTGCTCGGGTTGCTTTGAAACGTATCGGCGATGATCAAGCAAACACAACTATATATTTAAGAAAGAGAGAGAAAGGGGGAGGGGGTGCTTGTTGCATTAATACCTTCTTACAAATCTGTCATGACAAATCAAAGTGAGATTAGTACTTGTTCAACATAGCTTGCGTAAATTTCACCACAACACATCACTAGAAAAGCCACCCCAATCACTGTCTTAAGGCCAGGGGAGTCCTCTCCACCCTGTCGCCCTCTTACAGTATGTGGGATTTATGGCTAGATTGATGACAACACCAGAGACAAGCTATCAAGAACTTAAAAAAAAACGAAGACACTTACGCATCATTGTTGTCCATTACTTCACGTTGGAAGGGAGACAAAATATCCAAGATTAGTCCAAATCCACCCTCCTTGATTCAGCGAATGTTGGGCTTACACTAGTAGGAGAAATGATAGATTTCCTACTCTCAATTGATTGATCACTCTCTCTCTTACAATGGCGTAGATTTCCCTTGCTAATCCCCTATTACAACACATGCACATGCATAAGACAATGAGCTTCCACTCAAGAGCTCCTTCTAGAGAGGTTGAGCTTGGCTTCTCAAGCTATAGCATAGTGCTCTTGCTTATGGCTTCCCCCCTTTTATGCTAGCTACACCCTCCTTTTATAGCAATTTTGAAGGCTAGGGTTACTCCTCTAACCATGGTTGGGTTAGATTTTCAGCAATTTATCTAATTTCTTTTGCTTGGAATTATCAAGAAGTTGGTGGGGAAAGAGAGAGGAGAGAAATGGAGGTGATAGGACTTTTCATAGTGGGTTAGTGTTAGTAGAGTTAGTATTAATTTACAAATGGAATTGAATATTTACAATGGGAGTATCCATGTAGGATACAAATAAGGAAGAAAAACTCTTAAGAGGTAAGAAAAGGTGGATTTCTTACAAGGTTGATGCTCCAAGTGTCTTGAGTAGGGCCAATTTTGACGCTTGTTGACGGTCCACTAGCTTTGACGGTACATTTTTTCTCCACTCTTGACCTTCCTTGAGAGACAAGGTAATTGAAGCTGAGTAATCAACCACCATGATGCTGTCTTTTAAGAGAAGAGGCTGAATTTTGTGGTTTTTTGATAGATATGGGTAATTTGGAGGAGGAAAAATGAGACTAGGTGGTCAATTTTGGAATGGAATTGTGTGTGGGAGGTATGAGTTCACCATGGTTTCTCTTATTCTTCAAGGTTGAGGAGAAGGTGAGTAGTGTGCAGAGAGGAGTGGTGAGAGAGATGGGGATGATGAGTGGAGAAGTGTGTGTGAAAGAGGAAAATGATAAGGTGGAAGAGAGAGTGTGGCTGCATAGCATGGGAAAACTGGGGTCCACTAAAAAATCATAGCTCACAGCTGGTAGCTCCAAAAATCATGAAAACATTTGGGGTGATTATTCAGAGCGTGGGCTACATTTTCTCTTTTGACCACCGCTCCAAATTCAGAGTGGAGATAGGTGCCAAAATTCTCACCAAAAAGCCTGTTTTTTTAGGCCTGCAAAAGTCTTTTAGTGGTCCCCTCCTTTGTTGAATTTGTACAATGCATCCAAGAGTGAGCCCCTCCTTTGTCATATTATAATACAAAGCATTCAAGTTGACCTTGACCCATGCATGGAGGAGGATTATTGGTGAAATAAGAAATATATACATGGTGGGACTAGTGTATGGACTATTCATGGACTTTAGCTCAATGAGCACATGGTGTTAGAATAATGAGTAAAAATAATAATAAAAATATGGAGGAGTTATGGATATGGAAAGATATTGGAATCATATGATATGATCCCTCCTTGAATTATTTTGGGTGAAAGAGGAAAATGTATGCAAGTAAATAATATAATAAAAGTAACCAATGAGTAGAAATCAATTTTTTGTTTTCACGAGGGTGAGGGTGAAAATGTGGGAGTGATTTGTATAAAGAAAGAATATGAGGTTAGAGTATGTACATATTGGCAAAAAAATAAAATTATGGTGTAAGAGGATGAAAGAAGGTGTACATAGGTTTAACACACACCTAAGTAGAAATATTTAAATAAAATACCAAAATAATTATAAAAAATCCCTATATTTAGGCCATATATACAATGAAATATTTACACACAAAGAGGCCATAATATACTTTTATTTTTTTTATTTTTTTTATTTTTTTTGGCTCACCTAGCCCAGTGACTAGCTAGCTGAGGGTTTTTAAGAAGATATGGGAAAAGTCCCGTGACTCACGCACGCCTATGTACAGTGAAATGGTAGGGATAGCCACAGTGTTTGGGTGATTTTGGTAGGGTGAGGTAACTCACTGTGGCAATTACAAAGAGCCGAAAAAACGGCTATCAGTATGTTTTGACATTGGTCGATGATAGGACATGACCCCACATCGTACGAGCACGAGTACGCAGGCAAGAAGGGCTTAAACGCCCTGATAGGCGTATTGAGTTCTCATGGCGGCATGGTTAGTATTAGGGTTTACTCTTTTCTATTTGTTATATTGTTTTATAAATTATATGTTTACTTACAAAAAGTTATCTTATTGTATTTTTTTGCAGAATCTGACAGATACGCCGCTTGGACGCGATGGGACGACTGATTAGATGACGTCAGTCTAGCCGTACCTAGATAGAATTAGTTTCCTTTTGTCATAGCATATATATCATGAGATGACGTTTATACGTATTTTTGTAACTATTGGAAAACCATGTATATTTTTTCAATAATGACAATGGTGTTGCAACTATTACATTTGCAACTAAACCATGGTCATTCCTTCTGTAGGCAGTCTGAGTGCCTCTGCCACACATGGATTGGAGGGTTCAGATTTAGACTTATCTACACAAGGGTGGCTACACATGGTTGCCTCTCATGAGAGAGAGCAGCCCTTTTGGTCTATGAAAGGAGACTATTTCTACATACATTTCATAGTATGAAGTTGATGCAACAAGGTCGGTGTGAGGTGGTGAGAGTGAATCAAGGTGAGAGATCCAAAAGGGTATAATCCCTTTGTAATCTACTTTTTGTTTTGAAGTACTAAGTCCATTGAGTGGCTGCTTTCCCGTGGACGTAGCCCACATTGGGTGAACCACGTATATCGTGTGTACTCTCTCTCTCTCTACTCTATAGTCTCTTGTGTGAGTAAATTATCTCTCTCCATTAAGTAATCTACTCAATTATCTACTTAGCTATGTCATATTTCCTAACAACTGGTATCAGAGCAAGGTTTGCTTGTAGCTAATTTATCTCAAGGAAAGGATTTCTTGAATTGAGTGTGAGTAATGACGGAGGAAGGGAAGCTCAAGATCAAGAAGTTCAATGGCAAAAACTACCAACATTGGAAGATGCAGATTGAAGACTATCTCTACCAGACGGACCTCTATTTTCCACTAGGCGGTCTTGCAAAGAAGCCCGCAACGATGGCAGATGAAGCATGGATTGTCCTTGATCAAAAGGCACTGGGAAAAATCCGGTTAAGCTTGGTGTCAACGGTGGCCTTCAACATTTCGGAGATGAAGACCACGGAGGACTTGATGAAGTCACTTGACGACTTCTATGAGAAACCATCGGCATCCAATAAGGTGTTTCTCATGAAGCGTTTATTCAATCTAAAGATGGCAGAGAATGGTTCAGTTGCAAAACACCTAAATGACTTTAATACAAGCATAAGTCAACTTCGATCGATGACAATCAATTTTGATGATGAAGTGCGATCTCTCCTTATACTATCATCTCTACCGGATAGTTGGGATGCCTTGTTATGGCTGTAAGTAATTTTATCTCTGGCACATATACTCTTAATTTTGATGATGTTGTGGGTGTTCTCCTAAGCGAGGAAATGCGAAGGAGAAGCACATGAGAATCATCAAGTGCTGCACTATTAGTGGAAACAAGAGGAAGGCCTAAGGAGAGATTCAAAAACCAAAAGGGTTGTGATTGCTCAAGACGGAGCAAGTCACACACAAAATCAGTTCTTGAATTTTGGAATTGTGTCAAGAAGGGCCATGTTAAGAAGGATTGTTGTTCCAAGAAGAAGAAGGATTCAAAGTCTCAAGACAACAAGCCAACATCAGAGGCCAATGTGGCAGGCGAAGTAGAGTAAGATACTCTAATTCTCTCATTAGACAATGTGTCTAATTCCTGGATAGTAGATTCCGGGGCTTCATTCCATGCGACACCACACAAGCAACATTTCCAAGATTACACCAAAGGTAATTTTGGATATGTATACTTGGGAGATGATGAAGCTTGTGAATTTTTTGGCAAAGGTACAGTTTGTGTCAAAATTGCTAATGGAAATGAATGGCATCTTAAAGATGTTAGGCATGTTCCTTCTCTTCGCAAAAAATTGATCTCTATAGGACAATTGGATGATGAAGGTCACAACATTGCATTCGGAAGCAAATGTTGGAAGATCTCTTTGGTGGCTTCCAAGGGAGAAAAGGTTGGTACACTCTACTTGTGTACTGCTAGCACGCAACCTTCAGCTTGTGCAACAACTACAAAAGTCGACAGTGCGGTGTGGCACTATCGGCTTGGGAAAATGAGTGCAAAAGGAATGCAAATCCTTCAAACAAAGAAGCTTCTACCAGGTTTGAAAGAATTGGAGATAGAGTTCTGTGAAGATTGTGTTTACGGTAAACAAAAGAGGGTAAAATTTCAAAATTTTGAAAATGAAAGAAAAAATAAAAAACTGGAGTTGGTTCATTCTGACGTTTGGGGTCCTGCAAGTACACCATCACTTGGTGACTCATTGACTATGTAACATTCATAGACGATGCGACTCTTAATGGTAGGCATATGGTGGCCAACACTTTTGGCAGATACCAAAGAATATGTTGGGAGATGTGATGCTTGTCAACGACCAAAAATACCAACACGTGTAGATAGTGTTGCAACCTTGGGCTATGGTGGGTGCCACCGAGGAGCCATGGTGAGTAAGAAGACGTGCAGAGAAAAACAAGAGAGAGAGAGAGAGAGAGAGAGAGAGACTCGACACAGTATGAATAAAAATAATACGCTATATTCTATTATTGAAAGAGATTACAATGTATATAAAGCCACAAAAACCATCCAAACCTTGACTTTAACTGATCTTTCTACTGCATGCCTATAAGAGGCTTTTCCCATGGCTGACCGAAAAGGGCTTGGACCCAACAATCCCCCCCTCAAGCCCAAACTGGACAATCAACTCATGACACCTTGAGTTTTTGGTGTACTCGTGAACCGTGAGTATTAGGTTCTCTCACAACCAAGGATTTATGGTTTATCCATAACGTGGTGCTATGTCTATAAACCCCCCTTGAACAGATAGGGTGTAGGTCAAAAAGGTTAGCTACCAAAAATGGAGTTTTTGGTTCACTGCCAAACCTTGGGTTTTAGGTGTACCTAGTAACCTCATGAGAAGTGCAACAAAAATGGACTGAGAACTGACAAAACATTGGGAGGTCTTACCACTTATCTTTGTGGTAATGTCTATAACCCGTACAAAGTTTTTGGCATGAGAGTGAAATAGCATGACAATAACCGACTACAAGGCTTTTGACATGGAATATATGATTGGTTTTTACAATAGGCTGTAGAAAGACTGACATAAAATAGGACAAAACAAATAATGATGATGATAATCGGTTTCGAAAAACCAAACATGTCGATGTAAATTCATCTCGAAGAAAATTTGTCTTGGTTGTTGTGAGCATCGATGTCTCGTAATTCTTGAATAATGAAAGTTCGCATACTTACCAATATGTGTAGGCATAATACCAACATAACCTCAACAGGCTGAATGTTATTAGAAAACTACAAAGGATTAATATTGATCCATAGAAACATGCATGTAATGGATCCATGCTTGATTGCCGGTACTATCGAAGCTCTGGGCAATTTGGAAATTATCTTCCATTTTAGGTTTGATAAAGCTGGTAAACAATTTTGAAGCATGTAACTCCAGCTCTTTTGTGTCAAGAAACTCACGAAATTTGGTTAAGTCTTGTTGTATTTGAAGTGCCAATGCTCATGTGGGTGTGAAGGAACTCTTTCTCACTAGCCGAGGCTCACAATAAGGGCCAAAAAACTTTAGTAGTTGTTATAAAAAGAATATAAATACTAATGGTGGATCTGTAGCAACCTTGGGCTATGGTGGGTGCCACCAAGGAGCCATATATGGCGAGTAAGAAGGCATGCAGAGAAAAACGAGAGAGAGAGAGAGAGAGAGCGAGAGAGAGAGAGAGAGAGAGAGAGAGAGAGAGAGAGAGAGAGAGAGAGAGAGAGAGAGAGAGAGAGAGAGAGAGAGAGAGTCTCGACACATTATTAATAAAAATAATACGCTATATTCTATTATTGAGAGAGATTACAATGTATATAAAGCCACAAAAACCATGCAAAACTTGACTTTAACTGTTCTTTCTACTGCATGCCTATAAGAGGATTTTCCCACGGCTGACCGAAAACGGCTTGGACCCAATAGATAGCATGTCCTTAAGACCCATGATGGGGGCTAGAGATTTTACAAAATGGGGTATAGATTTTGTTGGGCCAATACAACCACCTGCTTATAGAACCCAAGCTCAATATATCATTGTAGCTACGGATTATTTGACCAAGTGGGCCAAGGCTAAAGCAACTCAAAAGAATGATGCCAGAACCACTGCCGCATTCCTATATGAGTATGCATTCACAAGATATGGAGTACCAATAGAAATTTTCAGTGATAGAGAAACTCATTTCCTCAATGAGGTAATCAAGTATTTGCTTAATGAATTTATGGTCATCCATAACAAATAAGCTCCCTATCACCCACAAGCAAACAGACAAGCTGAGCATACGAATAAACTTCTTAGCTTGGTATTGACTAAAGTGGTTAGTTCAGAAGGGACATACTAGGAAATACAGCTCGTCGAGGTTCATTCAAAACAGCTTTAAATGCTACACCCTTTAACAACACATTCCCAAGTTTAAGAAAAAGGAAAACGGATTGTTCAACATTGAAGATGTATCTCCAAGTAGAGCAGTTAAGTTGTCCACTCTAGATGGTGAACCAATGGCTAATTGGATTAGTGGATGTCGTTTAAAGAAGTATACTTTGCACTAACCAATGAATTGCTAGAAAGAATGCATGCATCCAAGAAAAGAAATATAAAATGACAGTAGGTTATTGATGAAGCCCAAGAGGAAGCTAGGCTTTGGGTACTCAAAAGGAAAGATGATCTCAAGAATCAACAAACACCTATTCCCATCAACACTCTGGATATAGATGACCGATAGTGGGAATTGCAGAAAGCTACAGTGTCAACACTTGATGAATGGCTAGATGGAATAGACCTTTGCATCAAAGTACAATTCAACAACCATACCACAAATGCATTGGTCGATACAGGAGCTAGAGTAAATGCAGTCAGTTATTCCACGTACAAGAAAGCAACAAGTTAGTCTTTGACAGCAAGAATAGCGACTATTAAAGGATTCAACAAAAACCCAACACCAACATTGGGAGTAGTCAACTTGAATGTGATAGTACATGTATGTTCATGTCCTCATTAGTTTGTATGCTTACTATATGAACACATAAATGAGACAATGTTTTTTGAGATTCCCTCGCTGCGAACATACAAGGTAGTACTAGATTGGGATACCAATCAACACACGTTATCACCTAAAGACGGACAACTCAGTGTTCCAATTGCACCAAGCAAGGAAGAATGGAAAAGAAGTTACCAGGAGAGCAAACCACGTAGCAATCAATCTTCTCCATCCTATCGACTACTAAATGCTACAAGTAGCATGCAAGGAATCATGCAAATTTGGGTACCAAAAACACAGATTAAGGACAAGCCGATTCAAATATGGGTGTACGTCCAGATTATCATCGACAAAACCAAGGATGGTTCCAAAGATCAAAACATAGAGACGATCATCTCCGAGCAACGAACCTAACACAAAATGGATTGGAAGAAAAAGGAGCACTTATCTTCTCCACAAACTGGAAAACCGATCAAGCAAGGGAGAGTTCAGTCTCAGAAGACTCAACCACGACATTCTGCACCAAGAAAACCAAAATATCAATGGCTGGTAAAAGCTCGACAACAGTCAAAAGTGATACCAATAGCTCAGGCAATCAGTGTGCTAAAGCATCCTGATGGTACAATCAAGCAAAGAGCACACAAGCTACAAGATTTTCTCTTTGGAAGACAGCATCAGAAAGCCTCGGCATCAGAAACCCTTGAGTTACTTACTCAAGCCCAACTCTTGCACAACATGATGGTTTTAATTGCATTGATATTCAAAGCATGGTAGAGCCAACCAAGGATATGCATAGAAACAATTGTTCAACCCATGCACACAGTCGTCCTGAAGTACTCCATCTAGGAGGGGTGGAAGGGCATGAAGTAATAAAGGGCAATGTTTGAAGAGGGAGGAAAAAGTTTGATGTTAACGTGTGATTTTTTTGCAAATTACTTAAAAATGCCCTTATAATTCATCAACAAGGGAAAATTAATTGATGATATCTTCTCGATGAGTGCAAATAGTGTATATACTATCAACAAATCATCAAAAAATATTCTTTTTTGGTTATTTTTCATCATTTTCCTTGATATTGAGACTTAAAAATGGATAAATCCAACAAAAAATAATAAAGTTGTGTTTTTCAATGGATTTTCTTAATTATTGGATTTTCACTTTGCTTTTTTAGCGTATTTTGTTATTTTCCTTGATTTTTTTAATAAACAGGTCAAAAACTAATAATAAATAGCAAAGGAGCTCAGATGAAAGAACTGAATATACGTTGATGATCAGAAAGACAAGGCGGACAGGCACAAAAAATTTCAATCAAATCGACAGATGGAAGCGGGAAACCTAAATTAGGCGGCCATACCTACTTTTGCGGAATTCTTGCAGAATGAGCTACAAGAATCCGATTGGGGAAATTTTTGAGTCTAGCATAGATTTCACGGCTTAGTAGGACTAGCAAGGGAATTTGGGGAAAAATGGTCCAGGAAGTCCGAGTTTAGATACCCAAGGTAGGCTAAAATCACCTCATTTCCACTTGTTGCCTTTGGAGAGAGCTTTTCAACCTTCTTCGCGTGCATTTTCTGGTGTCCACGGTTGCTTGTTTTCAGCACCGTCTCACACAAGACATGATCCATTTACTTATCAATGATCCATTTTGTACGGCTGATAACTAGTCTAAACCCCTGGAAAAAACCCTAGAATCCAAGCAGTGCACGATGACCTACGACCAAAAATTGACCATAACGGCCTGTCAGCTCAACCAAATAGGATGACATTTGAATGGTAGCATATCCCAACATAATAGAACACTTCTATATTAACAATTGACCATTCGGCAAGGGTTGAGGGGATCCCAAGTGTTACCATATAGATGTGGTAGTGATGTGTGTGAACACACTAGGACTGCCGGGGCATTTTTTCCCTCTTTAGGAGGTTTTTTCCCCCGTGCATTGTATATACGCCCATCACTCTAGGGCTATCTATCTTTCCATTTCACACTAAGTATTGTGTGCCTTGAGCTTCCTTCGTCTTCTCCAAGCTGTGTGTGTTTCTCTGCAACCCTAATTCCAACAATTGGTATCAGAGCAGGTGACATTCTCCCGGGCTTAGTCGCCAGCTGCTCCAGCACACGCCTACTCACTTTCTCCGACTTCGGTGAGCTTTGGCAAGCGTTCGCAGGTCGAAAAATACTTTGGGAAAGCTCCAAGAGCTTGGTCTGCTCAGAATTTTGATTTGGGCTCATTTCGGCCTCCGTTTCCACTACAGGCAGTACTGCACAGGCTATTTCGTCATTTTGTGCAAAATTTTTGTCAGTGCCATTTTTTGCATAACAGGTGCCTTATAGTCTTCTACGGTTTGTGCTATATAGCACAGGTTGTTCCCGCTCCATTTCTCCTATTTTCGGGCAGTTTTCACATCAGGTGCAGCATTTACCATGGCTGACAACAACAACACAAATGTGTTCAAGATGTTTGCTGTTGAGGACAGGTTGGATGGGGACAACTACCCTATGTGGGCTTATATGATGCAACATGTTCTTGTGTCAAAGGGTGTCTCGAACATTGTGCAGGGCATTGATGTACGTCCTGGTTCTGAGGATGTAGGCGATGTTGAGGATGTTGCAGGTCTTGCTGCAAGGATTGCAGCTGTTAGAGTTGTTTTGCCTACGGCAGAACAAGCTCGTTGGGATGTTAAGGATGCGCAGGCTCATGCATTGATTGCGTTTTCTGTGAAGCGCACCATTGTTCCTCACATCCGTTCAGCAAAATCTGCAAAACATGCTTGGGATATTCTAGCAGGTCTTTATGCAAGCCGCAATGAGGCTAAAATTGCTTTGGTGCGTAAAGAGCTTTAGTCGAAGATTATGCATGAGGAAGATGATATGGACACTTTCCTTGCTAGTGTCAAGGATATCGATGAGCAACTTATTTCTGCAGGTGAAGTCATTTCAGACAGTTCCTTTGTGCAGACTGTTCTTGATGCCTTACCAGATTCCTACCAGACTTTTGCTAGTACTTGGAGACTGATGACCCAAGGAAATCCTGAAGTTGTCAAGTTTGCTGCATTATGCACATTGCTGTTGGAAGAGTCATTTTTTAGAAAAAACAGGACTAGGCAGTGTGGAGTTGAACAGGCTTTTATTGCTTCTCAAAGAAAGGATGGTAGCAGTAATGCAGCCACTTCTTATCATTCTGCTGCGAGTGGCAAAAATTATGTTCATAATGCTTCTGCTGGAAGTACTTCGTCTAGCAATTCTGGTGATAAGGGAAAAAAGAAGATGCCTTGCCATTATTGTAAAGCCAATGATCACTTGATCAAGTCGTGTCCTAAGTTGAAGGCCAAAGAGGCTAAGAAGAAAGAGGGTGGTTCCACTGCAAATGCTGGTTCCACTACAAATGCAGCCATTGTTGAGTCTTCTGTGAAAGGAGACTGTGTTGCTGATGTTGATGCAGAATGGGCTTTTAGCGCAGAGTGCACTTACAATCCTGTTGTCCATGATGCATGCTTGTCAGTTACTGCAGATTCACATGTGTGGTATTTTGACAGTGGTGCTACAAAGCACATTACCTCACATCGTGGATTGTTCACCTCTCTCCAGTCTGTCCCTCATGGGAATTCAGTCACTTGTGCCAACAACGCCTCTTATCCAGTTCAGGGAGTTGGAAAGATTGTGCTCACTGCTGCTAATGGCAGTTCCTTCACACTTGTTGATGCACTTTATGTACTTGGGATCAAGAAGAATCTCTTGTCTGTATCCGCACTTGCTAGACTTGGAACGGTAATCAAATTTGTGGATGACAGATGTACAGTTCATGATCTCAGTTTTGGTGATGAAATTGCTGCATCTGGCCTTTTGTTCTGTGGGCTGTATAAGCTCACTTTGTATGACAAGTGTAGACATAATTTTTCAAATGCTGTTGCAGATTCAAGGGCTATTTCAGATGCAAAACTTTGGCATGCACGTTTTGGTCATCTGAATTTTGCTAGTTTGCTGCGTTTGCAGAAATCTGATATGGTTGCTTCTTTGCCGCCTCTTGAAGCACCTGTCAAACATGTTTTTGAAGGCTGTTTTTTGGGTAAGATGCATCGTTCTAAATTTCCAAAGGATGGTTCAGTTTGGGCCACATGCAGGTTGCGGCTTGTGCATAGTGATGTTTGTGGACCCATGCAAACTTCGTCCTTGGGCAATTACCTGTACTTCATGACTTTCATTGATGATTACTCCAGGCATGCATGGGTATTTCCACTTAAAGAGAAGTCCGAAGTTTTTATGTGCTTCAAACAATTTCTCGCTATGGCTGAAAATGTCTCGAAATGTACTATGGGCATCCTTCGTTCCGATCGAGGGGGGGGAGTATATGTCTCATGAATTTAATGCATTTCTGGCTAGTCGTGGGATAAAACACCAATGTACAGTGCCTTATACACCTCAGCAAAATGGTGTTGCTGAGAGGAAAAACAGGTCACTGACGGAAATGGCACGATGTATGGTCAAAAGTCAAGATTTACCGCATTCTTTTTCGCTTGAGGCCATCATGTGTGCCACTTATGTACTTAACAGGTGTCCTACAAAAGCTTTGCAGTCTATTACTCCATATGAAGCATGGCATGATAGAAAGCCTTCTATTGAGCACATGCGTGTTTTTGGTTGTTTGGCATATGCTTTGGTGCCACAAGTGCAGCGCAGAAAATTGGATGATAAGGCTGTCAAATGTGTTTTTGTTGGTTATAGTGCTGAAAGCAAAGGTTACAGGTTGTATCATCTGCAAAAAAAATGTATTCTGGTTTCACGGGATGTAGTGTTTGTGGAAGATTCTGTTCAGCCCTTGCTGTCATGTACTAGAGACAGTAATGTAAGCTCACAGGACATTTATGACACTTTGTTGCCTCTTTTCAGTGGTGGAAATAGGAATGTAAGTTCCAATGAGGCAAATGTACAGCCTATGGGGGTTTCTGAAAATGTTACAGATCAGCCTATTATTGATGCAGATGTACATGATGTACTTGATGAGGAAAGGGCTGAAAATGAGCAGGCTAGAGGTATGCCAAAATGGCTGGTGCACACTTTCGTGACAGTAAATTGGATGCATCTTTGTCTAGTCGTACTCATTCAGTCTCTCGCCATGCATCTTATGCATCATATTGTTATGCTTTGGCTGTGTCTAGTTTACATGATGTTGAGGAGCCTCTGTCTTTTGATGAAGCACAAAATTCAGAAAATTGGATGGCTGCCATGCAATAAGAATATGATGCACTTATAGAAAATGACACATGGACTTTATGTGATTTGCCTCCTAGCAAAAAGGCCATTGGTACGAAGTGGGTTTACAAGTTGAAACGCAAGCCGGATGGTGAGATCGATTGCCATAAGGCTCGACTTGTTGCAAAGGGTTATGCATAGCAAAAAGGCATAGATTATGAAGAGACTTTTTCTCCCACTTGTCGTATGACTACTGTGCGTTTTCTATGTGCATTGGCAGCTCATTTTGGTTGGGATGTACATCAATCAGACATTGTTACTGCTATCTTGAATGGTGACATATTTGAGGAAGTTTATGTAACGCAGCCTTGCGGTTTTTTCATAGAATCACAAGAGGACAAAGTGTGCAAATGTAACAAGGCTTTGTATGGGTTGAAGCAATCTCCTCATGCTTGATATGAGAAAGCTAACACTCATTTGTTCACACAAGGCTTTCGTAACAGTCCAATAGAAAGAACATTGTATGTAAATCGTGAGGGTGATGTATTTCTCATCGTGGTTCTTTATGTTGATGATTTGATGATCACTGGACCAAATGAGAGACATATTGCTGAATTTAAGGCTGATTTGAATGCTACTTTCAAGATGAAAGATTTGGGGCTGTTGCATCATTACTTGGGTATACAGTTTAAGTAGTGTGATGGTGGTATTGCCTTGTGTCAAAAAAGTTACATAGAGACATTGCTATGTAAGTTTGGACTTGAGGATTGCAAACCTATTGCCACTCCCATGGAAACAGGTTTGAAGTTGATTCTACATGATGCTGGAGATCTTGCTGATGTCACTCTTTCCAAACTACTGTGGGCTGCCTCATTTATGTATGCAACACGAGGCCGGATATTCAGTTTGCTGTCTCACAGGTCAGAAGATTTATGCATAGCCCTGGGTCTAAGCATTGGCAGGCTATCAAGAGGATTTTCCGCTACCTTAGTGACACTTTACATCTTGGCTTGTTTTATCCCAAGGGGGGATCATTGCCGCCAGACATACATGCTTTTTTGGACTCAGATTGGGCTGGTTGTTTTGACACACGAGTGTCCACAAGTGGTTTTTGTTTCATGCTTGGCAGCTTATGTATATCATGGCTGAGCAAGAAGCAACCTACTCTGGCCACTTAGAGTTGTGAGGCTGAGTACAGGGCAGTCTTCACAGCTACGGTTGAGTGTGTATGGCTCAGACGCCTTATGCCTGATTTGGGTGTTGGACAAGACACTGCCAACACTATCTACACTGACAGTCAGAGCGCATTGGCAGTTGCGAGGAACCCAATTTTTCATGCTCGCACAAAGCATGTTGAGGTGCATTACCACTATGTCAGGGAGAGGCTCTCAGCAGAAGAGATCAGCTTGGCTTATGTGCCAACATAGGACAACCTTGCAGATCTTTTCACAAAGGCATTATCTCGTGAGAAGCTTGAAGCTTTCCGCAAAGCTTTGGGCTTACTCCCCTTTGTGGATGATCCTGTCCTCAGGGCATGGCACTTCCCTTTACCCGTGCCAAATCTCGTTCACCGCATCACTCCAGAGGGGATTTGTTACCATATACATGTGGTAGTGATGTGTGTGAACACACTAGGACCGTCGGGGCATTTTCTCTCTCTTTAGGAGGTTTTTTCCCTCGTGCATTGTATATACGCCCATCACTCTAGGGCTATCTATTGATGGGGGCTTTTCACAAGCCAAGCTCCCATACCCCTCTTCTCTCGTCCCCACCCCATGAAAACCCCCTCTTAGGGAGGGAGTGATAAAATGCATTGGAAAAAGTAAGAAAAAAAAAAGTATGATTATGTAAATATATAAGAAAGGTAAAATAGGCCACCTCATGCCTACGGGGCAGCCCATCCCCACCTTGCCTCCTTTTTCTTCATTGTTGCCCCGCCGGGTGTCCCTTTTCCTCTCCTCCACTCAAAAGGTCAACCCCCTCTCTCTTCCCTTTGTCCTTTCTCCTTTCTCTCTCCCCTCAAGCTACCCCACCTCTCACCAATAATGCATTATAACTCACCAATAATACACCCTAACTCACATGTAACTTACCCTATCTTCCAAAATAGTATACCCCACCCCCTCTTTCTCTCTCCTATCATATCCCATGACCCAAATACCCCCCTCTCTCTCTAAAGGGCGCCATGTCTCTTGTCTTGTAGCTAAATAACCTCCCCACACTCACACACACTCAGTTTCACTGAAAAAGGTGCCCACAGACCCATCCCCACCCGATGGTTACCTAATTTTTCTTGTGTTCACACACATTTGCACACAGATTCACCTATGAGCACACTCCCCTCTCTCCCCTCTTGTAATTACTTTATTCTCCATGTCACCTCTCACTTTTTTTTCATCAACCCATCTCTCTCTCTTACTCTCTCTCATGAGACTGCTGTTCTGGCACATATACACACAGCCAGACAAGTGGGGCCCACAGTCACATGGCCTATGTAGATAATGATTTCTTCATTTTTAAATTCTAGAATTTCTCCCCCCCTCCTCTCCTATATAAAGAGGGGTCACCATCACACAAAAAACACACACCATCACCAAAGAGTACACTATGCACTGTGTGTGCCTAGTGCACACACACACACCCACACCATCACCATCACCGCAATCACCATGCTCGTCTTGAGCATGACCTCTACACCCTTGGGCTATTGAAGATGAAGGGAAACTAAATGAAGGATGATGGCCGTAACCCTCGCGCGAGTCTTCGCCATCAACTCCCACCTATCCGCCATGTGCTCTACCACTCTCTCCCTTCTCATTCCCCTACCCTATGCTCCCCATTTCATTGCCTTATTCTCTAAATAAAGCTTGAGGTTTTGTGAGTATGTTTTCTTGCAATGTTTTGCCCAAGTGAGGTGTGCGGAATCGCCACCCAATCTTGTGTTTGGAGTGAGCTTGTGTATGTGTGAAGGGTGTGCGGATTCACCATCCTTTTGTGATGCCTAAGTACTAAGCCGCTATACCCCCTCCCTCACTCTCTCTCTCTCTCTCTCTCTCTCTCTCTCTCTCTCTCTCTCGATCTCATTCCCTTTCCTCTTCATCATTACTCCCAAGCATCCATCTCTCTTGGATGAAAACTTTGTTATGGTGGTGTGTTGTTTGCGTCCTAGCCGCTGAAGCTAGGTGGTGCCCCCTGTTTGCTTTACCGTGACAGGCTCGAGGCGCGCCATTCGGTCCCCGATGTTTTAGAGGCCTTCGGGGGTTCGGGGTTCGCTTTGCTCCCGTTATTTGGTGCCCCCACGGAGGAGGGCTTTCTAAGACCCTTCAGTTTACAATGCTGAAAGTGACGCCCACTATCAATCATGGACGAATGGCTAAAGGAATTTTTTAACTGGAGGACGGAAGAAGAAGAGACGAAGGAGGCACTAGCCGCCTTCATTGAGGTGCTACTGCCAGGCTGCAGTGTCGTCAGCATTCAAGAGGTAAATTCTCCATCTCGTGTCGCTCGTTCTAACTATAAATTGAGAGCATGAAGTGGGAGGTCGGTGAAGTGCCATCACTGTTGTCAACCAAGGCACACTGTCAATGAGTGCCAGCAAAGAAGGCAGCAAAAGGGCTGAAGTCATCTACATCGACATTCATCGCAAAGAAGTCATTCACATCAAGGAAGGGAAGAAAACGGTGAGACCTCTTTTCCCTAAAGAAACTACAGTCAAAGTTATAACTCCAAAGTGGCCTAAAGGGGCTGCTCGAGCCAAAGGCAAGGAGAAGATAAGGCAGTCTGGAAACACATGACCCCGAAGGGAGAAGCATCTGGCCAAGCAAGTGCTTCAAGCTCAGAAATCCGGGTTGTACCCAATTTTCCAAAGAGGAGGTCATCCGAAGCTAAGCGGCGAAAGGTCGCCTACCAATTTGCACGACGCATGTGAGTGCTACCAATCCACTTCGACAATCCGGAAGAAGAAGTGGTAAAAAGATTCCCATGTCCTAGAGAAGAGTGGTTCGGCTACTGCTCTCGCTGTTTTGGAAAGAGAGTGGAGGATCTTCCTCCTCTCCCTCTACAACTTATCCTGAAGAAGCTCTCTACCACGAGAGAAACCCAATGGGCTAGGGACGAGTTGCAGCTGAATGGAGTAGAATTCATGCAACACGCCGACTACGGAAATTACCTGCAATTGTTGTTAGCCAAGAGGTTGGGAGTGGTCAGACGCGTCGCCATCACCCCGTACGTGCTAAGCAACGAAGGAAAGGTAGAGCCCATGAAAGGCGACGACCTCTTGTGGATGTGCCGACTCATCAACACTGACACGATAAGAGTATAAGTAAGTATTTCATCCTTTGTGCATGATGGAAAACGGGCCAACGGCATTCCCGTTCAGATTCTTGCAGCATATGCATGTGAATATCTATGTAGATAGGAAAGTCTTCTACCAACAGAAGATCGTACACCTATTCGGTGCGGCGGTACTAGGAGAAATCCTCAATTCCCCGAACCCTATCATTCTCCCCATATTAAATTACCATCATTCCTTTAATGTTTCTATCTTTATCTTGTTTTAACCTATCCACCCACCCTTGTAAAAAAGCTGCTATGAGCCGCACTGTTAATGTAATGTTAAAAAAAAAAGAAAAAAAGAAAAAAAAAGAGGTTTGTAATTTCCTGAGTCACTACCATGGCAAGTGTTTCTTCCCCCATGTTCAGTGGAAAGAAGGGAGAGGATCTCACCACCGACTTTTTGGATGATTTCGACATTGCTTGTATCGTCTCCAACAAAGATGACGATGCTTCACGACTTAGAAATTTTCCTCTACTGATGAAAGTAGAGGCCAAGTCCTGGTATAATGCATTGCCTTAGGCCACCAAGAATGCATGGGATGTGTTAATGGCTGCTTTTGTAAAGAGGTTTGGTGGAGGCACAACCTCGGAGAGGCTATGGCAGTTACTGACAGAATTAAAGCAGGGAGACCTGCTAGAGTATGCCACCTACGAGTCCAAATTTGTGGACTTATGGGAGAGATGGGTTGCCTTGCTGGAGGAAGGTGAAGGAGCGCCTAATTTCCTAAAGAAGGACCGTTTCATTGCTGGTCTATGGTCGCCGCTTGGAGAGAAGGTGAAGGGAAGGTTTCCTCCAACATATGAGTTGGCAGTCGAAGTAGCCCGCCTTAAAGACAAGAAGCTACGCATGTAAGCAAGAGTAAACGAGTCAGAGGAAACAAGCTCGATACAACCAACCCCAGTGACTGCAACAACCAATCATAGAGTCCAACTGCAGGAGGCATCAGAAGAGCAAGACCTGCTGAGTCGCATCACCACCCAACTAGAGAGTTTATCTGTGCATCTGGTGCAGCAAGGGCATGCACTTGGCAAGAACCCAGAAGAAGGAAGAGGACAACGAAGGCAGAACCCAGAGTACCACTGTTACAACTACGGGGAAGATGGCCATGAAATGTACTACTACCCACACTCGAGGAGGCAGAATTTCAATAGAGGGGGGAGACAGAATCACATCTCTCCACCAAGAACACCACTGCCACTCAGGCAACCAATCCCACCTGTTCAAATCCCACCACCAACGGTGCAACCACAGCTAGCCACACCAGTTCAACGCCAGTCACCAATGCAACCACCGCCACAATCACCACTTACAATCATCCTACGCCCACCATCAATTGGTACCCGCACACCAAGTATCATTGGTCTTGTAGAAGAGGTCAAGATGAGTGTAACGGAAGAAGGATCAAGTAAGAAGACTATTCAAAGAACTGAAGCAGTGGAACAAGAGGTTAAAGAATCAAAAGATGCTACCCAGGTGGGGGAGGTAAGCCAAGAAAATTGTGTTACAAATGTGACTACATCTTTAACCTTGAATGAAATAGGCACCAAAGAGATCAATCGACAACATTGGGCAGTAAGGGTAAGAAGGAGTAAAGTGTTGATTAGGCCTCATCAGAGTAAGAGGAATGCAAAGGTCATGAAAGATACAAGAGAAGAGGAAAACCAGTCTGTTAGCAAGGCTTTGCAAAAGATGGACAACATATCAAGCAAAGGGGAGGGCTTTGAAAACGGAATCTTGTGCACCAGCATGGACCCAGGACAGTGCAGCAAGCTAAAGGAATCTTGCATCAAGGCAGTTTCACTAGAGGACCATATGAAGAGGTAAGTATGACTGAAGGTTTGGAGTTTGATATTTCTCCAGAGGCTTGGCAGCCGAGCAAGACTTTATTGTGTAGTGTTATAGACTTAGAGATGGGTAATGCCTCTAGTCTACTAAAGGGTGTTATAAACTTGGAGATGGGTAATGCCTCTAGTTTATGTGAGGATGTTCATAGTAAGTTTGATGATCAATATGTTGCCAACCTTTTAAGGATGTTCCAAACTCCTCCACAACACCGCATTGTGTTTGCATGGGATGCATCAGACCTATGGCTATGGCTAGCCGCTATAACATATAGAGAGAGGATCAGCATTGAGATAAGAGCTAAGGAGCCATGGGTAGACAAAAGCCTGATAGAATGCAAGAATGAAGACCTCCTTTGCAATTTGGTACAATTTTTTACAAATAGTGCATCCTCTCTTTGGAGAAAGGTAAGTGGATTACGCTTGTATTTAAGCCGCAAGGTAGGTGGCTTGCTATTAGTATCAGTAAAGGAAGCTGACATGTTTCTGCACACCCAAAAGAAGCATGATATGCTTGCAGTTTTTTCTAATGGCAGTAAGCAGGACTCTGAAGACAACTTGAGCTCACCACACCAACAAGGCCGCCATATATGGTGGATTCTTGGTACACTTTTGGGAATCATAATTTTCAGTTATGTCTTTGCAGGAGCCAAGATGCTCATTTCCCCTCTCGCTACTGGTGGTTACAAATTTGATCCAATTTGGCATGCAAATTTTATTGTTCGGACACTGCAAACAATGATCCTATTTTTCACTTGGGATCCAGGAGGACATTGGCACAAAGTTCTAGAAGCCATGGGCTTCCCCTTTAATCAACCGACACTATTCCAAGAAACAAGTTATCACTCGGACCTGTTACAGATTCATGAATATCCCAGAAATCTCACCAATGGCCAAATGGAATGGCTAGTTCAAAAGGCAACTCGATATCGGATCCTACAGCTAAGCAGAAGAAGAAACAGAGCTAGATACATGAATGCCTCTAGCCAAGAGGGGAGGGCTAATGATGGGGGCTTTTCACAAGCCAAGCTCCCATACCCCTCTTCTCTCGTCCCAACCCCATAAAAACCCCCTCTTAGGGAGGGAGTGATAAAAGGCATTGGAAAAAGTAAGAAAAAAATAAAGTATGATTATGTAAATATATAAGAAAGGTAAAATAGGCCACCTCATGCCTCCGGGGCAGCCCATCCCCACCTTGCCTCCTTTTTCTTCATTGTTGCCCCGCCGGGTGTCCCTTTTCCTCTTCTCCACTCAAAAGGTCAACCCCCTCTCTCTTCCCTTTGTCCTTTCTCCTTTGTCTCTCCCCTCAAGCTACCCCACCTCTCACCAATAATGCATTATAACTCACCAATAATGCACCCTAACTCACATGCAACTTACCCTATCTTCCAAAATAGTATACCCCACCCCCTCTTTCTCTCTCCTATCATATCCCATGACCCAAATACCCCCTCTCTCTCTAAAGGGCTCCATGTCTCTTGTATTGTAGCTAAATAACCTCCCCCACACTCACACACACTCAGTTTCACTGAAAAAGGTGCCCACAGACCCATCCCCACCCGATGGTTACCTGATTTTTCTTGTGTTCACACACATTTGCACACAGATTCACCTATGAGCACACTCCCCTCTCTCCCCTCTTGTAATTACTTTATTCTCCATGTCACCTCTCACTTTTTTTTCATCAACCCATCTCTCTCTCTTAGTCTCTCTCATGAGACTGCTGTTCTGGCACATATACACACAGCCAGACAAGTGGGGCCCACAGTCACATGGCCTATGTAGATAATGATTTCTTCATTTCTAAATTCTAGCATTTCTCCCCCCCTCCTCTCCTATATAAAGAGGGGTCACCATCACACAAAAAACACACTCCATCACCAAAGAGTACACTATGCACTGTGTGTGCCTAGTGCACACACACACACACACACACCATCACCATCACCGCAATCACCATGCTCGTCTTGAGCATGACCTCTACACCCTTTGGCTATTGAAGATGAAGGGAAACTAAATGAAGGATGATGGCCATAACCCTCGCGCGAGTCTTCGCCATCAACTCCCACCTACCCGCCATGTGCTCTACCACTCTCTCCCTTCTCATTCCCCTACCCTATGATCCCCATTTCATCGCCTTATTCTCTAAATAAAGATTGAGGTTTTGTGAGTATGTTTTCTTGCAATGTTTTGCCCATGTGAGGTGTGCGGAATCGCCACCCAATCTTGTGTTTGGAGTGAGCTTGTGTATGTGTGAAGGGTGTGCGGATTCGCCATCCTTTTGTGATGCCTAAGTACTAAGCCGTTATACCCCTCCCTCACTCTCTCTCTCTCTCTCTCTCTCTCTCTCTCTCTCTCACTTGATCTCATTCCCTTTCCTCTTCATCATTACTCCCAAGCATCCATCTCTCTTGGATGAAAACTTTGTTATGGTGGTGTGTTGTTTGCGTCCTAGCCGCTGAAGCTAGGTGGTGCCCCCTGTTTGCTTTACCGTGACAGGCTCGAGGCACGCCATTCGGTCCCCACTGTTTTAGAGGCCGTCGGGGGTTCGGGGTTCACTTTGCTCCCGTCACTATCTTCCATTGCACACTAAGTAACACACTCTCTATTGTGTGCCTTGAGCTTCCTTCGTCTTCTCCAAGCTTTGTGTGTTTCTCTGCAACCCTAATTCCAACACCAAGTTGGAAAGCTAGGTTTTTGGCACATGCCAGAATTGGATTCTGACTTCACAGATAGCTTTATACGAGGTCTCCACACAATGTATATGATTGGTTTCAAATCAATCAAGCTAAGACCTCGAAAAGAAAAAAACGGCTTGAAGGCTACAAAGCGTCAAATTGGACATACGAGGTCAAACTGACTCCAAATGGGCCAAAATTGGATGAGCTGCTTCAGGACTATGTAGCGGACAAGTCCATAGCCTCAAAAGTGACTAACCAACTCCACAAGCCATGTAGTCACAAAAAGCGATGATTTCAGAGTCGACAAAGCACAAAGTGATGCCGACAAGACCAAATTTTACCAAATTCAATTTAGGACTTGTTTTAGGTGTATAGAATGTGTTTAGATCAAAATTTTCAAGTTTTGCAAGAAAATATTGACTGTTGTAAATAATTGTGATTATTTACTTTTACAATATTTTGGCTGGAAAATGGTATCATCACCTCACATATCACTTGTACACACCTATTACATGCCAAATTTCAAGTATGAGTCAAAATGATCAATTATAACTTGGAAAATTGCCAAAAAATGCAAACAAGTCCTTGCAAACTAATTTCTGAGTTATGAGTCACAATTTTTGATCCAAATCACCTCATATCACATACACAGGACAGGGTCTACATCATGCCTATAACCAAGTTGTAACAAAAAATATTCATTTTGATGAAAAAGTTAATAATCGCAATTATTTACTTTTTGGCCAAGATGGGAGAAATTTGCAACTTTGCCCTCATAGGACCAAAGTACATGATGTCCTAAGCCCACTAGCCAAGTTTGAACAAATTTGGAGCTCAAAATCTCAAAATCTCAAAATCCTTTTAATTCCTTTACATCTACTGTTTCAGAGACCTCAAGCCTAAATCTGGTACCATTTTCACCCTGTGCACACAAATGAGCCCATATTTCACTCAGAATATCTATTTGATATATACTTCAAGCATATTATGCCAAATTTGCAAAAAGTTGACAAAATTACTCAAATGTAAATAATCGCGATTATTTACTTTTGTTGTAATTTTTTGTTTGGACTTCATAATTTTGATCTTTATATGTTTTTATGCATCTATGCATGTTCAAAAATTGAGTTTGAAGCAAAATTGGACTCAATTTGTCAGCAATCCAGACTAAAGGACATTTTAGAGCAAAATGTGCCAAATTTGCTAACTTTGACACTCTATTCACTTAACAGGAGCCATGCAAGCTTCAAACAAGGCCAAGAAGAAGTCTCGCAAAAGGAGAAGATACAAGAGCTACCACCATACCAACTGGACCCCAGTTCAGTCAAAACTGCCAAAGTGACCTACCTGTCGAAAGAATAGCTTAAGGAGAATGACACAACGTTTTCACAGGTAGATTCAAGAGCAAAGAGGACATGAGGTGGAACTCCAACTTCTACCAAAAGAGTTCTATGATGTTGCAACAAAACCAAGACAAAAGAAGCCAACAGAACCTTGGGCTGAGAGAGTTCTATGAACAAGAGCCATGTGGAGTGGATTTCCAGAAAGCTTATGAGCTCTTGTCCAGAATCAAGGAAGATGGAACATCCCAAATCTTTGACCAGCAAGGGAACAAGGTAGAAGTGTTCATTAAAAAAGAGATCGTGTCCAAAGCTCTCAAACTGCCAATAGAGGGGATGATGACGAGAGCTAGAGATAGAAACTAGGTTTTCAAATTAACGTAATCACGCTCAATTTTTACGTGATCACAAAATGTTAATTAATGTTAATAATACTAGAAAATTTAATTTTCTAGAGATGGTTTTTACCTATATTTTTTGTAATTTAAAATGCATCAATTTGTCAATGTTAATAAACATTTCATATTCTCAATAATCTGTTCACGTGGATGGCACTTTGAGTGATCACGTAAATTTGAAATCCTTGGATCATAGAAAGATGGCAGGAACCTTCACCAAGGAAACTGCTGATGCAACATTTTTCGATCTCATCGAGAAGCAAGTGGAGGAACCAACAAGATTATACCACCAACACTTCCATTTTCTCGCAAAGAGACCGCCAAGGTACACGACACCCAATCATGTGGTTGCGACCGCATTTATAAAAGTTTTTAAGTCGGGAACCAGGCAACCCATCAACCACGCTCAATACGTGTTGTCCACACTAAAGGAGACAAAGAACGAGGATAAGATAGCATATCTAGGAGCACCAAAGGTACTCATAATTAAGAATTACCTACCATGCTATTGGCATGGCAGACAACTTGCCGCCTGTCCCAGATCAGAACACATGGATCATTCCGGCACAACCATCCCCTCGAGTCACAAAGATCTACCAAGAGAACTTACAAATTCGATGAAGAACCATTGGAGAGCTCTCTCGAAAGGCATAGCAGTGAAAGCTCCAACAATGAGGAAAGAAGAGCACGCATCAAAGAAAAGAAGTGATAGAACATCCAGAGGAGACACAATAGAAGCAGGCAAGGTTTGAGAGAGAAAAGCACTCCTATGAACAAAGCCGCCAAGCTCAAGGCAAGGACTCTGTGAAGTGGGTACCTATAGAAGTCAAAGGACCAAGAACAAAGCACCCAACACGAAGAGGAGTAGAGGATCCAAAGGATCAATTGGAAAGGATGTATCAGGGGGTAGAGGCATTGAAGCTAAAAGAGGCTCAAGAAGCAGAAAAGAAAGCTAGAGATGCGGCAGAGCAACAAAAATAAGTAGAAGAAGCAACACACCAAGGTGAAGCCCAACACGAAGAAGGTGGGATGTCCCCCAAACCATCCTCAACCATTTACAAAACAACATGATCACCCCATGCCAAGCCCTCCACCATCACTAGCAGATAAAACCACACAAGTTGAGTAAGGAGAAATAGCCTGCACAAAAAGAAACAGCAGAATCTGCACAACAAGCAACCACTACTCAGGAGCAAGCCAAAGAACAAGAACCAGATCCGGAAAGTGCAGTAAATCTTGCACAAGAGGATTCAACAAAATTTGAGCAGACAAAAGAACAAGAAACTGAAGAAACCCCTTCTACCTCCACACAACACAAAACGACCAAGGCATCCACGAAGCCTCAAGATGACAAAGCAGAAGAGAGCCAACCACAGCCTCAAGGGAGAAAACAACCAGCCACCATGAGCCCACCAAGAGAGTCACAAGAAACTACCAAAACGTCTAGGCAGATCACAAGAAATGAAGACTAGCAGACAAACGATGAGGTAATCCTACAAGTCAATGAATATGGAAAGCAAATTGTTAGCAGTTGGACAAACCCAACGGAGAATGATTGCTCGACAAGATATTAGTTTTTGTCATTATTCTTTAAATGAGAAAAACCTTTGTCATTTTTAAAAACTTATGTCTGTGTGAGTGAGCATACTCTGTGTACGAGAGAGAATGAGAGTTTTATCTTGACGCTACGCGCGCACCGGTGGTCGAAATTGAGTGCGGAGAAGTGCATCGTGTTGCCCCCAAAGAGAGATATGCACCAACACCTACGTTGCAGGTGTATGATCTGGCTTTGTGAACTCGATCCACAAGCTACATCTGGTGATTTGGTGAGCATAAGTTGTCTGTTTTTTCATTTTAGCATATCCACGCGTTCGGAATGAGTAGAGCTACACATTAGGCACTTTAGTTTTCGAAAAAGATGACCTGCAAATTTCGACCAGACATCCTACGTGATTTTGCACCAGGTGTTTAGGGTTGGGGTTTTGGTTCATGGACCTTAGGGAGAGCGACCTATTGGTGTTAATAGGGTTTCCTTCAAGTTTTGTGTCATTTCGAGAACGTTTGATGGGTATTTGGCTCTTGAAAGCGTTGTAGGAAATCTCCTCTTATGTACTCCTAAAGGCTGTAGATTAGGCATTGGGTAGAGACCTCTGTAGGAAGTAGTCGAGAGTCGATCGAGTGTAGGTTGACACCCTATGCTTGCTTCCATGTGCTGATGGAGAAAAAGATGTCGTGCGCACACTCACACACCTAGAAAACTCGACACAACACAAGAAATTTACTTGAATTCCTCACCTCACTCACTACCACTCAAAAGCTCCCTAAAAACTCTACCCACAAGCTCAATTCAAACTCCAAACGCCTCGACCTACAAGCCCTTGCCTACCCGTAGACACTACCAGGTGAGTCGAGGTGATCAACACTTGAAATCACGCTTGATGGTGACCAAAATATACAAGAAAAACCATCCAAAAACCCAAACATCCAGCCACAAAAGGCCACTCTCAAACCATTGCAAAACCTTCACCAAACTCCAATCTTTTGGACTCTTTGGAGTAGCACCAACCCTAATGGCACCGATACAGGGTCACATAGTCTTGCAGAAAGCCACACCTTCTTCCCTCAATTACTTGCACACACACATCCATGGAAACCTCAGAACTTCCATAGAATCTCCCAAGTGCAACATTGAAGAGAGAAAGCTCTCATTCACTCCTCCATACACTCAAAAACAGGACAAGAACGCAACGGGACTACACTAGACCACCTGTAGGAACCCTGCTTCCTCCCACACACAGAGGGGTGAAAGTGTTGATATTTCTCTTCAAAATTACTCCCTCATCTGGAACACTCACGCCACCTTGAGTGATGTGGTGATTTGAAGCCATTTCATACCTTTTTTGACCTTTTTCGGCCCAGTTTTGACCCCCGCTAGGCATTTTTCGCATGAAAAACCCCAAACGGACTCCAAAATTCACCAAATTTTGCACACTTGATCCTTGATACCCAAAGCACATTTCCACATCTCCACATTCCATTTTTGACCACTTCTAGGGCGATGCACATATCACCGCAGATCAGGTGCCGCAAATAGACAGTTATCGCATGTGTCAAACTTCTCGAGCGGGATGAGAGTGCCCACACTTGTCACTTGCATTATTTACATTCTAGAAGGCTCAAAAATATTATCCAGAGCCAAAATAATCCACCTAGAACCAAATACAGGCCCCGATATCCTATCCATGCATGTACATGTGTTCGACTGCTGCTAGCGCACGAACCTGACTATTCACAATGTGTACACGTTGCATCTTTTTTTGAACTTGAAACCACTTTGCAAAGCTCCCAAATACATGTATTTATATCCTTTTGTACATATGACCATGCATACAAACACTACTTTGTACACGCCAAAAGCGGTCTATCATCATTGCCCACCCTCTAGATAGAGCATTTATGCTCAACCAAGAGACTATTTGCATCTGGAACCACATCCCTTGCAAAATATTTCTTTATTCTATAACCATTTATTCCATAGCACAAACGTTCACCAGATAATTTTTCCAACTCATAGGTGCCATTAAAAAATACATGCTTCACTCTGTATGGACCCAACCATTTGTCCCTCAATTTCTTCTGAAAAGTAAAATCCAAGCGAGAATCATACTTCATCACCAAATCTCCTTCTTTGATCTCTTTCTCTGGCAACCTCTTATTCATTTTCTCCATCCTTATCTCTGCTTGTTGAAGATAATAATCATTGGCTTTCTCTCTATTCATTCGCAGCAACTCTAGAGAAAGAATTCTTTCTTGCAGCTTGTCATTATGTTCACCTTGCATTCTGCACAAAAACTTCAAGGCATCCAACTGCACTTGTATGGGCATAAGAGCTTCCTTTCCATAAACAAGTTCATATGGTGTAAACTGTGTTGACACTCTATACGCAGTTCTATAAGCCCACGAACACTTTTCCAAGTACAAGTCCCACTCTTTAGGATGCTCTCTAGCATACTTTGATAGCATCTTCACAATTTGACCATTGCAGTTCTCAACCAACCCATTGCATTGTGGGTAGTAAGGAGAAGAATGCATATGATGAATTTTCAATTTCTCCATGAGAGAAGCAACAAGTTTTTCCCTAAACCCTGGTCCACGATCAGAAATGATAACCATAGGAGCTCCAAACCTCCAAGTCCCTCTAAGGAGAAGAATGCCTATGATGAATTTTCAATTTCTCCATGAGAGCAGCAACAAGTTTTCCCCTAAACCCTGGTCCACGATCAAAAATGATAACCATAGGAGCTCCAAACCTGCAACACACCTATTCATATAAAAAAGAGGCCACTCTTCCTACTGTTACATCTTTTACTGCTCTTGCCTCCACCCATTTGGTCAAATAGTCCACAGCCATAAGGATATACCTTTTACCATTGTTGGTCCTTGGCATTGGACCTACAGCATCTACTCCCCATTTTGCAAATGCATCAAAAGACATTATAGCTTTCTGAGGCTCAGCCAAAATCTTTCAATTTGCAAACACTTGGCATTCATGGCACGACTTGCACCAAAAATAAGCATCTCTCATCATAGAGGGCCAACAGTAACCTGCTCTCAAAACACGAAAGACAACCTGATCCTTGCCTTGATGGCCTATTTCTTCATGGCAGTGCTCCAAAATCAAGCCTATCTCTTCTTTGTATGGCACTTTTCTCAAAATGCTATCCTTGCCATAAAGCATGAGATCCTCACCTACCAATGTGTAGTTTCTTGCTTTTGCAACTATTCTCTTATGCCGAACCTTTGACATGCCCTCTGGACATTGCCCTTTACCAAGAAATACTTCTACATCTTGCAATGATTCCCTTCCTACATACAAGGCTTCGTTGACCTTAAAGGAGCTACCAAGGCATCCAACTTGTCCCTAGCCAACTCATCAGCTTCTTTATTCTGCTCACGAGGAACATGCTTAAACTATATCTTCTCAAACTCATGCAAAATCTTCTTGATGCCATAGAGCCACTTCTTCAAATTGTCTTTCTTAACATTCCACAAACCAAGCAATTGATTCATGACTAGCAATGCATCCCCTTTTTCAATGACCCTCTTCAGTCCAAACTCAACACACTGCTTCAACCCAAGGAAAAGCGTGAGGTACTCGGCCTCATTGTTACTTTCAGCTTCATCAAGATCGTAAGCTCTAGAAAAGATTACATCGGCTTTTGGGTTCTTAATGGCTACCCCACCACTTGCCTTTTGAAGAACTTTCCTGTATGCACCATCAAACATCATTGTATACGCATCTGTAATATCTACTTCCTCTTCATGATCATCCTTGTCAACCCTTGGGTAAGATGGAAGTTTCCCCCCCTTATGTACCACTATGTCTGCCAAGTGAGCTTTAACATAATGATCCACTTTAAACTCAAACTCATACTCTTGAAGCTCCAAAGTCCACTTTAAGATGCGCTTGCTAGGCTTCAAATGTTGTACTACATCCGGCAAAAGATTCGATGTGGTGAGCACATAGAACTTTTGGGGCAACAGATAGGTTTTAAACCTTCGACAAGCAAGAACCAAGGGGAATACCCACTGTTCCATTTTCGTATAGGAGAAATCGCTTACATTCTTCATCTTCCTGTCAAAATAAAATGGCTTGAAGTTCCTTCCTTGCTTTTGTAAGAGAACCGACCCAAAAGCTACTGACCCCACACTAATAGATACATATAAAATTGACTGCAAGTCGGGAGGACTCACTATTGGTAAAGCACACAATACCTCCTTGATGCCATCAAAATCTTGTTGCATGTCTTCATTCCATTCAAACCCTTGAACTCTTTGACTCAATTTCTCGAGAGGATACACATAATGACATAGCATCCAAAAAAAACGTGACAAGTACCTAAGCTTATGCACAAATGATGCCAAATCCTTTGTGTTGTTGGGCGGATCCATAAGCAATAAAGCCTTAACTTTCTCTGGGTCAACTTCTATTCCATTTTGGGAAAGCACATGTCCTAGCAAACGGACTCTGTCAAGAGAAAACTTACACTTCTTTGGGTTGAGTTGCCCACCCTCTTGTTGAAGCCTTTCAAAACTTAACCTCAACTTCTCCAAATGTGTGACCCTTGAGCTATAACACCCAATGTCATCCATGAAAACACGAATGAACTTACCCAAATAGGGACCAAACACTCTATTCATCCATCCTTGGAAGGTAGCATATGCATTAACCAGCCCAAAAGGCATTCTTTTGTAGGCAAAACAACCCCAAGGAGTAATGAAGGTCGTCTTCAATCGATCTTCAATCGCTATCAAGATCTGAAAGTAGCCAGAAAATCCATCCATGATTGCGTAACGTTCATGACCTGGAACCTGATTGAGGATTTCATCTAGAAAGGGTAGTGGATAATGATTCCTTTTTGTGGCAGCATTCAAAGGTTTGAAATTGACACATATCCTAAATCTTCCGTTCTTCTTGGGCACAATAACAACTGGAGAGACCCATTCGGACTCCTCCACTTGAAAGATGAAATCTGCTTCCAAAAGCTTCATCACCTCTTCATGAAGTGCCTTCTCATGAATGACCCCCAACCTCCTAAGCTTTTGAACCTTTGGCTTGGCACCTTCTTTTAGATTGATTCTATGCTCGACTCCTTTAGCTCCTTGCAACTCTGTATATTCAGTGGAAAATAGCTTTGGAAACTCTATAAACATGTCTTCATACTCCTTTTTTTCTTTTTCTATCAAGTCCTCTCCTAGCATGCTCCTTACATTCACTTTGGGAGGCTCTACAATTGCTTTTGGACTATCCTTCTCCTTCTTGACCTCCACATCATGCATCGATGCTTCCTTTTCAACACTTATCCCAAAAATATTAGGACATAATTGCATCAAGACTTCCTCTATACTTTCTTCTGATGATGTAGACGAAGCATCACTATCATATGATATGGTTTCCGTCGAATCCGTATCTTGCATCTCCACTAGGGGCTGTGTACGGCTCTCGTGTGTCTTCATGTTGTAGACAATGGTACTTCCTTTCTGTTTGTCGGGTATGGTGATCAAGCCCGTGCCCCAATCTTGCTTAGCACCAAGGGTTATAAGCCATGGCCTCCCTAAAATGATTGGATACGCATTCTCACCCGCTTGCATCACGTAGCAATCAAACAAGCACTCAATCCCCAAGACTTTTATCTTCACATCTTCAGCTATTCCAAGACACCTTGCCTTTTTGTGGTTGGCCATCCTCATACGGATCGAAGCATTCACTGACATATTAACGCCTGCTTCCTTCATGATAGCCTCGGTCATGACACACACCTGGGCACCACCATCCACATATGCTTGCAGTTCCGTCTTCTTTCCCAACATAGCTTCAACTATTGGCACCATATCCACTGGGTATCGCCTCAGCAAATTAGAAGAGCAATTCAACTCTATGGTTAACCTCACCACCCACAAGGTAAAAGAGGTTGAGGCTAAGGTTAGCCAAGCTCACTCAACAACCATCGCCCAAGTGAAGACGTGTGTAACAAAGGAAATCTCCGAACAAAAATCTCAAGAAGATAATGCCCTCAAGGTATGCATCGGTGGGCTCCCCTTGCAGTGGTGCACTGTTTAGGACACCCTTGAAGAGGAAATCATCAAACTCAACGACATTATTGAGCCAGTCAACATCAAGCCAGATAATGTCGCTTGGATCAATGACACACATTGCCATGTGCGTCCCGAGCATTGTGTCCTTACTTTCAAGAACAAAGAGGAGCGGGTGAAGATTCTACGCCAGTCCCGCCTTCTCAAAGAAACCAAGCTTTGGATTGCAGAAGAATTGACCATGAATCAACTCAAGAGTAAAGCGAGCGAGCTTAAGAAGGTGCACGAAGCGCGTAAGCAAGGCAAATGGGCAATCTACTAAAGTGGCAAAGCGATCATCCATGAGTTTCAAAATCCCAAACCAGCTCTCCTCCCAGCCGACCCTTAGGCTTTTGTTTTCTCCTTTTTCCTACTCTACCCTCTTGATGGACCCTCAGTCCTTAACTGATATGTACCAGCCCACGCTGAGAACGAATCATTGTAATGTTGTGTTTTTGGTCCCATAGGTCATATGTGACCTCCGTGGACGATAATCCAATCTCTCTCTCTCTCTCTCTCTCTCTCTCTCTCTCTCTCTCTCTCTCTCTCTTTGTTCACACTGTAAACTACCTCACATTCTCTACTCATATCCAATCCCCGCACACCTCGGTCTAGAGGTACACAGAGATCAGAACCACCGAATTATAATCTCTTCTTTATTGGTCAATGCCTATATTTGTGGGTACAAGAAATCTACACACCCACGTCTACATGATACTGCATGTAGTGGACAAAATCCCTTTGCCTCTTCTCTAGCTATAGCATTTCACAGCATCTTAACATCTTTTCTCAATAGATCTTTGTTTGTAGCATGCAAGTACGCCATTCTTGCAATGTAGCTGATGTCTACTCAAGGCACTTAATTCTTACTCTAGATTTGAAGGGATGTGGTGTGTGTGTGTGTGTGTGTGACCCTTGGAATCGTCATCTTGCATCACTAATTTCTATGTAGGCTCAATTTTCTCTTCCATTAGCTGAACATTAGCTGAACATGACGGTGATAGCCGTTTTTCGGCTCTCCATAATTGCCATACTAGATTACTCCACCCTACCAAATTCACCCAAACGCTATGGCTATCCCTACCATTTCACTGTACATAGGCGTGTGTGAGTTAGGGGGCTTTTCCCATATCTTCTTAAAAACCCTCAGCTAGCTAGTCACTGGGCTAGGTGAGCCAAAAATAAAATAAAAATAAAATAAAAAATAAAAGTATATTATGGCCTCTTTGTGTGTAAATATTTCATTGTATATATGGCCTAGATATAGGGATTTTTTATAATTATTTTGGTATTTTATTTAGATATTTCTACTTAGGTGTGTGTTTTATTAAACCTATGTACACCTTCTTTCATCCTCTTACATCATAAGTATATTTTTTGCCAATATGTACATATTCTAACCTCATTTTTTTCCTTTATACAAATCACTCCCACATTTTCACCCTCACCCTCGTGAAAATAAAAAATTGATTTCTACTCATTAGTTACGTTTATTATATTATTTACTTGCATACCTTTTCCTCTTTCACCCAAAATAATTCAAGGAGGGACCATATCATATGATTCCAATATCTTTCCATATCCATAACTCCTCCATATTTTTATTATTATTTTTACTCATTATTCTAACACCATGTGCTCATTGAGCTAAAGTCCATGAATAGTCCATACACTAGTCCCACCATGTATATATTTCTTATTTCACCAATAATCCTCCTCCATGCATGGGTCAAGGGTGACTTGAATGCTTTGTATTATAATATGACAAAGGAGGGGCTCACTCTTGGATGCATTGTACAAATTCAACAAAGGAGGGGGCCACTAAAAGACTTTTGCAGGCATAAAAAACAGGCTTTTTGGTGAGAATTTTGGCACCTATCTCCACTCCGAATTTGGAGCGGTGGTCAAAAGAGAAAATGTAGCCCACACTCTGAATAATCACCTCAAATTTTTTCATGATTTTTGGAGCTACCAGCGGTGAGCTATGATTTTTTGAGTGGACCCCAATCTGCCCACTTTTCTCACAAGTAGCCCTTAGTCTTCTCTCACCCTTCCACACACCTACTCACTCTTACACATCCCTCCCTCTCCTTCCCTCACTCAAACCTGCAATTTCCATGGCTTCTCCCACCCTCTTCACCATTACCCTTCTCTCTCATCCCTATAGTTCTTTTATGAACCTCTACATACATACACCCTCTCCATGTCTCTCTCTATTGCTTCTATGTTACAATTTCATTTACCTCTCCTAAAATATCTAAAATTCAGCATCTTAACCATGATAACTTTTGCAAATTGAGGATTTTTCATCAACAAATCCTCTTTTCATCGTGGTGGTCAACCGTGGCGGCGGCGTAAAGAAGCGAAGAAGAAGAAGAAGACCAGCGGTCATTTTTTCCACAATCTACACAAGGGTGAGTTCAAGCTTCTTCAAAGCTTCACCATCTCAATGATTCTCTTTTAATTCACCCCTCTTCTTTCATCAAATCAACTCACTCTACCCATTGTAAATGTAACATTAACTTTCTAGTGATTACTAACGACTAACATACTAACACAAAATAGCATTGACCTAACCATAAAAGACACCTCACCTCAAGACATGTATAGTAACTCTCTCTCTCTCTCTCTCTCTCTCTCTCTCTCTCTCTCTCTCTCTCTCCCTTCCTTAAAACTTACTTTCACCTTATCTACCATCAATAATGCTCTCTTTTGAGCCCACACCCATGACTCAAGCAGACAAAGAAGGCCCGCAATGTTTTGATATTCAAAAAAAACATAATCCTGATTTGTTAGCTTGTAAATTAGGATTTCCAATAATATTAATGAGGGGTCTCCAACCTATAAATAGGCCCATCTCCTTCTTGTAAAACAACCTCCAACATCTCACATAGCACCCCAACACTCTATGCGTGAGGAGAGACTTAGGTGTAGCAACCACTTGTGAGCTTCACTCTTGGTGTGAGAGAAGCCTTCAAGCTACACATTGCAAGTGAGAGAGCGTGAGTTCCACAAATCTCAAAACCACTATTGTACATGCTCCTTCATCATCAATAAATTGAGGTTTGGTGCATCAAAGGCGTGATTCGACGTTTAAATCTTCGTCCTTCCATTTGTGCAATACGGTTTGGTGAATTCAAGGTGAATTGTGTATTTTGAGTTTTATCGGTTGATCTTGATTCTAGAAAGTGTTTTAGTGTGTTTTTCATTGCCAGTTTTGTGTCCATTGTAAGAGGGTATTGTGGTGAGAGGTCTCCCACACCCTAAGACAGTGTGTGTGTGTTTTGGCAATGATTAGCAATCACTAAGCATTGAGTGATTTTTGTACAAGTTCTACGATAGCATCATAACGAACCATCTCCATTTGCAAGTCACAAATAAGGTATTACGCAAGATCCTTTCCTCTCTCTCTTCCCTTTGCTCTAGCTCTCTCTGGTCCATTTCATGTGTGTCTTGGTGTGAGGTTGCTTGTGTGTGTTGTGTGGTGCATCTTCTTGGTTGTGCCAAAATCTCTCTTGCGTCCTAGTTCGCATACCATAACTAGGTGGTGCCCCTATCTTGTTTGGGTTTGGTTGTGGGTTTGTTGTTGTGTTGTGCTTGTGGTTGCCCCAGCCCCAATTGAGCAGCACGGGAGCCTTGAGGGGTGTTTAGAGGTCGCCTCTCTTGTTGCCCGCCCCGGACCGCCTCAATTTTGGTGCCCCCACGGAGGACAGACTTGTGTATGTTTTGTGTAGGCTCAACCTTTAGCATAATCAAGTAGCTTGCATGAATCACGAGAATTTGTATGATCCCTTCATTCCCATTGCAAGGCAAAAGGTACACATAATTGTTAGTACTAAGTTGCAATTTCAACGTGTAATTCGTAGAATTTTAGGTCCTCTTAGGTTGGCAGAGATAAACGCATCAGTAAATCCTTTTATTTTGCCTCTCATTAGGTACGACCTTAGTTTGGACGTCTATATTTTTGTTTTGTTTTAAGCATAAGGTCATGCATAGACAATGGATAATGGCCCAAGAATAGAGGTTTTCCCCTTTCATTTCACTCCACACATTAGAATAAACATTGCAATTAGTAGAAAAATCCATTTTCAACAATGTATGGTGTTCATGTTTGGTGCCCAAAGAGTAGGAGAAATTCTCGCGTCACCAAACCCTGTCATCCTACCTCTCATTGATTATCATAGGTCATTTGATGTGAATATTTTTATTTTGTTGTAGAATAGATTGCAATTTAGAGAATATTATTGTGTAGATCTTTTAAAGAAAGAAAAAACAAAACGAGTCACTTTGAAATCAATTCAATGGAGAACCAACGCCAAATGTCTGGATATCCTCTTTTCTTTGGAGAGCCTGGAGAGGATGCAGAATTATTTTTGGCAAATTTCAAGATGTCTTGTCGTATCAAGAGGATAGTAACTGATCAAGAACGTGTAGAAATGTTTGAGGTAGTCCTTAGGAAAGATGCTAGCACTTGGTTTGACTCTTTGCCTGAGGAAGTTAAAGAAAATTACATGGAAGTTGTCAATCATTTCAAGAGATACTTCTTTGATCCCCAAAACACTCAAAAGCTATGGCAAGACATTGTTTCTCATAAGCAAAAAGACTTAGATGACTACTACTTGTACAAGCAAGAGTTCCTACGTCTTTGGGCTCTATGGATACGAAATGTTGCTAACCCTGGTGATGGTGCAGAATTTCTAAAGAAGGAGAGGTTCATAGCCGGACTCTTTCCTGACCTTAAGGTAAAAGTTGAGGCGGGTGCACCTGCTACCTTTGATGCAGCTGAAACTAGGGCTGCTGAGAAATATAGGAAACTCAAGTGCTTAAGGGGGGAGGTTCCAATAGAAGGTCTTAGACCCAAAGGTAAGTCACAAGCATCAACATCTAAGGAGCTTCCTGAGGTAACGGTTGAAGTGATTGAGAAGTTAAATGAATCCTTAAGCAGCCTGTCAATTCACCTTGCACAAGCCGTAGGTCCAAAGGGACAAGCAAAGAAGTCTGAAGAGCGAGACCCACGACCTAGGAGAGTCTTGCAATGTTGGAATTGCGGAGAGTCTGGACATGGGATGTATAATTGTCCTTGGCCCCGTGGAGAGCCAGGGAGACCTAACTTGAATTACCCAGTGATGAATGCAGGAGAAGGAGCTGGTCAACAACCAAGGCTTCTACAAAGGCCAAATGGACCAAGACCACCTCCACAAGGGGTAGAAGGAGTTCCACCTTTGCCAGATCCAAATGTGCATGTGGTAGAGGTGACAAATTCAAATGAGGTTGACATGGAAGCCAATGGCATTAAGCGTGGCCGACGAAAAGGTAAAGAGAAATAAGGAGTCACATCACAGAGTGACCATGGACAAGGCAAGAAGGCAAAGGAAACCAAGGAAACCAAGAGGACTCGACGTCGTATCAACCTCCAAGACTTCCCTCTTGGACATGGTATGGCTCCGTACAACTTGTTGGAAGACATGAGAGGTAAGGGTCCTGATATTTCATGGCCTCAATTTCTTGCATTATGTCCACAAGTTAGGAGGGATTTAACAAGGGCAGTTAGCACTAGGAGAAAGGTAAACGAGAGTGTGCCTGTTGTAAAAATTGCACAAGCTGAAATGAATGAGGACATTACACCGGTGCTAGACTGTTACATCAAAGGGAGATTGGTTAGGAAAGGTCTAGTGGATGGGGGTGCACAAATTTGCATCATGACAGAGGGACTCATGCAAAGACTAGGCATGCACATCCATGAGACACCTGAAATTAGGGTCAAGATGGCAAACAATAGCAAGGCTAGGTGTGTAGGCATTTGTAAAAATGTCTTTGTAGAGGCCTTTGGCATTAAGAAAGCGGTGGATTTTTATGTTATGTCGACCAAGGGAAGTGGTTATCCATTTATCCTAGGAAGACCATGGCTAATGAAAATGCGAGCTTTGCAGGATTGGGAGAGTGGGAAATTAATTTGCAGGAATGACAATCATAAGAAGGTTGTCTTTGACATGAAGGAGCAACGCCAAGAGGAGCTCCATGAAGAATCATCTCAAAGTGAGACGGAAGAAGGTTGGACCGATAGCACTTCAGAAGAAGAAAGTAGCGGCAGCATTACTGAAGAGGAGTCTTCCATCGAGGTCATGGGGGTAAGGTTTAAGCCAAGCAACCAAGAGACCTCTTGTCAAGGCTTGGAGGAGGTAGGTCCTCAAGAGAACCAAAAGGTGGAAGATGAAGGAATGTTAGAAGGTATGTTGTCTACAACACTTACAAAGGATGAAAGAGAGGAGTTCAAATGTGTGCTAAGGAAATTTCCGAGGCTTTTTGCTAAAGACTACACCGATGTGCGTGGAGTAGATGTTGTTCAACACAAGATTGAGTTGAAGCCAGAGGCCACACCTAAGGCTCAAAAGCTACGAAGGCTAGGAGTCATTAAGGAGCAGGCTCTACTCAAGGAGGTAAGAAAGCTTCTAGCAGCAGGTTTCATTTATCCAGTGGAGAATTCAGAGTGGGTCTCTCCCGTTGTTGTCACTCCTAAGAAAAACGGCAAGTGGAGGGTGTGTGTGGATTATCGTCCACTCAATGAGGCAACAAAAAGAGATCACTTTCCCCTCCCATTCCAGGATGAGATACTAAATGAGGTAGCTGGTCATGAGAAGTACACTGTGTGCGATGGCTACTCGGGTTACTTTCAAATAGGTATCGCATTGGAGGATCAATTGAAAACAACCTTTATCACTCCTTGGGGTTGTTATGCTTTTAAAGTCATGCCATTTGGCCTGACAAATGCTCCTGCAACTTTCCAACGCTTCATGAACATGGTGTTTCAAGCATTCTTTGGAAAGTCCATTAGGGTTTTTATTGATGATTTTTGCATTTATAGCTCAAAATCATTGCATCTACAAAGGGTAGAAGAAGGTTTAAAGAAGCTCTATGACATGGGAGGTCAACTCAACCCCGACAAGTGTCACATAGCTGAGGATGAAGTGATCTTGCTTGGTCACAAGGTTTCCTATAAAGGCATTGAGGTGGATCCTTCAAAGGCAAAGGCTCTTATTGAGCTCCCATCACCGAAGAGTCTTAAGGAGGTCATCTCTTTCATTCAGAAGGTGAAGTATATGTCACGCTTCATTCACTTAGCCTCGGAGTTGCTTCATCCTTTGCAAAAGTTGACACAACAAGTAGAATTTGCATGGTCTGATGAGCTTGAAGAGTATTTTTGTAACATTAAAGTCATTTTGACAGAGCTACCAACACTCATGCCTCCTTGTTGGGAGTACACATTCTTTGTTAGCTCTAGTGTTGGAAGGGAAACAATTGGTGCTGTGTTGCTACAACAAGATCCCCACAGTACAAGGATACGACCCATCTACTTTGCTAGTAGGGTCATGAATGCTTCGGAGAGAGACTACACAGAAGCAGAACTCATGATGCTTTCTCTCATGTTTGCGGTGAGAAAGTTTAGATCCTACTTACTACCAAAACCTTTTGTAATTCTCACTGCAGAAAATTTGTTCCCTTGGGTGTCATCTCAAATGAATCTTAGTACTAGGATCTCAAAGTGGATTATGGAGTTGCAAGAGTTCCAATACTCTTTCAAGGTAGAAGATAGTGTGCGTGCACAATTGGCAGGGATTCTCACTTATAGGGTACATGAGAAGGAAATTAAGGTGCCTCAAGTAAAGACCCTACCATTGCCACCACCAAAAAGTATTCCCAATGCTTTTACCTTGTTCTTTGATGGAGCTTTTCGACGAGCCACAGGAAAAGCAGGGGGAGGGCTAGTGTTGCTCAACCCAAGTGGAGAGGTGGTCATGAAAGAGAAGGTCAATCTACCAGGTTCAACTAGCAACAATGAAGCAGAATACGACACACTACTTCATGGTTTGAAGATGTGTATTGGCCAAGGGATAAAACGTCTCATGGTAAAGGGAGATGCACTTCTCATTGTTAAACAGATTTTAGGCATTTGGGCATGCAAGAATGAAAGCTTAAGGTCAAAAGTTCATGCCATTCGTAAGATGTTTAATCAGTTTGAAGAAGTGCAACTATATCATATTCCGAGGAAACAAAATGAAGATGCCGATTTACTTGCACAACAAGCAGTTACATGTGTTGAGAGAGAAGTGCAGGTCATCATGGTGGCAGCAGCTGTCAAGCAACCGAGATACCAGGGATTGGAGTCATTCGCTCCCATTATCGGCTACATTTTGGAGGGTGAGTTTCCACAAGACTTCACGAAGGCTCAGAAGAGGAGACTCATGAAGAAGGCAAGTTTCTATCTCTTCCTAGAAGGCTCCCTCTATCAAAAAGGGAAGGATCAAGTGTGCAGAAGAGTACCAACTATCGAGGAAATTCCAGCCATTCTAAAAGGTTTGCATGAAGAGGCATGTGGTGGTCATTTTTCCCAAGAATCAACTGTGAAAAAGATTTTGTTTTCGGGGTATGTTTGGCCAAGTTTGCATGTGGATGTTCAACATTGGTGTAAAAGCTGTCACAATTGTCAGATAAATGGAAATAGAAGGTTGGTGCATGGCCCGAGGCAAATAGTGCTTGCAAATGGACCCTTTGAAAAGTGGGGCATTGATGCTATGGGTCCTCTTCCTAGGACAAAAAATGGTAAACTCTACATTCTAGTGGCTGTAGACTATATGACTAGGTGGGTGGAAGCTCAAAGTGTGGCAAGAGTGAATGAGAGGACAGTTAGCAAGTTTGTGTACACTCACATTTGTTGCAGATTTGGCACACCTTTGGAGATTGTTTCTGATAATGGTCTAGGGTTTAGGAAGGGCTTGCTCACAGAAGTTTGTGAAGAGCTTCACATTCTACATCGTCATAGCACACCATACTACCCACAGTCAAATGGTTTGGTGGAGAAGGCTAATGGTGTCATTGCAGGAATCATTAGAAAGATGGTGCAAAACAAGACAAAATTATGGGATGACTTCTTGGATGGTGCCTTGTGGGCATATCGAACCACATATAGGGAAGCCACGGAGTTCACACCATTTCACTTGGTCTATGGTCAAGAGGCTTTGCAGCCTATCGAGCTCAACATTCCAACAATGCGACTTCATGGCAAAGGAGCACAAGATGATCAAGAGGTATGGATGGATCGACTTCTTACGTTAGTGGAGCTTGAGTGGAAAAGAGAAGCAGCATACGAGTGCTACAAGAGGAAAGCCACACAAGCGAAAGAAACGCACGACAAGAAACTGAAGGAAAAAGGCATCAAGGAAGGAGAGCTTGTGCTAAGGTATGACAATCGACTTGACAATCGTTTTGATGCCAAGTTTGAAACTAGATGGCAAGGGCCATACATAGTCAAGAAGGCTTTCAATTCTAGTTACTATCAGCTTATGGACTTGAATGGTAAAGAGCACTCCAGGAAGGTAAACGGGTATCACTTGAAGCCCTATTTGAGTCGCCTTCTACCAAAGGATCTACCAAAGATCTGTCCAAAGGCCGCTGTCTCATGTAAGTATTGTTACATGAAGCATGAGTGTAACTCCAGCCAAAATTCTGAGGGGCCAAACAATGAAGATCTCGTCAAGGACTCTGAAGCACTCTCTTTGGAAAAGATGCTCTATGATGGTACATGAATATACCATCATCCTGGGGGAAGGGCTAATGATAGCCGTTTTTCGGCTCTCCATAATTGCCATACTAGATTACTCCACCCTACCAAATTCACCCAAACGCTATGGCTATCCCTACCATTTCACTGTACATAGGCGTGTGTGAGTTAGGGGGCTTTTCCCATATCTTCTTAAAAACCCTCAGCTAGCTAGTCACTGGGTTAGGTGAGCCAAAAAAAAAATAAAAAAAAAAGGTATATTATGGCCTCTTTGTGTGTAAATATTTCATTGTATATATGGCCTAAATATAGGGATTTTTTATAATTATTTTGGTATTTTATTTAGATATTTCTACTTAGGTGTGTGTTTTATTAAACCTATGTACACCTTCTTTCATCCTCTTACATCATAAGTATATTTTTTGCCAATATGTACATATTCTAACCTCATTTTTTTCCTTTATACAAATCACTCCCACATTTTCACCCTCATCCTCGTGAAAACAAAAAATTGATTTCTACTCATTAGTTACGTTTATTATATTATTTACTTGCATACCTTTTCCTCTTTCACCCAAAATAATTCAAGGAGGGACTATATCATATGATTCCAATATCTTTCCATATCCATAACTCCTCCATATTTTTATTATTATTTTTACTCATTATTCTAACACCATGTGCTCATTGAGCTAAAGTCCATGAATAGTCCATACACTAGTCCCACCATGTATATATTTCTTATTTCACCAATAATCCTCCTCCATGCATGGGTCAAGGGTGACTTGAATGCTTTGTATTATAATATGACAAAGGAGGGGCTCACTCTTGGATGCATTGTACAAATTCAACAAAGGAGGGGGCCACTAAAAGACTTTTGCAGGCATAAAAAACAGGCTTTTTGGTGAGAATTTTGGCACCTATCTCCACTCCGAATTTGGAGTGGTGGTCAAAACAGAAAATGTAGCCCACACTCTGAATAATCACCTCAAATTTTTTCATGATTTTTGGAGCTACCAGCGGTGAGCTATGATTTTTTGAGTGGACCCCAATCTGCCCACTTTTCTCACAAGTAGCCCTTAGTCTTCTCTCACCCTTCCACACACCTACTCACTCTTACACATCCCTCCCTCTCCTTCCCTCACTCAAACCTGCAATTTCCATGGCTTCTCCCACCCTCTTCACCATTACCCTTCTCTCTCATCCCTATAGTTCTTTTATGAACCTCTACATACATACACCCTCTCCATGTCTCTCTCTATTGCTTCTATGTTACAATTTCATTTACCTCTCCTAAAATATCTAAAATTCAGCATCTTAACCATGATAACTTTTGCAAATTGAGGATTTTTCATCAACAAATCCTCTTTTCATCGTGGTGGTCAACCGTGGCGGCGGCATAAAGAAGCGAAGAAGAAGAAGAAGACCAGCGGTCATTTTTTCCACAATCTACACAAGGGTGAGTTCAAGCTTCTTCAAAGCTTCACCATCTCAATGATTCTCTTTTAATTCACCCCTCTTCTTTCATCAAATCAACTCACTCTACCCATTGTAAATGTAACATTAACTTTCTAGTGATTACTAACAACTAACATACTAACACAAAATAGCATTGACCTAACCATAAAAGACACCTCACCTCAAGACATGTATAGTAACTCTCTCTCTCTCTCTCTCTCTCTCTCTCTCTCTCTCTCTCTCTCTCCCTTCCTTAAAACTTACTTTCACCTTATCTACCATCAATAATGCTCTCTTTTGAGCCCACACCCATGACTCAAGCAGACAAAGAAGGCCCGCAATGTTTTGATATTCAAAAAAATCATAATCCTGATTTGTTAGCTTGTAACTTAGGATTTCCAATAATCTTAATGAGGGGTCTCCAACCTATAAATAGGCCCGTCTCCTTCTTGTAAAACAACCTCCAACATCTCACATAGCACCCCAACACTCTATGCGTGAGGAGAGACTTAGGTGTAGCAACCACTTGTGAGCTTCACTCTTGGTGTGAGAGAAGCCTTCAAGCTACACATTGCAAGTGAGAGAGCGTGAGTTCCACAAATCTCAAAACCACTATTGTACATGCTCCTTCATCATCAATAAATTGAGGTTTGGTGCATCAAAGGCGTGATTCGACGTTTAAATCTTCGTCCTTCCATTTGTGCAATACGGTTTGGTGAATTCAAGGTGAATTGTGTATTTTGAGTTTTATCGGTTGATCTTGATTCTAGAAAGTGTTTTAGTGTGTTTTTCATTGCCAGTTTTGTGTCCATTGTAAGAGGGTATTGTGGTGAGAGGTCTCCCACACCCTAAGACAGTGTGTGTGTGTTTTGGCAATGATTAGCAATCACTAAGCATTGAGTGATTTTTGTACAAGTTCTACGATAGCATCATAACGAACCATCTCCATTTGCAAGTCACAAATAAGGTATTACGCAAGATCCTTTCCTCTCTCTCTTCCCTTTGCTCTAGCTCTCTCTGGTCCATTTCATGTGTGTCTTGGTGTGAGGTTGCTTGTGTGTGTTGTGTGGTGCATCTTCTTGGTTGTGCCAAAATCTCTCTTGCGTCCTAGTTCGCATACCATAACTAGGTGGTGCCCCTATCTTGTTTGGGTTTGGCTGTGGGTTTGTTGTTGTGTTGTGCTTGTGGTTGCCCCAGCCCCAATTGAGCAGCACGGGAGCCTTGAGGGGTGTTTAGAGGTCGCCTCTCTTGTTGCCCGCCCCGGACCGCCTCAACGGCTTATTGTATGGTAGCAGCAGTCGAAAATGCAAGTGGAATTGCAGGTCCGGATCCGCATGGACTGTCGAGGCTGTGAGCGCAGGAAATTTTTTCACCATTTCTTCTAACCTTATCTTAAACAATAAAAAAAATAAAATGGTAAAACCTTTCTATCACCCAAGTGTGGTAGATTGGTTATGCCAATTCCCTCTTCAATAATAGGTAGATAACCTAAATCTAATCTAATATAATGTAAATAAATCTAAATTAATAAACCTAAATCTAATCTAATATAATATGTAAATCTAAATCTAACGTAAATAAACCTAAATCTAATCAAACGTAAACCTAACTCAAAATAAACATAAATCTAATATAATTTAACTTAAATAAACAAAATCTAATATAATTTAACTTAAATAAACAAAATCTAATTTAACATAAGTCTACACCTAACCTAATCTTTAACGTCTTTTGGAATAGTTTCCTACGACATTAAAACTCTCTTCTTCTTGTGTGTGTGTGTGTATGTGTGTGTGTGTGTGTGCCAATAAAAAGAGAAAAATGGTATAACCTTTCTATCACCCAAGTGTGGTAGATTGGTTATGCCATTTTTCCTCTTCAATAACAGGTAAATAACCTAAATCTAATCTAATATAACATAAATAAACCTAAATCTAATCTAATATAACGTAAATCTAAATCTAACGTAAATAAACCTAAATCTAATCAAACCTAAATCTAACTAAAAATAAACATAAATCTAATCTAATTTAACTTAAATAAACCTAAATCTAATTTAACGTAAGTTTACATCTAACCTAATCTTTAACGTCTTTTGGGATAGTTTCCTACGATGTTAAAACTCTCTTCTTCTTGTGTGTGTATGTGTGTGTGTGTGGGTGGGTGTGTGTGTGCCAATAAAAAGAGAAAAATGGTATAACCTTTCTATCACCCAAGTGTGGTAGATTGGTTATGCCATTTTCCTCTTGAATAACAGGTGTTGAGTTCAACTCCTCATCCGCTAGATTTTTAGGTCTCTTTAATTAGATTCCTACGACGTTAAATTAAACTCTCTTCTTCTCGGGTGTGTGTGTGGATGTGTGTGCACGCCAATAAAAAAAGGAGAAAATTGGTATAACTTTTCTATCATCGAAGTGTGATAGATTGGTTATGCCATTTCCCTCATGAATAATAGGTCTTGAGTTCAACTCCTGTCGACTAGATCTTTAAGGTCTCTTAGGATAGTTTCCTACGATGTTAAGACTCTCTTCTTCTTCTTCTTTTCTCTCTCTCTCTCTCTCTCTCTCTCTCTCTCTCTTTCTTTTTGTTTTCTATCTCTCTCTCCCTCTCTCTTTTTCTCTCTCAATGTGTGTGTGCATTCTTTGTCTATGCATGTGTGTGTGCATTTTTTGTTTTTGCATGCTCTCTCTCTCTTTCCTCTCTCAATGTGTGTGTGCTTTCTTTTTTTATGCATGTGTGTGTGCGTTTTTTGTTTACGCTTGTGCTCTTTCTCTCTCTCTCTCTCTCTCTCTCTCTCTCTCTCTTTCTCTTTCTATCTCTCTCTCTCTCTCAAAAACACAATGTGTGTGTGTATGTGTGTGTGTGTGTGTGAGAGAGAGAGAGAGAGAGAGGGAGAGAGAAAGAGGGGAAGGGAACATGAGAGTGAGGAGAGGGAAGGAGCATACCTAGATCTCTTTCCTCTCCTCGTGTGTGTGTGTGTGTGTGTGTGTGTGTGGAGAAGAAAGAGAGAGAGAGAGAGAGAGAGAGAGAGAGAGAGAGAGGGAGAGCATTACCTTGCTTGCTTGAGCGCGCGCAGAAAACTCAGAACTGAGATCTGAGTTTTCGGACGCTCTCGGTTATTTTTTTTAGCCCTGGCGGCGACGCTCATAGTGACGTCGTGCTTTTTCAATTTTGAGTGTCGCACTACGAGCGTCGCTACTATTAAGTACCTCTTGTAGTGTATTCAAGGAAGTTTGTTCTATTTTCTTTTTCTTTTCTCTTTTTTGTTGTTGTCATAGTTGCTACACGTAGCTGGGGGACTCGAGGTCTCAAATACCAGCAGCTGGGAGACTCGAGGTCTCGAATACTAGCTTGAGCATAAACTAGCCGGGAGACTGGAGGTCTCAAATGCCAGCTTAACACATGGACTTCCACAACATAAGTCGCATTTAGGTGGGATAAGCTAGAGATAACTATATCCTCATAGCCTAAAACATTACTAAAGTTACTACAATTAATAGAATATTTAGGAATTAAAGTCACAAATTACGTGGACTAGTTTAGCCTAAGGTCTTGATACCTATCTAAAGCCAATTAATAGACCAAACTCAAAGAGAAGAACAAGGTACTAGAAGTTTGAAATAATCATAGCATTTAAATTGACAATGTCACAACTTCATAAATTTTATGCATTGTTAGAAACTCAAATGACAAGATGCAAACATGTAACTGTAGAAAGCATAGATAAAAGGAAGTAGTACACCTGATATAATGAAGAACATCCGTTGTAACATGTAACATCCATTGTTATTGTCCTTCGAAGGCATCCTTGTGTAGTCACAAACTGCACAATAGTCACCACCAAACATCCACCTTCCAGAGGCACATCAATGGGGAAAAAGAACTTTGCTAATCACTAAACTCTAAAATAGACACACTCCTATCATACTAATCCTACCTACCCTCCATCACTCGAGTGATGAGGATCAAAGTAAGTGGAGGTTGGAGAGCTTGATCGGTAGCTCTAAGGATAAACCGCCATCTTCATCATCAAGGTAGGTGTAATCCTCTTCGGTAAGGCCGTGTTTTGACTAGTATTGTGCACATTCGTTTGCTAATTGCTCTTGCTCTTTACTATTTTTTATTTTTTATTTTAACTAGGGTGGTTAGTTATTATATATCTATATATATACAATCACTAAAATAGAAAAGCTCAAGGGTCAGGGAAAGAAGGGTATGAGGGAAATAATTCAATAGGCTGATGTGCATGAAGAATCCCCCCTTCCTTGGGTAGATCATACTTTAAAAGGATGTCATCACCTTTTGGAACCAGTTATTCCAATTGGTAATAAGTGAGGATTTTAGCCAATAGTTCTCTATTACCTTGGGTGCCTCATTGAGTTGCAAGGGTGGTAAGGTACTCTCCCATGATCGAACTTGAAGTAGCACATCAGGTAATAATTGAACAATGGGAGGTGTCAAATCTTTTGTAGATGGAGGCTACCTATGGTAGGTGAGGTTTTGTAGAATCTTTTACCTCTATGGATGCATTACATGAGGAGCTACAAGATTCATGGAACTCCCCCTTTCCTGAGCTAAGCCGAATAGATTGGTTTTGCCTTAGAACCCAAACTAGATCTGGAATAGGTATGTAGCTTTCTATGATCTTTCCCTTCCCACAGTCTTCCATCGCTTTGGAATCACAAGGTTTGACTCACATGGTTTTGTAGTGGATAGGGAAGGACACAATTTATGTTTAGGTACCCAAATTCGATCATTTCCATCATAGTAGCCTTGGGATTCTAACAGTTTTTTGGGAATCCAACATGATTTGGTTTTCACCTTCTTAACGTGAGTGGACACCTTCTTTCGAGGTTTCATTTGTGAATTAACGTGACCATAGGGGGTCCAATTGATATGTACCCTTGGTGAGATCACGTGGAGCCTTTGATGTAGCATCGTCTATTGTAGCCATGGAAGTTGAAGCTTTAGAGGGCTGTGCTACTGGCAAGGATGTTGTGACTTTTTGGATTGGCAATATTTTGTTGGTTTTTGTGTTATGAAGAAGTGAGATTTCAGGTGTTATTCCTTGAGCCGTAGGGCCATGAGTTGGTTTTTGCGTCGTGATAAGTTTTCAATCTCCCAATCAATATTACATTTGACTATAGACACCCATTTGAGCCCTAGATTTATATTACTCTCCATAGTACCAACAAGCATGACCAAAAAGCTTTGAACCACGGTTCCATTGTCATAAATAACATGAGTGTGTAGGATTTCAAAAACAATGGTCTTCTTCTTTCTGACACCCTTGACTTGGATGGTGCTTGTGGATAGGGGTGGTTTTCCTAGCTGACACCAAACTCCATAGGATAACAAATTATATTGAGCTCCTATATCCAATAATGGGTTGTATAGTACTCTCCCATAGAGGATATTTAGTTCAATTGGATATCATAGAGGTGGCTCAGATTCCAATGAATCATCATGAGTGTCTTAAAAAAACGCTTTCGTGATTCCTAGATTATCTCTCGTTGGCGTCTAAGACGTTGTTTTCTTTATCGAGCCTCAAATCTTGCTTGGATCTTTTTAATCTCTGCCCGTTCTTTGGCTGCTTCTTTTGATGGATGGCTTGTAACTCTTCCTTGCTTAGAGAATCATAGTACCTTTTGATTTTTCCCATTGAGGATTCCAATGGTTTCAACTTCATTTATTCTAGCACTTACATTTGCTCGATATCATTGCCTCTTATATCTCTTAGTTTTCTTGTCTAATTTTTTATTATGGTCGATCTACAATGAAGAGTCACTAGATGAATCGCTACTTGTGTCTTCTACTCCCTTGGATAGGTTTTCATCTAGGGTACCACTGGGCTTGAATGGTTTGTCCCCACATTTGTACTAATATTTAGCTCAAATTCTAAGTCCTCAGAGTTAATTTCAACTGATGATTCTGACCCCAAATCGCGTGGGCTATAGTCTTGTGAGACTCTAGTGGTTCCAATGCCAGTCAAACCTTCATCTTGTAGGTCATCATAAGCTATCCATTTCTTCTAGCATATTTAAGGGTATGATTGGTGGCATTTCATCCCCCTTAGGTGTTACCTAGGTTGTCCCCCTGTTTTGCCAAGTGTCTATGGTTGCTGCTAAGTGGACCCAATCCACATTGTCAGACTCAGTCATCCCAGGTAGAACATCCATATAAGGAGAATCTTCCCCAACATCAGTGTCCGATTTACATGTGTAACAATATTGCAATGGGGCCGAATGAACTATGGTGTCAGATCTATGATCAATTATAAACCTGTTTCCTAGAGGATGTGCTTGACCAGTTACAAGATCCACTCGAATGACAGAATCTTGGAGCTGCAAGTAGACATGGTTTTTAGACCAGTCATGCACCATTTTTGCTTCCCTCATGAAAGGACGTCCTAAGATCATCTCAGATGCCATAGTTTTCTTGGAGAAATCCATAACACTGAAGGTATTTCTTATTTTATGTCCAAAGACCTTGATCTTGAGATCTTCTAGCATCCCAATAGGTTTAACAATAGAACCATTGGCCATCTTTACTACTATGGTTGTAGTCCCAAGGTGAGGTCTTCCCATAGTTTCCCAACAATGTTTAGTCACAATGCTAACCTCAGCGCCACCGTCAAGGATTGCCTTCATAGTTAATCCCTTGGTGGTGATTGGTATGGCTGCATTGGATTCATCGCCCTTAAAGTATTGTCCCAACTTGTTAATAGGTATTTCTACAATAGAGCTCTCATCTAGGTTGGGTTGTTCATCTAAGTGTTCCTCCTCTATTGGAATCTCCCTAACTCCATCCATCTGTGCAAATTGTGACCTAGCCCGACCTTCAGCTCTCCAGTGAAGAAAGCTCAAAGAGCTAAGAATAGCTCAAGGTCTCCATATAGTTTGGACATGATGGTGGTTCTGACTTCTAAAGCCATGAAATCCATCAATTTGACAATATTTAATGACACCTTTTGGGCTTCATTCCCTTGACATAGGGAAGATGGGATCTCCATTTCTTCGATAGGGTCAGGTAGTATCTTTGTAAACATTCTTTCCAACAAGAAGTGAGTACGCCCACTTTCCCATGACTTTAAATCACTTTCTTCTTGGATGACACTAGGTATGGATAGGGATCTATGGAATTTTTGAGGTTGTTGTTGCATAGGGAACACTGTGTCTGTAATCTGGATTTGCCTAGGTGCTGGTTCTAGATCCCTTTGGGTCTCTTCTACCAAAATCCTTAATTTCTTGACTCTCTTGATCTCCTTTGGTAGGGTTTGGATAAGTTCATATCGTCTTCTTGGATCCTGGCCATTGTGGCTCATGACGATCTTCCTTGTTGGTTTCTTTCTTAGTGGTCGTTTTGATCTCCGTGGTTTCACCTGAATCAAAATCCTCTTCAATGTCGTTCATATATACAGGGTCGTCACCAGTCCCAATGTTGGTCTTTGAACTAGGGTTTGACTTTGCTAATTTTTGTGATCTCTTCCTTTGTGTTTTCTTCTTTTTTTTAGATTGGACAATTGATGCCGTGTCTCTTTCCTCAAGAATATAATTTTGTTTTTGGAGCATCAATCATGTGAGTACGTTTACTCGTACCATAGGTGTACTTTGTGATGGCTCCTCGGTAACCTCAATCAAGTTTAATGGCGTGATCTTTGGCGCATTTGGATTATTTGGACATTGGGCAATCAAATGATCTATGCCACATTGATTACACGTGAGTATTGGCATTGTAAACGTGCTCGCTTGTTGATTGGTTTGCATAAGTGTGGAATTATTTTGTAGCCTAATAGGACACTCGGCTACACGATGTGGACCTCCACACTCATAGCATTGAAGAGGTGGTCTCTTGGCAGTGTAATTGATATTTTGGCCTCTTGCAGCAAGAGCAGCTACTTGATAGACAGGTTTGACTTGTCCCAAATAGTCCTCCATGTAGTATTGTGGACTTTCTTCAAGTGCATCGATATCATAGGCAATATTAGGGTCTATATCTTCCTCACAGACTTCCAAACAAGCAATAGATGACTCTCAACCCACTTGATTCACAGAAGTGATTCTTGGATGTGGTGGCTGCGGTCCTAGCACTGGAGGTGGTAAGGGTGTTGTTTCAACAACATTTGGGTCCTAGGGACCATGTGTTGTGACGTTTATTCAAGAGGTGGGGCCGCCATCAATGAAGGCACTCGGGGTGTGTCTGTCCATGCTAAGGTTGGTCTATTGGCCATTGCGGGCTTAAATACTATGCAATCCTTAGCTTGATGATCATACCTCCCACACGCATTGCAATTCCCATTGAATTTTACTCTAAAAGTAGGGAGTTCACTGGTACTATGCAGACCATAGCATACTGAGCACCATTGTTTCTCCCTTCTTAGATACATATGATTGTTTTGCGGAGCACAATTGTCTCAAAGACTCTCTTGAATGGCCTTGGTGAGATCTGCTAAAGTCATCTCAGATATCTTTGGCTCCTTAGCAATAGGCTAATTTAGGGTCATTTGCTGATACCCCGACGCTTGTGAGCTAGTAGATTTAGTCTCAACAGACACTCTTTCTCCTTGAATCATTAAATTATCCTCCAATTGGATCACATTGGTGGTGACTGCTTCCCAAGTGGTAATACCTCTAATGACTAGGCCATTGTAGATATCCTCATGTCGTAATTCCCTAATTAATCTATCAAGCAATTGATTATTATTGAAGAACTCATTTGGATTACAACGAGAATTCAAATGCTTCAAGCGACTAATAAAGTCTCTCACCGACTCTCCTTCCTCTTGTTGGGCTTTTTGGAGTTGAGAGACTACACCCCAAAGCACTCCCTCTCGTATGTATTCTTTCAAGCACACTCTCCTAAGATTAGGGTAAATCATTTTTTTTTCATCCTTAGGGTTCTAAACCAATCCCCAGCCTTCCCACTTAAGGTTAGGCTTAAAGCATTACTCTTAAGCAGGTCATTGTGTTCTCCTAGAGAATTGCGTATTTGTTCAAACACTTCGATATGCTTTCTCACATCCCCGTCTTAACTAATTTTATGTGTGAGCCTGGCTATTTGTACTGCCTTACTTCTAGGCTCACTATCAGGCGTTTTATGCATATTCTCAGCAATAGATCGACCGATGCTTTGAGAAAATGCTGCTAAATCTCCTAAATAAGCAGGTATAATGGTCGCAGGTGCAAGCACTCCTGGAACTACATGTGGGATGGGAGCTAGCCTTGGCCATGGCATACGTGTTGCCCTCGGGTCCCATACCTCGCATGGTGGTGTAGCAAGTCCAAAGTCCATAGTGTTGAGCTTATATGTGAAGCTACTCAATATATGGCTTCTCTATATATGGCACCCACCTCCCCTCTATATATACATCATCTCATGTGTGTATTCTACACACTTTGGGGTTCTACTTCTGTGTTCTCTCCTTCTCTCTCAACATGGTATCAGAGCAGTACGTTTTTGTTTTCAATTTTTCTCCTGATCAAAATCGATTTTGCAGAAACTACCCGCGCTAGGGATCGGAATCGATCTGATCTACAACTTTGCAGAAGGAAGTTTTTTCAAATTCTGCACCGATTTTGAGTTATCGTTCGCGGACTGCGTACATACTTAAAAAGCAACTTCCACTTTTTGTTTTTGATTTTTCTGCTAATTCAAAATGATTTTGCAGAAACTACTCGCGAAGAAGACCGGAATCGATGTGGTCTACAACTTCGCAGAAGGATATTTCTTCAAATTCTGCACCGATTTTGAGTTATCGGTCACGGACTGCGTACATACCTGAAAAACAGCTTCCGCGTTTTGTTTTTGATTTTTCCGCTAATTGGAAACGATTTTGCAGAAACTACCCGTCTAGAGAGACTGGAATCGATCTGGTCTACAACTTTGCAGAAGGAAGTTTTTTCAAATTCTGCACCGATTTTGAGTTATCGTTCGCGGACTGCGTACATACCTAAAAAGCAACTTCCGCTTTTTGTTTTTGATTTTTCTGCTAATTCGAAACGATTTTGCAGAAACTACTCGTGAGTTAGACCGGAATGGATGTGGTCTACAACTTTGCAGAAGGAAGTGTTTTCAAATTCTGCACCGATTTTGAGTTATCGTTCGCGGACTGCGTACATACATAAAAAGCAATTTCCGCTTTTTGTTTTTAATTTTTCTGCTTATTGAAAACGATTTTGCAGAAACTACCCGCGTGAGAGACCGGAATCGATGTGTTCTACAACTTTGCAGAAGAAACTACCCGCTACGGGAGACCGAAATCGATGTGGTCTATAATTTTGCAGAAGGAAGTTTCTCTAAATTCTGCATCGATTTTGGGTTATCGTCTCGGACTGCGAATATGTTTGAAAATCAAAATTTTACTTTTTGCTTTTGATTTTTCTCATAGTTGAAAACTTCTCAATTATATTTTTCTTCATCAATCATATATTTGTTACTGACGTAACTTTGCTGCAGAAGCCAGTTACACATCGTTCCGATTCAGTCGAGCCGTTGATGATCGTCCAAATTCTATCGAGCTACTGTTGGTACATGATCTTTTGTTATATGATATACTCGTTCATTGATTCTCGTATAATTATTCTTTTAGAGATATAGTTTACGTCGTTTTATTGATAATTTCTCATTGATACCATAGTGATTTTGATGGTACCATGATGATGTTTTGTTAATACTTTGGTCATGGTGATTTTCGTTGATACCATGATGATATGTCATTGATACCATGGTTATTCTCGGTGGTGCCATGATGATATTTCGTTGATACCATGGTTAGTCTCGGTGATTCCATGATGATATTTCGTTGATTCCATGGTGATTTTTGTTGATACCATGATGATGTTTTGTTGATACCATGGTTATTCTCGGTGATATCATGATGTTGTTTCGTTGATACCATGGTTATTCTCGGTGATGCCATGATGATGTTTCGTTGATACCATGGTTATTCTCGGTGATGCCATGATGTTCTTTCGTTGATACAATAATTATTCTCGGTGATATCATGATGCTTTTCGTTGATACCATGATCATTTATTCATTTTTATTGATATAATGATGATATTTTGTTAATACTTTGATGGTATTTATTGATCACTACATTGATAAATGTTGTTTTATGTAGTATATACACATATCATTTGTATCACGTAATCACACATTTTGTACTTTTACGTTTATACTTTATGTACCATATGTTGTCGTGCGTATATATGTCGTCAAAAGAGTGGCGTCGCGAACCATCTCTTATGGCATTGTGAACGTAATTATTTCATTAACGATGCTAATAATTTTCATGACATGTTTTTTTTTGGAGAGACTATGTAGAGACCATGTGGCCCCAAAGCCATAGGATATCCTCTATGGTAGTGAGAAAAACCCTCTATGATCTATGTTCACAAACAATTAAAAATTCTAAACAATACTATAGAGTATCCTATGGCCCTAAGACCATAAGATGTCATCTATTGCACCTATAATTCCATTTGGTATTTTATTTAACTATACAAAGTTAGATGAGGCTCTTACTTAGATAAACTATCATAATTCTAACTTTCAAATTATTTCTTGACATAAAACTACAATATAAAAACTCCTAATATAAGTTTGTGCCAAAGAATCAATGTTAAGATGAAGATTTTGTACATCAAGTACATGCTTTAAAACTTCACTCAAAGGTTTTAGAGATGGTGTCTAAAAAAAAGTAGGTGTTTAAAAACACCATTTGATGTGAATAATACGAATTGTATACATTGATTATGTCAAAATAGTATAAAGTATAAACATAAAGATTACCACCAACTTGACAGTTTCATAAAAATGATGGTCTTTATCGCATGTACAATAAAGTACTAACTAGAAAGAGTATGATATCTCCAAGATTGAGGGTGTTCAAAAAACACCGTTTTGTAACACTACCAAATGTCAAGAACATTCTGATTGTTTGGATCACTTAATAAAGACAATTAATAAGAAGAAAAAGATAACAATACCATAGAAGCATCAAACAATGAAACCAAATAACTTGAATGAGAGAAGTCTCTTGACAATAGGATGCACTTCTTTAAAAAAACAGTTTAAAGATGTTTCAAGATATCCCACAACATTCCATCAAGTTTAAATTTTGAAAAGTACACATTGCCAAATACTTGGTAGATGGTATTTAGAATACTTAACTAGTACACTTAAAATGGCCTCCTTCTCTTGAGATTTTGAGTCCTTTGAGACATATAACATTGCATTACATAGTGAGTCTCAGGATCAGGATGGACCATTACAAAATTTCTTATGGTATATACTCTCTTGTCTTTAGCATACAACCATCCACATAACCATGGAACAATTTCATCTTTTAAAAAACTTCGAAGCAATTGAGTAGGTTGGTTCCAAAACTTTGGAAAAATCATATAAGTTCCTTGCATATTCCACATCACTCGATATGGACTATCATCAAATATTATAGTGTTGCCCCCATCTAAATAATCAAATTGCTTCCATATGGTCGAAAGATTTTTGTGATAGGCTCTTTTGTAACCGATCATGAAAGTTGAATTTTGGCAGCACCGGTTATCCATAATCATCTTGAATTTGTGACTTTGTGTAGGAAAACAGGTCTTGATTATGTGTTGAGCTTTTTGTAAACGATGACAGCTCCAAATCCAAACCTCCAAGAACTCAAAGAAAAATCTTAAGAAATACTCTGCATCTGGACGCACAGCATACACCTCATTGTTATCTTCTACAATGCACATGTACTTGGTCCAAGTTGGTCTTGATTGAAGTTCAAATGTTGCAAGAAGCACACCCTCTAAATCGAAGATAAGCATTCTTTTGTCCTGTTTGAAAGATGTTGGTAGATAATGAAACCATTGCTCTTGGTTTGAATGTGATATTTGATGTAATATGAAAGGGAGCTCCTCTATTTTGTGATAATCTAATAGCAAAACATTTTTTCTTAGAAGCTCTGAAATGATTAAAAAAGAAAAGTTAATATAGAGATCTTAAGTGTGTTGAAGACCTTAGGGACATAGGGTGCTAATTTGTGGTTACACTTAGTAAGTCCTATGCAAGAACACATGCCAAACTATGACCCTATGGCCTTAGATTCATAGGGTGTTAAGACCATAAAGTGAAATTCCCCCAAGGTTATAGAGCAAGATTTGACCTTATGAGCATGTATATTGTCCTTGATGGCACAATGAACTCAAATTTCAAATCAAACAACATAAAAGCTTTTTAAAAAACGAGCATTTGGCACATGAAACTCAGAATTTACTTATAGTATTGAAAGACAATTTAAAAAACTATTCATCATTTACATCTTCATATATCTTGAAACCCTAAGCACTCTAACAAAGTCTCTGAGTACATAAAGATCTTTGTAAATGACAAAATGTTACAAAACATTGCTCCATCATTTCTTGATATAGGGCTATTTGAGATCATACTGAATTTTTAGATGCTTTATATAATTCCTGGCTTCATGTACTTTGATCATAGGCTCCTTGTATCCCAATTTTTGGGCAAGCATGATTGCTTCTGTACCTTTCAAGGCTGATAATGATTTGATATTCTTTAAGACCCTTACTTTTTCTCGATCACGTGCTGAAAGTTTCTTGTCTTGACGTCAAGTGGACATTCCACTAGTGCTAGTTGTTGTAACTTTCTCATCGTGAAGAGGATGAGAAACTTCTGGTAGCCTTCCCGTGGAGTAGGTTTTTACTAGAAAAATTAGATTTCTCTCCTCCCACTCTGCAACAACCTTGTGTATACGGTTATAAAGGTCATGACCTTGAGCAATGGGTGCTTGTCCATATAAATGAGACCCTGTAACTGTGCGAATGTCATTAACATGATTGAGAGCTTTGATATATGGTAGCAGCTCCCCAAGGAGGATATTATCCTCCTCATCATCAACATTAAATGATGGTGGAAAAATACAATTCACTGCAGGATTCACACATCCCTTTAATGGTTCATCATCTACAAGAAGCAATCTTCTTGCATCAAGCCCAAATTTTGATGATGTAATAGCCAACGGTTTGAAAAGTGCTTCTACTCCTAGATTATCTAAGCGAGTGATCCTTGATTCTACGCATGGTTGACATTGGCTTTGCCCCCAAATCATAAAGAATGGAAATTTTTCTTTCGCTTCTTTTTCTAAAATCTTGATGATTTCCATAACATGCATGTCATTAGCAGCTGACCATATCCCTACATTGAAATTGCTAAATAGAGCCTTTAAAAACTCAATGCATCCTGGACGAAGCACAATATGCTCATGTCCAAACTTTAAGCTCTTCATTTTCTTGGACTTTTGCCAGCATCTACTCACGAACAATCCACACAAGCTCACTATTATAGTCAGCATTGGTTTGTTGGTGGATGAAAGGTCTGACTCACCATGCACTTCGATTTCCAAATCCTGGGGTGCTAAAATATTTATGTTGGATTCTCCTTCTGGCGTTGCACATGTTCTAGAACTTCCATTGCCTTCTACTTCCATTGTGATGTCATGCAATCCAATTCCTAACTCTTGGGCTACTAGAATATTTTCATTGGATTCTTCTTCTTCCCTTGCACATGTTCTGGAACTTTCACTGTCTTCTTCCATTGGATTACTCTTTAAATTTACCTCCAGTCGTTGTAGTAGTCGACCTTCAAAGACTTGTAGATTCTTGTCATCTTCGTCAAAAACTATTTGGTTGACATGGAGATTGATAGAATCTTTCTCAGTAGGGTCAATGGCATTAGCATCCTCTATACCAACAATCTTGAGTAAAACTTTGTCAGCCGCAATATCTTGTTGAAGGACTGCAAGTTTAAAGAACACCTAATTTTAGATTCCAAAGTATCTACATTTTGATAACTCTTTTTTGTCACACTCTTAGAAAAAACTAATCGCAAATAGAAAATTTACTAACTGATGACACATATACAATGAATTTATTTTTATGTTCCTTATTGTCTAGAGATTTCTAATCTTTATTTATCTACATTAGTTCTTTGTCCATGATGGTGGCGCCTAGAAGTATACTTGGAGAAACATTTATGCCTTTAAGTTCTAGAGAAGAAGTCTCATTTTCTATTGCCATGATCTTCTTGCATTGGATGATTTACTTGACTAAGTTTCTTATGGCCTTCAGGCCATACTGTTCTCTTTGTAGATATCTCTATGACTTCAAGATAATCCAAAATATGTCTCTTTATGGCCTCAAGGCCATAGGGTTAGGATTGTTGGGAGGTCTCAACATATAAATAGATATATGTCTTCAAAGCCATATGGTACTTTATTTATGTGTCACCCTATGGCCCTAAGGCCATGGGTTGTCATAGGGCCACAAGATGCCCTCTATGAGCACTAGTAAGAAACCATATATGCTTTATGTTGGCACCCTATGACCCGAGGGCCACAAGGTCTGCCTCTTATGCTAGTAAGAAACCCTTTATGCTACATGTTATCACTCTATGGCGTTTGGGCCATAGGGTGCCCTATGTGCTAGTAACAAATGATCCTCTATGCTCTATGTTTTCACCCTATGGACCTAGGGCCACAAGGTACCCTCTATGACAGTAAGAAATCCTCTATTCTCTATGTTTGCACCCTATGGACCTAGGGCCACAAGGTAGCCTCTATGCTAGTAAGAAATCCTCTATGCTCAATATTGAAACCCTATGGCCCCAAGGCCATAGGATGTCCTCTATGCTAGTAAGAAAAACCCTCTACTCTCTATGTTGGGACCCTATGGAGACTTGAGGGCCACAAGGTACCCTTTATAAAGCTACTAAGAAACCTTGTATGCTCTAGGGGATCACCAAATAGCCCCTAGGCCACAAGGTTCCCTCTATGCTAGAAAGAAAACCTCTACGGTCTACAATGGCCCTCGGGCCATAGGGTGCATCAAATGGCTCCTAGGAAACATGGTGCCCTCTATGCTAGAAAGAAAACCTCTGCGCTCTACATTGTCACTCTATGGCCCGAAGGCCATAGGGTGCCCTTTACGCCTAGTATGAAACCATTGAAACTCTATATTAGCATCTAAAGACCGTAGGCCACAAGGTGAGCTCTATGTTAGTAAGAAACCATCTAAACTCTATGTTGGTAGCCAAAGGCCATAGGATAGCCAAGGAACCCTTTAGGAGCATTCCCCACAAAGACCACCTTATGGCCCCATGGTGATTTAGTGGCCTTGGTGCCCTTCTTAAGACTCTTTTATTTTTGTATCATATGGCCCCAGGGAAATAAGCTATCCTCTATGCTATCAAAAAACCATTTATGCTCTTTGTTGGAATCATATGGCCCCAAGTCCATAGGGTGCTCTCTATGCTATCAAGAAACCCTCCATGCTATATGCTTGCACCCTATGGCACCAAGGACACAGGGTGTCCTCCATGATAGTAAGAAACCCTCTATGCTCTAAGTTTACACCCCATTTGACTATGTTGACACCCTATGGCCCTGGGGCCATAGGGTTCTCCCTAGCGCCAAAAGGTTCCCTTCAACCTAGGAAGAGACCCTTTATGCCCTAAATTGGTACTCTTTGGCCTCAGGGTCATAGGGTGCCCTCTATGCTAGTAGGATACATTATATGGCCAGGTTTCCACTCTATTGCGTAGGGCTAAAAGGTTTTCTCTATGAAGAAACCATGTATACTATATGTTGGCAGTGTAATGCCGTAGGGATAGAAGGAAACCCTAGGGCTATAGGGTGTCCTCTATGCTACTATCATATGGTCCAAGGGCCAGATAGTGACCAAGGTATCATGTGTGTCCTAAGGGTAACAAGGTGCTAATAAAAAGCTCTCTATGCTCTATGTTGGCACCCTATGGCCCCAAGGCCATAGGGCGATCTTTATGCTAGTAAAATTCCCTCTATTCACTATGTTTACGTGTATACTTATAAGAAGCCATTTATGCACTATGTTGGAGTCTTATGACCTTAGATCCATAAGATGTCCTCTATGGTAAAAGCGAAATTGTACATGGGATATGATGGCATGTTATGGTCCTAGGGCCATAGGGTGTCCTCTATGCTAGCCAAATGTGTAAGTTAATACTCTAAAATTGAAAGAGCTTTTCAGAAAAAAAAGAAGAAAAAAACAAACCTTCTACTTCCATTGTGGTGTCATGCAATCCAATTCCCAACTCTTGGGCTACTAGAATATTTTCATTAGATTCTTCTTCTTCCCTTGCACATGTTTTGGAACTTTCACTGTCTTCTTCCATTGGATTACTCTTTAAATTTATCTCCAGTCGTTGTAGCAGTTGACCTTCAAGGACTTGTAGATTCTTGTCATCTTCGTCAGAAACTCTTTCGTTGACATGGAGATTGATAGAATCTTTCTCAGTAGGGTCAATGGCATTAGCATCCTCTATACCAACAATCTCGAGTAAAACTTTGTCAGCCGCAATATCTTGTTGAAGGACTGCAAGTTTAAAGAACACCTAATTTTAGATTCCAAAGTATCTACATTTTGATAACTCTTTTTTGTCACACGCTTAGAAAAACTAATCACAAATAGCAAGTTTACTAACTGACAACACATCTACAATGAATTTATTTTTATGCTTCTTATTGTCTAGAGATTCCTAATCTTTATCTAGCTACATTAGTTCTTTGTTCATGATGGTGGCCCTAGAAGTATACTTGGAGAAACATTTATGCCTTTAAGCTCTAGAGCAGAAGTCTCATTTTCTATTTCCATGATCTTCTTGCATTGGATGATTTCCTTGACTAAGTTTCTTATGGCCTTCAGGCCATACTGTTCTCTTTGTGGATATCTCTATGACTTTAAGATAATCCAAAATATGTATCGTTATGGCCTCAAGGCTATAGGGTTAGGATTGTTGGGAGGTCTCAACATATAAATAGATATATGGATTCAAAGCCATATGGTACTTTATTTATGTGTCACCCTACGGCTCTAAGGCCATGGGTTGTCATAGGGCCACAAGATGCCCTCTATGAGCACTAGTAAGAAACCATATATGCTTTATGTTGGCACCCTATGACCCGAGGGCCACAAGGTCTGCCTCTTATGCTAGTAAGAAACCCTTTATGCTACATGTTGTCACTCTATGGCCTTTGGGCCATAGGGTGCCCTCTGTGCTAGTAACAAATCCTCTATGCTCTATGTTTGCACCCTATGGACCTAGGGTCACAAGGTACCCTGTATGATAGTAAGAAATCATATATTCTCTATGTTTGCACCCTATGGACCTAGGGCCATAAGGTAGCCTCTATGCTAGTATGAAATCCTCTATGCTAAATATTGAAACCCAATGGCCCCAAGGCCATAGGATGTCCTCTATGCTAGTAAGAAAAACCTTCTAGGCTCTATGTTGGCACCCTATGGAGACTTGAGGGCCACAAGGTACCCTTTATAATGCTACTAAGAAACCTTGTCTACATTGGCAACCTACAACCCTCGGGCCATAGGGTGTATCAAATGGCTCCTAGGCCACATGGTGCCCTCTATGTTAGAAAGGAAACCTCTATGCTCTACATTGACACTCTATGGCCCCAAGGCCATAGGGTGCCCCTTACGCCTAGTATGAAACCATTGGAACTCTATATTAGAATCTAAAGACCGTAGGCCACAAGGTGAGCTCTATGTTGGTAAGAAACCATCTAAACTCTATGTTGGTAGCCAAAGGCCATAGGATAGCCAAGGAATCCTTTAGGAGCATTCCCCATAAAGACCACCTTATGGCCCCATGGTGATTTAGTGGCCTAAGTGCCCTTCTTAAGACTCTTTTATTTTTGTATCATATGGCCCCAGGGAAATAAGCTATCCTCTATGCTATCAAAAAACCGTTTATGCTCTTTGTTGAAATCATATGGCCCCAAGGCCATAGGGTGCTCTCTATGCTATCAAGAAACCCTCCATGCTATATGTTTGCACCCTATGGCACCAAGGACATAGGGTGTCCTCCATGATAGTAAGAAACCCTCTATGCTCTAAGTTTACACCCCATTTGACTATGTTGACACCCTATGGCCCTGGGGCCATAGGGTGCTGCCTAGGCCCACAAGGTGCCCTTCAACTTAGGAAAAGACCCTTTATGCCCTAAATTGGTACTCTTTGGCCTCAGGGTCATAGGGTGCCTTCTATGCTAGTATGATACATTATAGGTCTAGGTTTACACTCTATAGTGTAGGGCTAAAAGGTTTTCTCTATGAAGAAACCATGTATACTATATGTTGGCAGTGTATGGCGCTAGGGATAGAAGGAAATTCTAGGGCTATAGGGTGTTCTCTATGCTACTATCATATGGTCCAAGGGATAGATAGTGACAAAGGTATCATGTGTGTGAGAAATCTCTACTATATATACAAAAACCACTTTAAGGCACTATGTCGTCCCAAGGGCAACAAGGTTCTAATAAAAATCCCTCTATGCTCTATGTTGGCACCCTATGGTCCCAAGGCCATAGGGCGGTCTTTATGCTAGTAAAATTCCCTCTATGCACTATGTTTACGTGTATACTTATAAGAAGCCATTTATGCACTATGTTGGCGTCTTATGACCCTAGATCCATAAGATGTCCTCTATGGTAAAAGAGAAATTGTACATGGGATATGATGGCATTCTATGGTCCTAGGGCCATAGGGTGTCCTCTATGCTAGCAAAATGTGTAAGTTAATACTGCGATAAATATGCAACACGATATACAAAATTGAATCATTATCATACATCATACATTTGTTGCTTTGCCACACAGTTGAAGGGGTCTTTGCCTTCAAATATCATCATAACATTCAAACATTTAAATCAAATTTGCAAGTACTGTAATTCACAAATGCATTGATCTGTTGGTGGATGGAAGGTCCGGCTCACCATGCACTTTGATTTACAAATCCTTAGGGGCAAAAGTTTTTTTTTTGGATTCTCCTTATGGCATTGCACATGTTTTGGAACTTACATTGCCTTCTACTTCTAATTCACAAACTTAAACAATGGTTATACATTATACAATCATTTCTTTGCAATAAACCTTGATACAATGTTCCGATTGCTACATGACAAGCTAAAAAATTCTACTAGTCCTAGCTTCCCTCTATCGAAAAAAATTCAAGATATAAATTCCAATTCTCTGCATCATCTAGAAGAGAAACAAAATCATAGTTTGGAACAAAATACTCGCACTTTATATCTTGAATAAAATCTTGTTACAATCAAAGAAATAAATCTTCACATAATCCAAAGGACAAATTCTTCAATAACCATTTATACTCGATGTTTACTATCTAAGCAATCAATTGGCATTTACAAAAAATATTGAATATATGTTTAATCTAGTTAGTTTCAATACAAAGATAATTATTTCAAAGCGAATATGTTTAATCTAGTTAGTTGCAATACAAAGATGATTATTTCAAACGCTTACACCATCAATTCACAATAGAAGGACTTACACCCAACAAAAAATGATCATACATCAATTGTTCAAACTCTCATTTTGGAATTTTGAGGACTAAATACTTTTTAGTTTTTTCTAGCTTATTTCATTCTCAATAGACACCTAGATATGGACACAAGATTTAAGGCCAACAAAAAATGTTCTTGAAACACTTAAAGAGTCTTTAGGTGACCTAGAATAACCAACCTATGGTCTAAAGGTTATAGGGTGTCATGTGATGTTTTATATGATGTGTCCATAAGAGCTAGGTGATTTGTATCCATGGGGTGATTTAAGTGCCCCTGTGGAGATTCTATGTCACCACCCTATGGCCCTAAGGCCTTAGGGTATCCCAAATTCTCTTGGATAACTTATGTTTCCTTCTAGAATATCCCAAATACTAATGTGCCCGTTTGGAGACTTTATGTAATCTCTCTATATACATAAGATTGTAGGATAGCTGTGTTGACACCCTATGGCCTTAAGGCTGTAGACTAGCCCAAATGCTTATGTACCCTTTTAAAGACTCTATATAATCACGCTATATCCGTAAGATTGTAGGGTAGCCAAATTCTTTTGGGGGATTCTATGTTGACACCCTCTGGGCCTAAGGCTATAGAGTAACCCAGATGCTTATGTGCCCTTTTAGAGACTCAATGTAATCACCCTACATCTGTAAGGTTTTAGGGTATCCCATTTTCTTTTGGGGGATTCTATCACTACAAGAGGTTGTGTGCTCTTGTGACGCTGTTAGCTATGGAAATACACTGGGTTTTTATAACCCCCGGCGTCGCTACGAGCGTCACTACGAGAGCGTCGCTATATGCGTTGCTATATAGAGACGCTCATAGCAACGCTGATAGCGACGATTATAGCGACGTTTACACTGAAGACTATAGCGACGCTCATAGCGACGCTACAGAGCCATAAATAGCGACGCCCGAGAGAAATTTTTTTTGGTGCAGGGCATTGAATGCCCTGCCACCCATCAACCATATTGTACCTGATTCACTTTTTAAAAAAAGTGCAAGGGTAGATAATAGACCCAAAATAGTCACCCACAAGACGCATTGTTTGCAAAATTGACAATTGTACACATCATAGGCAAAATGAATTGATTGGCAAATGTAATAATGACAATTGTACAACATCATAGGCATAAAGAATTGATTGGCAAAAGAAACTGCGGTGACAAATGTAATAATATGCATGGTTCAAAAAGACGTATAAAATCTGTCTCATGGTACATAAGCTATGAGAAACCCTAAACTAATGCTATCTAGCTACGGCTAAACTGACGTCGTCTAGTCAGACGTCTCATCGCGTCCAAGCGGCGTATCTGTCGGATTCTGCAAAAAAAGACAATAAGACAGCTTTCGGTAAGTATAAACATATAACGACATTTATAAAACAATACAAAAAATAAAAAAGAGTAAACCCTAATACTAACCATGTCGCCGCGAGAACTGAGAATGTCCATCAAGGCGTTTAAGCCCTTCCTGCTTGCGTACTCGTGCTCGTACGGTGTGGGATCACGTCCTGTCATCGACCACTGTCAAAACATACAAAGATTTCATTATGTTAGAATTAAAAAACTCATAAACCCTAAACTATCGAACATAAAGAGTAATGATGAAAACACTTACAAAATCGGCCTCAAATGATGCCCATCCACCGCTCCCCAAGTGGTGCGAGCTCCCTGCCTCTACTCGCGCTCTGGCTGCATCCTTTTGTTGCTTCCACTTGTCGGGATTCTCGCGCGCTCCTTTCTTCGCATTCTTCCAATCTTCTTTGGCCAGCCAATCTGGCCTGTTCCACCCATTCTTGATTGCTTTTTGCACTTCGGAACGCTTGTGTTTGTAGTATTCGCGCATTCGAATCTTCATCAGGTCTTCATTGAAGCGCTGATCCCGTGTTGGAATGGGAAACTCATCATGAAGTATGCTGATGACTCTGTTTTTTAAATCACTTGGTACTTCACTCCATTTGTTTAGTATGTAGTGTCTAAACAGCTGAGAGCAAAGACCACGCATGCGCGAGATCACCTTCTTGCTGTCATCATCCATGCTGATGCCGCCGCTGAAGTCGATGGAGTAAGACAAGCCCTCTCGCCGGTGACGCGTGAACCTGGGTGTCCCGGCAGGGGTCTCTAGCGGCGTGTCGATGGGGGTACGGACGTCAGGTGTCTCCACCGGCGTCTGGGCCCCGAAGCAAGGAGTGTCAAGTGGGGTGGCTCCTGGCGGAGTAGGTAGAGGTGTGTAGCTTCTAGGAACAATCAGCCGTGCAAAACCTGGCATAGTTGGCGATGCTGTGGCTGGTGTGGGGGCGGGCAAAGAACGGGAGGGTAAAGAGCCTCGTCGAACACGAGGCGGTGTGGAGGCATCGGTGGCGGAATCTCCACAACAACCGCCACCGCCACCACTAGAGCGCCGGTGTCTAGACGAGTGTGAAGCTCGTCGCGTCGACGCCGAAGCTTCAGAGCGCGCCGAATGCTCTGAAAGAGAGGGAGATGCGGATGGAGTAGGAACGCGCGATGATGCGCCAGAGCGATGACGCTCCATGTACCACTGTCTCTGCTGCGGTGACAAAGAAGAAAGAAACTCCTCATCATCCATACCTGCATTAAACACACGAATATTTAAACTTAATATTGAATGAATAGAGTAGACAATGGAAGGTACTTAGAGAGCCAGAGCTTTTACAGCACGGAGCAAAATTGTTCAAATACAATATTTGTGGCTTTAAGAGATCTCTCTCTCATCCTCGCATAACTCATCATAACTTCCTATAGCTATATAGAGCTCTCCGTTTAAACACATATCCTCTGTTTCATTTTGTAGCTCCTCTGCATGCACCCCATATAGAGTAGTAGCATCTTGATGCTCGTCTGGCACCACCGCAGCGGCTTCTGATTGAGCATCTTCTCTGATCTCCTCCATTGATGCCGTTGTGATTGGCACATGGTAGCCTTCATACGTCCTTGCACTACGAGGGGCTACCTCTATGACGTACCACCGGTTTTATGTAGACTTTGTAGGATGAAATATTACCTGCCAGAGCCACATAACTTATATGAGAGCTTTCAAGCACATAACTTGTAAAAGGGGGATGTTAACTATTTACATACTTACTTGTTCACAATGCTCGGGTAGTACGAAAGTGTCTCTTAGGTCAGTCCATTTCTTAGTAGAATCCACCTCAAGAAAACCAGACTCTCCTCTACGCACAGTAGCGTTGCGACCCTCCATGATTATCTTGAACCATTGCACGTCGAACAAGTCGACAAAAAATCCTCTGTAATCGATCCTCAAAATCTCTTGCAGCGTGCCAAAGTACGTGAGTTCCGCCACCACAGGATCTGCATCAGAGGAACGTCGTCGACTAGACTGTTCAAATTTTTCCATGATTCCACAATCTTGAGTTAAACGCTTTTTGTCGATTCGTTCCACCCTAAAATGTCGACCTTTACACCATGCTGCTGTGTATGACTTATACTACAACGAACAAAGATTATGAGTGGCCGTTCAAACGTTTATAAATAAAGTCACTTGCTAGTCGTACATTGCAAACTTACCTTGGTCGCGCAACCCCGAGAGTACTCCCACTCTTCCTCAGTCACTTCGTCACCGCATTGTTGTGCGCTTTTCAATTGGTTGTGCAACCATCTTAAGCTCATGAAGGTTGGTAGGCTCTCCAGAACCGCTGGATAGTGCATCGGTGGTCGTCTTCCCCGTCTCCACTCGATTCGTGCCCTTTGTCGCTCTTGCTTTGCATCCTCATATTGTGAAATCCACTTTTGCATCATTGGGTTGTGAAGCATGCAAAATCGGTTGATTTTAGCCTCTAGATCTTCCGTCATCTTCTTCTCAACACCGAGATTGCACATGACAATCCCAGATATGCGCTCATCATCTATGGTTCGCCATAGCATGTCTCGGGCTTTATCAAATCCGTCTAGCCACTCTCCAATGTACACTAGGGACTCTGATACCAACCAACCTTCTACCATGCTACCCTCCGGATGTGCCTTTTGACGCACATATCCCTTAAGCGTTTTCATGAAACGTTCCAAGAAGAACATCCATCTAGAATGAACTGTGCCAGCTATTTCCACCTCATCAACTATGTGAACAAGAAGATGCACCTGAATGGTTAGCATTGTAGTAGGAAAATGTTTCTCAAACATGCACACAAGCTCCGCAGCATTTAGTTTGGCGAATGGTATGGAGTCTACGTTGATCTCCTTTTGTGAGATCCATTGCACCAGCTTTGCAAGTTTGTAGATTGTGTTACGGATGTCGAGAGACAAACATCCCTCAATGGCAACCGGTAAAATAAACTGTAAAGTATGTGCAGCAATGATATTAAAGTCCACATTTTATGCAATGATATTAAAGTCCACTATGAACGTACCTGACACATTTTATGCCAATCGTGTGACTTCAAACCGGTAAGCTTTCCTTCTTTAGTAAAACACGTTCGGAGCGAGTGCATTACGCCAGTGGGGGTCCGCAAAGATCGAATGGTCTCTTTTACTTTGCGTTCTTGGGCTCCTGTGAAAATCCATGGTGCTTTAGGGAGTTTTATCGATCCATCAGACGCTGTTTGCGGCCAATATTGCTCCATACGATCCACATTTCTAAGGTCAACTCTGGCTCCCAAAGTATCTTTCTTGCCGGTCAGATGGTCCCATAGTAGATTACCCACATTCTTGAATATGTGCATTGGATCGAGCAAGTGATTGATCATGAGTCGGGGCCAGTATGGTAACTTGTACCATAGAGATAGTCTCTTCATCCCTGGAGGCAATTCTTCATCGCACATCTCCTTCTGCTCTAACCATGCTTGTGCAGACATCCTTGGTGGCTCTATTCCCAAAAAGCCATCGCGTAACACATGATTCTCTGGAAGATACGCTTGATGACCTTCGTAGATTTGCTTCTTCAGTGAGGGCGCCCTACGTGCATTCAGTCTAGGTCCACATGTGACACATGCTCTGTATGCGCTTGTTTGAAGCCCTGCATGTATACACATGATAATAGATCAACTATGGGAAAAAACAAGATTTATAGTGTCTGAGTGAGGAGTGTCAATAGATCACTTGAGCATTCTGTTAGCCCGGGATAGTCATGCATGGTCCACATTAGAATGCCTCTGATCAAAGCATTCCGTCGTCCTGTGTGTCGGCTCATATCCACCACCTCTATGCCAATCCACAATTGTTGTAGCTCTTCCAATAGTGGACGAAGATACACATCCATATTCTCCACTTTATATCGCCCTGGCACAATCAAGCTTAGCCATAGGTGCCCCTTCTTCGTAGTCAACCACGGGGGAATGTTGTAGTTGACGATGACAACGGGCCATACACTGTAAGATGTTGATCTTTGACCAAATGGATTTACGCCATCCATAGCCAGGGCAAATTTCGAGCTTCCCTGGCAAAATCCGACCATGTTCCATCTATATGTTTCCAGGCTGCGCAATCTGCAGGAATTCGTAGCACACCATCCGAAGATTTATTCTCCTCATGCCATGATGCTAGGGAGGCCATGGACTTACATTCGAAGAAATGCTTGATGTGAGGAAGCAGAGGAAAATGTCACAAAACCTTTTGTGGAATTTTTGTCCCGTGGAGATCTACTCGATATCTTTCGGAATCACATTTCGAACACTTCTCCATGTCTATGTATTCCCCTCTGAAAAGAATGCAGTCATTAGGACAAGCGTGGATAGAATTGTAATCCATCCCCAAGTTTCGCAAAATCTTTCTTGCTTCATCTCGGGAATCTGGCATCACATTGTCAGTTGGTAGTATGTGCTCTTTCAGCAATCTACACAACATAAAAATATGATATGGTCGTGTAAAAATCTATCAGATCATTATACATTTAGAGTTTTATTAAAGTAAACTAATTGTAATAGATCACCTGAAAAGCACTGTGACGCTAGTGTCACTCCATCCAAACTTTGCCTGCATGTTGAGAAGAACCAGGAGTGGTTTCAATCTAGACATACATGCTCCATTGTACAATGGCGTATTGGCTTCACTTTTCATATCATCATAGATAAGCCTTTCTAAATCCATGATCGTCTCGATCATTTCATCAATCTCGGGCTCAAACATTGCCTCGTTGGGAATGTGCTCTGCATGATCATCCCCCGAGCTGTCAGAGGCTACATCTTGTGGCCTCACATATGCTGCTTGACCAAAGCGCCTGCGAACACGTCTATTGGGTTGCAAGATTGCTGCTTGTTGGCCAGCGTCAGAGTCCGACGAGTTATAATTGGCAACAACTCGATCTATAATAGATGGATCGAACTCGCCAAATTCGCGAACGTGCTGCAAAGAAACACATCTTGTCCGTCGCACAGCATGCTTGCATTGATTACAAGGACATAAGACCGTTGTTGAGAGATAGGTGTTTCGGTTGGACGGTCCCACATCCTCGTCACTACTCATAATGAGGATAAAAAACTTATAACCTGGAGAACAAATTTAATATTCTATTGGCATTCTTTGTCTTATCTCTCTCTCTCTCTCTCTCTCTCTCTCTCTCTCTCTCTCTCTCTCTCTCTTTACCTCACATTCTCTAGTCATGTCCAATCCCCGCACACCTCGGTCTAGAGGTGCACGGAGATCAGAACCACCGGGTTATAATCTCGTCTTTATTGGTCAATACCTATATTTGTGGATACAAGAAATCTACACACCCACGTCTACATGATACTGCATGTAGTGGACAAAACCCCTTTGCCTCTTCTCTAGCTGTAGCACTTCACAGCATCTTAACATCTTTTCACTGTTCGTCTAACTCTAAACCCTAAACCGTAAGTAATTCTTGCGTGGACTCGATCTAACGTAAATAAGCGTAAATCTAAATAAACGTAAATCTAACTAAAAATAAACCTAAATCTAATTTAACGTAAGTCTACATCTAACCTAATCTTTAACGTCTTTTGGGATAGTTTCCTACGACGTTAAAACTCTCTTCTTCTTGTGTGTGTGTGTGTGTGTGGGTAAACCTAAATAAACCTAAGTCTAATCTAATATAACATAAATCTAAATCTAACGTAAATTATGTTATATTAAAAACAAAGAACTAAACTAACAGGGATTATAAGAACCTTAAAACTGATTTAACACATAATTTTTCACATAACTCGGCAAGAGTTGGCATTCTCATCACTAAAGATGTGAGAGTTAACTTCTGGCGGTGACACTGCCTCATCTCCATCCACATTTGACGACAGCAATTGGCCCTTTAGACCGTTCTTGCTCTTGTTACTAACTTTGAAGTTGCTGTTGAATGACTAGAGGTTGTCTAGATGGTCATTGTGTCGGGGATGTAGTGACTATTGCCGCCCTGAAGATCCACCTTCTTCCCTATCTTCTGAAGACATTTCACCAGTACTTTTGGATCGACGGAGCCCACCATGAGTGAAGGCAGCAATACCCTATATTCCATTGAGGGCTTTCTTCACCCGCTTCATGCAGGCATCGCAGTCTATGGAGACCTAAATCTAATCTAATATAACGTAAATCTAAATCTAGCCTAAATAAATGTAAATCTAGTTAAAAATAAACCTAAATCTAATTTAATGTAAGTCTACATATAACCTAATCTTTAACGTCTTTTAAGATAGTTTCCTACGACGTTATAACTCTCTTCTTCTTGTGTGTGTGCGCGTGTGTGGATGTGTGTGCCAATAAAAAGAGATAAATGGTATAACCTTTCTATCACCCATGCCAAGTATGATAGATTGATTATGCCATTTCCCTCTTGAATAATAGGTCTTGAGTTCAACTCCTCGTCGGCTAGATCTTTAGGTCTTTTAATTTTAATTAGTTTCCTACGACGTTAAATTAGTTTCTCTCTCTTTCTCTCTCAATGTGTGTGCATTTTTTTTGGATCGTATGCATGTTTTCTCTCTCTTTTCCTCTCTCAATGTGTGCGTTTTTTGTTTATGCATGTTCTCTCTCTCTTTTCCTCTCTCAATGCGTGCGTTTTTTGTTTATGCATGCTCTCTCTCTCTTTTCCTCTCTCAATGTGTGTGTGCATTCTTTGTTTATGTATGTGTGTGTGCGTTTTTGTTTTTGTTTGTACTCTCTCTCTCTCTCTCTCTCTCTCTCTCTCTCTCTCTCTCTTAAAAACACTGTGTGTGTGTGAGAGAGAGAGAGAGAGGGAGAGAGAAAGAGGGGAAGGGAACATGAGAATGAGGAGAGGGAAGGAGCATACCTGGCTCTCCTTCCTCTCCTCGTGTGTGTGTGTGTGTGTGTGTGTGGAGAAGAAAAAGAGAGAGAGAGAGAGAGAGAGGGAGGGAGAGCGTTACCTGCTCCTTGCTTGAGAGCGCCGAAAAACTCAGTTCTTTCTTAGCCCAGCCGGCGTCGCTATGAGCGTCGCAAATTTACAAAGAAATTTGCGACGCTCATAGCGACGCCGAGATTTTTTTTTTTGAGCGTCGCTGTGTGAGCGTCGCTAATATGAATAGCCTCTTGTAGTGTATGGCCCTAGGGCCATAGGGTGTCTTGTCTACAAAGAACTCTATGATCCTCAAGTCATAGTGTATTCTTCGCAAACCTCATATGATCAATTAACTTTAAAGTATTACATAATATATATCTTATGACCATATATAAATGTAGAATTCTATTTACCAAAACATGTCCATATAATATCATACACTTAAGTCTAATTCATTTATTGTGAAAAAACTCAAACTCACAAGTTCACATTTTTTCAAAGAAAATAAATTGAGAAAAATAACAAGCCAAACATCAATGTTTTTAACATCGTGGGTAGATTTGAGATGGTACAAATAAAATAAAATGACAACAATAATAATCTAAATATCAGTAATCTAATATCATGGGTAGCTAGCTTAACCTGTTTCCTGTAGAATTTCTTGAATGGCCTCAACACTTGCATCCAATGGTTCTTCAATTTCTTCTTCCTTTGAATCCTTGTCATTGACTTTCTCTGTGTTATCCACACCTGCCCACCTTCTAAGATCAAGGTCTTCTTCCACTATGGAATGGCAAAGAGATTCCAATTGCGTCATTTGATCACTACTACATGCAACTGATATCACCTTTCTCTGTTGTTGTAGTGCCTCTTTAGTCCCATAGCCTAATGAGAAGATGTCTATCACTTGATCATCTTCTTTGAGACAGATGCATTTGATTGCACGACGTACAAAAAAGGATTTGGCCATGGTCACAACATCATACTCGTCGTCATTGATGCAGAGAGTATGCATTGGATCCAACAATGACTCTTTAACACTAGAGTAGTTGGTGTATTGCTCTCCTTGACTGAAAAATGCCCAAACCCCGAAAATTACTTCGCAAAGAGCACATGTTTGGATGGTCTCTGATCCCATTAAGGAGCTCAAAGGTAGAACGTGCATTTCATACCATTTAGCTTTTTCAGAATTTGCCTTCTCTAGGGAAGCAGCATGCTGATACTTGACTAAGCCGGCAATTAAAAACTCTGATGGTTGATGTGCTACCCCACATACTCCATCAATTACTTTACCAAATTGGGCAGCACTCCAACCACTAGATGTAAGACTTTTGTGTGTTGTGTCTATGATGCAAACACCAACACGAATTTTAGAGCTATTCTCACTGCAGAGAAACTCAATGCCTTCCAGATTCTTTCCAACACACTTGATTGTCCATGGTAAAATGAATTCCAAACTATAAGTCCCGTTCTTTTGTGCAATGATCCACTGCACATATCCCCTAGTGATCTCAGGAATTGGCTCTTTCTCCTTTCCATTTTGTAGTAGGAGATTTAGCCGTTGCGTACAACTCATGAAGAGAGATTTGTAAATCTCATTTGTAATGTTATAATGAGACTTACATTGATCCCATGAAGTAACTGCTATTGCTGATGGATCTATCTCTTTAAATGCCATCAACATTTGAGGCTCAAAAACCCTGATCTTCTTTAAGACCGTTGCACGTGCAGTGAGGTTGAGCATGCCCGCTTGACCTAGTTGCTTCACTAAGAAGATCTTCTCATCTGCCAGCTCTTGTTGTAGTAGCTTGACATCATTATCTTCTAAACCATTTAGGCATCTAAAGGTTGTTATTCTTGGTTGTCGCCCACGAGCAGTTGATGTCTGATGCTTCTCCAAGATGTGTATCCACTGATCATAGATTTCATCATCGTACATGACCATGTGTGCTTCTTTGTTGGCAAATGATTTATGGTTGAACACGATGTTCGCCACATTTACAAAGGCCTTCAAAATAAAGAAAAGAAAATTAACTTTATTTCAAGACATATTTGTAACAAAAACAAGCATAGGGAAGTGGAACTTACATCCCAACCTGCTCGACTCGGATGACCGACAGGAACACCTGCCTTGGGTTTTGTTGGTTTAGAATATGCAAGCCATTGACTACGGCCATGCTTCAAGACCTCCACATAAGGCTGGTGTTTCATTGCTGTTATTCTCTCCATGTTCTCCATTCTGGAAATTCGAACAGCAACCTCTTTCGGAGCGTCTACCACTATCCTTGCAGTTCTAAACTTGTAGAACTCTTTTCTCAAAGCATACTTAGTGCTGTTGTTATGCAAAAAAGCTCTAGCCGCTATGATGGAATGCTGACCAGCTAGAATCCAGTAGTGGTATGTTGATAGCTTGTCTCCATGCACTTCAGCTATTTGTAAAGGCATTTTTGTAAGTGGGTTATACGGCATCAAGTCTGCTGCACTGGAGACTGGCCTAGAGTGCCCTGCAAATTGATTCAAGAGATATTTCACATATACATCTAACAATGGTCTGCATCTATAGCCATCTGGTGCAAGGTTGCATTGCTCAATTGGGATCAATTGGGTAGATTGTACACCAAATTTAAAATAGTGGTCAATTCCGACGTATCCATCTAGCCCACTCTTAGAATTTTTGGCAACTTCTTTATCAAGATCTTTTTCTTTGGGCTGTATAATAGAGTCCAACACAGCTAAGGATGCTGAGTCCACAACCATTTCCACTGAGGGGGTTCCAACTGTTAGGGTTGCAAGTCCACTAGAATCTCCTGCTTCTTGAGTCTGTAAGGGTATAACTGAAAGATTTTCTTTCGCCACATTTCCACTATTTTCTCCAAGTGAGGGAGTCTGACTCTCCTTGAGCATTTTAGATTGATTTACTGTACCTGTGTCTTCATTCTTTCGCTTCTTATTCTTCTTTGTGCTTCTCAATTTACCTAAATATTGATTGACTTTCTTAAAGCCCTCAATATATAAGTCTATAAAGTTCTCACTTGGAGTGTCGTCTTGAAGCTCCACCCACCCTGCTTTTGTCATTGTCACTCCTTCATAATCAACCTTCATCAATTCTTGAGCAAATGCCACAGGCTCCAACAAGTAGGAGTCACCATTGAGTAGTTTTACTCCAAGGCATGGATACATTTCAAGATCTGAACAATCTTTCTTTATGTCCTTGACAATACCAAAGTCCTTGAAGGGAAATTGCTCTTTATCTTGAAAGAACAAGTGGACTTTCTCATCACTTTCACCATTTGGTAAGTGAAAATCTGGATACCAAGAACTTGGTGTTGAGACTATTGCATCAACTGACTTTGACTTTCTCTTCTGAGACATTTTCTGTAAAAAGAATGACATATATTTAGACAAGATAGATATTATTACATCCATATGGACCTAGGGCCATAGAGTCACCTCTATGTTAAACCATGTGGTCCTAGGTCCAAAGGGTGCCAACAAAATGGTTCTACAAGTGTACCTAGGCCACTCTATGGTAGTGTGATCACATGTTCCCTTATGACATTAGAGGACCCTCAAAGAAGTATTCCTTGAATGGACTAAATACCCCTTTAGAGCCTCTACACCAACACCATATGGCATCATGTGGCCTGAAGGCCATAGGGTCCCCTGCATGCTAGTAAGAACCTCTCTATGCTCTACATTGGCATCCTATGGCCCCAAGGCCACAAGGTGGCCACAATGTTTTAAAGAAACGCTTCATGAGGGTTTTCGGGTAACCTATGAGCCCAGGGCCATATGGTGCTCTCCATGCAAGTAAAAACCACTATTTGCTCTATATTGAGGAGACCTTGTGGGATGAAGTCCATAGGGTCCCCTCTATGCTAGTAAGAACCTCTATTTACTCTATAATGGCACCCTGTGGCGTGAAGGTCATAGGGTTCCCTCTATGCTACTAAGAATCTCTTTGTGCTCTATGCTCTATCATCTATGCTCTATGATCTATATTGAATTCCTATGGCCCCAAGACCACAAGGTGCCCTCATCATTTCCAAAAACACCTCATTGTTTTGCTATGGCCCTAGGGCCATAGCTCTCTATGCCGATAGAAAGCACCATGCTCTATATTAGCTCCCTAAGGCCTGAAGGCCATAGGGTTGGCCTCAAGGGCCCCAAGGGTGCTCCGTATGCCAATGAAAAATACTATTCTCTTTATATTGAGAAGACCTTGTGGGCTGAAGGCCATAGGAACCCTTCTATGATGGATTTTTGACAACCAATCCCCCTAGGTCAGGATGTTCTATATGCTAGTAAAAACACTATTTTCTCTATATTGGCAGGATGTTCTATATGCTAGTAAAAACACTATTTTCTCTATATTGGCAGTATGTGACTTGAAAGCCATATGGTCCCCTATATTCTAGTAAGAGCCGCTCCATGCTCTATATTGGCACCCTTTGGCCTGAAGGCCATAGGGTCCGATCTTTGCTAGTAAGAACCATCTATGCTCTATATTGGCATCCTATGGCCTGAAGGCCATAGGGTCCCCTGTATGCAAGTAAGAACCTCTCTATGCTCTACACATCCGATGATCCCAAGGACACAAGTTGCCCTCTATGTTTTGAAGAAACCCTTCAGGAGGGTTTTTTGGCAACCTATGGACCCAGGGCCATAGGGTGTTTATCTATGCCATTGAACAACCCTCATTGTTTTGGTACCCTATGGCCCCAGGTATAAAGCACTATTTGGTCTCTCTATGCTAGTAAGAACTGATCTTTGTTCTATATTGGCACCCTTTGGCCTGAAGGCCATAGGGTCCACTCTGTGCTAGTAAGAACCGATCTATTCTCTATATTGGCACCCTTTGACGTGAAGGCCATAGGGTCCCCTGTATGTTAGTAAGAACCTCTCTATGCTCTACACATACTATGACCCCAAGGGCACAAGGTGCCCTCTATGTTTTTAAGAAACCCTTCATGATGGTTTTTTGGCAACCTATGGACCCACGACCATAGGGTGCTCTTTATGCTAGTAAAAACACTATTTGCTCTATATTGAGGAGACTTTCTGGGCTGAAGGCCATAGGTTCCCCTCTATGCTAGTGAGAACCTCTATTTTCTCTACGTTGACACCCTGTGGCCTGAAGGCCATAGGGTTCCTTGTATGCTAGTAAGAAGCTCTCTATTCTCTATGCTCTATGCTCTATATTGACATCCTATGGCCCCAAGGCCACAAGGTGCCCTCATTGTTTTGAAAAAACCCTCATTGTTGTTTTGGAACCTTATGGCCACATGTATAAAGCACTATTTGGTCTCTCTATGTTAGTAAGAACCGATCTATGCTCTATATTGGCACCCTATGGACTGAAGGCCATAGGGTCCCCCCTATGCTAGTAAGTAACTCTCTATGTTCTACACATCCTATATGTTTTGAAGAAACCCTTCATGAGGGTTTTTTGGCAACCTATGGACCCAGGGCCATAGGATTCTCTCTATGCCATTGAGAAGACCTTGTGGGCTGAAGGCCATAGGGCCCCCTCTATGCTAGTAAGAACCTCTGTTTTCTCTAAATTGACACCCTGTGGCGTGAAGGCCATAGGGTTCCCTCTATGACAATAAGAATCTCTCTATGCTCTATGCTCTATGCTCTATATTGACATCCTATGGCCCCAAGGCCACAAGGTGCCCTCATAGTTTTGTAAAAACCCTCATTGTTTTGGCACATTATGCTCCCAGGTATAAAGCACTATTTGGTCTCTCTATGCTAGCAAGAACTGATCTATGCTCCATATTGGGACCCTGTGGCCTTCAGGCCATAGAGTTCCCTGTATTCTAGTAAGAACCTCTCTATGCTTTACACATCTTATGACCCTAAGGGCACAAGGTGCCCTGTATGTTTTAAAGAAACCATTCATGACATTTTTTTGGCAACCTATGGACCCTGGTCCATAGGGTGCTCTCTATGCTAGTACAAAACACTATTTTCTCTATATTGAGGAGACCTTGTGGGCTGAAGGCCATAGGGTCCCCTCTATGCTAGTAAGAACCTCTATTATCTCTATATTGACACCTGTGGCTTGAAAGCCATAGGGTTCCCTCTATGGTAGTAAGAAGCTCTCTATGCACTATGCTCTATGCTCTATATTGGCATCCTATGGCCCCAAGGCCACAAGGTGCCCTCATTGTTTTGAAAAAACCCTCATTGTTTCGACACCTTATGGCCCCATGTATAAAGCACTATTTGGTCTCTCTATGCTAGTAAGAACCGATCTATGCTCCATATTGGGAGCCTGTGGCCTTCAAGCCATAGAGTCCCCTGTATTCTAGTAAGAACCTCTATGCTCTACACATCTTATGACCCTAAGGACACAAGGTGCCCTGTATGTTTTAAAGAAACCTATGGACCCAAGTCCACAGGGTGCTCTCTATGCCAGTAAAAAATACTATTTTCTTTATATTGAGGAGACCTTGTCGGCTGAAGGCCATAGGGTCCCCTTTGTGCTAGTAAGTACCTCTGTTATCTCTATATTGACACCCTGTGGCCTGAAGGCCATAGGGTTCCCTCTATGGTAGTAAGAAGCTCTCTATGATCTTTGCTCTATGCTCTACATAGAGATCCTATGGCCCGAAGGCCACAAGGTGCCCTCATTGTTTCAAATGGAAAGTAGGGCACCTTGTGACCCTAGGGAACATAGGGAATCCTATGGCCCTTGAGATTGTAGATTGTCACCCTATGGCCCTTGGACCACAAGGTCTTTAGATGAGACAGAGGGCATCCAAGGGCCCAAGGGTGGCCTACGTACATAGGGTACACCATGGTGCATATTAACGGGCACCATGGAAGCCCCATGCACCTAGGGCTCTAGGGCCATAGGATCTCCAAAAGGAACATAGGGAATCATATGGCCCTTTCGATTGTACATTGCCACCCTATGGCACTTGGGCCATAGGGTCTTCGGATGGAACGTAGGGCACCTTGTGACCCTAGGGAACACAGGGAATCCTATGGCCCTTCAGATTGTAGATTGTCACCCTATGGCCCTTGGGCCACAAGGTCTCTAGATGGGACATAGGGCACCCTGTGATCCTATGGATATAGGGCCATAGGATCTCCAAAAAAAACATATGGAACCCTATGGCCCTTGAGATTGTACAAATACACCCTATGCCCCTTGGGCTGCAAGGTCTCAATATGGAACATAGGGCACCTTTTGATCCTATGCCATAGGTTCCTTATGTTCCTTTTGGAGATTCTTTGGCGCTAGGGCCATAGGATCTTCAAAAGGAACATATGGAACCATATGGCCCTTGAGATTGTACATTGCCATCCTATGGCCCTTGGGCCACTGTGTCTCTTGATGGGATCCTATGTCGGTAGGGCCATATGTTCATTTTGGAGATCCTATGGCCCGAGGACCATAGGATCTCCAAAAGGAACATAGGGCACCCTGTGATCCTATGTCCGTAGGGCCATATGTTCATTTTGGAGATCCTATGGCCCGAGGACCATAGGATCTCCAAAAGGAACATAGGGAACCCTGTGATCCTATGTCCGTAGGGCCATATGTTCTTTTTGGAGATCCTATGGCCCGAGGACCATAGGATCTCCAAAAGGAACATAGGGAAGCCTGTGATCCTATGTCCATAGGGCCATATGTTCATTTTGGAGATCCTATGGCCCGAGGACCATAGGATCTCCAAAAGGAACATAGGGAACCCTGTGATCCTATGTCCGTAGGGCCATATGCTCATTTTGTAGATCCTATGGCCCGAGGACCATAGGATCTCCAAAAGGAACATAGGGAAGCCTATGGCCCTTGAGATTGTACATTCTCACACTATAGCCCTTGGGCCACAAGGTCTCCAATAGGTCACCCTTTGATCCTATGGCCCCGGGTTCTTTATGTTGCTTTTGGAGATTCTATGGCCCTAGTGCCACCCTATGTCCAAAAAGAACATAAGGAACCCTATGGCCCTTGAGATTGTACATTGCCACCCTAAGGCCCTTGGGCCACAAGGTCTCTAGATTGGACATAGAGAACCATGTGATCCTATGGCCATAGTGCCATATATACGTTTTGGAGATCCTATGGCCCTATGGCCATAGGATCTTCAATAGGAATATAGGGAACTCTATGACCCTTGAGATTGTACATTGGCACCCTATGGCCAGATGGGACATTGGTCACCCTGTAGTACGATGTGAGACCACCCTATGGCCTTATGGTCATTGGGTGCCTTAGGGCCATATGTTACTCTTTAGTATGAGGTGAAACCCTATGTAGGCACACCCTGTCTACCCTTCTAAAGATTTGATGTCTAGTTTTATTTTAGTGACTACAAATGAATTTAAAGAAACTATATTACACCATATCTTACAAACACATATAGTGTACACTTTCTTTCCCACCTTTTTGCCTCTTTTTTTTTCCCATCCTCTTGCAACTGAACCCTTATCCATCCTCATACAGCAACGTGCTCTACTCGTCCTCTTACAACGTGTGACCAACTCCCCACAACCCAATTACAGGTATCCATAGTTTCATCATTTTGTGTAGTTATTGTCTTTTGTATTTGCAGGTTTATAATTGTTTTTGTAATTATAGATTTTTGCAGTTAGAGTTTTACAATTTTACAGTATTAGGTCACTTATGAGGAGTTTTCTGTTTTACAGATTTAAGTCCCTAATAAGAGTTTTTCGTTTTACAAATTTAGGTCCCTAATTAGTGTCTTCTGTTTTATATTTTTAGGTCTCTAATTAGAGTATTCTGTATTACAGCTTTAGATCTCTAATTAGAGATTTTTCTGTTTTATAGTTCTACAGTCTACAGTTTTACAGTTTTAGAGAGAGGTAATTAATGATTTTTGTTTATTGTTTTAGAGAGAGGTGATTCACAACTTAGCTAAAACGTAATTAGATTAAGAACAATTAAAACCGAATTAAGCAAAAAGATTAGGGTTTCTACATGTTACCTCTGAGTAAATCTGTGTTTGATGAAAACCGGCTGCAGCAGTAGCAACCAGTCAGTTAGGTGTGTTGAGGCCGCGACGATGATGGTAACAAATGTGTGTTTGGGAGGTCGCGAAAACAGTCCTTCTGTTGAAGGTTGTGGCAATGGCTTCGCGTAGATCTGTGTGCGCGTCGCAACGATGGCGTAGAACTGTATGCGTAGGGAGAGAGGGAGAGAGAGACAGAGAAAGACAAGCTCTGTGCAGGTTTCTGTGTAGGTTTCGAGCAAGAAACGAGAGAGAGAAAGAGAGCGACAGTGCGAAAAAATTTGTGGTAGAGAGAGAAAGAGAGAGATAAGGTTAGTTAGGTTAGGTTAGAAATTCAAAATTCAAATTTTGAATGTAGGGGCTGTTCTCACGGGTTTGCAGTCGAGATTACTAGAGTTCTAGGCTTTGTTCAAAAATGAGACATAGCTCGTCGGCTCCGAAATTGAAAGAGCTTTATAAATAATTTAAAAAAAAAGAGTATGGAAAAAAAAAAGTTGGTGCTAGGCTTTGTCAATGTCCATATCTTTGTAGTACGAGTGGAACGACACCCATGAAGCAAAATTTGACTCCGGAATCAAAATCTGCATAGTAAAAAATACACTAAAAATAGCTAAAATTTAAAAAAATTATCCCGAAAATTGTGCGCTATTTTTTGTCCGATATCAATAAGTGTATTTGAAAAACCATTATGACAAAGTTTGTCGTAGCGTAATTTTTTTAAAATTTTTTTTAAATTATTTTTAAAATTTATGCCACTTGCGGATATCCCTTGAATGGTCGAAATTATTATGAAGACACCTCAGCCACCCCTAGGCTCACACCATAGGACGACAATGTTAGAGGTCAAGGATCAAAGTGTGAAAATCCTATGTCCTAGGGTTTTCTTCTTCTATCTTGTGAGATCCTTGTGGCCCTACGGTGGCAATGTGAAAGCTTGTGGACCTAGGGCCATAGGGTGGCAATGTATAAGCTCAAGAGCCATAAGTTGCCCTATATTCCATTTGGAAATCCTATGGCCCTAGGGTTTAGGGGCAACAATGGATAAGCTCCAATACATAGCCTTATGTTCCAGTTGGAGATCCTATGGCCCTAGGTCCACGACAATGTATAAGCTCAAGAGCCATACATTGCCCTACTTTCTAGCTGGAGATCCTATGGCCCTAGGGTCATGGGGTGGCAATATGTAATCTCAAGGGCCATAGCGTGCCACATGTCCCATATGGATATCCTACGGCCCTAGGGCCATGGGGTGGCAATGTATAAGCTCAATGGCCATACATTGCCTATGTTCCATTCGGAAATCCTATGGCCCTTGGGTAATGGGGTGGCAATGTATAAGCTCAAGGGCCATACATTACCCATGTTCCATTTGGAAATCCTATGGCCCTAGGGTAATGGGGTGGCAATGTACAAGCTCAAGGTCCATAGGGTGCCACATGTCCCATATAGAGATCCTATGGCCCTCGGGCCATGGGGCTGCATTGATATCTTGGCCACCCTTACACCCGCACCCTTGAGCTTGGGGACCTTAGGTTCTCTTATTGTATGTTGTGAGATCTTGTGGCCCTAGGGCCATAGGGTGGCAATGTATAAGCTCAAGGCCGCATGTTCCATATAGAGATCCTATGGCCCTAGGGCTGCATTGATATCTTGGCCACCTTTGACATCTTGGCCATAGGTTGTCTTTTTGTATGTTTTGAAGTCTTGTGGCCCTAGGGCCATATGGTGTCAATGCTCACACCCTTGGCCTTAGGGCCATAGGTTGTCTTCTTGTATGTTTTGAAGTCTTGTGGCCCTAGGGCCATAAGGTGTCAATGTATAAGCTCAAGGGCCATACGTTGCCTTATGTTCCATTGGAAATCCTATAGCCCTAGGGTCATGGGGTTGCAATGTATAAGCTCAAGGGCCATACATTGCCGTATGTTTCATATGCCAATCCTATGGCCCTAGGGTCATGGGGTTGCAATGTATAAGCTCAAGGGCCATAGATTGCCGTATGTTCCGTTTGGAGATCTTATGGCCCTAGGGTCATGGGGTGCCATAGGATGTATATATACTTGACATGAAACTCCGTGAGGTGATCTTGAGGAGAACCCTATGGCCTTCAGGCCTTAGGGAGCTAATATAGAGCAAATATGCTTTATACCGGCATAGAGAGCTATGGCCCTGGGGCCATAGCAAAACAATGAGGGTTTTTTGGAAACAATGAGGGCGCCTTGTGGTCTAGGGGCCATAGGAAGTCAATATAGATCATAGAGCATAGAGCATAGAGCACAAAGAGATTCTTAGTAGCATAGAGGGAACCCTATGAACTTAAGGCCACATGGTGCTTGTCATGAAACACCCACATACATACTTGTTATGCTTTATGCTACGTAAATCAATATACTCTGCAAGCGGTTTGTTTAACAATTATTCTTGAAAATCTTCTTGCAGGTATGGCTAATTTCAATCATGGTGATAGAGTGTGCATGTTTGTAGCAACACAAAAGGTTGCCATTGGGACTATATTTGAAATAAATCCAAGTGCATATTGTTCTGGCATGCTTATTGGGGAAGGCAATGTATCGGTGTCAGTTGATTTGTGTTTTGAAAAGAAAGCACTCATCCCGTTTCCAAAAATGGATGCATTGACAGTGGGAGATGCTTTTCATAGTATTGTGAAATGGAGTAGTGGGTTGTTGCAACATATAAATGAGATGCAGTACAAAGGGGCTTCTATGCATGAGGCTAACAAAACAGAAGGAGCATTGGATGCACAATGTAATGGAATGAGCTACAGAGAGGTTTGGAAGGATAAGAGGGTTCAACTTTGGGATGAAAGCAAAACACATGTAGTAGCCGAAGGGGTTGTCATGTATGTGTGTCCGTTTGACTCTGTAAACTTTGGTGAGCTAGGTGAAGATAACATTGGTATTGGTATCAAAACATCCTATGCAGATGAGGCTACTATTTTTGCAGAAGCTAGTGTATGCAGCATTCATCTAGTTTGTTGGCCTATCAAGAGAGTGACAACTATGGATGGAAAAGAATTGTTATGCTATGAGGATCTACATGCTATGCATGCGTTACAAGACACATGCATTGAATCAGCTTATTTGGTAGAGCCTATTTCAAAAAAGCGGAAATATTGCTTTGTAAATAGGAAGCCAAAAATGTCAGTGAAAGCTTCTAAGAGATCCAATCAAGCATCTCTAGCATCTGTCCAGCTTATTTCAACCATAGATTGTTGTTCCAAAAGGTGTTGTCAATATGCCAATCGAGATAAGGTCATGGCTATGCGCAATGAATTTTGGGGACAGAGTTTGCAAAATAGAACAAACTATGTGCATGATACAATGTTGACTGCATGGCGTGAGAACAAAACAACTACAAAGACATGCTATGTGTTTTCTTTTAATGGCACTGAGGTTTGCAGTAGAGCTTGGTACAAAATTCATGGCATTCCAAAAACTTCATTTTATCGTTACCGTGAACATTTTGAGAATGGGGTTAGACGCTCAGTGCATGGTAATGATGGTGTCATGAGAAAAGGAAGAGACCATACAGAAATGGGAAGGGAATTGATGCGCTCTTTTGTTGATGAAAACTCGGAGAGAATGCCACATAAGAGTAGAACCATGGAAGATGGTACTAGGGAGACTTTGCTTGCAATACCAAGCAAGTAGACATTTTACATGATGTCAATAAAACACTTGACAGTATGAGTCTCAAGCCAATGTCTAGCACGACATTCAGTAGGATTTGGAATACAGAGTTTGCTAATGTGACATTGTCAAAAACAAGTGAGTTCTCCAAATGTGTTGTGTGTAGTCGCATAAAGTCTCAACTAGAGTCAACAAAGGATGACGAGATGATTGCACGTTTGAAGGATGAACGTCGAATTCACATGTTGCAACAACAAAGTTGTAGGAATGTGTACTACACCTGGCGTAAGTTCTCCCAATTGCAAAAGGATAAGTATTTATGCATTATACATGATAAAATGGATCAAAAAAAGACAGCAATACCTAGGTTGCGTGTGAACTCAAAAGATTATGCAAATGCATATCAATTGCAAGTATCATTAATCGGTATGATAACACATGGACATGGTCATGGAATGTATGGTCACTTCTCACTTAATGGTCTATGGACTTCAGATCCCAATGCTACAATTGCTTCCCTTGCATTATGCTTACAAAATCTGGAAAGAACAGAAAACCATGGACTAGGAGATTTATGCCATGACGGTATGCCACGCAGCAATGTAACGTTATTCAATGCATTGAACTCAAGGAGAGCTCTAGACCTCCAAACAAAATGAAGCAAGAGCGTGAGAGGAATGCATCAACAATGACACCATCGTTGTCCATCCAAGGAAGTAATGAAGAGATTGTACACATACAATCAACTTCCTCTCAATGTGTTGTGGATACCATATCCACTCCTGTATTTCAAAAATTGCCTGAGAATCTTTTGCTACAGCTAGATAATTGTGCAGGAGAGAATAAAAATCGATATTTGTTTGCATACTTATCCTTGTTAGTAGCAAAAGGAGTTTTCAAAACCGTGCATTTGGGATTCTTAATGGTGGGTCATACACATGAGGACATAGATGCAATGTTTAGTAGGTTCTCAGAAAGATTGCGAACAGGAATGACATTCACTTTTCCACATCTGATGAAACATTTTCAAAAATGTGAAAGCTCAGCTCCAGCACCATTTTTTATGACACAAGTTCCCGACTTTAAATCCTTTGTGCAAGGGTACATGTGTGACGGACAAGATGCTCTAGTCGAACACTCTAAGCCACTTCAATTTTGTTTCTATATGCAAGGTGAAGTCCCAGTAATGCAGTACAAAATTCATCCCAAATCACCCGATTGGATGCCAAAGGAGTCAGGAATTGAGTTGTGGAAAAAAGATGACCAGGGAAAACCAAAATTACCAACAGGTTGTCCAGATGTGGTGCCTATAGCAGACTATGTGAGAGATAGTCCGCTTGTTATTCAAGGGATTAAATCATATCTTGACTTTTGGAAAAGATGTTCTCTATTAAAGGGAAAGGACCATGACTCCACAAAATATATGGATCCTGTTATCACTTATTGGCAAAACATAATCAATGAGCTTGAACAACCAACCAATAAACACATTGGTGAATATACAACATTTTGGCCAAAGACTATAGGGAGTCATCGAATGCAAGAGATAGAGGAAGACAAAGATGAGTTTCAAGGATATGAAGAATTGAATGATCACTATGTTGGTCCTCAAAGTGCAAGGCCACAAGAGGCCTTTAGGCCTCAAATTGATGTAAGACAAAAGGATCTTGTTCTTGTGAGACCCGCAGATCCTGAATATCCGATATGGCTAGGAGTGGCAGAGTCAAACATTGATGTAGACAAATCATCTCCTAACTACAAGAAAGTTCTAATTCAGTATTGGGCACCAGAACATCGAAAACGAAATCCCACAATCCAAGAACAGTATGAGGATTGTTGGAAAAAGAGTTGGTGCGGCAATCTTGCTGACCCAAAGCGCTGGGAGTGTGTTGATACAATTGTATGGTCATGGACTCCAAGGGGTGGAAGAATTGCGGAAACAATCAAGATCCCATCAAATGTCATGGAGAAGGCACAGGCTAGCTTAATAGGAGAAATTGAATAGCATTTCAATATCTTGCTCATTGTTTTATTTCCCCAGCTTATGTATGATTTTATGAAGTCTTTTTAAACACCCACATAAAAATAAAAATTCTAAAAGGTGTTTCTCAACACCACCATTTTCTTGGGAATCTATCTCTTTTATGAAGTGTTTTGAAACACCCACATAAAAATAAAAATTTTAAAAGGTGTTTCTCAACACCACCATTTTCTTGAGAATCTATCTCTTTTATGAAGTGTTTTGAAACACCCACATAAATATTTAAATTTTTAAAAGGTGTTTCTCAACACCATCATTTTCTTGAGAATCTATCTCTTTGTCACATTCCCAAATTAAATGAAATTTTTCCAAATTTAATGGGAAATAGGAATCCATAGGCGTTGAAATTAGTCCCAAAGTTGTGGGATTTTTCCATTTCATCTAAAATGGTGTTAAAAAGTAAAACTACTACTTGTGGGTCCAGATTGTACAGACACTTCAGGAAACACAATATATGAAGGGTCCATTGGACTCACTGAAGGAGTTTCCATCTGTGATAGTGTCAGTTGTTTGGCCTTTCTCATATCCAAGAATATCATAAGTCCCATTGAAGGAATGTTAATCCCTCGATTTTGCCTCTCCGATTGGATGATGCTATGGATGACATTGCAGACCATTTGTTGCCTCTCCTCTAGACTTGTGGTGCTAGAAATAGATTGTACAATTTCTAACCAACCTATATGGTATGTGTAAGCCATATACAGGTCAGTCAAGGTTTCAGTTTGTAGGTCATATTCTCAATTTTCGTTGAGAAATAACCCTTGTAGGCCCGGCGTACTAGAGGTTTCCCTTGAGGTGGAAGCATTGTTGTTCCCCATAGTTTGACCCACATTGCATACTACCGGAGGAGCACTCAATTGCTCAATTGCTATGCCTAGTGTCCCAGGGGTCTTTCCCTTCATGGCTCTGTTTTTTCCTAGGAAACTCTCCATTTCCCTCTCCCTAGCCGCTTGCATATAGCGCTCAACTTCTTGCACCTCCGCAAGACTCCTACCATGGGTAGTAAAACTTCGGGGGGTGATTGCTTTGCAGGGTCTTCCATGAAAGCAGGGGGTAGGATATCAACATGGACACTCTTGGGGAGTATAGGCTTCCCCTGAGATACCAAAGGTGAATTTACCTCTCCCTCACCTTAGTTAACTTCAGTAACTGCAGGTTTAGAGCGAGTAGCTCTACTAAAAGTTTCTATAGAGTGACTAAACACACTAGATACAGGCTGTGGGGCCCAGACAGGTACATTTTTGTTTACTTGCTTGGGGTTTTGTGTAGGATGACCTTCCATAATATCATAGCCAGATGAAGAGTCACCAGCTGCTATGTTTGGGTCTTGGCGTGTACTACCTTGGGTCCCCGTCGAGGGCCCAGAACCTAAGGTAGGTAGGTATTCATAACCCGCATAATTTGAAGTGATTGCTAGTTTCTTGGCCTCTAGTACATGACCAGAGTGCAAATGCATGTGCCTTTCGCACCCTACAAGCGTCAGCGAATACCCTCGAAGGTTAACCGCTTGACTTTTTGAGCATTTTGCACCCCGTTTTCACTCATTTTTTTATGTTTTGTAATGTATTTCTACAATCAGTTTTTGGAGATAGCTCAAAACTAGCATATCACTCAGGGGGTTGTGGTGTGCTTTACAGCACAATGTTCGATTACTCGAAGCTCCGATGGTCCTCAAAAGGGTCGATTTTTACTTAGGCGTGAGGTTAAAATAAGTAAGTCCAAAGGGTGACTGAGGCTTGAGCCTGGGCTTGGGCTTGGGGAATGTTTTCAATCCCGGTCCTTCCTTTTAAATGAATAAAAATTATTATTAATATTATTATTCTAATTTTTTTGGATAAGGCCGCCGCGATCGCGCCGTGCGCGTGCACACACACACACCTAACCTACCTACTTATAACTAACAAAGCTATTGTTACACACTTTTTAACACAGTACTATATTAATTAATCAGCTAATAGATCTATTTACTGCACCTTATAGATCTAACATTATAGATCTAGTGCCTTATATCTAACACCTTATGAACAAAAAACAGTACATTGCAGCAAAAAAAAACTAACACCTTATTAACAGAAAACAGTACACCGCAGCAAAAACAAAGTTCACAAATCCTTCTCAACAGCCACATACCTTCTTTCTCTACCTTTCCTACATCTCATATTTCACCACAAAGCACCATAGAGTGCTATAAGAGCTTAGTGCAGGGCATTTCCCCAGCAATGGCACCGAAAATGTGCGCATTTGTCCCACGTGTCAAAGCAAGGGACTTCCCGTACACTATGTGCGAGCCACAAATGGGTGCAAGCACACAACCCGATTAATCTAGAAAGCTCGAGAGAGCAAGGGTGTGTCACTCACCGCCCTACGCTCTCCTTCGTGGAGGATTCCTTGCCGCGAAGAAGAGGGAGCTACCTCCGTGCCACGCTTAGCCGCTGTGCCATCGCAATGCTCTCTCTCTCTCTCTCTCTCTCTCTCTCTCTCTCTCTCTCTCTCTCTCTCTCTCTCTCTCTCTCTCTCTCTCTCTCTCTCACTCACTCACACACACACACACAAGGAGATGAAGAAGAAAACGAAGATGGAGCAAGAGCACTCTTCAATTGCACAAAAGAGAGAATGAATGATTTTTAGGTTAACGTGACTTTTATATGAGCTCGTCCATTCACACTTGGACACCCATTCTTAGCATATTAACCCTTGAATGTTACAGTTAGAGTGCACCTCTCATCGGCGATCACTCTTACCCTTTTCCTATTGGATCGACAAGCCCGGTCCATGACTACTAGAAGTGGATGCCGGTGGTTAACAGAGATCTTTCTCCAGCAAGCCTTGAATAGCAATCTCCTCTCACAGTCCCTATCAACAACTTCAAAAGGGCATAGAATTTCAAGGTGCTAGCATCAGCGGAGAGCCTTTACTTTCAAGATAGCCTTTAAGACCAAAGCATAGATGATTTCATCTGGAGAGACCCTTCACTTTGCATCTGCTAAAAATAGCATAGAGCTTCTTGGCCCTTCCGTTGTTTCATATATCCCAAAATCACTGTGTTTTAAGAGTCAACATTCCATACAAGAAGCTCCTTAAACACTTTTTCTGCTTCCTAAAGTACACCATATTTGGCAAACATGTTCACTGAGGCAATGCCAAGCACAACTTCTTTTTCCAATAGCCCCTAACTAATAATATCATCACGAATTTCGCTACTCATATCAGTGTCTTGCGTGGTGCCACATGCCTTCAAGATGCAGGCATAGGTGATTTCATCTAGAGAGATGCCCTCACTTCGCATCTACTAAAAACAGCCCCTTGTTGGGCATATTCTGCAATCAATGCAATCTAAGAGACGACATTCCAGACAGGAAGCTCATCAAGAAAGTTTCTGAGCTTTGTGGTCTTGCCCTTGTTGGGAATATCCCACAATCACTGCGATCCAAGAGACGATTTTCTGGACAAGAAGCTCATCAAGCACATTTTTGAGTTGGCATACATGTCCACCTAGGCATTTCCAAGCAAAGCGTCTTTTTTTAATAGCCCTTCACTAAAAATATCGTTGTGTATTAATGTCCACGTAATGTCACATGCCTCTAAGATGCAAGTGTAGGTGATTGCATTTGGTGAGATTCCATCTCTTTGCACCCACCGGGAACAACCGAGAGCCGATTGTCCCTTTCCGTATCGGGCATATTCCGCATTCAATGGATTCCAAGAGACGACCTTCTAGACGAAAATCTCTTGAATCAAGTTTTGTGCTTTCGAACGTACCAAGCAAGTGCCAAGAACGATGTTTTGTTTCAATAGCCCCTGACTAATAGTACCATCATGAATTATGTTGCCCATATTGGGGTTTTGCATAGTGCCATATTCCTTTGAGATGAAAGCATAGGTGATTGCATATGGAGAAATGTCCTCGCTTCACATCTATTGAAATAGCCTATAGCTTTCTGGCCCTGCCCTTGTTTGCATACGCTACGGAATTCCAGACATAAAACTCATCAAGCACTATTTGCGCTTTCTCAAGCACAACACATCTGGCATACATGTCGATCAAGGCAGAGCCAAGCACACAACCCCTATTTGAAAATATCATCGTTGCCCATATTGGAGTCCCACGTAGTGCCATATGCCTTCAAGATGCAAGCGTAGATGATTACATATGGAGAAATGTACTTGCTTTTTCACATCCGCTGAAAATAGCCCAAAGCTTCTTGGTTCTACCCTTGTTGGGAATAATATCCCACAATGAGTGCGTTCCATGAGACAACTTTCTGGATAGGAAGCTCGCCAAGCATTTTTCACAGCTTCGTGAAGTATTTGGCATACATGTCAGCCAAGGCATTTCCAACCACGACGTTCTTTTTCAATTTCCCTTCACTAAAAGTACCATTGTGTATTACTTTTCTCATATCAGTGTTTTGCTTAATGCCACATGCCTTTAAGATGCAAGTTTAGGTGATTGAACTCAGTGATATTCCATCTCTTTGCATCTGTTGAAAATAGCAGAACGTTTTTTTTTCAACAGACCCTAACTAACAATATCATCGTGAGTTATTTTGCCCATATTAGTGTCTTCCAAATTGAAATAGCCTTCAAGATGCAAGCTTAGGTGATTGCGTTTGGAGAGATGCACTCACTTCGCATTAGTTGAAAACAACCCACAGGTTCCTAGCCCGTCCCTGTTCGGCATATCCCACAATCAATGAGTGTATTCTTAGAGTTAGCATTCTGGAAAGGGAGCTCCTCAATAAATTTTTGTGCTTTCTGAAGTACACCACATCTGGCATACATGTCAACCAAGATAGTGCCAAGCACAATGTTTGGTTTCAACAGCCCTTGATTAACAATATCATCACGAACTATGTTGCCCATATTGGCGTTCTGTATAGTGCCACATCCCTTCAAGATGTAAGCATAGGTGATTGCATTTGGAGGAATTCCCTCGATTTCTTGCATCCATTGAAAATAGACCAGAGCTTTTTGGCCCTGCCCCCGTTGAGTGTAGCCTGCAATCATTGCGTTCCAAGGGACGACATTCCGAACAGAAAGCTCTTTAGGTGATTTCTCAAGCACACCACATTAGTATACATATCGATCAAGGCAATGCCAATCACACAACCTCTATCTAACAATATCATCGTTGCCCATATTGGAGTCCTGTGTAGTGCCACATGCCTTCAAGATGCAAGCATAGGTGGTTACATTTGGAGAAATACCTTTACTTCGCATCCAGTGAAAACAACCCCCTATTGGGCATATTGTGCAATCAATGCACTCCAAGAGACGACAATCCAGACACGAAGGTCTTCAAGAAAGTTTTGTGCTTTTTTAAGTACACCACATCTGGCATACATGTGAACCAAGCATGTGCTAAGCATGACGTTCTATTCCAATAGCCCTGACTAACAATATCATCATAAATTATGTTTCCCATATTGCGGTTCGGCATAGTGCCACATGCCTTTTTGAGATGCAATCATAGGTGATTGCATATGGAGAAATGTCCTACCTTTGCATCCACTGAAAACAACCCAGATCTATCTATCCCTACTCTTGCAGAGCATAGCCCACAGTCAATGCGTTCCAAGAGATTCCATTCCAGACAGAAAGCTCCTCAATGACTTTTTGTGCTTTCTCAAGCACACTACATCTGGCATACATGCCAATCAAGGCATTGCCAACCACACAACTCCTATCTGACAATATCATTGTTGCCCATATTGGAGTTCTCCATATTGTCACATGCCTTCAAGATGCAAGCGTACATGATTACATCTGGAGAACTACCCTCACTTTGCATCTGCCGAAAATAGCCTAGAGCTTCCAAGCCTTGTCCTTGTTGAGAATATCCCACAATTAGTGCATTTCAAGAGACAACATTCTCGGCAAGAAGATCGTTAAGCACTTTTTTGAGCTTTCATACACTACAAGAGGTACTTCAGATTAGCGACGCTCGCAGTGTGACGCTCAAAAGTGAAAATTCACGACGTCGCTATGGGCATCGCTATGAGCATCGCTACTTCATTTATAACATAGCTATGCCGGCAGGCGTTAAAAAAAACCAAGAGCGCCCGAAAACTCAGATCTCATATCTGAGTTCTTGATGCTCAAGCAAAGAGGTAACCCATGCTCTCTCCCTCTCTCTCTTTCTTCTCCACACACACACACACACACACGAGGAGAGGAAGGAGAGCCATGTATGCTCCTTCCCTCTCCTCTCTCTCGTGTTCCCTTCCCCTGTTTCTCTCTCTCTCCCTCTCTTCCACACACACACACACACACACACATGCATAAACGAAGAATGCATACACACACACATTGAGAGAGGAAAAGAGAGAGAGAGAGAGAGAGAGAGAGAGAGAGAGAGAGAGGAGAAAACAAAGAGAAAGAGAAAGAGAGAGAGAGAGAGAGAGAGAGAGAGAGAGAGAGAGAGAGAGAGGAGAAAACAAAGAGAAAGAGAAAGAGAGAAAGAGAAAGAGAGAGAGAGAGAGAGAGAGAGAGAGAGAGAGAGAGAGAGAGAGAAAACAAAGAGAAAGAGAGAGAATAAAAAACCAAAGAGAGAGAGAGGGGGAGAAAATGAAAGGGAGAGGTAAGGGGAGAAAACAAAGAGAGAAAGAGATTAGGTTAAAATTTAAATTAGATTAGGCTAGATTACATTTAGATTTATGTTTATGTTGAGTTTAAAATTAAGTTAGATTTAGATTTATGTTAGATTAAATTTAGGTTTATTTAGGTTAGATTAGATTAGATTTAAGTTTATTCTGAGTTAGATTTACGTTAGATTCGATTTAGGTTTATTTACGTTAGATTTAGATTTACGTTAGATTATATTTAGGTTTATTTAGGCTAGATTAGATTAGATTTAAGTTTATTTTGAGTTAGATATACGTTAGATTAGATTTAGGTTTATTTACGTTAGATTAGATTAGATTTAGGTTTATTTGGAGTTTAAGATTAAATTAGATCTAGATTTATGTTCGATGGACTAGCTTTTTTTAGATTTAGGATAGAATTTAGTGCATGTCAATGAAGGTGCGCTTTGCCCAAAGAGCAAACACTAGTTACACAACAATATGTATATTCCCATCAGAATCTGACACCTATTAACTCACACACTAACCAAATTCAATTAGCCGCGAATCACCACATGTTCAATTAGGTTAGATTTAAGATTACACTTTGGATTAAGTTTTTATATTAGAGTCTACCTTCGAGATTACGCACAAAAATTAGAGTTAGACAAAAGGTGATCCCTCTCTTCCTCTCTACGGATGCGACCTTAGCTGGAAAGCTTTCAATGGCATGATACTCAGATTAGAGGCCAACATGTAATGTGTTAAGTAATCCCTCGAACAAAGATCTACTGTGAAAAGATGTTAAGATGCTGTGAAATGCTATAGCTAGAGACGAGGCAAAGCAGTTTTGTCCACTACATGCACTATCATGTAGACGTGGGTGTGTTGATTTCTTGTACCCACAAATATAGGCGTTGACCAATAAAGACGAGATTATAACCCAGTGGTTCTAATCTCCGTGCACCTCTAGACCGAGGTGTGCAGGGATTGGACATGACTAGAGAATGTGAGGTGGTTTACAGTGTGAACAAAGAGAGAGAGAGAGAGAGAGAGAGAGAGAGAGAGAGAGAGAGAGAGAGAGAGAGAATGACAATAGAAGATTAAATTTTTTGTCCAAGTTATAAGGTTTTTACCCTCATTATGAGTAGTGACGAGGATGTGGGGCCGTCCAACCGAAACACCTATCTCTCAACGAGGATCTTATGTCCTTGTAATGAATGCAAGCATGCTGTGTGACGGACAAGACAGGTTTCTTTGCAGCACGTTCACGAATTTGGCGAGTTCAATCCAACTATTATAGATCGAGTTGTTGCCAATTACAACTCGTCAGACTTTGACACTAGCCAACAGGAAACAATCTTGCAACCCAATAGATGGGTTCGCAGGCGCTTTGGTCAAGCAGCATATGTGAGGCCACCAGATGTAGCCTCTGACATCTCGGGGGATGATCATGCAGACCATATTCCCAACGAGGCAATGTTTGAGTCCGAGATCGATGAAATGATCGAGACGATCATGGATTCAGAAAGGCTTATCTATGATGATATGAAAAGTGAAGCCGATACGCCATTGTATGATGGAGCATGTGTGTCTAGATCGAAGGCGCTCCTGGTTCTTCTCAACATGCAGACAAAGTTTGCATGGAGTGACACTAGCCTCACAGCGCTTTTCAGGTGATCTATTACAATGTGTTTACTTTAATATAAAACTCTAGATGTATAATGATCTGATAGATTTTTACACAATTGTACCGTAATTTTTTTTGTTGTGTAGATTGCTCAAAGAGCACATACTGCCAGCTCATAATTTGATGCCAGATTCCAGAGAGGAAGCAAGAAAGATCTTGCAAAACTTGGAGATGGATTACAATTCGATCCATGCTTGTCCTAACGACAGCATTATTTGCAAAGGGGAATACATAGACATGGAGAAGTGTCCAAAATGTGATTCCGAGAGATATCGAGTAGATCTTCATGGAACAAAATTTCCACAAAAGGTTTTGCGACATTTTCCTATGCTTCCTCGCATCAAGCATTTCTTTGAATGTAAGTCCATGGCCGCCCTAGCATCATGGCATGAGTAGAATAAATCTTTGGATGGTGTGCTACGGATTCTTGCAGATTGACCAGCCTGGAAACATATAGATGAAACATGGTCATATTTTGATAGGGAAACTCAAAATTTGCGCCTAGGCCTGGCTATGGATGGTGTAAATCCATTTGGTCAAAGATCAATATCTTATAGTGTATGGCCCGTTGTCATCGTCAACTACAACGTTCCATCGTGGTTGAATACAAAGAAGGGGCACCTATGGCTAAGCTTGATTGTGTCGGGGCGGTATAAAGTGAAGAATACGGATGTGTATCTTTGTCCACTATTGGAAGAGCTACATTAATTGTGAACTGGCATAGAAGTGGTGGATATGAGCCGACACACAGGTCAATGGAATATTTTGATGAGAGGCATTCTAATGTGGACCATGCATGACTATCTCGGACTAACAGAATGCTCAGACGATTTACACTTAAACTCAAACACTGTAAATCTTGGTTTTTCTCAAGCTTGTCTATTATCATGTGTATACATGCAGGGCTTCAAACAAGAGGATACAGAGAATGTGTCACATGTGGATCAAGACTGAATGCACGTCAGGTGCCCTCATTGAAGAAGCAAATCTATGAAAATCATCAAGCGTATCTTCCAGAGAATCATGTGTTACACGACGGGTTTTTGGGAAGAGAGCCACCGAGGATGTCTGCACAAGCATGGTTAGAGCAGAAGGAGATGTGTAATGACGGTTTGCCCCCAGGGATGAAGAGACTCTCTCTATGGTACGAGTTACCATATTGACCCTGACTCATGATCAATCACTTGCTCGATCCAATGCACATACTCAAGAATGTGGGTAATCTGCTATGGGACCATCTGACCGGCAAAAAAGATACTTTGGGAGCCACGGTTGACCTTAGAAACGTGGATCGTATGGAGCAGTATTGGCCACAGACAGCATCCGATGGATTGATAAAACTCCCTAAAGCACCATGGATTTTCAATGGAGCCCAAGAAAGCAAAGTAAAAGAGATCATTCGATCTGTGCAGACCCCCATTGGTGTAATGCACTCACTCCGAACGTGTTTTACTAAAGAAGGAAAGCTTACCAGTTTCAAGTCAAATGACTTGCATAAAATGTGTCAGGTATGTTCATAGGGGAATATATCATAGTAGGAATTGTGTAACAAATTCGTGTGTGGACTTTAATATCATTGTTGCATGTTTTTTGCAGTTTATTTTACCGGTGTCCATTGAGGGATGTTTGTCTCTTGACGTCCGTAACACAATCTACAAACTTGCGAAGTTGGTGCAATGGATCTCACAAAAGGAGATCAACGTAGACTACATACCATTCGCCAAACTAAACGCTGCGGAGGTTGTGTGCATGTTTGAGAAAAACTTTCCTACTAATATGCTAACTATCTAGTTGGCACAGTACATTCCAGGTGAATGTTTTTTTTAGAACGTTCATGAAAGCACTCAAGGGATATGTGCGTCAGAAGGCACGTCCTGAGGGTAGCATGGCAGAAGGTTGACAGGTATCAGAGTCCCTAGTGTACAGTGGAGAGTGGCTAGACGGATTTGATAAAGCCTGGGACACGCTATGGCGAACCATAGATGATGAGCACATATCTGGGATTGTCATGTGCAATCCCGGTGTTGAGAAGAAGATGATGGAAGATCTAGAAACTAAAATCAACCCATTTTGCATGCTTCACAATCTAGTGATGCAAAAGTGGATTTCACAATATGAGGATGCAAAGCAAGAGCGACAAAGTGCACGAATCGAGTGGAGACGGGGAAGATGACCACCAATGCACTATCCAACGGGTCTAGAGAGCCTACCAACATTCATCAGCTTAAGATGGTTGCACAACCAATTGAAAAGCGCACAACAGTGCGGTGAAGAAGTGACTGAGGAGGAGTGAGAGTACTCTTGGGGTTGCGCGACCAAGGTAAGTTTGCAATGTATGACTAGTGACTTTCTAGATGTTTGAACGGCCACTCATAATCTTTGTTGGTTGTAGTATAAGTCATACACAGCAGCATGGTGTAAAGGTCGACATTTTAGGGTGGAACGGATCGACAAAAAGCGTTTTACTCAAGATTGTGGAATCATGTCAAAATTTGAACAGTCTAGTCGCGACCCTCAAAATCTCTTATAGCATGCCGAATTAAGTGAGTTCCGCCACCACAAGATTTTCGTCCGAGGACCGTTGTGAGGATTTTTTGTCGACTTGTTCAACGTGCAATGGTTCAAGATAATCATGGAGGGTCTCAACGCTACTATGCGTAGAGGAGAGTTTGGTTTTCTTGAGGTGGATTCAACTAAGAAATGGACTGACCTAAGAGATACTTTCGTACTACCCGAGCATTGTGAACAAGTAAGTATGTAAATAGTTAACATCCAATTTTAGAAGTTATGTGCTTGGAAGCTCTCTTGTAAGTTATGTGTCTCTGGCAGGTGATATTTCATCCTACAAAGTCTGCATCAAACTGGTGGTACGTCATAGTGGTAGCCCCTCGTAGTGCATGGAAGTATGAAGGCTATCATGTGCCAATCACAACGGCATCAATGGAGGAGAACCAAGAAGATGCTCAGTTAGAAGCCGTTGAGGTGGTGCTAGATGAGCATCAAGTTGCTACTCTCTATGGGGTGCATGCAGAGGATCTACAAAATGAAACGGAGGACATCTGTTTAAACGGAGAGCTCTATATAGATATAGGAAGTTATGCTAAGCTTTGCGAGGATGAGAGAGAGACCTCATAAAGCCATAAATATTGTATTTGAACAATTTAGCTCCGTTTTATAATGTATATTGTATTCATGTGGCCTTTTGTCCATTTCTGTCTATATATATCATTGCATCATTGTATTTAATGGTCTTTGCGTCCACTCCAGGTACGTATGCTCTAGGTATGTTCTCACAAGTAGGGACGACGAGCACTGTGCTCCGAGTGCGATGGAGACTGAAGTTGCAATCGCGAAGGTCTGCTTAATATAAATGCTGCTTGTCCCACCGCTAGATCTAGTTGATCGAATGAAAGAGACACTAAGAAGCACTACTACTGCTTCTCAGCGTCTCTTTAACCTGATCAATTAGATTTAGTGGTGGGGCAAGCAACTTCTATGAGCAGACCTTTGCGATGCAGCTTCAGTTGGAGCACAGTGCTTTTACAAATTCATAGTAATTCAACAAAATCTCTCTATACAGGAATCCCTCCCCCTTTATGAGTCCTCTCTCTCTCTTTCTCTTTCTGTCTCTCTCTCTCTCTCTACTTGTCCATGTTCTTCTCCATTCATTCAATAGTAAGATTAAATGTTCCTATGTTTAATGCAGATATGGATGATGATGAGTTTCTTTCTTCTTTGTCACCCCAGCAAAGATAGTAGTATGTGGAGTGTCATCACTCTGGAGCACCATCACGCGTTCCTACTCCTTTAGCGTCTCCCTTTGATTCGGAGCATTCAACGCGTCCAAAGCTTCCATGTCAACGAGACGATCTTTACACTCGTCTAGGCACTTGCGCTCTAGTGCTAGCGGCGGCGGTTGTTGTGGGGATGCCACCGCCTATGCCTCGACACCGCCTCGTGTTCGATGAGGCTCTTTACCCTCCCCTTCTTTACCTGCCCCTACACCAGCCACATCATCACCATCTACACCAGGTTTTGCGCGGCTGACAGCCGTTCCTAGCAGCTACACACCACTAGCTACTCCTCCAGGAGTCACTCCAGTCGACACTCCTCGCTTCAGGGCTTACACTCGAGTGGAGAAACCTGACATCCGTACCCCCATCGACACGCCACTAGAGACCCCTGTCGGGACACCCAGGTTCACGCGTCATCGACGAGAGGGCTTGCCTTACTCCGTCGACTTCAGCAGCGGCATCATCTTGGATGCTGAAGGCAAGAAGGTGATCTCGCGCATGCGCGGTCTTTGCTCTCGGCTGTTTAGACACCACATACTAAATACTTGGAGTGACATACCAAGTGATTTAAAAGATAGAGTCATCAGCATGCTGCATGATGAGTTTCTCATTTCACCATGAGATGACCACTTCAATGAAGACCTGATGAAGGTTCAAATGCGCGAATACTGCAAGCACAAGTGTTTCGAAGTGCAAAAAGCAATTAAGCATGGGTGGAACAGAAGAGATTGGCTGGCCAAAAAACATTGGAAGAATGTGAAGAAAGTAGCGCGCGAGAATCTCGACAAGTGGAAGCGACAAAAGAAGGCAGCCAAAGCGCGAGTAGAGGCAGGGAGCTCGCACCACTTGGGAAACGACGAGTGGGCATCATTTGAGGCCGATTTTGTAAGTGTTTTTGCATTGCTCTTTAGGTTTGATAGTTTAGGGTTTAGGGGTTTTTAAATTCTAACATAATGGATTATTTGTATGTTTTGACAGTGGTCGGTGACAAGACGTGACCCCACACCGTACGAGTGCGAGGACGCAGGCAAGAAGGGCTTAAATGCCCTGATGGACATTTTGAGTTTGCGTGGCGGCATGGTTAGTATTAGGGTTTACTCTTTTCTATTTGTTGTATTGTTTTATAAATTATATGTTTATACTTACAGAAAGCTATCTGATTCTTTTTTTTGCAAAATCCGACAGATATTCCGCTTGGACGCGATGAGACGTCTGATTAGACAACGTCAATCTAGCCGTAGCTAGATAGCATTAGTTTTCTTTTGTCATATCATATGTATCATGAGATGACATTTATACGTCTTTTTGTAACTATTGGAAAACCATGTATATTTTTTCAATAATGACAATGGTGTTGTAACTATTACATTTGCAAAGTTTAACAATCAAGTGATTTTGCCTATGATGTGTACAATTGTCATTGATTTACTTTCATCAATTTACTTTTGTCAGTTTTGAGTTTTGTATCTTTACTCTGCAAACAATACTATGGATGATGGAGTTAATGGTTATATTTTCTTGTGGGTGACTACTTTGGGTCTATATCTAAGCTTGCACTTTGTTCAAAGGTGAATCTGTGCCTATCTTGGATTCATTTAGGTTTACTCAATTATTGAAACGTTTAATATGGTTGATGGGTTGCAGGGCATTGAATGCCTTGCCACCAAAACAAAATTCTCTCGGGCGTCGCTATGATCGTCGATATATAAGGCTCTACAACGTCGATATAAACATCACTATAGGTGGCATGTTAACGTCGCTATATAGCGATGGCTATAGCGACGCATATAGCAACGGTTATAACGACGCTCATAGAAACGTTCCCGTATCGACGTTGTGAGCAACGGTCATAGCGATGCCGGGAGTATAAAAACCCAATGTATTTCCATCGCTAACAGTGTCACAAGTACACATAACCTCTTGTAGTGATAAGTATTTCTCATACATGTCAACCAAACCATTTCCAAGCATGCCGTCTTTTTTCAATAGCCTTTTTCCATATCAACGTCTACATAATGCCACATGTCTATAAGATGCAAGTGTAGGTGATTGCACTTGGTGAGATGCCATCTCTTTGCATCTCATAGCAACGTTCCCGTATCGACGTTGTGAGCAACGGTCATAGTGATTCCGGGAGTATAAAAACCCAATGTATTTCCATCGCTAACAGTGTCACAAGTACACATAACCTCTTGTAGTGATAAGTATTTCGCACACATGTCAACCAAACCATTTCCAAGCACGCCGTCTTTTTTCAATAGCCTTTTTCCATATCAACGTCTACATAATGCCACATGTCTTTAAGATGCAAGTGTAGGTGATTGCACTTGGTGAGATGCCATCTCTTTGCATCTCATAGCAACGTTCCCGTATCGACGTTGTGAGCAACGGTCATAGTGATTCCGGGAGTATAAAAACCCAATGTATTTCCATCGCTAACAGCGTCACAAGTACACATAACCTCTTGTAGTGATAAGTATTTCGCACACATGTCAACCAAACCATTTCCAAGCACGCCGTCTTTTTTCAATAGCCTTTTTCCATATCAACGTCTACATAATGCCACTGAGGCATGCTTTTCCATGCATGGGAACCCCCCCATATTTTTTTCTCTTTTACCAAAAATATTTCCTATTATATAAGTTACTTTTGATTTTTTCTTCCCTTTTTCACAAACGTTTTAGCCTTTATTAAATAAATAATACTTATGCTAATCAATCACGATGTAGCATAATAAGTAAGCTTTCTTTGTTGATCTCTCTTTTGACCTTAAATATTAAATATATATATATTCTAGTATTTTCTAATATATTTTTTTCATGTATATATATTAGTCCACTCTACCAAATATTTTATTCACTAGTTTTCATTTTCAAACCTCAACCCCACTTTCAAATTTCAATAATACCTCCATCTAGATGATTGCCAATCTTTTCAACACTCTAGGTCATGTTTTCATACACATGAAGGAGCTTACACTTGAAGGCAAGAGAGAAGTCCACTCAAAGGGGACCACCAAAAGACTTTTGCAGCCACAAATAATACATTATTTGGCTGAATTTTTTAAGTAAAGAAGAACCCCGAATCTGAAGGAGCGTTCAACATGAAAGATGTAGCTCGTGATCTCAACTTTTAGCTCAATTGTTTTCAGAATTTTTGGAGTTATGAACACGGAGATATGATTTTTGTAGTGGACCCCAGTTTTCTCGTGTAATGGTGACACAGGCCATCCCCACTTTTCTTCCTTCTAGAATGGCTATGGTTCTACAAGTCTTCAACCATGATTACAAGAGACAAGGCTCTTTTAATGAGGTCTTCGCTAGTCTAGAGTAATTCTATCACCATTTTTGGAGGATCCATCCTCATCAACAAATATCCACCTTCGACAACCTCTCTTATAATTTTCTTACCTCTCTCTTCTCTCCCTAATAAGCTTATGTCTATCCAAAGTTAGACTATTGTAAATATTTCCTATCCTCTACATCCTACCCACATTCTCTCTTTTTCTCTCTCTATTGACTCTGGTATTTTAAATAATGAGGAGACAAGATGGGAGCCACAGTCACATGCACCCCATTTTCCTAGTCACCAAAGTGGGACACTCACCTCAAATAGAAATATTGCTAAATCCTTCCCTCCTTCCCTATATAAGGAGGCCATGAGAGCTCACTTGGGGGAGAGATACACACTCACACACACCTATCCATACACACTCTTGTGCTACATGCTTGTAGCATGAACCCTAATCACATAATCACAACACCATCATCATCACCATCACCATGCACAAAAGATGAGCACCACACTTCCACACCACTTGTAATTAAGGGTTGAAGGCACAATTTCAAGAAGAAGAAGGGTGGACACACTCATGATATTCCTCGCCATCAACTCCCATCTCTCCATTATCCCTCCTACGATCTTGTTCCCTTCTCATTTTCCTGCCATACGCTACCTATTGTATTCATCTTTTGCAAGCAATCAACACACTTCATCTTGGTACCATACTTTGTGTCGCTTTGGATACATCTCATTGTGAGTATGGTATATGCTTGATTCCTTGCCATTTTTTTTTGCTTATGTTAAGGTGTGCGGATTTGCCACCACACACACACACTCTCTCTCCCTCTCATATTCCTATCATCTTGCTACTTCCATCTTAAGGTGTGCGGATTCGCCACCTTTTGTATGAGAAGTGAGCATACTTGCATGTATCCCTGACCTCGTTATCTTCCTTACGACATGCACGCGTAGCGAGCCCATTCTCACTCACTCACCACTCCTCTCACCTTATTCTCCGACCACCCCATTCCACATTTGGGCGTGGATCTTGAAATTGTTTTCCATGCATGCTTCATTGTGTATATGTATGCGTCCTAGCCGCATATCTTGCTAGGTTGTGCCCCTATTGTGTATTCCCCATGATGAGGCCATTGTGCATAGTCTTGGTGTAGAGGCCACCGGGTCTATTTTTTCACTTCCGCCTCTCACCACATGTCTTTAAGATGCAAGTGTAGGTGATTGCACTTGGTGAGATGCCATCTCTTTGCATCTGCCAAAAACAACCTAGAGCTTCCTGGCCTTGTCCCTATTGGGAATATTCCACAATCAATGCACTCCAAAAGACGACCTTCCAAACAAGAATCTCCCGAAGTAAGTTTTGTGCTTTGTGAAGTACACCACACTTGGCATACTTTTGAAATGCGTAGGTGATTGCATCTAGATAGAGGCTCTCACTTTGTATCAGTTGAAAACAACCTAGAGCTTTTTGATCCTACTCCTAGTTTATGTATCCTACAATCAATGCATTCCATACGAACAATAATCTCCTCAAGCATTTTTGGTGCTTTCTGAAGTGCACCACATTTGGCATACATATCGACCGGGGCAATGCCAAGCATGACATCTCTTTTCAGTAGCCTTTGACTAACAATATCATCATGAATTTTTGTGTCCATATCAACACCTTGGGTTGTCAAGCATGACATCTCTTTTCCATAGCCTCTAACTAACAATATCATCATGAATTTTTTGTCCATATTAGCATCTTGCGTAGAGCCACAGGCCTTCAAGATGCACAGATAGGTGATTTCATCTGGAAAGAGGCCATCGCTTTGCATCTGCTAGAAATAGGCCAAAGGATCTTGTCGTTCATGCATGATGGTCTCTCCTCATAATGGGGGCCTTACAAATGTGCGTTTTTAATACAAAAAATTAGAAGGGGTAAATCAGGCTCCATACTTAACATACTCTATGTGCCATCTCTCGTTCATCGCATCACTCCAAGGGGATTAGTTACCATATACATGTGGTAGTGATGTCTGTGAACACACTTAAGACCGTCGGGACATTTTTTCCCTCACTAGGAGGTTTTCCCCCCCATGCATTGTATATGCGCCCATCACTCTAGGTCTATCTTATCTTTCCATTGCACGCTAAGTAATACACTCTCTGGTGTGTGCCTTGAGCTTCCTTTCTCTTCTTCAGTGTGTGTGTTTTTTCTTGCAACCCTAATTCCAACATTAAAAAGCTAAAAATTGAGCTGGTACAATAGTCCATAAGAACGAGTGCAAATTGACAATGAGAGCATTTACAAACCAATGGACAAAAATTTCCTTTTAGTTTGATCTAGTCAAGTTAAGTGCAAGTGATTAATATATTGAAATGTATTTAGATGACTGGATTAGAAGTACATAAAATAAGGCACTGAGTACTGAATTACAAAGTGTTGAAGAATTAGGATTAAAGAAGAGCTCTGTTCACAACTAACCATTAGGTAACCAATGGCCCTAAACCATAAACCCTAAACCGGACAAACCCCAAAATAAAAGTAGTGGGTCCTCTTTTTAGGTGCCCGTATTGTTACAGTAATGTACATAATGCAACAAACTTGAAAATTTGTCGAGTGTTTCCTTGGGTCATAAGTCTTCAAGTACTAGCAAAAGTTTGGTAAGAATTTGGCAATGTATCAAGAACACTCTCCAATCAATTCCAAAATCATTACTCTAGGATTTAGACCCACAAGATTCACTACAACACATCTTAAAAATGCAGGTTTGAGGACATTTACAACACCTTTTCTTGCTCAAATAGGCCGCATGTGAGTGCTTGAACTTTTAATGCATACTAAATTTATTTAAATTAATTTGTATATTGTTAAAAGAAAATTTCATGCTTTAAAAGAAATAATGGTTTGTGTTGTGAAATTTTGTTTTAATTATGTTGTTTTTGAAATTATGCGATTGATGAGGTTTAGGTTTTAGGTTTTGGTTAGGTTTAGTTTAGGTCATATGTTAGGTTAGGGTATATGTTAAGTTATAAGTTAGGTTATACGTTAAGTCATGTTAGATTGGGTTAGGTTAGGTTAGCTTATAGGTTAGCTTCTAAGTTAGGTTTAAATTAAATTTTAAATTAAGTTATAGGTTATAAGACAGATTAGCTAGATTATAGGTGAGGTTTAGGCAACACGTTAGGTTATAGGTTAGGTTACGGTAGGTTATAGGTTGTATGTAAAAAGTTAGGTTATGTTTTATGTTAAGTTAACTCATGTCTAGATTATAGATGGACGTTGTGTTGGGACAGTTAGAACTTATGTACTTTTATGTTAATCTAAACATTTATCGGTGAAACGTCCAAACACGACCATCTACCAGCGTCTAAACCAGAACATTTACATAGCCTACCCTAACACTTTAAATATAGAAATGTATTAGCGTCCAAACCAAAAGTCACTAATCTAAAGCCGATAACCCTTAGCAGACTAAATGGCTTAATGATACCATAATATGTTTTAGAGCGCTTTACCTTAGCGGATTTACATAGGGTGCCCTAATGCACCATCTAAACACAATGTGCCATCTATTAGCAGCCAAACCAGAATCCATAGAACCCTAAGTGGCTAGCCCTAAGAAAATTGAAATGGAAAAATGCTACAATTCGGAGCGGTGTCGAGAGATAATGGTGTGAAAGGTGAGCCGGGAAGACATCGGGCCCCTGGCTGTGAGAGGTGTGGGGAAAAGAGATACAGCAGACACAAGTAACAAGACATAGCTCGAAACAATGATACTCTTGATTCCAATTAAGCCACAGTAATCATCATTAATCAATCATTAATGGAGTCTTAATGCTCCTTACAAGATGAATACTGGCTTAAACCAGGTGAAAAGTGATAATGACCTGCTTAATACTGCCTTCTGCTTCTTCTCGTTAAGGCATAGGAACTTCCGTCTTCCAATGCCCGTCTGATTTGGCTTAAGGTTTATGGATTAAATCTCTGATTTGAATGGGTTTATCATGATCCTCCTTAAGTTTGGTTCGATTCAAATGGCTAATCAAGGCTTAATGATATCCAGAGCTTTGACTTGGTTGATCCGAGAAAGCTTCCCCATACTTAATGAGAGCTTAGGAGGTTCCGAGTAGGTTTAGGAATGGCTTAAGAGCGAAATAGGTTAAGCTTGTGAGATTAGAGATGGCTTTAGGATGGCTTGAGGGATTAAGCTTGAAGATTAAGCGAGCTTAAGAGCTTTCCCCTTCTCTTCCAGCATAGAGAGATCATCAAATTATGAGGAGGAGATTAGGATCTTGGGGATTATGAGGAGCTTAAGGATATGGAGCTTATGAGCTTAGGATTACCAGGATTAAGAGCTTAAGGATTTTCAGCTTATGAGGAGGAGGAGAAGTCACGATAATGCCATGAAGGACACGTTCCTTTTCTTTTTATAGTTGCATGGGCCTCCCCTTTTGCTAAAAAAAGCGAGGCACCCATTAGCGACGTCGCTAATGGGTCCTTTCTCTTGGTGACTTGGCAAGTCCAAAATCAACCAGCGCCGTTTGCAGCGGGACCGGTGCCGAAAAGAAGCGCGCTGGCTTTCCGAGCATTTTTCCTTTCTACGGCGGGGAGCCCGAGCACCACAGCGCCCTATGCGATGTCCTCTCCCACCTCCTCGCTACCTGCGCGCTGCCTGGCTTCACGCCATGGTCAAATTTCCCTTTTTTATTAGGTTTTAACAACCCCCTTTTTTACTAAGTGGGCGGCCAACCCTTAAGTCCTTGGGCGGCCAGCTTACCTTCTTGGGCGGCCCTTAAAAGGCACATCATATGGCATGCATAGCTTCATGTCGACCAAAGCACTGCCAATCATGCCTGCTCTAGTTCCCCTCAAGGACACCCCATTTGTCGTACATAAAGGTACTTTATTTGGCATGCGGCATGGATCAAGCTTTGATCCGCAAAAATAAGGCATCATATTTGATATTTGGCATACACATCGGCCTTGCATTGGGTTGGCCCCACATTAAGCATACATACCGGCAAGGCATTGTTTCCTTCATTGGCGGCATTCGGCGCACTTACCGGCCATGCAGTGTCGGCTAAGGCTAAGCTTGGGACTTGAGGTCCGGAACATATGTCGGCCAAGGAAAATCCTGGTACCTCTTTTTTATCTTCCAGCAAGTCGCAGCCATGTTGGCATTTCTCCACAATCATTGCATTCCAAAACCTGGGTAAAACTCAAAATAGCACTCCAATCGAGCCGACCAGACTGGTACAGAACCGACCCCCGGTGCATCTTAAACGGTCAATAACTTGACAACCATAAATCCGATCACTGAACTGAAAACACCAACACCCTCCACAAAGTGAACACTTCAATTAGACGCATTCATTTCAATTTTATCTCCTCAGTTTCTGTTTCCCGATCCAGTACGGATTTGCAATCGACTCAACTTAAAGCTGCCATAACTTCTTACCCGTAGCTCCGATTGACAAGCCATAAAGACAGGAATGTAGAGCTTTTTGAGTAATTCAACTTGGATTAATAAAATCCCAGCTATTGCCACTTCAACCATACCCACTGTTTAGCATTACCAAGACATCTTCTGACCTTTAGAGCCACATATGGCACACTTTCAGCTTATAAGTTGGCTTGTTAGCAAGCCCTTATAACTGCTGATTAACCATGCAGAATTCAAATACTCTTGATCAGAATTCCTTTGCTCATTTTCTTGTCATGGGAGTGGAGCGGCACGACATTCACCCCCTCTGAACCTGCAAGCCTCCGGTCTGTGCCAACCAGTCTTCAAGCTGCATCTTCTATAAATACCTTAAGCTACTTGTCATCAAGCTCACGTAGTTGATAAAGCTATGTAAAAACAAAAAGAAAGTGTAAATCATAACATCAATAGTCTACCTTAACTATCTGGTAGTTGTTCCATCACAAATCTTTGAACCGTAGTGGTCATATCTCCAAAGCATGCAATTATAAAAAAAAATATGTTTAGTGAACCCTACCAAAATCAAGTGCTCCAGTTACTTATGCACACGGATTGACCATCAGCTCTCTTTAAGGAACCCTGTCAAGCTCAAGTATGCCTTACTCTGTCTGCACACAGAATGGTTGTCAAGTCCTTTACTTCAAGTTCTAGTAGCAAAACCATCTCAAGAGATGTGAAGATATTATAACAATTGTCCAAGATGTCAACTGGAAGCTAGCCATGTAAGTTCATTGATTATATAACCATAAACACTTCTGTCTTAGCATACATCTAAAAACAAATCTACTGGTAAGTAACCTGCTACAGGAAAATAAATGAAATCTCTGAATCTACAAGTTTCTCTTCAACAGCTCCCAGGATCAAATGGAATAATAAGGAATTGCCCCAATAGTGGAGCAGCATAATATCCACATAGACACACACATTCTGAATCAGTCAACTTCAAGCATTTCTGCTCCAAATATGTTATTCTAGGATCTAGCAGAAAGAAACCACTATGTAGACCCAAAAATACCCATCCATAATGAACCTGTTTTTGAAGATCTGTCGAATCACCTGAATCAAATACCATTAAGATTACATAACATTGATGGCCTCCGCAATATACTAGAGCTTCACCTGAAGCATAGTGCAGCTGCCACATCTCATAAGCCTTCGGTAACTTAAGGTCGTTACCAGCAAGAATTAAACAATTCTGACTCCCTTTTACTAGTATCCAGGACATCACTAACATAAGAATTAGGATTTATATCCAAATCCAGCCACATTTGGCACATTGTCCAAGAAAATGAAAAATCCTAAGTACTTTATGCATTATCAGGGATGATTTAGCATCATCACCCCCTCTAGCTTCACAGCCATTACGAAAAATCTTAGGACTTTCTGGACCTGTATCATCAGAGAGATTTTTACCTGACTCTTGAGGTTGATAATGAATAATAGCTTTGTCTTGAAAATCTTCATCCATAACATCCTTGGGAAAATCATCCTTGAGAAAATCACCCTTGGAAGTCTCATCATTCAACAAATCTATAGGAGTTGGCTCCTCTTGCAACCCGTATATAAGCATAGATGTACAATCCATGTCAATATCTGCTCACGATCATCATGATGTAGGCAATCTTCAATATCGCCCTCTGCTTCCTCATCTGCATCCATGGTACTTAGCAAGCCATAGTTACCTTGAAAATGTTCATTAAGCACCCTCTCTGAAGGGATACATGCATCACAAAGCTCTTCCAAACTACTATAACCTTCTCCTTCGGATTGGGCCAAAAACCCATCAATTATGGAATCTACTTCTATGATAATAGAATCGACAAACATATTGCCAAAAGCAACCACAGGTTCATTAGCATTATCAGGTACATCTTGTGTTACGTTCACAGTCTCGATCACTTCATCAGCTATCGTATATATAATAGATTCGTTTATGCAATCATCTGCAATAAATCTGATGTCTTGTCTAGCTATAGTGCTGATAGAACCATTAGAAGCCTGTAATGTCTCATCTTCTTGATAGATGTGTTGAGAGAATCCCATGCCAAGGTCAGTAGCTTGAAAAATTTTCGTTGTACAGTCTAGCTCTTCACTAGAACCATTATTCGAAGTAACTTCCATGTGAGCAATCTTCCAAAAAAATTCATACATTTGTGTTTCAACAGTAAATTCATTATGTATCTTTGCTTGGTTGCCCAAAATATGGTCCTCTATCGTTGAATCCGCTACTTCCAAAGCTGTGTTTGCCTTAGCTTGACTTCTTGAAAAAATATGGTCCCAAAATTGATCATAATTAAGGACCTGCATATGATCCCCTTCTTCTTTATAGAAAATAATCTGGCCTCGCTAATTAATCTCCTTCGTTGTTAACTCGATAATTTTTTAGCTTTCATGAACAAAACCATCTGCAAAATAGTCTCACTTTGTGGGGTATATCTCTAGCAGTTCTCGGACTTTATCTTTAAACTCAGAGGTTACCACTTCTTCAAAGGTTGAAATCATCAATCTTTTGGAATTCCTCAGCTCTTCATCTCCGCTTTATAACATGCAAGGAGTCCATCTAGATCATGCCCTTGAAAAATTCCATACTGCTCATGCACGGCATCAAGTGCCATCTCCACTGCATCATCAAGCTGCTTTTTCTTCTTCATAGCTTTTACATCTTGCAAGCATCCCTGAACTAAGCCCAACATTTTGGGCAGATCTGTTGTTGCTAGATTTTTGTCAAATCTATTCAACTTGTAATCTTCAATAAACGGCTTCAATTCTGCTAGAATTTCGATCCTGACCTCCCACCCCGGCTCGTTTCACGTTGGGTTCACCAAGAATGTCGGGAGATAATTGTGCGAATGGTGAGCTGGGAAGGCACCGGGCCCCTGGCTGTGAGAGGTGTGGGGAAAAGAGGTGCAGCAGGCACAATTAATGACAACAGTGCTCAAAGCAAATAGTTCTCTTCATTCCAGTTAAGCCACAGTAATCATCATTAATCAATCATTAATGGAGGCTTAATTCTCCTTACAAGATGAATCTTGGCTTGAATCAGGTGAAAAGTGATAATGACCTGCTTAATACTGCCTTCTTCTTCTTCCCGTTAAGGCATAGGAACTTCCATCTTCCAATGCCCGTCTGATTTGGCTTAAGGTTTATGGCTTAAATCTCTGATTTGAATGGGTTTATCATGATCCGCCTTAAGTTTGGTTCCATTCGAATGGCTAATCAAGGCTTAATGATATCTAGAGCTTTGGCTTGGTTGATCCGAGAAAGCTTCCCCGCACTTAATGAGAGCTTATGAGGTTCCAAGTAGGTTTAGGAATGGCTTAAGAGAGAAATAGGTTAAGCTTGTGAGATTAGAGATGGCTTTAGGATGGCTTGAGGGATTAAGCTTGAAGATTAAGAGATCTTAAGATCTTTCCGCTTCTCTTCCAGGATAGAGAGCTCATCAAATTATGAGGAGGAGATTAGGAGCTTGGGGATTATGAGGAGCTTAAGGATATGGAGCTTATGAGCTTAGGATTACCAGGATTAACAGCTTAAGGATTTCCAGGTTATGAGGAGGAGGAGAACTTACGATGATGCCTTGAAGGAGTCGTTCCTTTCCTTTTTATAGCTGCATGGGCCTCCCATTTTGCTAAAAAAAGCGAGGCACCCATTAGCGATGTCGCTAATGGGTCCTCCCTCTTGGTGACATGGCAGGGCTGAAATCGACCAGCGCCGTTTGTGGCGGGATCGGTGCCGAAAAGAAGCGCGCTAGATTTCCGGGCATTTTTCCTCTCTGCGACAAGGTCGCCCAAGCACCAAAGCGCCCTGCGCGATGTCCTCTCCCGCCTCCTCGCTACCTGCACGTTGCCTGGCTTCACGCCATGGTCAAATTTCCCTTTTTTATTAGGTTTTAACAACCCCTTTTTTTACTAAGTGGGTGGCCAACCCTTAAGTTCTTGGGCGGACGGCTTACCTTCTTGGGCGGCCCTTAAAAGGCACACCATATGGCATGCATAGCTTCATGTCGCCCAAAGCACTGCCAATCATGTCTGGTCTAGTTCCCCTCAAGGACACCCCATTTGTCGTACATAAAGGCACTTTATTTGGCATGTGGCATCGATCAAGCTTTGATCCGCAAAAATAAGACATTATATTTGATATTTAGCATGCACATCGTCCTTGCATTGGGTTGGTCCCAGATTAAGCATACATACCGGCAAGGCATTGCTTCCTTCATAGGCGGCATTCGACCCACTTACCGGCCTTGCAGTGTCAGCTAAGGCTAAGCTTGGGACTTCAGGTCCGGAACATATGTCGGCCAAGGCAAAGCCTGGCACCTCTTTTTTATCTTCCAGCAAGTTGCAGCCGTGTTGGCATTTCTCCATAATCATTGCATTCAAAAACCCGTTTAAAACTCAAAATAGCACTCTGATCGAGCTGACCAGACTGGTACGAAACCGGCCCCCGGTGCATCTTAAACGGTCAATAACTTGACAACTGTAAATCCGATTCACTGAACTGAAAACACCAACGCGCTCCACAAAGTGAGCACTTCAGTCCAACGTATTCATTTCAATTTTATCCCCTCAGTTACTCTTGCCCAATCCGGTATGGATCTGCAACAATCGACTCAACTTAAAACTGCCATAACTTCTTACTCATACCTCCGATTGATGAGCCGTAAAGACAGGCATGTAGAGCTTTTTGAGTAATTCAACTTGGATTAATAAAATCCCAGCTATGGCCACTTCAACAATACTCACTCTTTAGCATTACCAAGACATCTTCTGACCTTTAGAGCCACATATGGCACACTTTCAGCTTATGAATTGGCTTGTTAGCAAGCCCTTATAACTGTTGATTAACCATGCAGAATTCAAATACTCTTGATCAGCATTCATTTTCGCAATTTCTTATCATGGGAGCAGAGCGGCATGACAACGGCCAAACCTAGGCAGCTTTACATAGCGCACCCTAACACTCCAAAATACGGCCATCTATTAGTGGCTAAACCAACACTAGTCCTAAGACGTTCACACTAAGTGACTAGCCCTAAGCGGATTGAAATGGCTAATTGATATCCTAATCCAATTTGGAGCAGCCTAACCTAAGCGGCTTTACACACTATACCATAAGTTCTAACTATTCGAACACAACGTTCATCTATTAGCGGCCAAACGAAAATGACGTGTACTTCGAAAAACGCAAACGGACTTTGGTTAGGTTAGGTTATAGGTTATGTTAGGCTAGGCTAGGTTAGGTTTAGGTTATAGGTTAGGTTAGAGCTAGCGACAAATAGTAGAAAAAACGCAAACGGACTTCAAAGATGAATCGTGTACTTTAAAAACGTAAACGGACTTTGGCTAGGTTAGCTTACAGGTTAGGTTAAGGTTATAGGTTATGTTAGGTTAGATTAGGTTTAGGTTATATTTTAGGTTAGGTTAGATTAGGTTAGGTTTAGGTTATAGGTTAGGTTAGGGCTAGCGACAAAAAGTAGAAAAAATGCAAACGGACTTCAAAGATGACTCGTGTACTTCAAAAAATGCAAACAGACTTCGGTTAGGTTAACCTATAGGTTAGATTTTGGTTATAGGTTATGTTAGGTTTAGGTTATAGGTTAGGTTAGAGCTAGCGGCAAATGAATAGTAGAAAAAACGCAAACGGACTTCGGTTAGGTTAGGTTTAAGTTATAGGTTAGTTTACGTTAGGTTAAGTTAGGTTTAGGTTATAGGTTAGGTTAGGTTATAGGTTTAGGTTTAGGTTAGGTTAGGTTATAAGTTAAGTTAGAGCTAGTGGCAAATAGTAGAAAAAACGCAAACAGACTTCAAGAATGACTCATATACTTCAAAAAATGAAAACGGAGTTCAGTTAGGTTTTGTTATAGGTGAAGTTATAGGTTAGGTTTAATTTGGTTATAAGTTAGGTTAGGCACACACAAACTTCAAAAACACTAATATATAGTCATTGACCCTGTGGTCCTAATCTCCGTGCACCTCTAGACCGAGGTGTGTGGGGATCAAACGTGAGATTGTTAGAGCTCAAGCTAGTAGCAAATAGTTGAATGTGAGATTGTTAGAACTCAAGCTAGCAGCAATCGGACTTCAAAAGTGCACACAGACTTCAAGAAATTTAATATATAGTCATTGACCAATAAAGACGCGATTATTACCCTGTGGTCCTAATCTCCGTGCACCTCTAGATTGAGGTGTGCGGGGATCGGGCCTGGATAGAGAATGTTAGGTTGTTAGAGCTAGCAGCAAATAGTTGAAAAAATGCAATCAGACTTCCAAAGTGCACACAGACTTCAAGAACCTTAATATATAGTCATTGACCAATAAAGACAAGATTATTACCATGTGGTCCTAATCTTCGTGCAACTCTAGACCGAGGTGTGCGGGGATCGGGCCTGGCTAGAGAATGTGAGGTTGTCATGTATTGTCATGTACTTAGTAGTGTGTAGTTATAACAACTAGAGTGTTTTAATTATTTGTCGCATCATTGGTAAAAGTATGGACGATAGGATGGTGTGTCCTTGTGCGCATTGCAAGCATCAAATCTTTTGAAAACAAAAAATCTATGACCAACACATACGCAATCACAGTCTCTTTCCGATTGAGAAATTACAAGACCTGCGTTATCGATCTCATGGTCTAGAGATTGAAGGTCAAACTCCACAAGTAGATATTCTCCAACTTCATCCCAGGGAGGACGATTTTCAAACAAGTAGCCATCGACTGAGTCCTCCCAACCAATACCTGATGTGGCATTTCAAGAAGTAGAGATGGAACAGATGTTGTACATGTTCTTTGATATGGATCCCATCATTGAAAACATAGAAGACGACAACGTTGAACGCAATACTGGGGACCAACCTCAGTCATCCCGTTCATATCGATGGCATGATAGCAATGATAAAGAGGGTGAGATGATGCAAAGTCTTGCACGCATGCCGCTTTATAGTGGTGCAAAAATCTCAGTTCTCCATACCGCATTGCAATGCTTAATTTGCAGTCTCTCTACGATTAATCTGACGCCTCAATCACAGAGCTTTTCAAGTAAATACATTGTATCCTAAGCATGATAAAGTGCAAGTTGCAGTTCAATAATGTGATCAAGGGGCTGACTTGTTCATGTAACGACAGGTTGCTCAATGAGAAAATATTTCCAGAAGGGAATCACATGCCCCCTACTTGCAATGAGTATGCAAATTTGGAACAGTGTCACAACTGTGGATCAAACAGGTACAGGGAGGACACACAAGAAAAATTTATCCCTGCAAAGGTCCTACGATACTTTCCTATCATTCCAAGAATAAAGAGCATGTTCAGGTGCAAGTCCATAGTTGCTTTGATGACATGGCACTCAAATACTAGATCGACAAATGATGTGATGCCGGTACCTGCTGACTCTCGTGCATGGAAGCACATAGAGGAAAGTTGGCCTACATATAAGAACAAGCCTTGATGTATCCTCTTTGGTCTGGCAATGGAGGGAGTCCCATTCAGATTACAAAGTTATTCATGGAGCATGTGGGCTATTTTTCTGGTTAATTATAATCTTTCACCATGGCTCGCTATCAAGAAGGGCCATCTGTTGTTGTCATTGATCATTACAGGAAAGTACAAAGAAAAGAACATGGACGTCTATCTGGCACCACTTATAGAAGAGCTCGAAATCTTGTGGACAGGAATCGGTGTGGTTGATATGTCCCAACCAATTGGACAATGGAATGCACATGTGTAAGGAATTATCATGTGAACCATGCACGATTGGTCATGCTTCGGTGAGTGCTCAGGTAAGTGCCTTTGAAACCCTCACACACACGTGATTCCTGGCTATGCCAACGCTTTTATATTTTAATTTTGTGATGTTTCACGCTTGAATTACGCTGGCAATCATGCATGTCTGAAATGAGGTCCTCGACTTGGCTTCCACCGCTCTGAGCATTTGAGCAAGACAGTTTACCAGGAGCATGGTAGATTTTTGCCTGAAGGACATGAGCTACGTGGACCAAACATATGCAAACATGACATGCATCCACTGAAAGCAAGCAATTGGAAAAACATGTGGTTGGAGAGGGGACATTGGATACCACCTGGAATGAAAAGACTTTCTATTTTCCATGAACTTCCGTAATGGAATGACCTATTGATTAATCATTTTCTCGACCCAATGCACATCTTCAAGAATGTGGGGGAGATCATATGGAAAACCATCACTGGAAAAAGGGAGAGAAAGGCCCAAAGAGATGACCTGTAGACTGTGGGTCGAATGCTGGAGATGTGGCCTTGACTTAAACCCAATGGAAAGTTTTCTATACCAAAAGCTCCATGGGTTTTGAGTCGTGTAGAAAAGCAATAGGTGAAGAAAACTATATCTTCATTTAAGACTCCCACAGGGTGCATGCGATGTTTGAAAATGGATTTACAAGAGATGACAATCTCAGTGGTCTTAAGTTCCACGATTGGCACAAATTTTTACAGTTCATCTTACCAATTGCCATAAAGGGTTGTTTGACAGATGAAGTTAGAAGAACGATCTACAAAATTAGTGAGTTGGTACGCTAGATCAGTTCAAAAGAGATAAGAGAAGACAACATCAATGCATCACGCTTAAATGCTATTGAAGCAGTGTGCATGGTGGACAAGTATTTTCCAACAAACATTATTACCATCCAAATGCATGTACTTGTGCATGTGGTCAATGAAGTTGCAGTTGTTGGGGTGGTCCATAGCAGGTGGATGTTCTTCTTGGATAGATTTATGAAGACTTTAAAGGGGTTTGTTCATCAAAGGGCTCGATCCAAGGGTAGCATGGCTAAAGGATGGCTTGTACAAGAGTCTCTTGTCCTCATCAGTGAATTTTTGGTCTCAATTGATCTAGAGATGCCCCGAATGTGGACTACTGAGTTCAACATCAAGGTGACAAGGGACGAGCCGTAGGGACAAGGCATTGTTAGGAAGATGTACATCACAATGCAAGAAAAGGTTATGAGATTTTTCCTTCTCAACTCAGAAATCATGCAAAAGTGGCTAGAGAGGTGCGAAGGGGAAAAGAAACAATGCTTGACAGATTGCCTTGAATTCAAGCACAACTGTGCCACTAGAAACCTTCCTTTTTGAGATCATCTTCAAAATTGCCTGACTTTCCAAGTGGGTGGTGGTTAGATATGACAATCTCAGAGACAAAGAGGAATGGAGTGTTAATTACTAAAGAGGAGAGGAGATGTCAAGGGGTTGCGATTGGCATGTATATTTTCAAAACTTCCTTTTTGAGCTCCACATGATCACATTGCTTTATACGACTTTTAGTCTGTTTTAATTTTGTGGCTGCAGTATCACAAATATGGAGCTTTGTGGTTACATTCGTACTTCCGCAGCATTGTGAACAAGTTGTGTTCACACACGATCCACTATGGACAGAAAATGATAAGAATGATCTGTCTAAACCCTGCTGGCTCTATGTCGTTCAAGTTTCTCCATGTAACAAGCAAGTATGTGAAGGATTGGACGTTGAGGTCAAAGAGTGAACAAAGCGCAAGACCTACGGAAACTTTAAGTTTAGATTTTGAGGTGGATGTCAGCAGTGAGAAATTGTCTGAACCTAGAGATGAGGGGTCAAATACTGAAGCTGATGCGGAGAGCGACGAAGAAGTAGAGTTCGATGACGAAGATGCAGAAGTACAGATTGAGATAGACATCTTTGGTGTATCAGATCTCATAGAGGATGAGAGATTAACTAATGATTTTTGCTAGGAACTCTTTTGTAAAAATATTTTTATTAATCTTTAATACACTTTAGATTCATTCATTTGTGTTGCAACTTCGTTGATTTGTTATTTGTATTGATTAAGCATTCCTTCTGTAAACTAACCTATTTTGTGGGTGTTATTTGTGTATGATTAGCCATGGCCGATGACGATGAGGCATACTCTCCTAGTTTTAGTTTTCCTGTCACTCCAGTCGGCATGTCACCTGAGCAGATGGGCTCGTTTTTGTCTCAGTTCACACTAGAGCAGATCGCGATGGCACAGCACCTTTGGGCAGCAAGTCCCTCTAGACCTACTACGGTTGACCTTATGCTCGGGACTAGTGTGGTCCCTACATCGAGCGTCCCCACACCTCAGTCTAGTGTGACCCCTACGCCTAGGACTGGTGTGCCCCCTACACCGACGGGTGGTTCATCCTCGAGACGAGGTAGGCGTCGTTCTGAAGGCGGTGGTTGCTGTGGTAGCATTTCTACCGATGCGTCCACACCACCGAGAGAGCGTCCACCACTCTCTGTAGTAGATAGTTCACCAATTGGCACACCACGTACACCTTGGGAATCACACGAGCATGATCCTAGCAAGGTGTAAAAGAGCAGGGATGGGGTTGTTGTGGCGGATAGGGTCGGAAATTCCATGCAAAAGAGCATTCGACAGCTCAGCACGATTTAGTTTGGTCACTCTATAATGGAGGTTTGGGATAACCTCGATCTTGAAAGAAAGAATTACATCGTTGAGTCTATTCACAGAGAGTACATGCTGGCAGAGGGGTACGATCCAGTCTCGAACCACTGGATTTTTAGCATGGTGAAGGCCACAATGTCACACCGTCGGTAAAAAACGAGAGACATTTACAATGACGGGAGTCTTATGCAGGCCTTGTAATGTAGCCTTATTATGCATACATAGTCAATGGATGGAAAAGATTTATGTTGTGCAAGATGTGGGTATAAGCAATTTGCTTATTGGCATTTGTTGGCGAGGCTTCCTATTCTAAGCAATGTAATGGTCTTTGAAGCTCCTGTATCGTTGCTTGATTGAAGTGACTTGCTCTCTTCTAACTGTATTGTAATCGTAGGAAGAATTATAAGAATTCAAGCGGCGATGCACTGACAACAGTTTTGTTGTTCTTCTTTGGGACCCATTCTTTGCGATTATTGACTGTTTTGTTGCTGACGCTCGTTTGGGAACCCATACTCACCCATGCTTCATTTTTGTTTGAAGAGACTTCTTTGGGATCCACCTTTTTGTTGTGTGAGTCGACAGTGGTCTTTGCTTCAGCCCTTGTATGCTTGGTTGGGGACAGGATTTATACTTTGAAAGTTGATACTCTGGTTGTTTTGGAATCCAAATTAATTCCTAACTTTTTTGTGCTTGAATCAACTTCTTTGGAGCCCAAACCTGAGTTGTGAAAGCTTGCGACTTTGTGATATTCTTACCCGTTCGTGCACGATTTCCTTGTTTTTGTTTTGGTGTTGGATCTTGTGATTTGTCATTAGAGATCTTTGTCTTCTTGATCCATATCTGTTTTTGGCCAATCTGGCTTTTTGGTATCCAGATTTGTCGAGCTTTTTGGATTTGACTTGTTGTCCTGTTCTTTTGACCTATCATGGTTGTTGCTGAAGGGGTTGGTGATAGTGATGGCCTGAGTTGATGATAGGGGATGTCATAAGATTCATCACTATCGCTACTATCCTCAGCAAGGTTGAATTCTTGTACTTTCCCTTGATTTTTTGGCTGGTAGTGGAAAGTTACTGTCTGTTTGCTCGTGGGTGGTAGTTTCTTGGAGGACTTTTCTAGCCCATTGATTAGAGCATTGTTAGCTCGTTGCTCTGGTCGTATTCCTCCTAGATGAGTATTTGCATCCTTATTAGGAGACATGTATGAGGATGCTTGTGGTGGCTGTGTCTTCACGGAGGACTTTGGAATCCACTTTTGATGCACTTTATTCGTGTAGCGATGACATTGATTCTCGGGTCGTTGATCTTCTTGAAGCTCAAAGTGTTCTATAGAGTCATAGAACTCTTCATCTTCTTCTTCTTTTGATTCTCCACATTTCTTTGTTTGATCCTTATTTCGAGAGCTTGTTGATGTCTGGATCTCTTCGTTTCCCTGGATTACACTCATTGCAAAATAAGGAACGACATCATAACCATTTTCATCACAAAACTTTGTTGTTGGAGCATCCTCCATGGCGCACATGTCTAGAGTAGCCAAGATGTGTTCCCATCCAAAAGGCTCTATCTCTTTTTCAGGAACTGGTTCTGGGATATAGTCCCTATCCTCTATAACCCGCTCTAGGATACATTCCTCACGTTTCAAGCTACCACATTGTGAATCTCCACACATCCACAGTTCTTTAGGCTTACCTAACCAAGCTGGAAGTTCTGATCCTGCTACTGTGGCGGAATCAAACTCCTCAACCGGTGTTCTCGTCACATCCCTATAGCTATGGTCCCTCAAGTTTATCTTTGTTATGGTTTCCATATGTCTCACGTATATATGGTCATAACCCCAATCTTGAACCATTTTCAATTGTCGCATGAATGGTCTTCCCAGAATGACGTCATAGTTGTTCTTCTTGACAAAGTCAACAACAACAAAAGTGTGTTCATATTCAATGCCACAAGAAGTAACAAGTACCTTTTCTAGCAGTCCTAGGGGCTTTTCCTTATGTCCGTCTGCAAGCAGCAGGGTCATTCGTGTGGATATCAAGGCAAGTTTTCCCCATTTTTTCCAAAACTCTTTGGTTGCAATGGCCACACCAGCTCCACTGTCAAGGATTGCCATGGTTTTCACACCATTGAATTCCACAGGAAGGGTGGTGTTTCCTTCTTCTCCCTCGTAATACTTGCCTACCTTGTTTAATGGCACTGGCCTAGTATTTAGTTGAGGCATTTCAAGCTCTTTGATGCCTTCCTCGACTTGAGTCATTGGGGTTTTTACACCAAATTTCTCTAGACATTTACGCACATGAGCCCACATGTTTGGTCTTATTCTGAGCAACTCGGCTAACATTATTGTACATGTGACTGGGGTAGATAGAATATCTACTAGCCCCTTTAGATCGATGGTCTTGTTGGGAGACAGTCTCTGTGATGGGACTGCAACCACATCTGACTTGGTCTCGTACTCTTCCATGTAGGAGGGTAGTGTTCTTAGCGAATGGGGTTGACTATCCATAGATTGTACAGATCCTTTGTCGCCCCAATACGATCGCACGTCTAGACTCATTTGAGATCCAGTCTCAAATTCCTCTATTGGTGGTAGAAACACTCCTCGTTCATCACCAGTCTTGTCTACTTGTCTTCTTAGGTCATCGGCTTCATTGGCCTCTCTGACTTGTTTCCACAACTTGTCAAGACCATCTATCTCTTTACAATCCTCAGGTATAGCTTGGTGAAATCCCTCGGAAGAGTTATTCGTGGTATTCAGTACTATCCTTGGTTCTAATGCTGGGTCTTTGAGCTTTGGTCTATGCTCATGACTAGAATCTGGCTCTTTTAGTTCCTGGTTTGTTGGTGGGATTACTTGTGTAGGCATGACACGGATCACATCCTCAGGTTTTGCAACTGGTGGTTCTAGTAAATCTTGGGCTATTTGAATCATTTTCTGGCACATTTCAAACCTTTGCTTTTCTAGTTCCGCATAGGGATATGTCATACACCTGTGTTCTTGAGTTTGGTTGTTTTTGAGCCTCACATCATAGGCTTTCAAGAGGGCATCTAATGTCTCATTAACCTTCTCTGCCAACACAGATCCTCCTAAACTAGCAATTCTTGGTTTCTCATCCGTGGATGGTTCTTCTAGAGGTTTAACCATCTGTGTAAGAGAAGGTGCCAACTTTTCCTCATGTTGTTCTATCTTCTCCTCAGCTTCGGTAAGCTTCTCAGCTAGGGATTTTTGCTCTCGTTCCCTGCGTGCTTTCATCCTAGTCTTTCTAGCTTTCCAACTATTTCGTTTGCTCTTGGTTTTCTGACTAGGTGCGTCTGTCTTTGGTCCATCATCTTTCTTTGGACTCATGTCACTTTCTGTGTTCTTTGTCTCTGGATTCTCATCAGCTTTCTTTTGAGATTGTGCTCTCGTAACTACTTGAACTGGTACAACATTTTCATTTTCTGAGCTACTGGGGAGCTGAACAATACCTAATACATTTGTCGTGATTTTCTTGATTTGGTTTGGGTTTTTCAGGCAATCGGGGATCAAGTGAGTGATGCCACACTCAAGACAATAGACATTTACTTCAGTGATCTCTGTATGAGGACATTGTTTGACCAAGTGGTTGTCACGACTTTTGTGACAATCTATCTCTGGTTGAGGAGATTCTTTTAGCATTTCCTCTTGGCTAGTAGCAAGCTTTGACCTAGATAAGCCACTATTTGCAATGAATCACAATGTCTTTTCGTCCATTTCATACCTTATTTCTTTCGACTGAAACCCAGGAGGTGGAGGTTGTACCGGCCTCACCACTCCATGTGTTTCTCTCACATTTTGTTGCTTCAAAGGGTAGTACTCACTTTGGTTGCTATACCACATTGTAGCTGGTACTGGCGTTGGTTTATTTGATGCTTCCATAATTGGCATGTATCTCATGTCTACTGGAATTCTAGCACCTGGCAGTGGAGGTTGTTGTCCTAAGACAAGCTGTGGCCTTAAAACTCCTACTGGTCTTGGCGCATTCCTCGTAATGTATCTAGGTGGAGTAGGTGCTTCTGGAACAGGTTGTACATACCTCTCCCTAGCATTTTCCATGCTATAATAGCACTCTTCCCTCGTATGGTTCGTCCATTTTCTCTCAATTTCACACCACTTTGGCTCTCCCGAATCAGACCTTACAAGAGGAATCAACCTCTTGACCAAGTCGTCGATAAGCTTTTCTTGATCAATAGGTGCCGTTGGCTTGGCAATGGACTCACTTATCTGTGAAACACTGTGCTGAGAGGATGTGTCATCTCCTTGACTCTTTAAGTCCTTTTCTTTGTATGCCTCACAATTATCCACTAGATAAAGAGCTTCTTTGATCAACTCGTTTAGCGTCATCCTCCTTATCATATGCAAATCCTTCTGAAGGCCCGCATGTCTCATTCCCTGGATAAAGATCAACATCAGTCGTGCTTGCGTAGGTAATTCTGCTCTCGGCCAGAGCTTAACATATCTCTTGAGCCGTAATGATGCTTTGCGTACTGATTCATCCTCTTTCTGTTTGAATCTATGGACTTGCGAGACCGTGTTGTGAGCAATGCCTTTTGGCGAGAATTCTTCAATAAACTCCTCAAACAGCTCATCTAGGGTCTCAAAATCCCATTTTTCCACCGAGTCGAACCATGTAGCTGCATCATCTTCTAGAGTCAATCCAAATCCCGCAAACTGTATCGCAAAATCTGAAACTTCCTCTACTCTAATCACTCTTCTAAAAGCCGTTACGTGATCTCTCGGATCTTTATCTCCGGAGTATTTTCTGTGTACCCATTTCTAGACTTGGGATGGTCTAACTCGTCGATTGTCTACAAGTCTAACCAGAGACTCTCCCAATCCTTCTCTCGTTATCTCTCTTGAAGGGAATCCTGGTGGCTCTCTTCTTGGAATTCCTATAGGAATTCTCGTGTTTGGTGGAGGCATTTGTGGTCCTTCATTGACCAAATATCCACCTCTTTCTAGTACAGTCTGTGGATTTGTGCTTTCTACAACTCTGTATTCTCGTCCATACTTGTCGACAAATATAGATCTCCATTGACAGCCGACTCCGTATGTGTAGACATATAAGAGCTTGTAATCCGTTATCTCTTCTAGGTATGGATCTGAGCACCTATAAAGATTGACCTCATTGTCGTCAATGTATCTATATAGTCCTTTACTCTCATGACCAATCATCCAAACTCTCTCAACAAGATGGATCTTTATCAATTGCAAGTTTGGAAGATCCATTGTGGGAGGATATTCCTCTATCGTCGGGATCTCCAAGCTTGTGTAAGCTGCATTTGAATCTAGGGTAGACATGATTTCTGGGCTTAAGAGATTTTTCTTGGTTCAAGTAGACTTAGTCCACTGTGTTCAAGTTCTTTGGTTAGGGAAAAGTCGAACTATGTCCAAAACCGCAACCGTTCCGTCACAATTCTCGCAAATTGTTGCTTTCAGACACCCCTAACTTGCGGATGAATTTTGAGGCCTCAAACGACTTTTTTTTCCAAATTTCAACTATATGGTTGACCTAATATTTGTAGAGCCGCTCTCAGGCTACGTTTTGATATAAAAACTTTTCCGATCCGATATCGTTTGTGAAAGTTATGGCCAAAACAGTGAAATGCAGTTTAGAATGGTCAAAATGAGTCCAAATTCAATTTTAAAAGAAGATTTGGGATCTCTGTGACACTATGAACACTCATGTATGGTCAAAAGTACAGCTGGACCCTAAAACTAGCCTAGAGACATCCTATGCGTAGGATGTCTTTATGCTCGGAATTTAACAAAATTTGGTCCAGAGACTCCCCTTAAGTCCAACAACACAATGGTATGCTCAGAGGTTGATTTGGACCTAAAAATGGCATTGATACATCCTATGCGTAGGTTGTCTTTTTTCTTAGAATGACTTGAAATTTTCACCCCAGCTTCTCCTTGATGTACTGATCACAGTGGTGTGCTCATAGGTTGATTTGTAGTCCTAAATCAAGCTGGAGACATCCTACGCGTAGGATGTCTAACTGCTCAGATTTTGTTCAAACTTGATCCCAAGATTCTCATAGTGCTCAGCAACCCACTGGTATGCTTAGATTTGAGTTTGGATGTCAATAGGTCAAGATTTGGGTTGCATAAGCTTCTAGTGCACTCCAAGAGTAGGATGTCTGACAATTCTTGTCTTTGCTTGGTAAATAGGCCAAACAAGGTCCAAATTCACTTTTGAAAAAAGATATGGAATCCTTGAGACACTTAGAACCTCCCTATATGGCTATAGTAGAATTTTGACCACTTTATGACCCTGGAGACATCCTACGTGCAGGATGTCTTTTTGCTCTGTTTCAACTCAAACTTGCACTGTAGCTTCCCCTTGATGTGCTAAACTCACAGCTATTTTTACTTTTTGATTCTGACACCTATAGTTTGGTCAAATGATCAAGAATCTGTTCCAGAATCCTAATGTCTGTTTTGATGAATTCCCAGGTCAAATCAACTCCAAATTGGACCAAATTTGCCTAGGAGGCTTATCTAAGGCTATATGACATTATGGTATATTCACAATAGAATTTTGGTTTCAGAATTATGCCTTAGACATCCTACGCGTAGGATGTCTAACTGCTCAGAATTGCCCCAAATTTGAACCACAGACTCTACTTAAGGTGTTGATCACTGTGGTATGCTGAAAGGTTGATTTGGAGTGCTAAATCATGGTGAAGACATCCTATGCGTAGGATGTCTAAGTGCTTAGAATTGCCCCAAACTTGAGCCACAGCTTCCTCTTGATGTCAGCAACCCAATGCTATGCTTAGATTTTAATTTGGACGTCAAAAGATCCCAAAACTAGCTGTTCTTGCCTTTTGTCTAACCAAAAACGCTAAAGTCTGTTCAATCTTCACTTTCACTGACCCAAATGAGATGAAATTTATCACATGCACTCAATACAACATTTAGAACATGCCTATGGAGTCATCCTATGGTCTGGTCTCAAAATTAGGCCTTGGACACAATTTGGGTAGGATGTCTGGCAATTCTAGTCTTTTGGCTTTGATCTGTCAAAATTTGGTCAAATTTCCACTTTCCAGAAGAAAATAGGGTAAAACCTACCTTCTAAACACACTGGTAACCTCAGATTTTCAAAAAAATGCCCAGATCACCTTGTAGACATCCTCAACGTAGGATGTCTACTGCTTATTTTTTCAGACTGAAGTGTCCCTGATGCTAATTCCTTATGCTCTCAGCAAGTGCAAGTATGCTTTACAATTGTAAAAACATGCAAAAATCACTCAATTTAAGCCTTTTCTGAAATTTTACGTTTTCTGACTCCGCCATTTGGCTTTTGGTCAACCGAAATAAGGAAAAACACTCAAGTCAATATGTTACTATGGTAAAACCTACCCTCTGCGCCCACTGGTAACCTCATTTTTCCCAAATTCCCTGCCAAAAGTGCCCTAGAGACATCCTACGCGTAGGATGTCTACTGATGAAATTTTTGGCAGAATTCATCCACAGGCCTCCCAAGTCGTGAGCACTACTTTTCAAGCATTCCTAGCAGTTTTTATGCAAAATTGTGCTCAAAATCTTAAGTTTCTTGTTTTCGCGTTTTTGACACTCCGTCTTTGGTCTTTTGGGTGTCAAGAGTTGGTCAAAACTCTAGTTTCAATGTATACTTAGGGTAAACCCCCCCTTATGCACACAGTGGTGAAGTCAGAATTTTTAAATTTGATCTCCGGAACCCCCTTGAGACATCCTACGCGTAGGATGTCTATTTTTACAGAATTGCAGGTTTTCTTCACAGAACCCTTGCAAATGCTCTTTTATATGCACAGCATCAGTCTATCATACAAAAATATCCACAAAAGCTTGTTTAATGCATTTTTACCCTCAAAAGCACACTTTCCCATGATTCCAAATGCAATCAAGCACTTTAGCAAATAATTCAGTGCTGAATAGCTCTAGATCAGAATCAGATCACTTACCTAAAGCTACTCCTACAAATCATATGAGGTTTTGCATCTATGAGTAGAAAAACGCTTCACTGCCACACACGGACTAGTAAACGCTTTTATCACCTCACAAATCACTCGACCACCAACAAATACTCTAATCCACAGATCCTAACTAAACCTATCTAGTCGCAGACCCTCGGCAAGACACATGCTTCCTGGCTATCCACTTGATTGCGGAATATCCTCTTCCGGATCCACTTAAGAAAATCTCTTTCTTTAACCGAAACTAAATCAAGGAACCATCACATGAGTGTTAGTAGGAAACCTACTTTGGTCCTTGTGTCCCCGGCATCGGCGCCAATGTTGCGGGAGCGACTCACACACCCATGAAGTGCATGCAAACACTACCTAGATCAACATAATGTCAATCGATGACACAGATGACACGATAGGCACACGGAGGAAATATCTTTAGCTTGTCAGGCTAAGACCATCCTACACATACAACACTTTGGAAGGCCAACTATACCACAATCAAGAACCTCACTCTCTCAACTACACCACCTAGCCACATACACACATACGGAAGGTAACTCACCTAATCATGCCAGATTCGTACGAAACTTAAGGAACACCATCCCCTCACTAGGATACACCTGTCCCTAAGCTTCTACACTCAAAACGCTCACTCTAAACACACCTACGAAAAACGCGTAGGATGATAGAGTAGAATTTTGGAAGTACCCAAAACTGAAATTTATGAGTACCTATGCGTAGCTTATGTCGCCACGATTCTATAGACTACTAGCACGTAGAAAACAGACATCGTTTGATACACTTACGACCACAAATAGCTCGTAGATGCGTCGACATGTGCACTTCGTCTTGCATGGAATGCTTGGCGTTGTCGCGTGGCTCTCCTCGAGCCTACAACAATGGTGCAGTCGGATCTCCAATGTGTTCAGCGAGCCGGGCATAGCTAGAGATAACTCTCACGCTCACTCTCTTTCTCTCTCACACACAGTAGACGGCAGCGGCGGTAAAGTTTTGATTATGATTAAAGTCTCCTTTACAAAATGACCTAGGTACCTTATATACTAAGGCTACCTTAGGTTTAACCAAAAATGGGGTTGAAAGGGTCAAATGGCTTTGTATTTACAATCTGGAAGTGCCATTGCACCCCGGCTTCTAAAACTAGAATAACTCCTCATTACAAATGACGTTTATAGCCATAATCCGCAGCATTTCATAAGTCACGAAAGATAAGACTTTGGTACGAAACTTGAGTTATGTTGTGTTGTTGACCCAGCGGTCAACACCATGTCTTAAAGTTGGGTGAATTCAACACTTGGCCATTATAACACTTGTAATTTTACACAATGTTTGTGGGCTAAGTAGATCCTAGATCCACCACTTGGCCATTTAGACTAAGAATTGGGAAGTAAGCACATCAAAGATCCACCTCTTGGCCATTATAACAAAGGCTTGAAATGTGAATCCAATTGCTCGTGTCTCCTTGATCCACCACTTGGTCATTCTAACCATGTCTTAAAGTTAGGTGCATTCAACACTTGGCCATCATAACACTTGCAATTTTACACGATGTTTGTGGGATGAGTAGATACTAGATTTACCACTTGGCCATTTAGACTAAGAATTGGGAAGTAGGTACATCAAAGTTCCACCACTTGGCCATTATAATGAAGGCTTGAAATGTGGATCCAGTTGTTGGTGTCTCTTAGATGCACTACTTGGCCAGTCTAGCTCATGTCTCTTAAAGTTAGGTTCATTCAACACTTGTCTAACATAACACTTGTAATTTTACACAATGTTTGTGCGATGAGTAGATCATAGATCCACCACATGGAGATTTAGACTAAGAATTGGAAAATCAAAGATCCATCACTTGGCTATTATAATGAAGGATTGAGATGTGGATCCAATTGTTGGTGTCTCCTAGATCCACCACTTGGCCAATGTAACCATGTCTTAAAGTTAGGTGAATTCAACACTTGTCCATCATAACACTTGTAATATTACATAATGTTTGTGGGATGAGTAGATCCTAAATCCACCACTTGGCCATTTAGACTAAGAATTGGGAAGTAGGCACATCAAAGATCCACCACTTGGCCATTTAGACTAAGAATTGGGAAGTAGGCACATCAAAGATCTGTTAGGAAATTAGACGTAGCTAAATAGATATTTGAGTAGATTAATTAATGGAGAGAGATAGATTTCACACACAAGAGATTATAGAGTAGAGAGAGAGAGAGAGTACACACGATATACGTGGTTCACCCAATGTGGGCTACGTCCACGGGAAAGCAGCCACTCAATGGCTTTAGCACTTCAAAAGAAGAAGTAGTTTACAAAGGGATTAAACCCTTAATAGAGCTCCCGCCTTGCTTCACTCTCACCACCTCACACTCACCTTGTTGCATCAACTTCACACTATGAAATTTGTGTAGAAATGGACTCCTTTTATAGGCCAAAAGGGCTGCCCTCTCTTATGAGAGGCAGCCATGTGTAGACGCCCTTGTGCGAATAAGTCCAAATCGGACCCTCCAATCCGTCCATGTGTGGCTGCCCTTGAAAAGACAAGTCCGCTTTTGAATTCAGCCACCAGCCACCGGCCATTGACTTTCGACCACCGGCCATTGACTTCCATTCACTACCAGCCACCGGCCCACCGACTGGTTGTTTTTCGATTACTTTCCGGCCGCCGTCCGGCCATAATATTCCGGTGAAAAGGAATATTCCGACGAGGGGAAAAAAAGTCTCAGGGGCCTCCGCCCCCGAGTCTCCTAAAGTTGCCCCTGATTCTTGTCCGTTAAAATTTTGGTTTCCGGTGAGTGATTTTCCTTCACGCATGATGGCTTCTCCTCATAATGGGGGCCTTACAAATATGCGCTTTTACCACAGAAAATTACAAGGGTAAATCAGGCTCCATACTTAACAATCTCCCACTTGGAGACTGATCTCCAAACCAAACCTGTGACTGCTTTCCATTCTGGCTTCTTATCCTTGAATGTCGATTGAAGATGAGCAAAAGCTCAACTTCTCCTTGTTGACCACCTTTGTAAACATGTCTGCAGGATTTTCACTTATATGCACCTTTCCTAGCTTTAGCTGTCCCTCTTCCAAAAGAGTGCGTATGAAGTGATATCTCACCTCAATGTGCTTTGTCCTTGAATGAAAGGCTGAGTTCTTCACAAGATGGATAGCGCTTTGGCTATCACTGTACAAGACACAATTGTCTTGTTTGAATCCGAGCTCTTCTAAGAATCTGTGAAGCCGCATAATTTCTTTGCTTTCCTCCATCATTGCCACATACTCTGCTTCCGTGGTAGAAAGTGAAACCTCTTTCTGCCACTTTGAAGCCCAGCTTACTGTTGTGCCTCCAACCATGAACACATAGCTAGTAGTGCTCCTTCGAGTATCTTTTGTCACTTGCCATATCTGCATCAGCATACCCTTCTAGAAAAATATCAGTTCCTCCAAAATACAAAGCATTTGTTGTTGTCCCTTTTAGATACCTAAGTATCCACTTCACAGCTTGCCAATGCTCTTTACCTGGGTTGTCCATGAACCTACTCACAACTCCCACTGCATGTGCAATGTCTGGACTTGTCCAGACCATAGCATACATTAGAGAACCTACCACTGCAGCATATGGAACTTTAGACGTATAGGCTATCTCCTCTTGTGTCTTTGGACACATATCCTTCGTTAGTTTAAAATGACCAGCCAAAGGTGTAGAAACTGGTTTTGCATTTTGCATTGCAAACCTTTCTAGTACCTTCTTGATGTAATCTTCTTGAGATAGCTTTATTGTCTTCTTCGTCCTGTCCCTTGATATTTTCATACCAAGTATCCTCTTTGCAGCACCTAAATCTTTCATTGAAAAAGATTTAGATAGATCCTCTTTTAGGTCTTTGATGTCGTGCATGTTAGCACTTGCAATCAGCATGTCATCAACATACAACATTAGGATGATGAACTTTCCATCTCCCAAATTCTTCGTGTAGACGCAGTGATCCGAGTTGCATCTTGTGAATCCATGATCCAACATCCATCGATCAAACTTCAAGTACCATTGTCTTTATGCTTGCTTTAAACCATACAATCTCTTCTTTAATCTGCAAACCATTTTCTCCTTACCTTTTACTTCATACCCCTTTGGTTGAAGCATGTAGATTTCCTCCTCTAAGTCACCATGAGGGAATGCTGTATTTACATCCATTTGCTCGAGATTTAGATCATGAGCAGCCACAAGGCTTAAGACAAAAGCCTAATTGAGTTCATTTTTACAACAGGAGAAAATATTCCATTGAAGTCAATACCTTTCTTTTGAGAAAACCCTTTTAACACAAGCGTAGACTTGTACCTTTTCTTCCCACCTTCTTCTTTCTTCAGCTTGTACACCCATTTTTTTTTAAGTGCCCGCTTACCTTTAGGCAACTCAACCAACTCCCATGTTTGGTTGCGATGTAGTGAGTCCATCTCCACTTGCATGCTCTTCGTCCATTCTTCTTTGGATTCATGTTGCATAGCTTCTTCGTATGATTCCGGCTCTCTAGAATCTGAGATCAAGAGACGGTTGAAGGAAGGAACAAACCTTTCTGGAGGTCTACTTGCTCTTGTAGATCTTTGGGGAATAGGTTGAGGCTCCTCATTTGGTTGACATTGTTGCACATTGTCACCGTTTGCAGTCCTTGAGTCTTCACCGTCCTCAAGCTCCATGTACTCATCACCTGTTTCTTTTGTTTGTTTTCTTTCCAAGTAATCTCTGTACATATTTTGTTCGTTGAAAATTACATCTCTACTCCTTAAGATTTTACCATCTTCAGGATTCCATAGGTGATACCCAAAGTCACCTTCTCCATAGCCAATGAAGAAACACTTTTTGGACTTTGCATCTAGCTTTGATCTTAGGCTTCTATCTATGTGCATGAAAGCCTCACACCCAAACACTTTGAGAAATGCATAATTCACCGGTCTACCTGTCCATGCCTCTTCTGGAAATCCCCCATCCAATGCCGTTGAGGGTGATCGGTTGATTAAGTACATAGACGTACTTACAGCTTCCGCCCAAAGCTCAAGCGGTAGGCCTGCATGTAGCCGCATGCTTTGTGCTCGCTCCATGATTGTCGTGTTCATCCTTTCCGAAATACCATTTTGTTGAGGTGTCCTTGGGGTTGTCCTTTGCCTCCTAATGCCATTGCTAGCACAAAAGCTTGGCTGCAATATTCACCTCCATTGTCGGATCTGAGGCATTTAACCTTGGTACATGTTTCATTCTCCACAAAGTCTTTCCACCTTTGAAATATGGAAAATATATCGGATTTATTCTTCATGACATAAATCCATGTTTTTCTAGTCGCATCGTCTATGAATTTTACATAGTACAATGAGCCACCAAGTGATGGTGTACTTGTTGGACCCCAAACATCAGAATGAACCAACTCAAGTTTTTTTATTTTTCTTTCATTTCTTGATTTTTGAAATTTTACCCTCTTTTGTTTACCATAAACACAATCTTCACAGAACTCTAAGTCCACTTCTTTCAAACCTGGTAGAAGCTTCTTTGCTTGAAGGATTTGCATTCCTTTGGCACTCATATGCCCAAGCCAGTAGTGCCACACTGCACTGTCAACTTCTGTAGTTGTTGTACAAGCTGAAGGTTGCGTGCTAACAGTACACAAGTAAAGTGTACCGACCTTTTCTCCCTTGGCAACCACCAAAGATCCCTTTGAGATCTTCCACCATTTGTTTCCAAATGCAATGTTGTGAGCTTCATCGTCCAATTGTCCTATAGAGATTAAATTTTTGTGAAGAGAAGGAACATGCCTAACATCTTTAAGCTTCCATTCATTTCCGTTAGCAGTTTTGACAGAAACTGTACCTTTGTCGACAATCTCACAAGCTTCATCATCTCCCAAGTATACATACCCAAAATTACCTTTGGTGTAGTCTTGGAAATGTTGCTTGTGTGGTGTCGCATGGAATGAAGCCCCAAAATCTACTATCCAGGAATTAGACACATTGTCTAATGAGATAATTAGAGCATCTTGCTCTACTTTACCTGCCACATTGGCCTCCGATGTTGGCTTATTGTCTTGAGACTCTGTCTCCTTCTTCTTCTTGGACCAGCAATCCTTCTTGACGTGGCCCTTCTTGCCGAAGTTCCAACATTCAAGAACTGACTTTGTGCGTGACTTGCTCCGTCTTGAGCGATCACGACCCTTTTGGTTTTTGAACCTCTCCTTAGGCCTTCCTCTTGTTTCTACTGACAATGGAGCACTTGATGATTCTCTTGTGCTTCTCCTTCGCATTTCCTCGCGTAGGAGAACACCCACAACATCATCAAACTTAAGAGTATTTGTGCCAGAAATAGAATTACTTACAGCCATCACAAGGCTATCCCAACTATCCGGTAGAGATGATAGTATAAGGAGATCTCGCACTTCGTCATCGAAATTGATTTTCATCGATTGAAGTTGACTTATGTTTGTGTTAAAGTCATTTAGGTGTTCTGCAACTGAACCATTCTCTGCCATCTTTAGATTGAACAAGCGCTTCATAAGAAATACCTTATTGGATGCCGATGGTTTCTCGTAGAAGTCGTCAAGTGACTTCATCAGGTCCTCCGTGGTCTTCATCTCCGAATCATTGAAGGCCACTGTTGACGCCAAGCTTAACCGGATTGTTCCCAGTGCCTTTCGATCAAGGACAATCCATGCTTCATCTACCATCGTTGCGGGCTTCTTTGCAAGACCGCCTAGTGGCAAATAGAGGTCCTTCTGGTAGAGATAGTCTTCAATTTGCATCTTCCAATGTTGGTAGTTTTTACCGTTGAACTTCTCAATCTTGAGCTTCCCTTCCTCCGCCATAACTCCCACTCAATTCAAGGAATCCTTTCCTTGAGATAATTTAGCTACGAGCAAACCTTGTTGTGATACCAGTTGTTAGGAAATTAGAAGTAGCTAAATAGATATTTAAGTAGATTACTTAATGGAAAGAGATAGATTTCACACACAAGAGATTATAGAGTAGAGAGAGAGAGAGAGAGTACACACGATATATGTGGTTCACCCAATGTGGGCTATGTCCACGGGAAAGCAGCCACTCAATGGATTTAGCACTTCAAAAGAAGAAGTAGTTTACAAAGGGATTAAACCCTTAATATAGCTCCTGCCTTGCTTCACTCTCACCACCTCACACTCACCTTGTTGCATCAACTTCACACTGCGAAATGTGTGTATAAATGGCCTCCTTTTATAGGCCAAAAGGGCTGCCCTCTCTTATGAGAGGCAGCCATGTGTAGCTGCCCTTGTGCGAATAAGTCCAAATCGGACCCTCCAATTCGCCCATGTGTGGCCGCCCTTGAGAAGACAAGTCCGCTTTTGAATTCGGCCACTGGCCATTGAATTCGGCCACCGGCCATTGACTACCAGCCACCGGCCAACCGACCGGTTGTTTTCCGATCACTTTCCGACCGCCGTCCGGCCAAAATATTCCGGTGAAAAGGAATATTTCGGCCCAGCGGTCAACACCATGTCTTAAAGTTGGGTGAATTCAACACTTGGCCATTATAACACTTGTAATTTTACACAATGTTTGTGGGATAAGTAGATCCTAGATCCACCACTTGGCCATTTAGAATAAGAATTGGGAAGTAAGCACATCAAAGATCCACCTCTTGGCCATTATAACGAAGGCTTGAAATGTGAATCCAATTGCTAGTGTCTACTTGATCCACCACTTGGTCATTCTAACCATGTCTTAAAGTTAGGTGCATTCAACACTTGGCCATCATAACACTTGTAATTTTACACGATGTTTGTGGGATGAGTAGATACTAGATGTACCACTTGGCCATTTAAACTAAGAATTGGGAAGTAGGTACATCAAAGGTCCACCACTTGGCCATTATAATGAAGGCTTGAAATGTGGATCCAATTGTTGGTGTCTCTAAGATGCACCACTTGGCCAGTCTGGCTCATGTCTCTTAAAGTTAGGTTCATTCAACACTTGGCTAACATAACACTTTTAATTTTACACAATGTTTCTCTGATGACTAGATCATAGATCCACCACATGGCGATTTAGACTAAGAATTGGAAAATCAAAGATCCACCACTTGGCCATTATAACAAAGGCTTGAAAAGTGGATCCAATTGTTGGTGTGTCCTAGATCCACCACTTGGCCATTCTAACCCATATCTTAAAGTTAGGTGCATTCAACACCTGGCCATCATAACACTTGTAATTTTGCACAATGTTTGTGGGATAAGTAGATCCTAGATCCACCACTTGGCCATTTAGACTAAGAATTGGGAAGTAGGCACATCAAAGATATGTTAGGAAATTAGACGTAGCTAAATAGATATTTGACTAGATTACTTAATGGAGAGAGATAGATTTCACACACAAGAGATTATAGAGTAGAGAGAGAGAGAGAACACACGATATACGTGGTTCACCCAATGTGGGCTACGTCCATGGGAAAGCAGCCACTCAATGGCTTTAGCACTTCAAAAGAAGAAGTAGTTTACAAAGGGATTAAACCCTTAATAGAGCTCCCGCCTTGCTTCAGTCTCACCACCTCACACTCACCTTGTTGCATCAACTTCACCCTATGAAATCTGTGTAGAAATGGCCTCCTTTTATAGGCCAAAAGGGCTGCCCTCTCTCATGAGAGACAGCCATGTGTAGCCGTCCTTGTGCGAATAAGTCCGAATCGGACCCTCCAATCCGCCCATGTGTGGCTACCCTTGAGAAGACAAGTCTGCTTTTGAATTCGGCCACCGGCCATTGAATTCGGCCACCAGCCACCGTCCATTGACTTCCGACCACCAGCCACCGGCCATTGACTACCGGCCACCAGCCAACGGACCGGTTGTTTTTCGATCACATTCCGGCCGCTGGCCGGCGATAATATTCTGGCAAAAAAGAATATTCCGGCGAGGGAGAAAAAAAGTCTCAGGGGCCTCCGCCCCCGAGGCCCCTAAAGTTGCCTCTGATTCTTGTCCGTTAAAATTTTGGTTTTCGGTGAGTGATTTTCGTTCACGCACGATGGCTTCTCCTCATAATGGGGGCTTTACAAATGTGCGCTTTTACCACAGAAAATTACAAGGGTAAATCAGGCTCCATACTTAACAAGATCCACCACTTAGCCATTATAAAGAAATCTTGAAATGTGAATCCAATTGTTGGTGTCTCCTAGATCCACTACTTGCACATTCTAACCATGTCTTAAAGTTAGGTGCATTCAACACTTGGCCATCATAACACTTGAAATTTTACACAATGTTTGTGGGATGAGTAGATGCTAGATCCACCAATTAGCCATTTAGACTAAGAATTGGGAAGTAGGTGCATCAACGATCCACCACTTGGCCATTATAATGAAGGCTTGAATTGTGGTTCAAATTGTTGGTGTCTCTTAGATCCACCACTTGAACATTCTAACCATGTCTTAAAGTTAGGGGCATTCAACATTTGGCCATGACAACACTTATAATTTTACACAATGTTTGTGAGATAATTAGATACTAGATTCACCACTTGGCCATTTAGACTAATAATTGGGAAGTAGGTACATCAAAGATCCACATCAATGATCCACCACCTGACCATTATAACAAACGCTTGAAATGTGGTTGGTGGTGACACTTAGATCCACCACTTAGCCATTCTAACCATGTCTTAAAGTTATATGCATTCAAGACTTGTCCATCATAACACTTGTAATTTTACACAATGTTTGTGGGATGAGTACATCCTAGATCCAACACTTGGCCATTTAGACTAATAATTTGAAAGTAGGTACATCAAAGATCCATCACTTGGCCATTATAATGAAGGCCTGAAATGTGGATCCAAATGTGGGTGTCTCCTAGATCCACCACTTGGCCATTCTAGCCCATGTCTTAAAGTTATGTGCATTCAACACTTGGCTATCATAAAACTTGTAATTCTAAACAACGTTTGTGCGATGAGTAGATCCTAGATCCACCACTTGGCGATTTAGACTAAGAATTGGATAGTAGGTTCATCAAAGATCCACCACTTTGCCATTATAACGAAGGCCTGAAATGTGGATCCAATTGTTGGTGTGTCCTAGATCCACCACTTGGCAATTCTAGCCCATGTCTTAAAGGTAGGTGCATTCAGTGCTTGTCCATTGTAACACTTGTAATTTTAAACAATGTTTATGGAATGAGTGGATCCTAGATTAACCAGCTGGCCATTATAACGAAGGATTGAAATGTGGATCCAATTGTTGGTGTCTCCTAGATCCACAACTAGGCCATTCTAACCCATGTCTTAAAGTTAGGTGCATTAAAAAATTGGCCATCATAATAGTTGTAATTCTACACAATGTTTGTTGGATGAGTGGATCATAGATCCACCACTTGGCCATCTACACATATATTTGGGAAGTAGGTGCATCAAAGATCCACTAGTCGGCCATTATAACAAAGGCTTGAATGTGGATCCAATTGTTGGTGTCTCTTAGATCCACCACTTGGCCATTCTAACCCATGTCTTAAAGGTAGGTGCATTCAACACTTGGCCATCATAACACTTGTAATTTTACACAATGTTTATGGGATGAGTAGATCCTATATCCACCACTTGGCAACGTAGACTCAGATTTGGGAAGTAGGTACATCAAAGATCCATCACTTGGCCATTATAATGAAGGGTTTATATGTGGATCCAATTGTTGGTGTGTCCTAGATCCACCACTTGGCCAGTGTAACAATGTCTTAAAGTTAGGTGAATTCAACACTTGTCCATCATAACCCTGGTGATTTAGACTAAGATTTGCAAAGTAGGTGCATCAAAGATCCATCACTTGGCCATTTTAAGAATGCTTGAAATGTGGATCCATTTGTTGGTGTCTCTTAGATCCACCACTTGGCTAGTCTAACCATATCTTAAACTTAGGTGAATTCAACATTGTTGGCCATCATAATACTTGTAATTTTACACAATGTTTTTGGGATGAGTAATCCTAGATCCACCACTTCGCCATTTAGATGAGGACTTGGGAAGTAGGTGCATAAAAAATACACCACTTGGCCATTATAATGAAGGCTGGACATAAGGATCCAATGTTTGGTGTCTCCTAGATCCACCACCTGGCCATTCTAACCCATTTCATAAATTTAAGTGTGCATTCAACACTTGGCCATCGTAGATCCACCACTTGGACATTTAGACTAAGAATTGGGAAGTAGGTATATCAATGATCCACCACTTGACCATTATAACAAAGGCTTGAAATGTGGATCCAATTGTTGGTGACTCCTAGACCCACCACTTAGCCATTGTAATCATGTCTTAAGTTATCTACATTCGACACTTGGTCATCATAACACTTGTAATTTTACACAGTGTTTGTGGGATGAGTACATTCTAGATCTACCACTTGGCCAATTTAGAGTAATAATTGAAAAGTAGGTACATCAAAGATCCACCACTTGGCCATTATAACAAAGGCGTGAAATGAGGATCCAATTGTTGGTGTCTCCTAGATCCACCACTTGGCCATTCTAACCCATGTCTTAAAGTTTTTGCATTCAACACTTGGCCATCATAACACTTGTAATTTTAAACAATGTTTGTGGGGTGAGTAGATCCGAGATCCACCACTTGGCGATTTAGATTAAGAATTGGGAAGTAAGTGCATCAAAGATTCACCACTTTGCCATTATAACGAAGGCTTGAAATGTGGATCCAATTTTTGATGTCTCTTAGATCCACCACTTGAACATTCTAACCATGTCTTAAAGCTAGCTGCATTCAACACTTGGCCATTATAACACTTGTAAATTTACACAATGTTTGTGGGATAAGTAGATCCTAGATCCACCAAGTCTTGGTCATTTAGACTAAGAATTGGAAAGTAGGCACATCAAAGAGCCACCTCTTGGCCATTATAACAAAGGCTTAAAATGTGAATCCAATTGCTAGTGTCTCCTAGATCCACCACTTGGTCATTCTAACCATGTATTAAAGTTATGTGCATTCAACACTTGGCCATCATAACACTTGTAATTTTACACAATGTTTGTGGGATGAGTAGATACTAAATTTACAACTTGGCCATTTAGATTAAGAATTGAGAAGTAGGTAGATCAAAGATCCACTTTACAACTTAGCCATTTAGATTAAGAATTGAGAAGTAGGTAGATCAAAGATCCACTTGGACTTTATAATGTAACCAGAGTAAATCTAAAAGATCACACTTATAGAGATGTCTTGAAAACACCCATCCAAAAGTTTGATTTAGTCTCTTCAACTAAAAGTAAGCTTCCATCCTTTTTAAAGAAAGACACTTCTATTTGGATGTGTGGAGAAAAAATGGAAGCTTAAGACAAGAAGAATGTATCCTATAAAGGGACTGCACAGACGAAGCCTATGTACTTGAACCCTTTCCAGAGCATTTGTTTAAACCCATTCGAGTGGACTCAAATTTTAGCAATCATGGATGTATGTGTGAATACGTTTATTCCTACTCAATTTTTCAATGAGGATGGCTAGGACATAATTCCCATCCAAATGATTTTGATCCTCAACATTGAAGATGAAGATGAGGAACCCAAGGAGTTAATGAAAGCTCAACAAGTCTTTCAGACCTCTATTACAATGCAACTGATGGGTTAGATGAACACTCAACTACCTCAGAAGATTCAAGGTCCGCAAAAGAACATATGAGAGCTAAGCTACTCTTAAAAGGAGGGGAGGAAAAATTTTTTGACTTCCCAAACCAGAAATCGAGAAGACAAAAATGGTATAGATGGAAGGGAGACATTAGAAACATGAAAATAAGACCTATGCCATCAATCTCCAGTAGGACACAATTCCTGATGCAGATAGATGCAAATGATTGTGTCAAGGATAAAATCACTGGCAGATATCCTTCAAACAAAAATTCAAAAATGTCTCAAACATTGAAAAAGACAAGGAAGGGTACTCAAGCAAACCCAGAAGATAAGAAACCACTCATGACCCGAGTCAAGCAAAAAAAGAAATATCAAGAGTTGAAAAAATCTCTAAAGGAGATATATACGACCAAAATAGAGACCACCGAAGAGGATGGTAAAGATGTAATGAGTTTTCCATACCATTACAAAAAGTATACTCTCCAAGATCCAAAAATCATAGTCGAACAACCTGTTAGGGAACTACGAAAATAGGGCAAGTCTTACAAAGGGCCTGAAAACGCTAAAAAGATAGACTTGGTTGAAACACGAGAAGAACCTGGACCTTCTTACATTGCGAACGACCTAACAGAAGAAGAAGAAGTGCTATTTCTGAGCTTGTTAAAGGAATACTGAGATATCTTCTCTTGGTCTTACAAGGATCTGAAGGGTGTTGATCCAGATCAACATACTATTCCCATGAGAGATGATGCGAAACCAAGTACACAAAGGCCATACACGTATAATGAAACATTTTCCAGGAAGATAAAAGAAGAGATTGAAAAACTAAAGGAAGAAAAATTCATTTATGAAATTGAACACACAGATTGGGAGTCTCCAATTGTGGTAGTCCCCAAGAAGAATGGAAAATTACGAGTGTGTGTTAATCTCAAAAAGGTGAATGCGGCTACTATTAGAGACAACTTTCCTCTTCCAATCATTGAGCATGTTTTGGAACGAGTTGTAGGAAAATAATCTTACAACTTCTTAGATGGCTTTTCGGGATACAATCAACTTTTGGTTGACCCAAAATATTAGCATAAAACTACTGTTGCAACAGAACGGGGTATATTTGCCTATTGGGTTATGTCGTTTGGGTTAAGTAATGCTCCAACCACATTTCAATGGTTGATGAGCCATGCTTTTAAAGAATCTTAGAAAATTCTTAGAAGTATATATGGATGATCTATGCGTACATTCATCAATCCGGGCTGATCATTTTGAAAACCTCAAAAAGGTATTCAAAAAATGTAGACTTTATAGGATTTGCTTAAATCCGGAAAAGTACACATTCATGGGTAGACAAGGAAAAATTCTTGGACATGTAGTGTCTAAAAATGGCATAGCTACTGATATTGAGAAGATTCATGTCATTGCTGATTTACCTAGACCAACAACAGTCAAGGGGGTACAAGCCTTCATGGGGCATTGCAGATATTACCAACGGTTCATCTACATGTACACTATAACTGCAAAACCCATGTATAGCTTGATTACACACTTTGAGTGGACCGAGGCATGTGAAGAATCCTTCATGAAGCTTAAGCAAGCTCTCACCTCAGCACCAATATTGGAAGCACCAGATTGGAATAAGATATTCCACGTACATGTAAATGCTTCCAATTTCGATATCGGTTGTATACTAGCTCAACCAGGAGACCGAAAAATTGACTTTCTTATTTCTTATGCTAGTCGACAATTGAACATGGAAGAAAATAATTACACCACCACTGAAAGGGAAGGATTAGGAATGATCTGTGCCGTTAAAAAGTATAGAAATTACCTATTATCCAGCAAGTTTGTGTTCTTTGTAGACCACCAAGCTTTGTTGTATTTGGTCAGCAAGCCATGTAGCACAGGAAGAATAGTCAAATGGTTCATCATTCTTCTCAAGTTTGATTTCACTGTGGTTGTAAAAAAGGGTACTACACATCAACGAGCAGATCATTTGTCAAGGATTGTTTCAAGAGAATCACCTAAAGGGTAGACGATGATCTACCAAATGCCTATTTGTTCTCCGTGGAAATGATACCTCGATGGTCTGAAAACATTGTGTCATTGACGACAATGTCCCAAGTGGATTCACAAATACCCCTTCCTATTACAATCGGATTAATCGAGCAATCGGCTATGTATCAACTACTAGCTAGGAGGCTATACAAAAGAAATCAAGACGGGATATTGCCCTTATGCATTAATCCTGAAGAAGGAGAACAATACCTAAGTCAAGTACATATTACCATAGTAGGACTTCACTTTGTGGAAGACCAAACTATGCAACGAATCTTGAGACTTGGAGTATTTTGGCCGACTATGAAGAGAAATCTTTAATATTTTGTAAAGGATTTTCCTCAATGTCAAAAGCAAACACGCGTAACTCACCTAACATTTTTTCAAATGTTACCTGTTTCTAAGTGGAGTAACTATCTAGTTACTTACTTATCGAGTCGAACATTTCCTAAGGGTATGAGTAAACGCCGTCAAAAAGAAATTGAAATTGAAGCAAGAAACTATGGTCTTATTGGGAACCAGCTGTATCGGAGAGGTAAACATCAACATTTTCATCTTCATGCAAATGAAAACAAGTATATTCCGATTATAGAGAAAGCACATGCTGGATTAGCTGGAGGTCACTTTTCTAGAGAGACCACTGCAAGAGCAATCTTGATGGCAGGCATATGGTGGCCAACACTTTTTGCAAATACTAAAGAATATGTTCAAAGGTGTGATGCTTGTCAACGAGCAAAAATGCCAACACGTGTATATAGCATTCCCTTAAGACCTATGATGGGGGCTAGAGCTTTCACAAAATGGGGTATGATTTTTTTTGGACCAATACAGTCACCTGCTTATAGAACCCAAGCTCAGTATATCATTGTAGCTACGGACTATTTGAGCAAGTGGGCGGAGGCTAAAGCAAGTCAAAAGAATGATGCCAGAACCACTATTGCATTCTTCTGTGAGTATGTATTCACGAGATATGGACTACCAATAGAAATTTTCAGTGATTGGGAAACTCATTTACTCAATGAGGTAATTGACTGTTTTCTTAATGAGTTTGTGGTCATCCATAACAAATCAGCTCCCTATCACCCATAAGCAAAGGGACAAGCTGAGCCTACGAATAAAATTCTTAGCTCGGTGTTGACTAAAGTGGTTAGTTCAGGAAGGAAATTTTGGGAAATGAATCTCCATGCTACTCTATGGGCTTATCGAGTTTCATTCAAAACAGCTTTAAATGATACACCCTTTAACCTTGTTTATGGTCTTTATGCCATACTGCCAATCGAATTTCTATTGCCGACATTAAGGGTAGCACAGAATCTTGAGTGGATTGGACATGAATTGTCAGAAAGACTTGAAGATTTGGAAAAGCTAGATGAGCAAAGGCTGGCTACTGTAGCTCACATCTATGCACAAAAGCGGAAACAAAAATAGTTTTTTGATTCCCACTTAATCACAAAAATCTTCAAGAAAGGGGACTTAGTTTTAGTCTATTACCTTAAGCAACACATTCCCAAGTTTAAGAAAAAGGGAAACAGACCGTTTTTCATTGAAGATGTATCTCCAAGTGGAGCAGTCAAATTGTCCACCCTAGATGGTGAACCAATTGCTAATTGGATTAGTGGATGTCATTTAAAGAAATACAATTTACCGCTAACCAATGAATTTCTAAAAAGAATTCATGCAACCAAGCAAAGAAAGATTAAACGCGCAGCACGTTATTGATGAAGCCCAAGAGGAAGCTCGGCTTTGGGTACTCAAACTGAAAGCTTCTCTCAAGAATCAACAAATACCGATTCCCATCAACACTCTGGAAATAGATGACTGACAATGGGAATTACCAAAAGATGCAGTTTCAATAGATGATGGCTGGTTAGATGGAATGAGCCTGCGCATCAAAGTACAGCTCAACAATCATAGCACCAATGCTTTGGTCGACACAGGAGCTACAGTGAATGCAGTAAGTTATGCCACGTACAAAAAGGCAACAAGTCAACCATTGACAGTAGGAATAGTGACAATCAAAGGATGCAACAAGAAACGAGCCCCAACATTGGGAGTAGTCAACTTGAACGTGATAGTACATGGATGTTCATGTCCTCATCCGTGTGTATGCTTACCAAATGAACACATGAATGAGACAATGATTCTTGGAATTCATTGGATGCGGACATACAAAGCAATACCAGATTGGGATACAAATTAGCTAAAGCTATCACCCAAAGGCGGGCAACTCATTGTTCCAATTACACCAAGCAAGGAGAAGTGGAAAAGAAGCAATCATCAGACCAAACCACGAAGTAGTAAATCTTCTCCATCCCCTCTCGATAATCAAATGCTACAACTAGCATGCAAGGAGTCAAGAAAATTTGGGTACCAAAAACAAAACTTAAGGATAAACCGATTCAGATCTAGGTGCCTAAAACTTCACCGACAAAACGAAAGAAGATTCCAAGAGTTAAAACACAGAGACGAGTATCTCCTAGCAAGGAACCTAGCATGAAATTAGTTTGGAAGGAAAAAGAGAAATTATTTTCTCCACAAACCGTAAAACCAATCAAGCAATGGCGAGTTAAGTCTCAAAAGACTCCATCACACCATACAATACCAAGCAGACCAAGCTACCAATGGCTAGAAAAAGCTCGACAACAATCAAAAGTGTTAGCAACAGCTCAAGCAATCAGTGTGCTGAAGCATCCTGATAGTACAATCAAACAAAGAGCACACAAGCTACAAGATTTTCTCTTTGAAGACATCAACAGTAAACGTCGACATTAGAAACCCTTGAGTTAAATACTCAAGGCCCAGTTCTTGCACAATATAGTGATTTGAATTGCATTGATCTTCAAAGCATGGTAGAGCCAACCATGGCCATGCATAGACAGGATTGTTCAACCCATGCACACAGTCGTCCCAGAGTACGCCATCTAGGAGGGGTGGAAGGGCACTAAGTACTAAGTAATTAAAGGCAAAGTTTAAAGAGGGAGAAAAAGTTCGATGTTAATGTGTGATTTTTTGCAAAATTACCTAATAATGCCCTTATAATTCATCATCAAGGAAAAATTCACTAATAATATCCTCCCAAGGAATGTAAATAGTGTATATAGTATCAAAAAATCATCAAAAATAGTCATTTTTGGGTATTTTTCATCATTGTTATTGATAATGAGGCTGAAAATTAGAAAAATCCAAAAAAAAACAATGAAGATGCGTTTTTCAATGGATTTTCTTAATTATTGGATTTTCACTTTACTTTTTTAGAGCATTTTGCTATTTTCTTTGATTTTTTTAAATAAGCAGGTCAAAAATTAATAATAAATAGCACGGAAGCGTAGACGAAAAAACAAAAGACATGATGGTGATCAGAAAGACAAGGTGGACAAGCACAAAAATTTTCAATGAAATCAGAAGATGGAAGCGGGTAGCCTAAATTAGGCGGCCATGCCTACTTTTGCAAAATTCTTGCAGAATGAGCTACAGGAATCCGATCAAGGAAATTTTTGAGTCTAACATAGATTTCATGGCCTAGTAGGACTAACAGAGGATTCTGGGGAAAATTGGTTCGGGAAATCCGGGTATAGATATCCAAGGTAGGCTAAAACCACCTCATTTCCACTTGCAACCTTTGTAGAGGGAGCTTTCGACCACTTTCGCACGTCTTTTTCAGGGTCCACAATTGACCGTTTTCAGCTCCGTCTCACATGAGACATGAGGGGTAAGTTCTTTACTCGTCAATGATCCATTTTGTATGGCCGGTAGCTAGTCTAAACCCCTAGAAAAAACCCTAGAAACCGAGAAGTGCACGAAGACCTACGACCAAAAACTGACCATAACGGCCTGTCAGCTCGACCAAATCAGATGGGATTTTAATTGTAGCATGCCCTAACATAATAGAACCTTTCTTTATCATCAGTTGATCATTCGGCAAGGATCCAGCCCGGGGGATTCACCATGGAAAACTTACAGCACCACATAAGTACAGGGGAGGGTTTGTTTTTACAAACTCCATAAGTGTATAAGTTAGGGGCACGCTCCAAAAATTTATCTCCCAAGCATAAAAATAAGGAAGGGGGTATTATATTTGGGGGGGGGGGGGGGGAGGGGGCCTGACACGGGTTGATTACTTGTAACGATTAGTCATCATTGGTGTGCACTAGAACTTGGATGAGTTTTGGGGGAGCTTTTTATCAGTCACACATTAGATTTTGCATCAAGCCAATCATAGATAAGGGCTGATTTAGAGTAGGTCAAGGGTTGATTTACACCAGCTTTGGATTAGTGAGAAATTGACAAGTAGCCAAAGTGCAAGCTGATGGGACACACAGTTTGAAAGTCAAATTAAGACGCATTGAGGGTATGTCTAGTTATCAATAAGAATGGTTTCTTAGTACGTTGTCAGTTACTATGCTACACACTCTTTAACTAGATTTACTCAGTTAGATCATGTGAGACCTAAATTATATATGTAAGATAGGGGTATGATAGTTTTCTTCATTTATTGTTCTATAAGAGTAGAAAGGGGGGTCTTATTCTCGAATATGAGTCGTATATAGGGGTTTTATCTAATTTGTCTGCTCGCAAGTGGTGTCCCATTTTGTATATAGAGTGAATCCCCTGGGGGCTCGAGGGCATTCCCAGTAGAAGAGCTAGGTTTTTGGCAAATCCCAAAATTCCGATCTGACTCCACATATAGCTTGCCTCCGAGGTTCATATACAATGTATATGATTGGTTTAGTGAAATCAATCAAGCAAAGCCCTTGAAAAGTAGAAAATGGCTCGAAGGCCACAAAGCGTCAAATTCGACATACGGGGTCAAACTGATTCCAAATGAGCCAAAATTGGACGAGTTGCTTCAGGACTATGTTGCGGACAAGTGCAAAGCCTCAAAGTTGACTAACCAACCCAACAGGCAGTGTAGTCACAAAAACAAAGATTTTAGAGTCGAGAAAGCATAAAGTGATGCCGGTGGTGCAACCAAAGTTGGTCTGCGCTATAAAGTGTGCTATGCAGTGCAAACGGTGCTAACAAGTGCATGGTAGAGGGCTAAAGACAGTGTGGGAGACCTCAGTAGGACAGTGGCAACGAAAATGCGTGCTTAGAGTTTTATTTTAGGCCGGGGGGGGGCCTCCAAAGTGAGATAATGATGATGGAAAGTCAAGGTGTTCAAAATGCGGAAAATGTGTCCCGAAATGTGGTGTTCAAGATGCTCTAGAAGCTCGTCCAGACGGCTCGCCAAACAGAGTCCCGGTGTGAAAGTTATGATTTTCCGAAGATGGAATGCTTTGCAGGTCCCGATGGACAGGGCAGATACAGACGGGTGGCGAAAAATGGGATGAATGGATACACGTGTAAGCTCAAGCTGTCGATCATGCCAGTCTTTTTGGTTCGCCATTCGGAGCTCAAACGGGCAAGTTATGGCCTGTGGAATATTTACCAGGGGTCCGGTATGTGCTCATCGAGCAGTGTTGATAGGCATGCGGACAAGGATATTTTTGGACTCGCTCATGTTCTGGAAAATCGCATGCAATGTGGGGAGTCAGCCAAAATTTGCGGATGGCCGATTGGAGTCAGAAGCATCGAGGTAGGCCAAGTTAAAGCTAGCATTCAAGAACGGCAGAAAGGGATTATCAGGTGGCTTGTCCCGTTTTTGAATGTGGTTTTCAAGAGCATGAGATAGCCAGACTTGATGACTTGTCAATCGAGATCTCAAGTGGTGAGATATTGGGGATTGAAGTTGGGATCACTTGTCGGACATAAGAGAACGTGTGATTTTTACCAAGTTCAAAAGGCATGTAGGGGTTGGAATGTGGTGGAGCTCCAAGAGTCTGAGGACAATAAGATTAAGTTTTGGTATACCAAGACCAAATGGGTAGTCGGCAAATATGTGCAAGGGGAACCACCGATTGCATGGGAAATGAGTCTTAAGAAACTCTTTAGTTGTAAACTGTAAGTTCAAAGGAAAACATGGTGGCTAGAGATTTCTAATAAGGAAAAGGTGGTCCAAAAGTCAACTTAAGGGAAAAGGGTAAAAAAAGTTTTTGGAGCACGCCACTGCCCGAAAAAAAAAAAGAAGTTTTTGCTTGGCCTATTTTTGCCTTGAAAAATGAAAAATGAAAGGAGGGAGAGCTTCTTCGACGGGTTTTTTCGGGTGCTTGAGCTTTTGGGCTTTGGAAAAGAAAGGGAAACAAGAGAAAAAAAGTGATAACATCACGAGGCCTACCAATAAAAAGGGCACATCAATATAAGCTAGCTTTCTCAAAAACATGTCATTGAGCTTAAGGTTTCTTTCTCACCAAAGCTATCTTCGATGAAAAATCAAACAAAGGATTGATAAGATGATAAAGCAACACATCGGTGGGCGTCTGGATGAATCAAGGCCCATAAGAAAAATCATCTCCGCTTAATGATCTCGAATGGATAGCTTTGATTGTTCTTGGTTTGTGAGGTGTATATCCAACACATACTATATACTATTGGTTCTACTTCATATTTATGAGCAAAAATCTTCACAGGAATCTAAAAATCAAATGCTACTAATCTTAGCAACCACCTCAATCCTCTCTATCGTCCCCTCTGCTACCACACGACAACCTTTCCATTGTGAGGTCAGCTACACATGTTCTTACTAGAGACGTATTGCATAATAGTAGAATACATGAGAGCTGCTAGGTAGGCAGAGATTGCATTAAAGAGCATCTCACTAAGGGTTGACAAGTCTCATTTGGTTGATTATATTGCATAACAGTAGAAGAGAGGAGAGTTGCTAGGCTGCCCTAGGCAAGCAAAGGCTACATGAAAGAGTCACTAGAGAACGGAGAGATTCCCTTTGCTATCGCTAAGGATGATGCTTCAAACTTGCCAGGCATAGTCCTTAGAGAGAAGAGATCATCCTGCCTGCTTACGACTACGGACAGACATTCCTCAATCAAGCAGACATCACCATGCCTACTTAATTAGCAGAGCACCACCGAGTTGTTAAATTCAAAAGAGCATCGCCAAGCTTGGCTATGTATCTTTGGAACAATCCTAATATGCAATCTCATTTTGAAAATTTTAATGGAAACATCAACTCCCAAATCAACAAAAAAAACCATTACATGGTTTTCATGCATCACCGATAATTAATTTGTGCCCTGGATTTGAACAAACTCTTTGAATTAAAGAGGAAAATCAACTAGAGGCATTGTGCCATCATGCCTCCTTCTCCATTGCTATGCAGCTCCACGTTTCATCTCCCTCTTGGTGTCCGTGGGACCGTGTTTGCATCTCCCACTCTATGTATCCTCCATGTGTCCATCCCTTCCGGCCTTGACTGCAGACCTAGCAGCAAGCTCTCTATTGCACCGTCGACGTAGGTTGGCCCCCCTTGGTTCAATGGCGTGCTACATCCAAGCCAGCAAAGGTGCAATTGCCATACCTCATTGACCAAGGAGCTATTAACTCATCCTCTCCTAGTCACCATCACCTCTAAGAGTGTGTAATCTTGGAGCCTGAGAGAGAGAGAGAGAGAGAGAGAGAGAGAGAGAGAGAGAGAGAGAGAGAGAGAGAGAGAGAATTATATCTTCAAGTGGTTTCACTGCCTGTTGAAAGGTTGTGCACATGATATAGCGCTGCGTCCAAAAAACATGACGTGGCACACACATTCTTGCTGCCGTAGTTTTTGTGTAAAAGTAGGGTAGCGCACAAAGTTGAACGCTGCCTCTACGAGGTTTTCGATTACTTTATCCTCCGCCACCAAGCTAGCCACCTACCAACGGCCTCCACCTGCAGGGCCAACACAAGCACACAAAATGATGTACCAACTCTGATGACCGCACCTGTAGGCTTTCCATAGTTGCTGTTAGCTAGCTACACGCTAGTAGCTAAATTATCAGCAGCTGTAGACCTGCCATCCTATACGCAATATGGAGGAAGTCACGGCAAGGCCAGTGGACTCCTATGCTGCATGCACATGCACCATATCTACTCCAACTTCTTGCTGCGACCCCAGCCACCAAACTTGCCTACCGCCACCTGAATCGACCTCTACAGTTGCGCATCATCGTATTAATAAATAGCCGGCTACTTTAGGCCGTACTCTAAGCTACAGATAGAAGCGACAGGTAGAATCAGCAATGAGGGCTCCCCTACACGTCCAGGTCACACCATTTGTGCAGTCATGCGGTAATGAGAAGGTTGTGATATATAATGCACCAAGGGTCTATAGGGGCGATCAGGAGGGGGTATAAGTTGCACGTCTGCAGGGCGGCGTCTTTGCCAGGGATGATTATTGTTACCTCCATCTACGCTACCAATAAAGCATGCCTTTCTTTTATAAAAAAAAAAAACATGTGCGTAAACTGATTCTGGCAGCTTCACCCGCAAAAGGTGGAATGGGAAACTCATCTTGCCGCTTGATCACCTGAGCGCAACCTTTGCGAGAGAGAGAGAGAGAGAGAGAGAGAGAGAGAGAGTTATATTATCGTCCTGGGAGTTCAAATATGACCTATGGGACCAAATGAACATGTCACGTGGTGTGAGTGGAGTTCATAAGTGACTCTCGATGCTCAAAAATGGTTGAAATGAGCGTCGCAATAGAGAGTCCACATCGTGGTTGGGAGAGGAAGGTATGTAGGGAGAGATCATGGCTGAATATATGGGGAAAAGAGGACCTAATGTGGTCAAAAACTGAGCACTCAAGTAGTGTGTGGTACTCACTCTCTCGCACTTGACGAGGGCATAAGGTGCAAAGTCGATGACACTCCTCGCCAGTGCCCCAACGTCCTGTCTCGTAGCGTAGAGAATGGGAGCTAAGACGAATGGAGGCAAAGGTGCGGATTGCACTCAACGGGATGGGCTCAAGGATGTAGGAATGGGTTCGGTTACCTCGTTCCGAGAAGAAGAGAGATTTGTAGTTTGGGGCAACGTGTGTGGTGTAATGGCTGAAGCGAGAACCTCCGAATTTTTCCCAAGCCGTGATACATTGGCGTTGTAAGAAGGCCTCATTAACTTGGGAGTCGATCGACGCATCCTTGACCAAGTGACATGCATCCCATCTTCCAAACCATTTCTTGATATCAAGCATCCACCCCGAACTTAGTATTTTGCTCTTGCATGTCTTTTGAACCATTTGACTTGCTTCATATGCGATTCTAGGAAGTCGATGCAAAGGGCTACGTTGTGTCTTACGCATGTACTCCACAACCCTTTGCATGCCCAAGACCTCAATGGGAAGCAATCCGGACTCAAGAAGTAAGAGCATGTAGGGTGTTTGTGTCTTGACTTGGAAAAAGTTGGTGAGAAAACGCTTTTGGACATTCTCAAACTCTTTCCAAGTAAACTTCCCAATGCTTCCACCCCACACCTCCACTCCATAAAGAAGCACCGGTGTCACCAATGTGTCAAAGAGGTACTTTTTGAGAGCCCAACACTTGATCTCTCCTGCATTGCACATATTCTCAAATGCATAATAGGCCCTCTTTCCGGCTTCCAAGTGACGCATTGCACAATCCTTCCATTTATAATTGGATGGAATCTCAAGGCCAAGGTACTTGAAGTGATCTACCACTTCAAGTTTCTCATTGTTATATACAATGCATGGATTTTCATCATTGAGGGTCTTTACAAGCATAACCTTGGTTTTGGATCCATTCACGATCAGCCCGCTATGTAGGGAAAAGCGTTCCAAGACACTCATAAGCTTTTGTGCATCTTCTAAGGTATGTGCCAAGAGTACTACATCATCGGCATAAAGCAAAAGCATGATCACCGCATTTCCAATCTTAACCTCTTCTATGCCTTCTTGCTGCATAAAGTCAAGAACCATGCATTCCAATTCATCAATGAGTAGCCCAAAGAGGGTTGGGGAAAGTGGGCATCCTTGTTTGACACCAATAGTGCTTGCAAAAAATTCTGAAATTCCATCTCCCATACGTAATCGACATATCACTTTTTGATAGATGCGAAAGACTGCATGCATAAATTCTCTCGGCACTTGAAGGCTTTGCATATGTCCCCAAAGATTTCCTCGCGGTACCATGTCAAAAGCTTTCTTGAAATCCACAAAGCAACAATACAACTTTTTTCCTTTCAATCGAGACGCTTCCATAAGAACTCGAAGAGTGACAAGGTGATCAATAGTGCTATGATGCTTTCGAAAACCTGCTTGGCCAAGTGCACGTTTGCCATTCTTTTCAGCCCATTCACTTATCTTCATCTCCATGATACATCCAAATAACTTTGCCATTAAAGAACCAACCATTATAGTGCGATAGTTGTTCACATTGTTTACATCTCCTCCTTTGTGCAAAGGTTTGATCCAATTTGCACTCCAATCATGAGGCATGCCATACTCAAGTGCAAGGTTAAACATATCGCATATCCAATATCGTGTTTTCTTGCTTGTCCATTTAATCATTTCAGCCTTGACACCTTGAAGGTCACCTGCCTTACGAGTAGCAAGTTTCTCAAGCGCGCGGCATACATCTTCAATGGTAAAGAAGGGAGACATAAACGGAAGGGAGCTACAACACTCCATCTTATCAACATTGGGTTGCTCATAGAGATTCTTAAAATGCATATACATATCCTCAAGATTCAAGTCACCAAAGCTCTCAACGCGCTTGCCTTTTAGATTTTGCCAAAACTTGCCACATGCATGTGCTTTCTCTTGTGCTAAAAGAAGTTGTTTTTCGACTTCCCACCTTCTCCTCTTCTTTTGAACAAGTGCTTTGTATGTGTGTGAACATTCCAAGTAAACTTCCTTGTTTTTGATTGCATCCAAACTTAGCAAGTGTTTTCGGGCTTGACTACATTCCATGTCAAACCATTTCTTCTTGGTGCTACCCTTCTTAGACCTTTTGCAAGACATGTGTTTCACCGAAAAGCATTCCTTCACACAAGAGAAAATTACTTATTTGAAAACTTTCCATTTGCATTCTAATGTTGGGCTCTCTTGATGCTCTATCATGCTTAACATTTGGTCCACCATATCAGCATATATAAGTGCTCGTTTGAAGTCTAGACGTAGGTACAAATGATTCACATCATGATTGGAGGCTACATGCTCGGGCCGTTTACCACACTTGAGGTCAATACATAACATCCTATGATCCGATTCCGGATTCCATTCACCAAGTGTAAAGCTTTGTATGCATTCTAGAGTGGCTTCCGAGAACAACATATAGTCAATCACGCTAGCACCGTTGTGCTTTCTACATGTAAAGTCATTGGTGCCTTGCCATAGAGATACACCATTTGCAAGGAGCATTCCGGTACTATTGCACATATGTAGAAGTGACTTTCCATAGTGATCCACTTCTTTTGCATCATTAGAACTTCGATTATACATGTATGAGTCATCCATTCTTCTTGAGACATGCGGCATGTCTACTTGTTGTGTGTCGTGTTGTAGCATATTTGTGCGAGCATTCATGTCTCCAAAAACAATGACTTCACCTTGATCCTTGTAATGAGCAATGTCTTCCTCTAGTTCAACAAAGGGTTGATCTCTATCCATATTCAAGCAAGCATAAAAGTTGGAGTCATAGTGAGGAATGTAGCAACCGGCCACAAACATGACTTGACCATTTGGTGAGCTGATTTTCAGCCATAAGTAGTGTTTATACTTATCTTCATTGACAATGGAAACATCTTTCAAACCCTTTTTTATCATACATGCTACGCCTCCTTGGCCTCTTCGTTGCTTTGCATTTTTGGCCCACATCAAAGAATGCACATCGTATTTGTCAAATCCAAGAATTCGTTGCGCATCATGCTCCCATGTTTCGACAAGAAGTATCACATCGGAGTCATTGGTAAGCTCATCAATGCCAATTCCCGCATTCCATGGATACCCGTTACAATTCCAAAAGCTTATTCGCAAGAGTGAGTTGGTCTCATAGATCATGTGTCCCTATTTGTTGGGTGGACTTGCATCCTCCTTAAGTGGCTTTTCTTCTTGAGGGGATACCTTAACCTTCTTGCTTCTTTCCTCATATGCTTTGCGACGTACATTTTGTTGCATAATAGTTCGATCCTCATATACATTACAACCTGTTCCTTTGAGGTAGATCCAACCATTGTTAAGGATGATCTTTCTCTTTACCTCATCAGCCATGGTACATACAATAGGTCTTTCTCCCGAGCGAGGGACTCCTTGTTTTCCAACTCGATGTGCACCATAAGCCATGATTCCTGACATGCCAAAGTGTGTAGCAAAAAACTCTTCAATAGCAACTGCAAGAGATTGGGGTGTTTCCATGCTTTCCTCCTTGATTCCACGAATGACGATGTTCTTTGAGCATTTTTGTCGTTCGTGCAATTCTTAAGTGTCCACATTCTCTACATTCTTTGCTTGGACAACGGCTTGCATGATAGGAGATGTAGAAACCACATTATCCTTACATATATCAGCCCATGATTTGGATGCATTTCTCATCTCACATACATCATGTCATATTGTATCTATTGTTTCCTCTTTCAATACATGATCACTCTCAACTTTGCTCAAGCGCTCTTTCAATACATTCATGTCAACAAGAGAGCGTTTACATTCTTGAACTTCATTCTCAAGATGCATCAAGCGTGTTGTTTGCATTTCAAGAACCTTCTTGAGGTGCTCATTCTCCACGACGAGAACTCTTAAAGTACCATTCTCCATTGCAAGTGCACGCAACTCTTCACCTTGTTTGTTGACGGAGAGAGAGAGAGAGAGAGAGAGAGAGAGAGAGAGAGAGAGAGAGAATTGGCACGCCATGCGTCACTTTTCTCTTCCTAATGGTTCCTCTGTGTCACTGCGAGCTTACCCTCAGACAAGGCGTCTCTCGATCGACTCTGCCATCACCATCATACTCTCTCTCTCTCTCTCTCTCTCTCTCTCTCTCTCTCTCTCTCTCTCTCTCTCTCTCTCTCACGTGCGTGCAAGGCGTATCTGCCTTGCTACACCTTCATCCTCACATAAGGTACCTATGTCTCTTCATGAGTGCTTTTCTTCACCAAACCACTGTGAGACGAAGGCTAGCATTGCCAAGCTTCTCTTGCCATCCACGCTGATGCCAACTGCCTTGCTTTGCATTAGCTAGTCGATCTGTGGACTCGAGGCTGAACTCGTTGCTTATGAATCGACATGCAAGATGGGGTGAGGTGCACACGCACGCAAGTTTCCTGAGAGGGTTTTCTCTCTCTCTCTCTCTCTCTCTCTCTCTCTCAAACTCCACATGCGCAGTGAGAATGGCAAGGTCCTCACCAAAGATCTTGCGGTTTGTAGCTTTCCCTCTCCGTAGCTCATCAACATGGGGACCTGCTGCACTGAGAAACAGAGAAGAGCAAGATGAGGGGCGGCCGCCCCAGCTTGCGCGCACACACAGAGAGAGAGAGAGAGAGAGAGAGAGAGAGAGAGAGAGAGAGAGAGAGAGAGAGAGAGAGAGAGAGAGAGAAAGAGAGACTCCACGCATGAGAGCTATAGTCGGAATGGAGGCAGGTGGGTTCGTAGACAGAGAAGAAACTATGGAACTAAAAGAGGCAAAGGGGTTTTGTCTGCTACATGCATTGCCATGTACACCTGGGAGTGCACATATGTGTCTACCCATATAGGATTTGACCAATAAAGACGAGATTTTGACCCGGTGGTCCTGATCTCCGTACACCCCTGGACCGAGGTGTACGGAGATTGGGCAAGACTAGAGAATGCGAGGTAGTTTACATTTTGAGGAGTATATATATATATATACTAAAACAACATTCATAATCATTGTAGATGGCAATGTCATCAACTACCATGGAGGAAAAGATTGCATGCTCGTGCACGCTCTGCAAGTATCAAATCCTGCGCAAGCGTAGGATATGTAATGAGCATGTGCACAAGTACGGAGAGTTTGCTAGAGAAACCGTACAGAATCTGCGATACGACTCCTACGGAACAGGCATTGATTTCCGTGACATAGCACCTACATCTGAGAGAGAGAGAAAAAAGATTATGCGTGAAGGTCCGACCAATATAGAGCCACAGATGGAAGCAGAAAAGGGCTTATAGACAGAAGACGACGGCATGGAGGAGATGTTGGATGCCTTCTTCCAGGCAAGCGAGGAGAACGCGAACGAAGCAGCACAAGAATCCGTGCGCCTATCTCTTGAAGACATGCTGAGGAAGTTGGCACATCAACCAATCTATGAAGGCACCAAAATATCTGTGCTTCATACTTGTCTGGCGTTTTTGAATCTTCAGACAGTGTACGGGTGGTCAGATGCAAGCGTCACTGCTTTGTTTAGGTACGTAATTTACAACAGAGATTTTCCGATTGCAATGGTGATGTGCTCGGAGAGCTTTTTAATGAAAGACAATCATGGGAATGAAAGACAATCGAGCTTCGCGAGATGATTTGCAATCGGTTGGAAAGATTCCAGAGCTGTGGCCTTTCACCAATGAAGCTGGTCAAACAAAACTTCCAAGAGCGCCATGGGTATTGCTAAAAAACAAAGAACGATAAGTGAAAAGGGTGATTTCAGAGTTCAAGACGCCAACAGGATATATGCGATGTCTCAAGACAGCATTCACCCGTGACGATCAACTGTCAGGGTTGAAATCGGACGACTGGCATAAGTTCTTGCAATTCATTCTTCCAATTGCGATCAAGGGGTGTTTAACGGAGGAAGTGTGGACCTACATATACAAGATTTCAGAGCTAGTGTGGTGGATCTCTTCCAAGGAGATACGGGAGGAATCTATTGCAGTCGCAAGGGCTAACTCCATTGAGGCAGTTTGCATGATTTAGAAGTATCTACCCATGAGTTGCCTAACTATCCAAATGCACTTGCTCGTCCATGTAGTAGATGAGGTTACAGTGGCAGGTACAGTCCACAGCCGTTGGATGTTCTTTCTAGAGTGGTTCATGAAAACACTTAAGGGTTTTGTTCACCAAAAAGCGCGTCCATAGGGGAGCATGGCAGAAGGATGGCTGGTGCAATTAGAGATAGAGTTATGTTTGCAATTAGAGATAGACGATGATATGGTGCAAGATCTTATCGATGATGCCTCACTCGTCGAGGCCTAGGCCTGTAACTGTTTGTGTGAAGACTTTGATTTAAAATTAATCTTAAAGATAATTTAAACAACTGTGTTCTGACGCTTTATTTTACTTTCTTTGTGCAGGACTTTAGTATGGCATACGAGATTCCAGATCCCTCTTCCATGAGTGCAGATACATTCATGGGCTTCGTTACACGGATGACGCCTACTCAGATGGCAGAGGCTTCTCAGTACTGGGTAGCTAGAGGCACGGGTACTACGCCTCCGGGCTTCAAACCCGAGGGACCGACGCCTAGGGGGGGACGCCTACGGGGTTCAGGACGCCTATGGATACGATGCCTTCTTCTCCCATCACGGCCGCTTCAACACCTAGGGGTGGGGCAAAGGCGGGTACATCCTCATCTCCGCAGCACAGGCGTACTCGTCGATCTCAGCAATCGTCAGGTGGAGGTGGTGGTTGCTGTGGAGGAGGGTCCACAGATGCTTCGACCCCTCCTCACTCACGACCCCCGTCTTACCCAGGCACACCTCTCGACACACCTCTTGGCACACCTCGGACACCTTGGGGGGCACATGATCCTAGTGCCTCCAAGATCTATATTGTACGGGGAGATGGTTCTGTTGACATGGATAGAGTCGGAACTAAGATGCGACAGCGGATTCGCCAGCTTGTGGAGCTGCAGTTTTCGACCAGCATTCTGACGTCTTGGGATCAGCAAGACAAGGAAAATGTCACTTACATAGTGGAGACCATCCTGAGAGAGTACCAGCCTGTTCCGGGTTCTTCTATTGTTTCGGCGCGGTGGATCAAGGGTGTTGCACGGGACACCATCAAACATCGACGAGATGTAGGTCGGAAGGCTTTCAGGACCGGCTCGCCAAAGCCTTCGGGCATCCCACACGAGACGTGGCTGCAGATCAGGGACGATGAGCGGACAGCGGCCACGTGGTTCAGACAGCAGCGTGAGGCCGCGTAGGCACGACAGATGACTAGGGGGACATCTCATCTTGGCAGCGGAGGCTTCGACACCTTTTGCTATGAGTTTATGAGTTTCTAATCCAATCTTAACTATGGCGTTTTTTAAAACGCGATGACTCATGTATTCTTATTACTTTGATTTTTGTATAAACGCAAAATCTTGCGATGCATAGAGCTCCATTACACGAGGAGGAGTCAGATGGATATCGCAGAGGTATACATGAAGTACTGAATGATCTTGAAGCTTCAGGAGAGCCTGTAGACTGGGAGGCCTTAGAGTCTCGCTGATCACTTGAGGTGAGACGTTAATATGTGTGAGTTGATTTAATTAAGTCAGTATATGTGAAGTAATATCAATACTAATTTTGTGAGTTGTCATATGTGTAGGTTGCGACGCCTAGTCATTAGTGGACAATATTTCATCTATATGCTTTGTGAGACACAAACACGCTTCTGTGTCTCTTTTTTGTACAAACAGTTAGTGTTCAGACAGTTATTGTTTCCCTTATGGTTATGATTATTGTCATTGTCATTGTATAGACAGTTATTGTTTCTCTTTCTGGTTATGCTTATGGTTATTGTTAATTTTGTTTATGGTTATGGTTATCTGCATTATGGTTTTGATCAAAGTGGTTATAGCCGGTTATGCTTTTAAGTTATGGTTATGGTTTGTTATGGTTATGCTTTTAAGTTATGGCTATGCTTTTCAGTTGGTACGGTTGTCTTTCATTGGCCTTAAATCTCATGTGAGATCCTACATGGATAGCATGTAGGAGGCGTATACATGATTTTTTTTTGTTTGAAAAGTTTATGTAAAAACAAAGGGAACTCTGTCGAAATTTCTGCGTGCGGGAGCATGGTTGATATTTTGGTGCTGCTCGCTTTCTTGGGCAGAGGGTAGGAAGTCTGGCTATGGCTGTGTCCATCTTTTAACTGGGCACAGGCCAGGCTACCTGCCCTCTGCCCAAGAAAAAAATTTTCTGCTATGGTCTTCGCTATATGCATCGCTATGCGCGTCGCTATACACGTCGCTATCAGCGTCGCAAATAGAGACTGGTTTCACAGCGATGCGCATAGCGACGGACAACGTCGATATATGCGTCGATAACACCTGTTTTTGTTGTAGTGTCTGTCGAGCATCACACGTGCTGTCGATTTGGGAGCTGCAGTCCAGTTACTAGTGAGGAATGAATATGTATTTTCTTAAGAATAATAATATCTAGTGGGTGTCTTCTGTCTTTGTGATGAGTGCCTTTATTCTCCACCAGCAACCAATCACAAAATTATGTTTTAATAAAAAAATTAACTCTTTTTTCCTTAAGAAAAAAGGGGAGTCATCGCTATGGCCTCACCCCTTTGGGGTAGGCCAAAAAAGAACGTGAGGAAAGGAGGAGAATTGCGAGAGAAGAGGTTTCTTCATGCGCTCGAGGAGTCGAAGCCGCACAGGATTGTGGATCATCGTGACGTGGCTCGAAAGAGCCAAGGCCTTGCAGGAGAGGCAGCCAACGAAGGCTACGAAGGGAAAAAGCTGCAGTTGGAACGAATCAAGAGGTGTTTTATTTGTCGAGGCGTGTGTCGACGGAGTCGCGCTTCGAGGGAGGTGTATTCCCCTCTGTATGGATGGGTGATAGCCATGGTGTGGTCAAGAGTAGGCCATGTGGATCATGTACATGAGTTGTCTTTTTTGAAGGTGAAGCTATCATTGCCATTTTTTTGGCATCGTCTCTCCCCCCTTCCCCCGTTTCTTCTTTTCTCATCTCCCGGGTGCGTGGTGCCGGTGTGTGTGAGCGTGTGCGTCCCCTGGCCCCCCTGTGTGTGTGAGAGAGAAAGGGAGAGAGGTGCTGAATTGTGGAAATGCGAGAAGTGGGCAAGATCGGTGTGGTAGCTGTCTCAGGATTGGGCAAAGCGTGTGTGCATTGGGCAAAGTGCAGGCGAGGCCTTGCTAGTGTGAGTTGCTTATTTGAAGGTGTTTTCAAGAGGACAGGGGTGCTTTGAATACCCTGAGCTATATAGGGGCCATTGCATGTGTGTCGGGTGTGTTCCCCATTCCCGCTCTCCATCTTCTGGTGCTCCCACTGAGGAGCACACTGATTGCTCCCAGTTAAGTGCAGAGAAGCAGTTTTTGGTGTTGGTCGACATGGCATCTCGAAGCTATGGGCCAATTTTTACAGGTGAAGAAAATCCTCATGAGTGGGTTGCAGACTTTGAGTTGTATATGCTGTCGTTGCGCATTCCGAATGAGGACAACAAGATGCAGACATTTCCTTTGGTGATGCACGGGAAGGCAAAGGTATGGTACAAAGCTTTAGAAGGTGAGCCAAGGCATGCTTGGCCGGCTCTGCGGGCGTGTTTCCTACATGATTTCCCCAAAGAGGAATCCCCAGTGGAGATGGATGCCAAACTGAAGGCAATCAAAGATGATGTAAGTGAAGAGTTCAGTTTGTTTTTGGATCATTTTGAAGTGTGCTGGGCAGAGTTAGCGAGTGCCATGCAATTGGCCAATGGTGACTACTTCAAGCTCGATAAATTCATGGCATGCCTGCATCCTAAAGTGAGGGAGAAAGTGGATTTTGAGAGCCCAAAAAACTATAATAGTGTAGTGGCCATCGCAAAGGCAAAAAGCAGGAAAATAAAAAATAAGATTGAACAGGGTGTGTCGAGTTATGAAGTAGTGATCCAACCTCAGGGTCCAAGGGATGTTGTTCATGATGAGAACCATGAAAATCAAGGTGTAGCTGTTGTGCCACAAAATTGGGTGCAAACTGTGCAATATTTGTCTGAGCAAATGCAAGAATTGCAGCTAAGCGTGATGGATAGAGGTCAACCTAGAGGAGCAAGGGGCAGGGCAAGGCCACTGCCTGGCTGGTGTTACAATTGCGGTGAAGAAGGGCACTATGCGCCAGATTTCCCTCATCCGCTAAGAGAAAGGGGCGGTATTTATCCATTGTTTGGCAGAGGTAGAGGCCAAGCACAACTCAATGGCCCGAGGGAGTAGGTGGTTGAGAATCAAGTGCAGCCAGCTCCTCCAGATGGTGGTGAAGTCCCTAGGGTGAATATCATCGGAGTGGATAAGCAGGATGTTGAAGTTTTGGCCAACAAAATAGCAAGGATGGAAAGGGAGATAGAAACCGAGCGGGAGACGAGGGTCCATAAAGGTAAGGAGAAAGTGTACGAAGGCAAGGATCAGCCGAAAACTAGCAAGAAGAGGAGACGTCGCAAAATCAATAGAGCAGACTTTTAGCTAGGGCGCGGCTTCCCCAAATACGACCTGGTAAGCGATGTTCAAAATCAAAAGGCTAACATTACCTTTGGTCAGTTGTTGGATTTAAATCCCAAGCTACAAAGATAGTGGTCTACAAGTGTCAGCACGAGGCTTCCAAAGGCTAAGGGAAATGTGCATGCAATACAAAACATGGCATTGAGAGTGGGTAGCCCGACGGATGTCCTTCCTCTAGTGGATGCGGTCATTGAAAAGAGGATGCAGGTTCAGGCCTATATAGATGGTGGAGCACATGTTTGCATTATGACAGAAGCTTCTATGAAGGAAACAGGGGTCAAAGCAGTACCTAAATCAAATGTACGCATGAGGATGGCTAACCATACCAAAGCGAGGTGTTTGTGCATGGCTCAATATGTAAGAGTGAAAGTGATCGGCATTGAGTGCTTGATCGATTTCTTTGTGATGAAAGCGGGTGACAATGCTTATCCAATCATCTTGGGTAGGCCATGGCTACTAGCAATAGAGGCTAAGCGCGATTGGGGGAGCAGGGTGTTCACCTTACCTGACAAGGAGAGAGGGAGACACGTGGTGCTTGATTTGAAGACCAAAGAGAGCCGTTTTCACCCTGTGGCAAAAAAAGACCAAGGTGATACGACAAGCTATGAATATGAGACAGAGACGGCCTATGATGAGGGCTACACAGATACATAGGAAGAGGAAATCGAGGATGATATGCTAAAGATAGATGCCAACTTGTTTGGGGTCACTATTGAAGGCTCCCATGCAAAAGGGAAGTGCAGCCACAGGTTCATGGCATAGGTGTGGAGGAGGTAACTGCTATGCTAAGCGAACATTTGACAAAGAAAGAGAGAGAAGGCTATGTTGATTTGTGTGCCTCTTTTCGGAATTTATTTGCGACGAAGTATGAGGATTTACGAGGAGCGAAGGGTTTAGAGCACAGGATAGTTCTTAAAGAAGGGTGCAAACCAAAGGTGCAGAAGCTAAGGAGGTCAGGGGAGATTTAGAAGGAGGCTCTTTGGCAGGAGATTAACCAATTGTTAGATGCAGGTATCATATACCCCGTGAAGGAGTCGGAGTGGGTTTCTCCAGTGGTTATCACCCCTAAGAAGAATGGAAATGGCAGGTGTGCATCGATTACAAGCCATTGAATGCAGTGACCAAGAGAAACCACTACCCCCGCTGCCGTTCCAAGATGAAATCTTAAATCACGTGGCCGGTCATGAGAGGTACTCTATTATGGATGGATTTTCAGGGTACTTTCATATAGGGATTGCTCTTGAAGACCAACTGAAGATGACATTGATCTCTCCATGGGGGTGCTTTGCCTATCGTAGGATGCCGTTTGGTTTAGTGAATGCATACACCACCTTCCAAGATTGGATGAATTGGGTGTTTGGTCCCTACTTGGGCAGATTCATTAGGGTTTTCATGGATGACATTGGGTGCTATAGCTCAAGGGAGGATCATTTGTCAAAGCTCCGGCTATGTTTTCAAAGGTTGGATGAAGAAGGAGGTCAATTAAACCCTAAGAAGTGCAAGCTAGCACAATCTCGTAGGTCATGTTGTGTCACAGAATGGAATTGAGGCAGATCCGGAAAAGGTCAAGGCGCTAGTCTTGATGGAGCCTCCCTCTAGTGCGCAAGGCTTGGCATCCTTTTTACATAAGCTAAAGTACTTGTCGCGTTTTTTTGGATGCTGTCATAGTATGTGTATCCTCTCCAAAAGAGGACTCAACAGGTGCATGGCTTTGAATGGGATGAAGATGCTCAAGAATCTTTTCACAAGGTGAAAGAAATTTTGTGTTAGCTATCAATTGTGTGCCTCCAAGCCAAGAGGATGATTTCTATGTGTCAATGACGGTAGGTACCGTGGCTATTGGGGCGGTGTTATTGCAGAAGGTAGGAAGGAGCTATAAACCTATCTACTTTGAAAGCAAGGTGATAAGTCCTGGAGAAGTGGCTTACACTGAAGCGGAGCAGTGGTTCATGGCATTGGTTTTTTCTTGTAGAAAGTTTGAAGTGCACCTCATTGTACGTTCTATGTGTTGACGGCTAACAATCTATTGCCGAAAATAGTGCTACACTTGAAGCCAGGAAAGCGGATCGTGAAGTGGGTGATAGAGTTGCAGGAATTGGAGTTCGAGTTCAAGATTGACCATACAAGTCGGTCCCATTTGGCGGACATTTTGGTCAGCAAAGCGGTGGATTTGCCAATTTATCCAAGAGTGGTGCGAGATGAATCCAAAGAGGAGCCCGACCTGTTGGGAGCTTTTACCATGTGGTTTGATGGTGCATATAGAAGGGTAATAAAGAAAAGTGGTGGAGGTGTGGTGATACACGATCCACATGGCAAGGTAATCTTCTCAAAAGCCTATGATTTGGAGGATGTCCATACCAACAATGAAGCAGAATATCTCGCCCTCCATCTAGGTTTGAAACAATGCATCGAGTTTGGTATTTTCAAGTTGGTGGGCAAAGGTGATGCGTTATTGGTCGTCAAGCAACTGCTAGGACAATGGCAAGTGAAGCACAATTCCTTAAAACATTGGTTCTTTGCCATCAAAAAGTTGTTGAAGTTCTTTAGACAAATCCAGTTCAAGCATGTGAAGAGAGAGCACAACCAAGAGGCAGACCAACTAGCAAGCAGTAAGGTGCAGGTACATGTCACAGGTATATATGTGTCCTCGGCCACATACACAGGTAGGGAGTCATTGAAGGAGGTGGAAAATTTATTGGGTACAGGGCAGTGTCCTCAAGGTTTGTCTAAACTGCAAAGGAGGAGGGTAGTTCATAAAGCTCGCAGATTTACACTAATAGGTGAAGACCTAATGACTTACAGCAGAGACGGGGTGCTGAGAAGAGTGCTCTATAAAGAAGAGATTAACTTGGTACTGTAGCAATGCCATGAGCAGAGTGGACACCAAGGGAAAGGTCACTACTGTTTCGAGTGTTGAGAGCGGGTTTTTCATGGCCTTCAGTAGTGAAGGATGTGCACTATTGGTGCAAGACCTGCCATGAATGTCAGACTATAGGAGAGAGGCGTTTGACAGCCGAGTCACACGGAGCCATTATTGCTCATAATTCTTTTGAGAAGTGGGGTTTGGATGCCATTAGTCCACTCCCTAAGTCTACAACTGGTAATAAGTATGTCGTGGTTGCCGTCGACTCCCTCACCAGGTGGGTCGAGGCCAAAGCTGTGAAGGAGGTGAATGCCTAGGTTAAGGCCCACTTTGTTTTCGATAACATTTGTTACTGTTTTGGAGTGCCGTGGGTACTCATTTCTGATAGAGGGCAAGGATTCAGAAGCAAGATTATGTAGGCATTGGTGGAAAAACTAAAGATTCAGCATCGGTTTTCCTTGCCTTATCATCTCCAATGCAATGGTCTTGTGGAGAGTTCCAATGGACAAATCATTAAAATGCTCACGAAGTATGTGTATAAGCAAGAAATAGAATGGGAGATCAATCTAGAGAAGTGTCTATGGGCCTACAGGACGTCCTACAAAGTGGCGACCAACTTTACTCCATTTGAGTTGGTTTATGGTAAGGAGGCTGTGTTGCCAGTGCATGCACAGTTGGGTGCTTTTAAAGGTATGTGGTGCATCAATGCCACTCCACAAGGCGTCTTACAAGATAGGATTTTCAGCCTTGAGGCATTGCATATGGATAGAGAGGTAGCAGCAGACTACTATGTGAAGCAGCGGGAAAGGAGAATGGCCAAACTCAATGAGAGTCTGCCAGAAAAAAAGATAGAAGAGGGGGACCTAGTAATGAAGTATGAGAGCTACTTGGGCTCCACCTTCCAGAAGAAGTTCAAAAAGAAATGGACGGGTCCGTACAAAGTTCAAAAGGCCTTTTTGAATGGGACCTATCAGCTGGTGAGAGCCAATGGTAAGCTTCTCAGGCATAGGGTAAATGGTGTACGGCTCAAGCTGTACTTTGATAGGGGAGTGGTGTCCGATGTGCATCAAATTGTGACCAGGGGGATTGGGCAACCAACTTGAAAGGGCTCAAGAGTAACAAACATGCAGTTCTATACATATTATACATATTGTACATATGGTGGTGTGTTTTCCAGTGTAGTTGAGTGTTTGCAGCGTGTTGCAAGTTTCAAGTTTAATAAAGCTAGTTTTGGTTGAAAATGAATGTTCAACAGGGGGGTGACCAATGATGGTGCATCCAAAGTTGGCCCGTGCTCTAAAGCGTGCTATGTGGTACAAAGGGTGCTAACAGGTGCATGGTAGAGGGCTAAAGCCAGTGTGGGAGACCTCAGCAGGACAGTGGAACAAAAATGCGTGCTTAGAGTTTTATTTTAGGGCGGGGGGCCCTCCAAAGTGAGATAATGATGATGGTAAGTCAAGGTGTTCAAAATGCAAAAAATATGTCCCAAAATGTGGTATTCAAGATGCTCTAGAAGCTTGTCCAGACGGCTCGCCAAACAGAGTCCCGGTGTGAAAGTTATGATTGTCCGAAGATGGAATGCTTTGCAGGTCCCGACAGACAGGGCAAGTACAGACAGGTGGAAAAATATGGGATGAATGGATACACGTGCAAAGCTCAAGCTGTCAATCATGCCGATCTTTTCGGTTCGCCATTCGGAGCTCAAACGGGCAAGTTATGGCCTGTGGAATATTTATCGGGGGTCGGGTATGTGTTCATCGAGCGGCGTTGATAGGCATGCAGATAAGGATATTTTTGAGCTCGCTTGGGTTCTGGAAAATTGCATGCAATGTGGGAAGTCAACCAAAATTTTCGGATGGCCGATTGGAGTCAGGGGCATCGAGGTAGGCCCAATTCAAGCTGGCATTCAAGAACGGCAGAAAGGGATCGTCAAGTGGCTTGTCCCGTTTTTTAATGTGCTTTTCAAGAGCATGAGATGGCCGGACTTGATGACTTGTCAATCGAGATCTCAAGTGGTGAGATATGGGGGATTGAAGTTGGGATCACTTGTCAGACAGAAGAGAACGTGTGATTTTTACCAAGTTCAAAAGGCGTGTAGAGGTTGGAATGCAGTGGAGGTCCAAGAATTTAAGGACAATAAGATGAAGTTTTGGTATACCAAGATCGAATGGGTCGCCGACAAATATGTGCAGGGGGAAGCACTAATTGCATGGGAAATTAGTCTTAAGAAACTGTTTAGTTGTAAACTGTAAATTACAAAGGAAAACATGGTGGCTAGAGGTTTCTAATAAGGAAAAGGTGGTCCAAAAGTTAACTTAAGGGAAAAGGGTAAAAAACGTTTTTGTTGGAGAAGGCTAAGAGGAGCGCGCCGCTGCCCAAAAAAAGAAAGTTTTTGCTTGGCCTATTTTTGCCTTGAAAAAAGAAACAAAGTAAAAAGAAAGGAGGGAGAGCTTCTTCGACGGGTTTTTTCGGGTGCTTGAGCTTTTAGGCTTTGGAAAAGAAAGGGGAAAAAAGAAGCTGAGGAAAGAAGGAGGAGAATTGCAAGAGAAGAGGTTTCTTCGTGCGCTCGAGGAGTCGAAGCTGCACACGATTGTGGATCGTCATGATGTGGCTCGAAAGAGCGAAGACCTTGTAAGAGAGGTAGCCAACGAAGGCTACGAAGGGAAAAAGCTTCGGTCGGAACGAAGCCGGAGGTGGTTGTTCTGTCGAGGCGTATGTCAACGGAGTCGAGCTTCGAGGGAGGTGTATTCTCCTCTGTACGGATGGGTGATAGCTATGGTGTGGTAAAGAGCAGGCCATGTGGATCATGTACATGAGTTGTCTTTTTTGAAGGAGAAGCTGTCATTGTCGTTTTTTTGGCGTCGTCTCTCTCGTCTTCCCCCCTTTCTTCTTTTCTCATCACCCAGGTGTGAGTGCCGGTTTGTGTGAGCGTGTGCGTCCCCCGGGCCCCCTGTGTGTGTGAGAGAGAAAGAGAGAGAGGTGTTGAATTGCGGAAGTGCAAGAAGCGGGCAAGATCGACGTGGTAGCTGTCTGAGGATTGGGCAAAGCATGTGTGCATTGGGCGAAGTGCAGGCGAGGCCCTACTAGTGTGAGTTGCTTATTTTGAAGGTGTTTTCGAGAGGACAGGGGTGCTGTGAATACCCCGAGTTATATAGGGGCCATTGCGTGTGTGTGGGGTGTGTTCCCCATTCCCCCTCTCCACGGGCATGACAAACTTGACCAAATTCAATTTAGGATTTGTTTTAGGTATATAGAATGTGTCTAGGTCAAAAGTTGTAAGTTTTGCAAAGAATTTGTCAGCGTTGTAAATAATCGCGATTATTTACTTTTGCATAATTTTTGCTTGGAAATTGTACCATCATCTCACCTATCATGTGTACACACCTATTACATGCCAAAAATCAACTATGAGCCAAAATGAGCACCAATAACTTGGAAAATTGCCAAAAAACGCAAAGAAGTCTTTGCAAGCCAAACTTCGGGTTATGGACAATATGTTTTGATCCAAATCACCTTATATCTCATATACAGGGTCTATACAATGCATAGAACCAAAGTGTACCAGAAAATGTTGATTTTGGTAGAAAATTTAATAATCGCGATTATTTACTTTCTAGCCAAAATTGGGGAGTTTTGATATTTTGCCATCATACATCCAAACAAAGTACATGATGTGTTAAGCCCACTAGCCAAATTTGAACCAATTTGGAGCTCAAAATTTCAAATTTCCTTTATATCTATTGTTTCAGAGGCCTAAAGCCAAAATCTGGTACCATTTTCACCCTATGCATCCAGATGAGCCCATATTTTATTCAGAGTATGTATTTGGTATATACTTCAAGCCTATGAAGCCAAGTTTGCAATAAGTTGAAAATATTACTCAGCTGTAAATAATTGTGATTATTTACTTTGGTTGCAAAAGTTTGTTTTGACTTTACAATTTTGTTCTTAGCATGTTTTTATGCATCTATACTTGTTCAAAAATTGATTTGAAGCAAATTGGACCAAAATTGTCAGCATTTCATACTAAAGGAAATTTCAGAGAAAATTCCGACAAATATGCTAACTTTGCACTCTATTCACTGAACAGGAGCCATGCAAGCAGCAGAGAGGGCCAAGAAAAAGCTCAACCAGAAGGAAACGTTGCAAGAACTGTCCGCATATCAACTAGACCCCGATTCACTCAAAGCAGCCAAGGCAGCACACCTCTCCAAAGAACAGCTAGAAGAGCATCATACCACAGTCTTTAGTGGCAGATTCAAGAGTGAAGAGGAACATCAGGTGGAGTTGCAACTCCTACCGAAGCATGTAGATCTTGTTGCAAAGCCTGAGACCAAAGAAGCCAACCGCAGGCTAGGACTCAGAGACTTTTATGAACAAGAGCCTTGCGGAGTGAATTTTCAGAAAGCTTACGAGCTTTTATCCACAATTAAAGAAGATGGAACTGCACAGACATCTGACACTCAGGAAAACAAGGTCGAAGTGGTCATACCTAAAGATATAGTGGCAGAAGCACTTAGACTGCCCAAAGAAGGAACGACCATGAGAGTAAGAGACAGGAAAACGGTAGATACCTTCACCAAAGAAACCACCGCAGCTACATTTGCACATTAATTCACAAACAAGTGGAAGAGCCAGCCCGGTTATACCACCAGCACTTTCACTTCTTGGCAAAAAGGACACCAAGGTACACTATGACAAATCATGCGGTTGCCACCACTTTCACACAAGTTCTAAAGTCAACAACCAGGCAATCGGTGTACCACGCTCAATATGTCTTGACCACTCTAAAGGGCACCAAGAAAGAAGGGAAAATCACTTATTTGAGTGTGCCAAAAGTCTTGACAAGGATAGCATATCATGCCATCGCCATGGCCGGCAATCTACCACATGCCCCTGACCAAAACCCATGGATATTAGCAGCACAACCCTCTCCTAGAGCTACAAGGTCAAGAAAGAGATCTTATAAATCCGATGAAGAATCAGCTGAAAACTCGCCGAAAAGGCACAGCAGCGAGAGCTCTGATAATGAGGAAAAGAGAGCTCATAGAGAGGAGATGAAGAGAAAATCTGTGGCCGCCCGCCAGGAAGAGCCCGTGTAGAAACAATCTCACTTTGAAAGAGAAAAATACGCCTACCAGTGCAGGTGATGGGCACAAGGGAAGGACCCAGAGAAATGGTGCCTAGTGGATTGAAAGGCCCAAGGACAAAGTATCACACGAGAAAAGAGGTTGAGGATCCGACAAAGACTTTGGAAAAAATGTACCAAGAAGCTGAAGCCCTCAAATTGAAAAACGCCGAAGAAGCGGCTAGAAAAGCCAAAGAGGTGGAGGAACAGAGTCAAGCCAAGGAAACGGTTAGAGAAGAAGCACAAGAACAAGGCTATGAGTCTCGCAGAACCACTTCACGGCCTATGGGACAGCAGGACCATTCTATGACAAGCCCACCACCATCACCTGCAGGTAAAGACACCACCAAAGAAACAGAATCTGCACAAGAGGTTGACCAGTAAAAGGAAAAAGAGAAAGAAGTAGATACGGAACAAGAGAAAGCCACCGAAGCCACGCAAGATCCTGAACAACAAAAGACAGATGAATTTGAACAAGAGGGTACCACTGTGCAAGAGTCTACTACTACACAAGAGCAACAACAAGAGAAAGAACCTGAGCCAGAAAAGGAAGCGAGTCCTGCACCAGAAGAGACCACAAAGTCTGAGCCAGCACCCTGTACTACAAGACAACAAGAAAAGGCCAAAACATCCTCTAGTTCCACATAGCATGAAATAGCTGAGGCATCCACAAAGCCTCAGGAGGACAAAGAAGAAGAAGACCAACCCTCTACCTCCACGCAAGAAGAAACAGCAACCACGACGCAGTAGACGGACGGACAAGAGGCTGTAGGCACATCAACTGAGGTAGCAAGACAAGAAGATTGGCAGTCTAATGATGAGGTAATAATGCAAGTAAATGAATATGCAAGGCAAATGCAAGATATGATGGAGAGACTCCGATCAGTAGCACTTAGCAGCAACACAAAGGCTAAAGAACTCGAGATGGTGATTGACGCTCTCCAAGAAGAGTTAGAAGACAGCATGAACGTCATCACCTATCTTCAACGGCAAGTGCAGCAGATGAAAGCTGAAGCTGAACAACATCAGCTAGCAAGAGATCGACAGCAAAAAGAGATGGAAGAGCTAGGTGATCTGCTCACAAATTATCAGATGCTTGCAAGGCAAAAGACGAACAACTGACAAAAGTTACAAATAAACTTCTTATGATAACCCTATCACCTTAGATAATTCAAGTGCAATTGGATGTTGCAAATGCCTCTTTACAATACTCCAAACAGAGAATAAATGATGAGGCAATCTTCTTACGGCAAATCAGAGAGAATCCAGCCGTAGCCTCAATCAAAGGAACATATGAGGTCTATAAAGCATTGGAGAAGAAGAACAAGGACCTCGATCTGGAGTTAAAGTTGGAGCAATCTTAGTGCAAGGACCTGGCTTTGATGTGGGTCGAAAGAGAAGAAGAGCTCTTAAAAGAAATAGCTGAGCTCAAAAGAGGTAACCAACTCCTGAGGGAAGGAAATCCAGAAACGCAGGAAGAGCCATGACCTTCAGAGAAGCCGCAAATAGATATACCCTCAGTCTCATTTGCTAAGTTGGAGACACAATCCATAGCAGAGCCGAGTGGTGAAGATGATTTTTAGATAAATATTACAGATACAGACACATTGCCTATTGTCCAGCTATCAAAAGCTGAGAGGATGCACTGAAAGAAAAGATCACACAAGAGGTGGATGAGCAATGGAAGGACACGATGGATTGGGAGTTGAGAGTTATTCATTCTGTCAACATCACTCAAATCACTCCCAATCAGATCAATGCGCAATGGCATCAGTAACCCCTGCCATACCCCTTGATAAAGGTGGAGTTACTCCAAGTAAAAGGAAGGTTGTACACAAACATGCAAATAGATGGCGCAGATAAAGACCACCCAAAGTAAAGGTTGAGCTGGTTGAGCAAGAATCTGAGGTATTTGATTCTGTTCACAAGAGCACCTGCATCCCTGCAAAGAGATCCCACTTTTTGTCCTGTACCCAGAGTAAGGACTTGGCAAGAGCATGAGGCGCTGACAAAGAAGTGGCCAACCTAGTTGAACTACCCAAGACTACCAGCTGCAGAGAAAGGCCAAGCCACGGAGGAATACATGGTGAAAACCCTAACGGGGGCCATGTCTTTCTTCAAGAGTCTACCGCGATCTCTCCTACGCAATGTTATATAAGATATACCGAATGCTGGTCACTTGTATTGGAGTGTTTCATGAGCGAGAGCAAGTAGGCACTCCGTGGATGTCATTCCTCAAGGGTAATAAAGGATTATGCTATGATCTCAGTGGTCAGCCTTCTCAAGAAGTCCTCTATGGCTTCTACGCCCGTTGTATGTTCTTACCATCACATAATATGTTGGTGTTCGAGGAAGCTTTCTACAGAAAATTCTTCACTAGCTTGGAGAACAAAGATCTTTGTGCCAGTGATCAGCAACCTCACATCCAGATTTGTAGGCTACTCAACGGTGGAGTTGAAGAATAGAGTGACCATGCAGTTTCTACAAGTTCCAAATAAAGAACAAAAAATCAGATACCAGAAGGCACTGAATGCACGAAAGACCGACTCGTCAGCCGCCGCCAGCCCGAAGACTATTTCAGTCCATAAAGTTGTGTCAAGGGATGACACAGGCGAGCAGGGGGGGAATGTAAGCAGCAAGCTAACACAAATACCATTTTTTGGAGTTCTCTTTATAAAACACTTATTATTATGATAAATCGAGAATATTGGAACTCCTATTTTCTCGGATAAATGCAATAATTAATGAGTCGAGGCTACAACTTCCAGATTGTATCAACCTATCATCACCCAGCTTTGTTAGAACTCCAGATTATTAGTTTTGACCACCCAAAAACCTTGGCTAAGGTATAAAAGGCAATTTTTGTATGTTTTTCAATAAGAAATACATAGCGCGAGCTAACGACGCACACTTCTCTCCCTCCCCAGTTATCACATTGCAATCATGTTTGCTGCATTGCAACCGCAAGTAAAAGATCTATGCATTGACGTAAGCAGTTCACAGTATTTCGTAGCTTTTGGCATCGCCGAGGAACCGCGGCCTAATTTCATCATAACTAGGAATTTACACTTTCAAATACAAAACTAAGCATAGTCGGGGTATTGGGGCATCATTGCTAAGAAATTAGATGCATTCTGGGTCAAAAACGACTAGGTCAAAAATCCACTGCTGTTAATAATCGTTATTTTGGAACTTGACCTAAAGTGGGGTCTGAGACCATAATCATGTGTTCTTAGGTCTTATAAACTTGTCCTAGAAGTTGCATTACGTTTGGATGTCATTAGATGTTGTAACAAATGTGGTTTGTTTATCGATGAGAGCGATTGACTTTTGGTGATCTTAGTCACTTGAGTGTAGCTTCAGTTAGAAGTGAGTTGTTAGTTGTTTTCTGAGAGATTGACACCCTCTTGTAGCCTCTATGCACTAGTCGAATCAGCTTCGTCCCATGGATTGACAAATTAATCGTGGTTCTCGCTAATACTGCAATAAGATAGGATGGTGAGGTCAGACATGCGCCCCACAATCCACCACTTGGTCATTCTAACCATGTCTTAAACTTGGGTGCATTCAACAGTTGGCCATCATAATACTTGTAATTTTACACAATGTTTGTGGGATGAGTAGATCCACCACTTGGCGATTTAGCATAAGAATTGGGAAGTAGGTGCATCAAAGATCCATCACTTGGCCATTATAATGAAGGATTCAAATGTGGATCCAATTGTTGGTGTCTCCTAGATCCACCACTTGGCCAGTGTAACCATGTCTTAAAGTTAGGTGAAATCAACACTTGTCCATCATAACACTAGTAATTTTACACAATGTTTGTGGGATAAGTAGATCATAGATCCACCACGTGGCCATTTAGACTAAGAATTGGGAAGTACACACATCAAAGATCCACCACTTGGCCATTATCATGAAAGCTTGAAATGTGAATCCAATTGTTGGTGTCTCCTAGATCCACTACTTGGACATTCTAACCATGTATTAAAGCTAGGTGCATTCAACACTTGGCCATCATAACACTCAAAATTTTACACAATGTTTTGTGGAATGAGTAGATCCTAGATCCACCATTTGGCCATTTAGATTAAGAATTCCGAAGTAGGTGCATCAAAAATCCACCACTTGGCCATTATAACGAAGTCTTGAATTGTGGTTCAAATTGTTGGTGTCTCTTAGATTCACCACTTGAACATTCTAACCATGTCTTAAAGTTAAGTGTATTCAATACTTTGCCATTATAACACTTATAATTTTACACAATGTTTGTGGGATAAGTAGATCCTAGATGCACCACTTGGCCATGTAGACTAAGACTTGGGAAGTAGGTGCATCAAAATTCCATCATTTGGCTATTATAACAAAGACTTGAAATGTAGATCCAACTGATGGTATCACTTAGATCCACTACTTGGCCATTCGAACCCATGTCTTAAAATTAGGTGCATTCAACACTTGGCCATCATAACACTTGTAATTTTACACAATGTTGGTGGGATGATTCGATACTAGATTCACCATTTGGCCATTTAGACTAAGAATTGAGAAGTAGATACATCAAAGATCTACCACTTGGCCATTATAACGAAGGCTTCAAATGTGGATCCAATTGTTGGTGTCTCCTAGATCCACCACATCGCCAGTCTAAACATTTCTTAAAGTTTAGTGAATTCAACACTTGGCCATCAAAACACTTGTAATAATACACAATGTTTGTGGAATGAGTAGATACTAGATCCACCACTTGGCCATTTAGACTAAGGATTGAGAAGTAGGTACATCAAAGATCCACCATTTGGCCATTATAACAAAGGCTTGAAGTGTAGATCCAATTGGTGGTGTCTCATAGATCCACCACCTGGCCATTCTATCTCATGTCTTAAGGTTAGGTACATTCAACACTTGGCCACCAAAACACTTGTAATTTTACCCAATGTTGGTGGGTTGAGTAGATCCTAGATCCACCACTTGGTGATTTTAGACTAAGAATTGGGAAGTAGAGGCATTAAAGATTCATTACTTGGCTATTATAACGAAGGCTCGAAATGTGGATACAATTGTTTGTGTCTCCTAGACCCACCACATGGCCAGTCTGACCATGTCTTAAAGTTTGGTGAATTCAACACTTGGCCATAAGAACACTTGTAATAATACACAATGTTTGTGGGATGAGTAGATCTTAGATCCACCACTTGGCCATTTATACTAAGAATTGGGAAGTAGTCACATCAAAGATCCACCACTTGGCCATTATACAAAGGGTTGAAATGTGAATCCATTTGTTGGTGTCTCTTAGATCCACCACTTGGTCATTCTAACCATGTCTTAAAGTTAGGTGCATTCAACACTTGGCCACCATAACACTTGTAATTTTACACAATGTTTATGGGATGAGTAGATCTTAGATTCACCACTTGGCCATTTAGACTAAGAATTGGGAAATAGGTGCATCAAAGATATACCACTTGGCCATTATAACAAAGACTTGAATTGTGATTCGAATTGTTAGTGTCTCCTAGATCCACCGCTTAAATATTATAACCATATCTTAAAGTTAGGTGCATTCAACACTTGGCCATTATAACACTTGTAATTTTAAACAATGTTTGTGGGATGAGTAGATCCTAGAATTACCACTTGGTCATTTATAGTAAGACTTGGGAACTAGGTAGATCAAATCTTTACTACTTGGCCATTATAAGGAAGGCTTGAAATGTGAATGCAATTATTGGTGTCTCTTAGATCAACCACTTGGTCTTTCTAACCATGTCTTAAATTTAGGTGCATTCAACACTTGGCAATCATAACACTTGTAATTTTACACAATGTTTGTGGGATGAGTAGATCCTAGATTCACCACTTGGTGGTTTAGACTAAGAATTGGAAAGTAGGTGCATCAAAGATTTACTACTTGGCCATTATAATGAATGCTTGAAATGTTGTCAGAATGGTTGGTGTCTCTTAGATCCACAAGTTGAACATTCTAACCATGTTGTAAAGTTAGATACATTCAACGCTTGGCCATTATAACACTTGTTATTTTACACAATGTTTGTGGGATAAGTAGATCCTAGATCCACCACTCGTCCATTTAGACTAAGACCTAAGAAGTAGGTGCATCGAAATTCCACCAATTGGCCAATTATAAAAAAGGCTTGAAATGAGGATCCAATGGTTGAAGTCTCCTAGATCCACCACTTGGACATTTAGACTAATAATTGGTAAGTAGGGGCATCAAAGATCCATCACTTGGCCATTATAACGAGGGCTGGAAATGTGGATCCAATTGTTGGTGTCTCCTAGATCAAACACATGGCCAGTCTAACCATGTCTTAAATTTTGGTGAATTCAACACTTGGCCACCGCAACACTTATAATAATACACAATGTTTGTGGGATGAGTAGATCCTAGATCCATCACTTGGCCATTTAGACTAAGAATTGGGAAGTAGGCACATCAAAGATCCACCTATTGGCCATTATAACAAAAGGTTGAAATGTGAATCCAATTGTTGGTGTCTCTTAGATCCACCACTTGGTCATTCTAACCATGTCTTAAAGTTAGGTGCATTCAACACTTGGCCATCATAACACTTGTAATTTTACACAATGTTTATGGGATGAGTAGATCTTATATTCACCACTTGGCCATTTAAACTAAGAATTGGAAAATAGGTGCATCAAAGATCTACCACTTGGCCATTATAACAAAGACTTGAATTGTGATTCGAATTGTTGGTGTCTCTTAGATCCACTGCTTGAACATTCTAACCATGTCTTAAAGTTAGGTGCATTCAACACTTGGCCATTATAACACTTGTAATTTTAAACAATGTTTGTGGGATAAGTAGATCCAAGAATTACAAGTTGGCCATTTACACTAAGACTTGGGAAGTCGGTAGATCAAAGCTCTACTACTTGGCCATTATAACGAAGACTTCAAATGTGAATCCAATTGTTAGTGTCTCTTACATAAACCACTTGGTCATTCTAACCATGTCTTAACAGTAGAATGGTAACAGGACACTTTTATGTCCTTGGACACTTTTGTGTCCTATTAAGTGACCATTTTGCTTGAATTATTTGAAGAGTATGAAAATGAATTTTTAGGTGCTATGTATCCACAAAGTTGACTTATGAGCTGAAAAAAACTTAGCTTTTTTTTTTGAGTATCGATCTCAACATTAACCTTACTCTTGCACAACATTTTTGAACCTAAATTGTGTGAAAACACGGGTCCTGTTTTTGGCTTTTATTCAATTTTTGGCAACTATACCACTCTAAACTTCATGTTTGTGAGGTTTAGATGGCTAGAGGTTAGGAATTTATAGTTATCAACATGTTTTGATCCTTGTAGAGAGAGATAAGTGTTAAAATTGAAAGTTATAAGCAATTTACAAGAATTGCATAATCCAGTTCTTTGGCCAAAATTAGCACTTTTATGATTTTTTTGGTGGCTTTCTTGATATCCAAATTCAATTTTGATTGTGTAAGTGTAATGTATAACATAAAGCTACTCTTCCTTGAGTTTTGGGGGACCTAATATGCTATATAGCATAGTATATGATGATGGTTGAGTTTTTTGATTGATGAAGAATACGATACATTTTAGAGTAGCAAAAATAACTTTCTCAATATTGCTAGTTTCTTAGGCCAATTGTGTGTATTTTGTAGGTAGTAACCATATCTAATCATAGACTACAAACTTGGCTAGATATTGAGTAGATTCTTTGGGTTTCTCGAGGTCATAATGCTAAACCCAGTTTTTTCATGTTTGCTATATTTAGCACTTTATCATTGCCCCCAAGGTTCCAATTGTAAGAGATCCATTATCCTTTTGACATGATCCATGGCTCCTTTTGAATCCAGAGGCCCAAAGGGACTTAATAAAACATGTATATAGTATCTGTATTGAGCGTGACTATAGAAACTTTGATGATAGGTTCGCAGAATAGCAAAAATGCAACTTTTTTGTACCTATTTTTTTGCCCAAAAAAACATTAGTGTGGTAAAAGCAACCATATTTTTTGGTCACCAACCCATTGAAGTTAACGGGACATTTTATCTCATGTCCTACAAAAATCTCCACTCTTATTTATATGCAATCAACCGTAAGAAATTACTGTTTTGGGAAAAATACACTGGTCCTTCGAGGCTTGTGGTGACCAAGGGATGACAAAAATTACAAGTTTCTCATTTTTTCCATATGTAGTAGTTATTGAATTATAAGCTTATGAAAGGAATTTTCAAAAACAGTGGATCTACTATGGTTTTTGAATTTTTTCCCAAAACCCTGAAAGGACACTTTTATGTCCTGTTAGGTTACCATTCTAGTGTGAAAGCTAGCTGCATTCAACACTTGGCCATCATAACACTTGTTAATCTCCACAATGTTTGTGGGATGCGTAGATCCTAGATCCACCACTTGGCCATTTAGATTAAGAAGTGTGAAGTAGGTGCATCAAAGATTTACCACTTGGCCATTATAATAAATGCTTGAAATGTTGTTATAATTCTTGTGTCTCCTAGATTCACCACTTGAACATTCTAACCATGTTCTAAAGGTAGGTGCATTCAACACTTGGCCATTATAACACTTGTTATTTTACACAATGTTTGTGGGATGCGTAGATCCTAGATCCACCACTTGGCCATTTAGACTAAGAATTGGGAAGTAGGTAGAACATAGATCTACCACTTTTCCATTATAAACGAAGGGCTAAATTGTGATTCAAATTGTTGGTGTCTCCTAGATCCACCACTTGAACATTCTAACCATGTCTTAAAGTTAGGTGCATTCAACAATTGGCCATTATAACACTTGTTATTTTACACAATGTTTGTGGGATGTGTAGATCCTAGATCCACCACTTGTCCATTTAGACTAAGACTTGGCAAGTAGGTGCATCAAAAATCCACCACATGGCCATTATAATGAAGGCTTGAAATGAGGATCCAATGGTTGGTGTCTCCTAGATCCACCACTTGGCCATTTCACCACATGTCTTAAAGTTAGGTGCATTCAACACCTGGTCATCATAACACTTGTAATTTTACACAATGTTTGTGGGATGAGTAGATTCTAGATCCACCACTTGGCCGTTTAGACTAATAATTGGGAAGTACGTACATCAATGATGCAGCACTTGAAAATTATAATGAAGGCTTGATTGAAATGTCGATCCAATTGTTGGTGTCTCCTAGATCAAGCACTTGGCCATTCTAGCTCATGTCTTAAAGTTAGGTGTATTCAACACTTGGTTATCATAACAATTATTATTTTACACAATGTTTGTGGGATGAGTAGATCATAGATCCACCACTTGGCCATTTAGACTAAGAAATGCGAAGTAAGTGAATCAAAATTCATCACTTGGCCATTATAACGAAGGCTTGAAATGTGGATCCATTTGTTGGTGTCTCTTAGATCCACCACTTGGCCAGTCTAACCATGTCTGAAAATTAGGTGAATTCAACACTTGTCCATCATAACACTGGTAATTTTACACAATGTTTGTGGTGTGAGTAGATCCGAGATCCACCACTTGGCCATTATAATGAATGCTTGAAATGTAGATTCCATTGTTAATGTCTCCTAGATCCACCACTTGGCCATTCTAGCTCATGTCTTAAAGCTAGGTGGATTCAACACTTGGCCACCATAACACTTGTAATTTTACAGAATGTTTGTAGGATGAGTAGATCCTAGATCCACCACTTGGCAATTTAGACCAAGAATTGGGATGTAGGCACATCAAAGATCCACCACTTCTCCATTATAACGAAGGGTTGAAATGTGAATCCAATTGTTGGTGTATCTTAGATCCACCACTTGGTCATTCTAACCATGTCTTAAATTTAGGTGCATTCAACACTTGGCCATCATAACACTTGTAATTTTACACAATGTTTGTGGCATGAGTAGATCCTAGATCCACCACTTGACCATTTACACTAAGAATTGGAAAGTAGGTGCAACAGATCTACCACTTGGCCATTATAATGAAGGCTTGAATTGTTGTTCAAATTGTTGGTGTCTCTTAGATCCACCACTTGAACATTCTAACCATGTCTTAAAGTTAGGTGCATTCAACACTTGGTCATTATAACAATTGTTATTTTACACAATGTTTATGGGATGGGTAGATCCTAGATCTACCACTTGACCATTTAGACTAAGACTTGGGAAGTAGCTGCATCAAAAATCCACCACATGGCCATTATAACGAAGGCTTTAAATGAGGATCCAATGGTTGGTGTCTCCTAGATCCACCAGTTGGCCATTTCAACACATGTCTTAAACTAGGTACATTCAACATGTGGCCATCATAGCACTTGTAATTTTACACAATGTTTGTGGGATGAGTAAATTCTACATCCATCACTTGGCCATTTAGACTAAGAATTGGGACGTAGGTACATCAATGACGCAACACTTGAAAATTATAACGAAGGCTTGATTGAAATGAAGATCCAATTTTTGGTGTCTTCTAGATCAACCACTTGGCCATTCTAGCTCATGTCTTAAAGTTAGGTGCATTCAACACTTGGTTATCATAACACTTGTTAATTTACACAATGTTTGTGGGATGAGTAGATCATAGATCCACCACTTGGCGATTTAGACTAAGAAATGGGAAGTAAGTGCATCAAAATCCATCACTTGGAAAGTATAATGAAGGCTTGAAATATGGACTTATTTGTTGGTGTCTCTTAGATCCACCCCTTCGATAGTCTAACCATCTCTTAAAATTAGGTGAATTCAATACCTGGCCATCATAACACTTGTAATTTTACACAATGTTTGTGGTGTGATTCGATCCTAGATCCACCACTTGGCCATTATAATGAAGGCTTGAAATGTAGATCCAATTGTAGGTGTCTCCTAGATCCACCACTTGGACATTCTAGCTCATGTCTTAAAGCTAGGTGGATTCAACAATTGGCCACCATAACACTTGTAATTTTACACAATGTTTGTGGGATGAGTAGATCCTAGATCCACCACTTGGCAATTTAGACTAAGAATTGGGAAGTAGGTGCATCAAAGATGCATCACTTGGCCATTATAACGAAGGCTTGAATTGTGGATCCAATTGTTGGTGTCTCCTGGATTCACCACTTGGCCATTCTAATAGATGTCTTAAACTTAGATGAATTCAACACTTGGCCATCGTAACACTTGTAATAATACACAATGTTTGTGGGATAAGTAGATCCTAGATCCACCACATGGCCATTTTGACTAAGAATTGGAAAGTAGGTGCATCAAAGATTTACTACTTGGCCATTATAATGAATGCTTGAAATGTTATCAGAATTGTTGGTGTCTCCTAGATCCACAACTTCAACATTCTAACCATGTTGTAAAGCTAGGTGCATTCAACACTTGGCCATTATAACACTTGTTATTTTACACAATGTTTTTGGGATGCGTAGATCCTAGATCCACCACTTGTACATTTAGACTAAGAGCTAAGAAATAGGTGCAACAAAAATCCACCAATTGGCCCTTATAAAGAAGGCTTGAAATGAGGATCCAATGGTCGGAGTCTCCTAGATCCACCACTTAGACTTTCGAACCCATGTCTTAAAGTTAGGTGCATTCAATACCTGGTCAAAATAACACTTGTAATTTTACACAATGTTTGTGGGATGAGTAGATCCTAGATCCACCACTTGGCCATTTAGACTAAGAATTGGAAAGTAGGGGCATCAAAGATCCATAACTTGGCCATTATAACGAAGTCTTGAAATGTCGATCCAGTTGTTCGTGTATCCTAGATCCACCACATGGCCTGTCTAACCATGTCTTAAAGTTTGGTGAATTCAACACTTGGCCATCGAAACACTTGTAATAATCCACAATGTTTGTGGAATGAGTAGATCCTAGATCCATCACTTGGCCATTTCAACTAAGAATTGGGAAGTAGGCACATCAAAGATCCACCTCTTGGCCATTATAACAAAGGGTTGAAATTTGAATCCAATTGTTGGTGTCTCTTAGATCCATCAAGTGGTCATTCCTACCATGTCTTAAAGTTAGGTGCATTCAAAACTTGGCCATCATAACACTCGTAATTTTACACAATGTTTATGCGATGAGTAGATCTCAGATTCACCACTTGGCCATTTAGACTAAGAATTGGAAAATGGTGACTCAAAGATCTACCACTTGGCCTTAAAAATGAAGACTTAAATTGTGATTTTAATTATTGGTGTCTCCTAGATCCACCGCTTGAACATTCTAACCATGTCTTAAAGTTAGGTGCATTCGACACTTGGCAATTATAACACTTGTAATTTTAAACAATGTTTGTGGGATAAGTAGATCCTAGAGCCACCACTTGCTCATTTACACTAAGACTTGGGAAGTCGGTAGATCAAAGCTTTACTACTTGGCCATTATAAAGAAGACTTGAAATGTGAATCCAATTGTTAGTGTCTCTTACATCAACCACTTGGTCATTCTAACCATGTCTTAAGGTTAGGTGCATTCAACACTTGTCCATCATAGCACTTGTTATTTTACAGAATGTTGGTGGGATGCGTAGATCCTAGATCCACCACTTGGCCATTTAGACTAAGAATTGGGAAGTAGGTGGATCAAATACTTACCACTTGGCCATTATAATAAATTCTTGAAATGTTGTTAGAATTCTTGGTGTCTCCTAGATCCACCACTTGAACATTCTAACCATGTTGTAAAGTTAGGTGCATTAAACACTTGGCCATGATAACACTTGTTATTTTACACAATTTTTGTGGGATGCATAGATCCTAGATCCACCACTTGGCCATTTAGACTAAGAACTAAGAAGTAGGTGCATCAAATATCCACCGATTGGTCATTATAAAGAAGGATTGAAATGAGTATCCAATGGTTGGATTCTCCTAGATCCACCACTTGGACATTCAAACCCATGTCTTGAAGTTAGGTGCATTCAACACGTGGCCATCATAACACTTGTAATTTTACACAATGTTTGTGGGATGAGTAGATCCTATATCCACAACTCGGCCATTTAGACTAGGAATTGGGAAGTAGGGCATGAAAGATCCATAACTTGGCCATTATAACGAAGGCTTGAAATGTGGATCCAATTGTTGGTGTCTCCTAGATCCACCACATGGCTAGTCTAACCATGTCTTGAAGTTTGGTGAATTCAACACTTGGCCATCGAAACACTTGTAATAATACACAATGTTTATGGGATGAGTAGATCCTAGATCCATCACTTGGCCATTTAGGCTAAGAATTGGGAATTAGGCACATCAAAGATCCTCCACTTGGCCATTATAACGAAGGGTTTAAATGTGAATCCTATTGTTGGTGTCTCTTAGATCCAGCAATAAGTGATTCTAACCATGTCTTAAAGTTAGGTGCATTCAACACTTGGCCATCATAACACTTGTAATGTTACACAATGTTTGTGGGATGAGTAGACCCTAGATCCACTGCTTGGCCATTTAGACTAAGAAATAGGAAGTAGGTGCAACAAAGATCTACCACTTTGCCATTATAAATGAAGGCATGAATTGTTGTTCAAATTGTTGGTGTCTCTTAGATCCACCACTTGAACATTCTAGCCATGTCTTAAAATTAGGTGCATTCAACAATTGACCATTATAGCACTTGTTATTTTACACAATGTTTGTGGGATGTGTAGATCCTAGATCCACCACTTGGCCATTTAGACTAAGACTTGGGAAGTAGGTGCATCAAAAATCCGCCACATGGCCATTATAAAGAAGGCTTTAACACTAGGTTGGTAACCTAACAGGACATAAAAGTGTCCTTTCAGGGTTTTAAAAGAAACCTCCAAAACCATAGTAGATCCACTCATTTTGTAAAATCCTTTCACGAGGTTATAGTTCAAGGCCTACTACATAAGGAAAAAATAATAAACTTGTAAAATTTCTCATCTTTTGGTCACACCAAGCCTCCAAAGTTGATGGACCAATACATTTTCATCAAAACAGTCATTTCTTACATTTTGTTGCATAAAAATAAGATTAGGGATTTTTGTAGGACTTGAGATAAATTCCCTAGTTAACTTCAGTGGTTGGCAATCAGAACATATGATTGCTTCTCACTCACTATTTTTTATTTTTCCAAAAGAAATAGGTACAAAAAAGTTGATTTTTTTTCATTCTACAAACCTATCATCAAAGTTTCTATAGCCATGCTCAATACAAATATTATATGCATGTTTTTTTAGTTCCCTGTTGTCCTTTAGGTTCATAAAGATCCATGGAGCATGCCAAAAGAATAATACATCTCTTACCAAGGGGAATCTTGGGGACAAAGATGAAGTGCTAAATACAGCAAACATGAAAAAATTGGGTTCAACATTATGAGTTGTAGAATTCCATAGAAATTATTCAATATCTAGCCAAATTTGATGCTTATGACTAGATATGGTTACTACCTACAAAATGCATATAGTTCTCACAAGAAACTAGTGATATTGAAAAGCTATACTTTATATACTAGAATGTTTCGTTTTCTTTTATAATTGCAAAAATCAACCATCGTTGTGTACTATGCAAAATAGGGTATTAGGTGCCCCAAAACTCAAGGAATATTAGTTTTATGCTACAATATGCGACATCCAAAATCAAAATTGCATTTGGATATCATGAAAGCCACAACCAAAAAAATCATAGAAGAGCTAAAATTGGCTAAAAAACAAGATTTGACAATTTTTGTAATTTGGTCATAACTTATAACTTTAACATTTATTTCTCCCTAGAAGCACCAAGACATGTTGAAGACTACTAAAGATAGTTTTCTAGCATTATAGACCTCACAAACATGAATTCTAGAGTCGTATAGTTGCAAAAAGTTGAAAAAAGCCAAAAACAGGACCCGTTTTTTCACACAGTTTAGATTGTGAAATATTGTGCAAGGACAAGGTTAAAGATGGAATTGATATTTCAAAAAAATGTCAAGTTTTTTTCAGCTCATGAGACAACTTTCTAGATTGATTGCACCTCAAAATCCATTTTGAAACTCTTGATGTAATTCAAGGAAAATGGTCACTTAACAGGACATAAAAATGTCCCAGGACATAAAAGTGTCCCATTACCAACCTAGTGTTAAATGAGGATCCAATGGTTGGTGTCTGCTAGATCCACTACTTGGCCATTTAAACACATGTCTTAAAGTTAGGTGCATTCAACACCGGCCATCATAACACTTGTAATTTTACAGAATGTTTGTGGGATAAGTAGATTCTAGATCCACCACTTGGCCATTTAGACTAATAATTGGGACGTAGATACATCAATGATGAAACACTTAAAAATTATAACGAAGGCTTGACTGAAATGTCGATCCAATTGTTGGTGTCTCTTAGATCAACCACTTGGGCATTCTAGCTCATGTCTCAAAACTAGGTGCATTCAACACTTGGTCGTCATAACACTTGTTATTTTACACAATGTTTGTGGGATGAGTAGATCATAGATCCACCACTTGGCGATTTAGACTAAGAAATGGGAATTAAGTGCATCAAAATCCATCACTTGGCTATTATAACGAAGGCTTGAAATATGGATCCATTTGTTGGTGTCTCTTAGATCCACCACTGGCCAATCTATCCATGTATTGAAATTACGTGAATTCAACACCTGGTTATCATAACACTTGTAATTTTACACAATGTTTGTGGTGTGATTAGATCCTAGATCTACCACTTGGCCATTCTAGCTCATGTCTTAAAGTTAGGCGTATTCAACACTTGGCCACCATAGCACTTGTAATTTTACACAATGTTTGTGGGATGAGTAGATCTTAGATCCACCATTTGGCAATTTAAACTAAGAATTGGAAGATAGGTGCATCAAAGATGCATCACTTGGCCATTATAATGAAGGCTTGAATTGCGATCCAATTGTTGGTGTCTCCTGGATCCACCACTTGGCCATTCTAACAAATGTCTAAAAGTTAGGTGAATTCAACACCTTGCCATCGTAACACTTGTAATAATACACAATATTTGTGGGGTGAGTAGATCCTAGATCCACCGCTTGGCCATTTAGACTAAGAATTGGGAAGTAGGCACATCAAAGATCCACCACTTGGCCATTATAATAAGGTTTGAAATGTGAATCCAATTGTTGGTGTCTCTTAGATCCACCACTTGGTCATTCTAACCATGTCTTAAAGTTAGGTGCATTCAACACTTGGCCACCATAACATCTGTAATTTTACACAATGTTTGTGGGATGAGTAGATCTTAGATCCACCACTTGGCCATTTATACTAAGAATTGGGAAGTAGGTGCATCAAAGATATACCACTTGGCCATTATAACGAAGGCTTGAATTGTGATTTGAATTGTTGGTGTCTCGTAGATCCACCAATTGAATATTCTAACCATGTTGTAAAGTTATGTGCATTCACTACTTGGCCATTAGAACAATTGTTATTTTACACAATGTTTGTGGAATGAGAAGATTCTAGGTCCACCACTTGGCATTTAGACTAAGAGTTGGGAAGTAGGTGCATCAGAAATCCACCAGTTGGCCATTAGAACGAAGAATTGAAATGAGGATCAAATGGTTGGTGTCTCCTAGATCCCCCAGTTGGCCATTTGAACCCATGTGTTGAAGTTAGGTGCATTCAATACCTAGACATCATAACACTTGTAATTTTACACAATGTTTGTAGGATGAGTAGATCCTAGATCCACCACTTGGCAATTTAGAGTAAAAATTGGAAAGTAGGTACATCAAGGATCCACTACTTGGGCCATTATAACGAAGGCTTGAAATGTGGATTCAATTATTGGTGTCTCTTAGATTCACGACTTGGTCATTCTAACCATGTCCTAAAGTTAGGTGCATTCAACACTTGGCCACTATAACACTTGTAAGTTTACAAAATGTTTGTGGGATGAGTAGATCCTAGATCCACCACTTGGACATTTAGGCGAAGACTTGGGAAGTAGGTGCATCAAAAATCTACCACATGGCCATTATAACGAAGGCTTGAATTGTTGTTAAAATTGTTGGTGTCTCCAGGATCCACCACTTGGCCATTCTACCAGATGTCTTAAAGTTAGGTGCACTCCACACCTGGCCATCATAACACTTGTAATTTTACACAATGTTTGTGGGATGAGTAGATTTTAGATCCACCACTTGGCCATTTAGACTAAGAATTGGGAAGTAGGTACATCAAAGATTTATCACGCGGCCGTTATAACGAAGGCTTGAAATGTGAATCGAATTGTTGGTGTCTCTTAGATTCACCACTTGGTCATTCTAACCATGTCTTAAAGTTAAATGCATTCAACACTTGGCCATCATAAAACTTGTAATTTTACAAAAGTTTTGTGGCGTGAGTAGATCCTAGATCCACCAATTGGCCATCTACACTAAGAATTTGGAAGTAGGTGCATCAAAGATGCACCACTTGGGCATTATAACGAAGGCTTGAATTGTGATTTGAATTGTTGGTGTCTCCTCGATCCACAACTTGAACATTCTAACCATGTCTTAAAGCTATGTGAATTCGACACTTGGCCATTATAACAATTGTAATTTTACACAATGTTTGTGGGATGACTAGATCCTAAAATTACCACTTGGCCATTTAGACTAAGACTTGGGAAGTAGGTATATCAAAGATTTACACTTGCCCATTATCACGAAGGCTTGAAATGTGAATCCAATTGTTGGTATCTCTTAGATCCACCACTTGGTCATTCTAACCATGTTTTAAAGTTAGCTGCATTCAACACTTGGCCATCATAACACTCGTAATTCTACACAATTTTTGTGCGATGAGTAGATCCTAGATCCACCAGTTCGACGTTTAGACTAAGAATTGGGAAGTAGGTGCATCAAAGATCTACCACTTGGCCATTATAACGAAGGCTTGAATTGTTGTTTGAATTGTTGGTGTCTCCCAGATCCACCACTTGAACATTCTAACCATGTCTTAAAGTTAGGTGCATTCAACACTTGGCCATTTTAACAATTGTTATTTCACACCATGTTTGTGGTAGGAGTAGATCCTAGATCCACCACTTAGTCATTTAGACTAAGACTGGGGAAGTAGGTGCATCAAAAATCCACCACATGGCCATTATAACAAAGGCTGGAAATGAGGATCCAATGGTTGGTGTCTCCTAGATCCACCAGTTGGACATTCGAACCAATGTCTTAAAGTTCGGTGCATTCAACATAACACTTGTAATTTTACACAATGTTTGTGGGATGAGTAGATCTTAGATCCACCACTTGGCCATTTAGACTAATAATTGGGAAGTAGGTACATCAATGATCCACCACTTGACCATTATAATCAAGGCTTGAAATGAGGATCCAATGGTTGGTGTCTCCAAGACCATGTCTTAAAGTTTTGTGCATTCACCACTTGGCCACAAAAACACTTGTAATTTTACACAATGTTTGAGGGATGAGTAGATCCTAGATCTAGCACTTGACCATTTCGACTAAGAATTGGGAAGTAGGTACATCAAAGATCCACCACTTGGCCATTACAACAAATGCTTGAAATGCGGATTCAATTGTTTATGTCTGCTAGATCCACCACTTGGCCATTCTAGCCCATGTTTTCAGCTTACATGAGTTTAACACTTGGCCATCATAACACATGTTATTTTACACAATGTTTGTGGGATGAATAGATCCTAGATCCACCACTTGGACATTTAGACTAGGACTTGGGAAGTAGGTTCATCAAAAATCCACCACATGGCCATTATAACAAATGCTTGAAATGAGGATACAATTGTTGGTGTCTCCTAGATCGACCACTTGGCCATTCTAACACATGTCGTAAAGCTAGGTGCATTCAACACCTGGCCATCATAACACTTGTAATTTTACACTATGCTTGTGGGATAAGTAGATTCTAGATCCACCACTTGGCCATTTATACTAAGAATTTGCAAGTAGGTACATCAATGATCGAGCACTTGACCATTATAATGAAGGCTTGAAATGTCAATCCAATTGTCGGTGTCTCCTAAATCAACCACTTCGCCATTCTAGCTCATGTCTTAAATTTAGGTGCCTTCAACACTTGGCCATTATAACACTTAAAATTTTACACAATGTTTGTGGGATGAGTAGATCCTAGATCCAACACTTGACGCTTTAGACTAACAAATGGGAAATAAGTGCATCAAAATCCATCACTTGGCTATTATAACGAAGGCTTGAAATGTGGATTCATTTGTTGGTGTCTCTTAGATCCACTACTTGGCCAGTCTAACCGTGTCTTAAACTTAGGTGAATTCAATACTTGGCCATCATAACACTTGTAATTGTACACAATGTTTGTGGGATGAGTAGATCTTAGATCCACCACTTGGACATTGTAATGAAGGCTTGAAATGTGGATCCATTTGTTGGTGTTTGATAGATCCACCACTTTGCCAGTCTAACCATGCTTTAACTTAAGTGAATTCACCACTTGGCCATTATAACACTTATAAGTTTACACAATATTTGTGGGAGGAGTAAATCTTAGATCCACCACTTGGCCATTATAACAAAGGCTTGAAATGTAGATCCAATTGTTGGTGTCTCCTAGATCCACTACTTGGCTGTTTTAGCTCATGTCTTAAAGCTAGGTGCATTTAACACTTGACCACCATAACACCTGTAATTTTACACAATGATTGTGGGATGAGTAGATCCTAGATCCACCACTTGGCAATTTAGAGTAAGAATGGGAAGTAGGTGCATCATAGATGCATCACTTGTCCATTATAACAAAGTCTTGAATTGTGGATCCAATTGTTGGTGTCTCCTAGATCCACCACTTGGCCAGTCTAACCATGTCTTACAGTTTGGTGAATTCAACACTTGGCCATCGTAACACTTGTAATAATACACAATGTTTGTGCAATGAGTAGATCCTAGATCAAGCACTTGTCCATTTAGACTAAGAATTGGGAAGTATGCACGTCAAAGATCCGCCACTTGGCCATTATAACGAAGGGTTGAAATGTGAATCCAATTGTTGGTGTCTCTTAGATCCACCATTTGGTCATTTTAACCATGTCTTAAAGTTAGGTGCATTCAACACTTTGCCACCATAACACTTGTAATTTTACACAATGTTTGTGGGATGAGAAGATCCTAGATCCACCACTTGGCCATTTAGACTAAGAATCCAAAAGTAGGTGCATATAAGATCTACCACTTGGCCCCTATAATGAAGGGGTGATTTGTGATTCAAATTGTTGGTGTCTCCTATATCCACAGCTTGATCATTCTAACCATGTTCTAAAGTTAGGTGCATTCAACACTTGGCCATTATAACACTTGTAATTTTACACAATGTTTTTGGAATGAGTAGATCCTAGAATTAGCACTTGGCCTTTTAGACTAAGACTTGGAAAGTAGGTACATCAAAGATTTACCACTTGGCCATTATAACAAAGGCTTGAAATGTGAATCCAATTGTTGGTGTCTCTTTGATCCACCACTTGGTCATTTTAACCATGTCTTAAAGCTAGGTGCATTCAACACTTGGACATCGTAACACTTGTAATTTTACACAATGTTTGTGGAATGAGTAGATCCTATATCCACCACTACGCCATTTAGACTAAGAATTGGGTGCATCAGAGATCTACCACTTGGCCATTATAACGAAGGCTTGGATTGTTGTTTGAATTGTTGGTGTCTCCTAGATCCACCACTTGAACATTCTGACCATGTCTTAAAGTTAGGTGCATTCAATAGTTGGCCATTATAACAATTGTTATTTTACACAATGTTTGTGGGAGGAGTAGATCACTAAATCCACCACTTGGCCATTTAGACTGAGAATTGGGAAGTAGGTGCATCAAAAATCCACCACTTGGCCATTATAATGAAGGCTTGAAATGAGGATCCAATGGTTGTTTTCTTCTAGATTCACCATGTTTGAGGACAAACTGGACGGGGACCCACCTGGCCAGACACGGAGGCGGACACCACATTTTTACTCTATTAGTTTTCCAAGCTAGTGTAGTAATACTTTGTGTAATCATGATTCCAGAGTAGTGAGTCAATTCCTTGAGTTGTAATACTGTCATGACATTTGTAAAAGTCCATGTGAACCGGCCACTGCTCATTTAGAATTCCCTAGGTATAAAGGTCAATAACTTTAGTGTGAAGAGGAGGCTTATCTTTAGAAGAAGAAGTGATCTCAAAAAACGTACGCTCAAGCTATGACCTACTGCAACCTTGTAATCATCGAAGTTGATAAATGGGTAATCACCTTTTAAATCTGAAACTTGCATTGTGTTCCTCTTTCTTTGCTCTTTAGATTTTTTCTAAGCATTGTCAGTTTTGCCGTGGTTCACGACTACACGTCTGTAGCTATAATTGCAGATTTGAGTGCTTAAATCGTGGCTTTTTGTCGTTTTGACCATAGGAGAGTGTTCTTAGACCATAGGACGACAATTCTGGATAGATCTGTTGTAGTTTTTAGGACCTTTTTCATGATGGATCATGATTTTGGTACCTTGTTGGATTGCGACAAACTTGCTCGGATAGTGTCCCTAGGTGTCCTAGACCTCCTCGTAAAGTTTCGTTGCATTTCGAGCCTGTTCGAGTGCCGAAATGGCATGATGACCTAGAGCTGTGAGAAAGGACATAGGCATATTTCCCTGATCATTGAGTGTTGGTTTGCTTGTGAGCTAGTGTGTTTGCTTGTTAAGTTTCACTTCCTGAGATTGACGATCTCATAGAGTCTTTGTGCCCCATCTGAGTCACTTTTCCTAGGTATTGACATTATGTTAGTGCTAGAAAGCTATGCTGCAGACGTCCGTCATGGCGACCCGCTAACATTGGAGCTGTTGCCGAGGATATGATCCGTAGATGGTGAGTGACCTAGTGAGTCTTTGGAGCATTCTTTTGCTAAGATTTGTCTCTCCATTCCATTTACACCTTAGGAGTGAGGCAGCTAGACACGGGGTTTGGTGCTTGATAGAGTCTAGAAGTTGAGGACTTGCTAGATCTATTCTTGAGAAGAAAAGAGGGTTGTGGGTGAGATAGCCAAAATCATTTCATTCTTCAATTTTCTCTATGCTTTCAGCGTGTTGTACCATTTTCCGTTACGACTTTATTTTGTACCGTTTTGTTTGTTTTTGTTTCATGTTTCATTTCAGTACTTAGGAGTAGGGTAAGTAGAAACTACCACTATTACAATTGGGCTAAAAGATTGAGAAAAAAAGGGTGAAAACCATATTTTGGCAAAAATGATCATAACTCCGAGATCTTGAAAATTTGATGGTAGAGAGCTCAAAAGTGATCCAAATTCAAAAATTTGTGGATCAAAGGCATCAACATACTCTCTAGAACAAATCTGAAAAGTTTGGCCAGAATCTATGGAGGAACATGGATCGCGATCCATGTACCCCAAAAAACCATTTTTGGTGAAAAGTGACCAATTACAGTGAGCATCAGTGGGAAACTGCTCTGATCAAGTTTGCTTAAAAGAAAAACTCAAAAATCACTTCAAAATTGGCTGTTACGTTAAAAATAGTAAAATACAGATTGCAGACACAAAATTGAGCAAATCTTGAGATTTTGGGATGTAAATTCAAAAAGGGGTGAGATTTGGCTTCTACAGGGCATAAATAACCAACTGAACAAAATTCATGAAAAAATGCTGCCAAACATGGATCGCGATCCATGTACCTTTTTGACATGCTGGGTTGATATTTAACAAGTACATTCGATATCATTTGGAACAACTTTTCCAAAAGGCACCATGTCAAAAAATTGAAAAACGTTGGTCAAAATAGCCAAATACAGAAACTAGTCAAAAATCGCAGGGCAGACAGAAAAACTCAATTTTGATTAGAGAAAAGTTGGCCAAATTCAAAAAGATTTGGGGAAGAGTATCACCATAACATGGACTACAAGCTAACCAAGTTTCATGTCAATATGTGGTAAAACATGGATTGCGATCCATGTACCTCATGAAAAAATTTTGAAATTTTTTTGGGCTGAGATTAGAGCAGTGGATAGTTGACACATAGACAAACAATTTTTCCAAAAGAACCAAATGCAAAAAGGTTGTAAAAAGTGGTGAAAAGAGCCAAAAATAGAGCATTGTCAAAATTAAACTGCCACAATAGACTGTAGAAGTCAATTTTGGTTGGGCAAAACTGATCCAAATTTGTGGAGCAAGCTACAAACATCACAAGCTATTAGCACACCAAACTTTCAGATCCAAAAGTGGTGGAACATGGATTGCGATCCACGTACCTCTAATAAATTTTTGGACAAGAACTTCTCCAGCTTGTAGCAGAGACCATTGTGAAGAAAAGTCTCCAAAGAAATTTTGTCAAAAAAGTTTTAAAATTGGGTGAAAAGAGCCAAAAACTGTTCAAGTGGAAACCCTAAAACAGACCTGTAAATTGACTTTTGCCTCGCAAAGAAAAGTCCAAATCACATAAAAATCATATAGTAGGGATCAGGAGACCAAGCGAAGCTGTGTGCCAAGTTTTAGTACAATCTCACACATAGGTACATAAATTGCGATCCATGTTCCTTTGTCACAGACTGATACCAAACTTGCACCATAGCTAGAGGATATCACCAGGAGTCTACTAGTCTTTTCAAAAGCGAATTTGGATACCAAAAACCAAGTCAAAAGTCTTGAACTGCCAAGTACTCTGAGCAAGTGCCAGAACTGACCTAATTTTCAATCCAGAGGTCCATTTTCAAAAATTTTGATACCATAGGACCTCCTAATCATGCTGATTCTGATGGTACCAAAAAAAAGTCAATTTGGGCTCCAAACATGGATCGCGATCCATGTATCCATAGCGATAGCTTGACCTGAAAGTATCCAAATCAGTAGGACATACACAAGGAAACATATCCCCAAGTCCAATTTTGGAAAAAATTGAGCAAATTTGAGTCAAAAGGGAGCAAAACAGATTACAGATTGAAAACCACTGTGCAGACCTAGTATTGGCCATTTGATCTATCAAACCAAGTCCAAATCCAAAAATATTTGAGATTTAGCTTATGGACATAGTCAAGAACAAACCCCTAAGAGGACAAGTTCAGATGTGGTTGAACATGGATTGCGATCCATGTACCTCAACCTCAGAATTTGCTAAAAATTGGTATATAGCCTGCTTATGACCTTGTCTACACATAGTAACAATTTGAGAAAATTTGGAGAAAAAAAATTGACAGGGAACATGGATCGCGATCCATGTACCTCTCAGCATAGTGGGGGTATCTGACTTGGTGATCTTGTAGATATCCTTGAGACATCCCAAATCTCAAGTTTGAGCTAAAAATACCTTCAAGAGGTCAGGATACAATCCAAAGTTCCTGTGTTCTGATCCTGAGACTGTTTTGAGTGCTGTTTCAAGTGCAGTTCCCCAAAAGTGCTCTAACTTTTGATAGACAACTCCAAATTGAGTCAGTTGTAGCTAGGAAAAAAGCTTGTGAGCAATAGGTCTTTTAGGGTTGTGAGAAAGCTTGTTTTGGTTTTAGAGATGAATTTTACTAGTTTTCCTAAATCCAAACTTTTAGGGTACCCCAAGACCAGTTTCCAGAGACCAAAAAGTCAAAAATTCATAACTTCTAAGAGACCTCATCAAGGGCAAAAGGGTATAGATTGCACTAAGCCAAAGTGGGATTGTCAAGGACTATCTTGAGACTTTTGAGTGAGCCTTAACCATGACAATCATCCACCACCGGGGTTCTCTACTCCACTCGGAGACATGAAAAACGCAAGAAACACTGCAGTTCCTTCAACAGAGGGATTGAGAGAATACATAGAGGAGGGGCATCCTATGATCAACAAACCGAACGTGAGATTCATCAAAGCCAATGAATCCATGAGAGTGCTTATAGATTACACTTATGAGGGTTTGTATAGATTCACAAACGGGCATCCCTATATCTTCTACAAGTGTGTAGAGCCCTATGCTAGAGAATTGACCACCCATAAGAACCTCTATGCATTCACATATACAGATGCCCACGGAGTGCAATTTTTGATGGTAGATAAGTACGGACGTGAGTAAAAACTTGTTGATCCCATTGACCTCGAGAGATATACATACAAGGGTACTCTAATCTCTACTTACTTTCAATCAAAAATGATGCCGGAGCGCATATCAGAGAGGATTCTTCTAGGATTTTCTCCAACACGAGAGGAGCAAGCGAGAGATGTCTTTCCAAGAGACAACGAATTGGTTAGATTAGTGACTAAAACCCAATGATTAAGAACAATTCAAGTGACACAATGTGTCAAGACAAAGTACAGTGGGTGAGGGGATCCATATGCTCATGTCTCTCTCTTCAAACAAGTTTTGAGAGCTGAACAAATTGCAAATTTCCATACTCAGTATGAGGAATTTGGATTGACATTGGAAGGAACAGCTTTGAGTTGGTTCCAACCACTAAATAGAGATGATTTTCCCAACATAGCACAACTCTTACAAGAGTTTGTAGAGGAATTCTGAAAAGGGGAATCAAACACAACACAGTGTCCCAAATCTACGCTTTCAAACAAAAAAGGGATGAAAGAGTGAAGGAAGCTTTGCTTCGCTTCAAACAATACATTGAGAGATGTCCTATGAGAGAGCTACTGCAAGATGAGAGGCCATCAGTTCTCTTCATTGAGGGCTTGAGGAATGAAACTCTCAAAAAGGACCTACATCTAAAAGGATGCACAATGTTTGAGCAAGTCACTAGAGAAGCTCTATATCTAGTTGACAATTGCAAGGCCTACGGAGAGGTGAGTGAAGATACAGACAATGCGACTAGTAGTGCCTCATCTCCGAAGAGAAAATCAACGAAAAATAGAGATGTTCAAACTCCTTGGGAACCAATCATTGATCAAGTGGTTGAGGGAGTGATTAGAAGAATAAACCAAGGCTATAGACAGAACCCAATTGTACGACATCCTCAATTGAGGACATGCAATACTTGCAAAGGGGAATTCACCCCACTCCATGGTGTAACACTCATCCAAAGCAACAACGTGTGCTAGGGCAACAACCACCACTTTTGAATGATGGGAGAGTGATAGTCAACCACGTTCAACCAATGCATATGCCACAACCCATGAGAAATGAGTACTCCATGGATACGAATACACTCATGTTCATAGCCAATCATTCATAGTATGGGTCAAAGAACATACTCACAAGGTAAGAACAACCATTAGCTGGATCCCCAGCTGTAAAACAAGAAGGTCCATGCTATGAGTGTGGAGGTGATCATTGGGAACAAAGTTGTCCAAACAAGGGTCCACAAATAGAATTATTTGTATTATGTGAATGCTGCGGTATAGACCATCTACGCCAACACTATGCTAAAAATCCAGAATACCAAGTGGAAGCAACAATGAATGTTGTATGCATGATGCCTTCTTCAAGCGGATCCGAGGTAGAAACCGCCATTCCTTTAAACGTGATGACTCGAGCTCAAGCTCAAGAAGCTGCCAAAAACAAACCAGCTGAAAAAGTCACATTGCCAGTTCAAACAGAATTTGAGAACAAATCGGTGAGAAACTTTGGAAGAAGATCATGGAAAGGCAAACGAGACAAAATGAAATTGAAGAGGCTGAAGGAGAAAACGGCTTTGGAAACTGAACTGAATCAAACAAGAGAGCAGCTTAGACAAGAGCAAGAAAGGAAGAAAAATACAAAGGGACCTAAAGAGTCAAAGACTAACTTGGGAGGTTCACCGACAAAGTGTTTGAACCTTTAGATGGAATGTTGAAAGCATATGATGCTAGATTAAAGACCAACCAAACCCAAGAGGATAGATGGCTGACGTATCCTCATCCAAGGTATGAAAAAGAGAGGTTGCAAATGTGCAAGGAGATCATCCAGAATGCCCAAGCTCTTATGGAACCAGTTCCAGATGCTCCAAAATGGAGTTGCTAATCCACAAAAAATTCCAGGAAATGGAGAGCCATGGTATTGTAAACAAAGAGGAAGAGCCATGAGTTGAGGCACCTTTAGATACAACGTAAGTAGCCAATACCACATATGGGGTGGGTTCACCAGTAGTGATGCCTATTCCAGAGGTAGAAGAACCGTGGCCACAATCCTTGTGGGAATCAATCAGAAACCAAAAGGATGGTAGTGCTACCTTATAGTCAGCACCTATTCCTGAGATAAACATGGATCACAAATTTTTCCCGGGGGATATAAGATCTCTATATGGGCATGTTGGGTCTGTCACATCTAAAGAGAGTAAAACACGCTCCCTAAAGATGTTTCCATCTTTCATAGGAGACTTGAAACAAAATCGGAGGTTAAAATGGTACCTTCTTAGTGGAAAGCCACACCAAAAATGATGGATACCAAGATCTTGCATGAATTGATGTCTTCTCCTATACAATGCACACTTTATCTCTCGAGGCTACTAAAAACTAGACCGCATCGATGGGGCCAAATGGGCAAACACCTGGAAAACATGGGGCTGAAAATCCCTTCACATGACCAACTTGCATATGAAAACATGGACGACACCTTGTCTAAGAAACCACAGACAAAGCCAGTAACAATAAATAAGGTGGGTGACTACTGTGAAGGAGAAGAAGGAACACCACCTTATCACTTGAGTACAAAGGAGTAAAGACGGTTGCTATATTAAATAGTGGGGCGGGAATTTCCATTGCAACCAAAGAGATATGGAAAAAATGGGGAAAACCTGCTCTTAGGAATACTCGAATGAAACTGCAATTAGTAGATGGATACACGGAGAAACCGATTAGAATCATTGTATCCTCGTGTGGCATAGAGAATGAGCACACCTTTGCCATAATGAATTTTGACAAGAGCAGCAACTTTGACATCATATTGGGCAGACCATTCATGTATCAGCTCAAAATGGTACAAGATTGGGGCTATGACTATATCTACTTGAGACACAAAGAGGTCACAACAAAAATCAGTGTCAAAGATCATAGTTATAGAGATGTAGTACGAACCCCGGGGGAAGACTTAAACTCCACAACTGATTTGGAAAGCAAAGCGCATATTTGGATGTACGGAGCTCTTGAGAGTGGAAGTCTTAGAAAGCAAGATTGCATCCTAGAGCATTCAGTAGAAGATGATGCATATGTACTAGAACCTTTTCCAGAGGAGTTATTTGAACCCTTTAGATGGGATCATATACTGGCGACTCTTGATGTGTGTGTGAATGAGGCGACCCTGACTAAATTCTTTGATGAGGAAGGCTATGATATAACTCCCTTATTTACAATAAAGGTGTTGAAGGAAGCTAATGATGTTTGTGAGTGTGAAAGCAGAAAAGTTGAGATAGATTGCTACATCATGGAGCATGGTTCCAAGGTGAAAACAAAGGAAGCAGAGCAACCACAATAATATGTCATCATTGACATACCTGAAGAATTGACAAAAGCTGTTTCAAAGAAGCCGACTCCAGAAAAAGTGCAAATGAAAGCAGATGTAGGAAAAACATTTCTAAATTCAACGTCAAATGTTCAAAAAATGCAAGATCAAAAGAAGAACAGGGACAAGAAAGAAGATCAATTGTCTCCTACAATGATCAAATTTAGCATGTGCGGAGAAACAGGACTCAAAATCACATGTTCAGATGTGATAGATCCAAAAGCAACAAAGAATATAATGACTTATTGAACGTGGATCATGATGGGAAAGCCACCAATCATTGAGCTAGAGGACATCGTGTACACAAGTTCAAAAATACCGATTCCTAGCTTCGGAGTGGTAGAAGCTATACTCAAGTTGAGTAATGGGGAGTACAAGGATACTTTCCACATAATTGACTCCCATCATATCAAAGAGAGTCTGATCCTGATAGAAAGCTGGAGAAACATCTTCTTTTAACCACAAGGAAAAGCTTCAGCAATGACACCATCAAAAGTCCCAAAAGCACCTCAAGTCAATGCCAAAAAGGAGCAACCAACCATCACAGAAAAAGGTAAAGCAAATGTAAAAACTGAAGTCTATCAACCTTGCAAGACGACTTTACCGCCAATGAGCTTCCATCAAACTTCCCGCAAAGCCTCTACATCAAGAGCCAAACCATCGCCAATGCAATGGAAACCGAGACAAAAAGTCTATCAACCAAAGTTTCCTTCACATCAAAGCATTAGGAAGAAGCCAAATAATGTCAACCAAGTGTTAGTATCCAAAGAGAACATCAAGTCAAAGACCCAATTTGGATACATGAAGCACAAGTTCAGCCTCAACAACAAAAGGTGATAGGGTGGGTAGCATCAAATGAGTCACTGCTCAAGGCTACTTCGAACGAAACATTTATGTTTGGGCCAAAAAGCCTAAAGTAACAGCCTGGATGTACTCACCTCAAGAAAGAAGTTCTACAATGAGCGAGCCAAGCTATCAACGGAATAAAAACAACTCAAGCAAGAGAAAGAACGACAAAAAAGGAGAGAAGAAAAGACCTTCGAAGAAAGCAACACAACAAGTATGGGTACCAAAGTCAAACTTTAACGAAGCTACCCAACACAAACAGATGCAGTAGCAGATGATTCCAGTTAAGCTACTTGAAGCACAATGATTTTTTGAAGGTAACACTCCAATATGGTTACCAAAAATTGTAGCTCAATCTGGAACAATGAAGAGAAATCAAGCAGCACAAGCTTTTACCCCAAAGCAAGCAATGAAAACCAAAAGCCAACAGAAGCCAATTACAACCAAGGCTACTGCAATCTACAGATGGATACCTTGTCATCAATTACAAAGGCAAGGCTTTTACAACGGAAATCATCAGGTTTGGATATTGAAGCCTAGTGTCCATCAAATTATACAAGAAGATAAAATGCCAAAGACGGTCACACAAGGACCAAAAACAAGATGGGTTCCGAATTTGCTCGTGGAAACTCAAACACAAAGAAACCACACACATCACCAAGCGCTTCTCATGGGAAATAATGGAAAAGGTACATCAATCCCTACAAGAGCTGAAGGACTTGTTTCACAAAGCAGTGTGAACATACGACAAGCAAGTCAAGAAGAGCCAACATATGCCAACCTACTAGAAAAAATGGTGGCATCCAAAGACAAAAAAAAGGGAAAAGGCCTTAATTTTTGAAACTTATGGAATTGGGTTTCTGGCCTTGAGCAGGTAAGTCCAAGTCGCCATTAAAAATACATGGCATAAAAGTCAAAGTCGGGTAGCTAAGCCACTAAATGAGCAAGGGGTTAGTCCCAAACCTTCATGTAATATTCTCTATGGTCTAAGCGTCTTAGTTATTCTAGGTACTGCTCAAGCTGGAAGAGTTTAGTATAATTACGTTGTGTCCCTGATGCTGGTATATGTGAGCATAGGAGTCGAAGTCATTGTAGTATAGTGATAAGTGAAGGAGGAGGTCCAAAAGACACTCTCACACGCACAGTGAGGAATGAGTGGAGAAGCTTCTACATCAAAAACCATTCTTGGAGACATGGAAGCTATTGAGACGTCCTTTGATGTCACATGTGCTACATTATTTCCTTGAAGCACCCGTCAACTCCATCTCTTACATTGCATGCTTCTGTGTGAAAGTTTCTCATCAGCATATAGAGTGTTCCATAATTGGCACTTGCATTAGACACTCTTCATTTGTTTTTCCAATGCACTCACCTTGCATGACAGGTACTTCAAGTCCAAATGCTCACCTACAATAAGAGCGTATACCAAAGACACTTTTTTCCCATTGGGTTTTTGCCTTTGGTTATCCAGGTTTAAGACCCTAATCTAGAAACCCTCACATCATCTTCTTGTTTATACTCCTTCTATATCAGCAATAAGAAAATGTCTACCCAAATCAATTGACAACTTGGAGCAAAAACTGCAGGTCTCCATATGCTTATCAAGAGCATCTTTTATCTTCAAGGGAGACAACAAATCTCCATCCAACAATGGCAAGTCAAATAATGGCCTACAACATCAAGCAATGACAAGTTTAGTAAGTGATCTATCCACAACAACCATACGTAGCTCACATAGTGCTTCAACATTGGTGACCTATTGCATACAACTCAAATTGAAATGGACATGAAAAACAAACTGAACATAAAGTCCACACCACAAAGGAATCAGTTCTACAAGCTTAAACACATCAACATCCCTCTTCACGGCGGCAAAGACTGGCAACAAAGAGGATAAGGTGCAACAAGAAGATAAGTTGCCTGAATAATCAAGCTCAAACTACGTATCAACAACACGGAAGATATGAATCACTCAAGGCAGGGGGGACCGTCATCAACGACAAAGCTGAAGACAACTCTAAGACAAAACTAGGACACGAATTAGGAAGGGGGGAATGTTTGAGGACAAACCGAACAGGCGTCCACCTGGCCAAACACATAGCCGGACACCACATTTGTACTCTATTAGTTTTCTGAGCTAGTGTAGTAATACTTTGTGTAATCCTGATTCCAGAGTAGTGAGTCAATTCCTTGAGTTGTAATGCTGTCATGACATTTGTAAAAGTCCATGTTAATCGGCCACTGGCCATTTAGAATGCCCTAGGTATAAAGGTCAATAACTTTAGTGTGAAGAGGAGGCTTATCTTTAGAAGAAGAAGTGAGCTCAAAAATGTACGCTCTACGAGCTGCTCCAACCTTGTAATCATCGCAGTTAATGAATGGGTAATCAGTTTTTAAATCCAAAACTTGCATTGTGTTCCTCTTTCTTTGCTCTTTACATTTTGTGTAAGCATTGTCAGTTTTGTTGAGGTTCACGCCTACGCGTCTGTGAGTTATAATTGCAGAATTTTGAGTTCTTAAATCGCTGTTTTATATCGTTTTGAACATAGGAGAGTGTTCTTAGACCATAGGACGACAATTGTGGAAATATCTGTTGCAATTTTCAGGACCTTTTACATGATGGATCGCGATTTTGGTACCTTGTCGGATTGCGACCACACTTGCTAGAATAGTGTCCCTAGGTGTCCTAGACCTCCTCCTAAAGTTTCGTTGCATTTTGAGTCCGTTCGAGTGCCGAAATGGCGTGATGACCTAGAGCTGTGAGAAAGGACATAGGCAAATTTCCCTGATCATTGAGTGTTGGTTTGCTTGTGAGATAGTGTGTTTGCTTCTTAAGACTCACTTTGTGAGATTGATGATCTCATAGAGTCTCCGTGCCCCATCTGAGTCACTTTCCTTGAGTATTGACATTATGTTAGTGCTAGAAAGCTATGCTGCAGACATCTGTCGTGGTGACCAGCTAACACACCACTTGGCCATTCGAATCCATGTCTTAAATTTAGGTGCATTCAACAACTGGCCATCATAACACTTGTAATTTTACACAATGTTTGTGGGATGAGTGGATCCTAGATCCACCACTTGGCCATTTAGACTAAGAATTGGGAAGTATGTACATCAATGATCCACCACTTTACCATCATAAGAAAGGCTTGAAATGGGGATCCAACGGTTGATGTCTCCTAGATTCACCAGTTGGCCATTCTAACCATGTCTTAAAGTTATGTGCATTCACCTCTTCGCCATCATAAAACTTGTAATTTTACACAATGTTTGTAGGATGAGTAGATCCTAGATATACCACTTGGCTATTTAGACTAAGAATTGGGAAGTAGGTACATCAAAGATCCACCATTTGGCCATTACAACAAAGGCTTGAAATGCGGATCCAATTGTTGGTGTCTCCTACATCCACCGCTTGGCCATTCTAGCCCATGTGTTAAACTTAGATGATTTTAACACTTGTCAATCATAACACTTGTTATTTTACACAATATTTTTGGGATGAGTAGATCCTAGATCCACCACTTGGCCATTTAGACTAAGACTTGGGAAGTAGGTGCATGAAAAATCCACCACATGGCCATTATAATGAAGGCTTGAAATGAGGATCCAACGATTGGTGTCTCCTAGATCCACTACTTGGCCATTCTAATACATGTCTTAAAGCTAGGTGCATTCAACACCTAGCCATCATGACACTTGTAATTTTACACAATGCTTGTGGGATGAGTAGATTCTAAATACACCACTTGGCCATTTAGACTAAAAATTGGGAACTAGGTACATAAATGATCCACCACTTGACCATTATAACGAAGGCTTGAAATGTGAGTCCAATTGTTGGTGTCTCGTAGGTCAACCACTTGGCCATTCTAGCTCATGTCTTAATGTTAGAAGACCATATTAGGTAAAGTGGGAAAATCCCAATTCCCAGGTTGGACAACTTTCAATATATCATGTATAAAATATAGAGATTTTGTCAAAAATTTGAGTTTTCTTAAGGTCTCATTCCACTTTATGCACATACAATACACAATGAAAACAACTAAAATATCATGGTTTCAATCAATTGGATTATTAGGAGAGGAGTATATTGCATCCATTATCGTTGTCTATGTTCTAATGTCCTACCTACAACTTATCTCAACATGGAGAGCTTGGTTTCTAGGTCCACCACTTGTCCAAGTTAATGTAAAAGTGACTCAAGGTTCACAACTTGTGAAAGCAAGGATCCATTGAGGAATACAATCCACTTGGCTATTTTTCCTTAATTTATTGCATGTGACATTTAAGCAAGGTCCACTTCTAATCTATAACTTCTTAATTTGAGGCATGGGGCATACATAAAATATGTAGCATATGCTCTATTGCCTCATAGGAAGGTTGGTTTCAAGGTGCACTTATCCATGCTAGCCTATCTTGGAGAAATGATGGAGCTTTCTTCTCTCCTTGTTTCAATGGAGACTAGCTTGGACAAGTGGTGGACCTTTGCTTCTCTCTATGTTTCAATAGAGTTAGCTTGGACAAGTGGTGATCTTGGAACAAAACCCCCATGTAAAACATATCATGGGTATTCCAAGTGATTAGAAAGATTACCATTTAAGATATAACCTTATAGGTTGGACAACTAGATCTTGGCTTGGAGAAATGGTGGACCTTTGATTCTCTCCATGTTTCAATGGAGTCTATCTTGGAGAAATGGTGGAGCTTGCTTCTGTCCATGTTTCAATGGAGCCTAGCTTGAACAGTTGGTGGACCTTTGCTTCTCTCTATGTTTCAATAGAGTTAGCTTAGACACGTGGTGGATCTTCAAAATAAACCAACTACTATCAATGTTGCCTAGCTTGGACAAGTGGTGGAGTGTTTCTCTACTCCATGTTTCAATGGATCTTAGCTTGGACAAGTGTTGGACCTTAAAACAAAAACCCCATGTACAACATAGAATGGATTTTCTAGATTTCAATGGAGTCTAGCTTTAACAAATGGTGGAGCTTGTCTTCATCCATGTTTCAATGAAACTAGCTTGGACAAGTGGTGGACCTTGTAACAAACCCTCCCATGTACAACATATCATTGGTTTTCTAAGTGATGGGAAGGAATACCATTCAAGATATAAACTTATAGCTTGGATAAGTAGTTGACTTTAAAACCAAATTCATCATAATACAATGAAATACAGGTCAGCCAATTCCTAAATCTTGAGACCAAACCTCCCATGCTATTAGAGATAATATATTGGATAAGTGGTGGACCTTCTATTATTTTCCCATGCCTAGTTTAGACAACCGGTACACTTTGCAGCTATAAAGGTTGGACGAGTTGTGGAGCCTTGTTTCTATCCATGTTTTAATGGATCCTAGCTTGGACAAGTGGTGGACCTTGGAAAAAAGCTTCCATGTACAACATATATGAGGTTTTCCATGTTTTAATGGAGCCTATCTTGGACAAATGGTGAAGCTTTCTTCTCTCCATGTTGATTTTGGAACTACCTTAGACAAGTGGTGGAGCTTTTCTTTTCTACTCTTCATAATACAATGAAGTATATGTTGGTTACATGGTGAATCTTAAGGCCAAACCTCCCATTTTACTAGAGATGATAGGTTGGACAAGTGGATCAACCTTCTATCATTTCTCCATGACTATATTGGACAATTAGTAGACATAACATCTCTCTATGTTGTCTAGAGATGAGCTTGGACAAGTGATGGACCCTGCTTCTCTCTCCCCTTGGTTTACTAGTTTGAAGACTCAGTATATATACTTTCTTAGATCTAGCTTGAACAAGTGGTGGACCTTGCATCCACAATCTTAATTCAGTATAAAAAAGTATATGAAAAAATAACATAGGAATCTTGGTTTGAAGGTCAAGCAATTAGGTTCCAAATGCACATAATAATATATTTTCCACCCATATTAAAAGAAAGTTAAATATGCAAATAATAATATATTTTCCAAATGCACATAATAATATATTTTCCACCCATATTAAAAGAAAGTTAAATATGTTATTACCAAATTGACAAAGGTAACGTCCAAGAATTATATCTTTCCATCTTGTCAGATCTAAATCTTCATCAAGGCGACATGCATGTATACATCAACTTTCAAGCCATTCAAGAATACATGCACTTAGATTCCATAGTTTTGTTTTCAAAGTCTTTTAGATTCTAAAACTCTTTCACATAAAGTATGTAATGACAAAATTCTTGAAGCAAACATTTGTGCCCAAGAAAAAGATCCCTCTCACATATTTAAAGTCCATGAATTCTCTGATCCACACTTACAAGTTTTATTTTGACATCAAACATCAATTCTTTCATAGTTCCAAATAAATGCAACCTCGATATGAATTGACAAAAAATGAATTTCTTTTACTATATGACCCAACATAGGCCCCAATCAAATAAAAAATGAGTCCCCAAAAATTTGGGTGCACTCTAGCAATACATCAGAGTCCCCTTACAATAGGATGCACTCCAATAGTACATTGAAGTCTCCTTAGAGTAGGGTGCACTCCATTCAAGTGTTCATAAAATTGACACACCTTTTATAAAAAAAAAAAGGACTATATCAAATTATACAAATGTTGAAAGATACACACTAGAATAAAAAAAGCATCTTATAGCCATATTTATTCAATGCTTTCGTGTTGACAAGTACACACCAAGGACATAATTTGTCTCAGAATCACTATACTGATTTACAATTGTGTTATATGTATAGACTCTCTTATCTCTTGCATACAACCATCCTACCAACCATGGAATTATGGTTCTCTGCAAGAAGTTTTGAAGTTGCTCGGAAGTTTGCCTCCACATCTTTGGAAATATAAGATATGTCCCTGGCATGTTCCACATCACCCTATATGGAGTGTCATCAAAAATTAAGGTATTGTTTGCATCCAAATCCTCAAATATCTTCCAAATATCACTCAGATTTTTGTGATAAACCCTTGTAAATCCTAACATGATATTTGGATTTTGGCAATTTTTGTTACTCATAAACACCTTGAACTTGGTATACTGCTCAGGAAAACACTTTTGTGTGATGCGTTGCACCCTTGTTAAGTTATAGCAACTCCATATCCATAGCTCAAAGTATTCAGCACAAAAATCCAAAAAACTTTGTGCGTCTGGTCGCACCACATGATAAACTTCATCTTTGTCCTCCACAAGTCGCATGTGTTGAGCCCAAGATGGCATAGAATCTCCATGTTTCATTTCAATTGTCTTGAGAAGTAACCCCTCTAGATCCAAGATAAGTACTCTTTTGATGTCCTTGAAAGCAAGTGGTAGGTGATAAGGAGGTGATTCATTCCTTGGACAAGGTCTTGGAGGAGGTTGGATGGGTAATTCAATAGTTTTCTTCAATTTATGCCAGCATATAGCCAATCCATTTTTCTGTAATGGTTCTGAAATTAAAGAACAAGAACACTTAATGCAAACACAACAATAGACATGATTTTTACATTGTCTACCCTAAGGTTTTATTAGATACCAAAATCCATCTATGATCTACTCATTAATAGAAAGAAAGTCAAATTAAAATCCTGACTCTTTTTTATGCTACACTCTCTCTTAGTCTCAATACCATGGAGTTCAACTAGATTTAAGTCAACTAATAACTACTACTTGTTGTTAAAGGTATGCTTGAAGTGTATAAGGCTTAACCAATGCTCTAGTGTAGAATGGGTATTTAGGTCTCAAGGTCTACCACTTATCCAAGCAAAGATCCATTTAGATATGGAAACCCAATTTTTCTTAATATAATGATATAGAGTGGACAAGTGGTGAATCCTGAGACCAAGCCACTCATGCTACTAGGGATAATAGGTTGGACAAGTGGTGGACCTTGAATGTAAACCCCCCATGTACAAAGTATCAGGGGTTTTGGGTATTTCAATGGACTCTAGCATCTTGGAAACATGGTGGAGCTTACTTCTCTCCATGTTTCAATGGAGCCTACCTTGGACAAGTGGTGCATGTTTGTTTCTCTCTATGTTTGAACATATCTAGCTTGGACAAGTGGTGCATGTTTGTTTCTCTCTATGTTTGAACAGATCTAGCTTGGACAAGTGGTGGACCTTGGAACAAAATCCCCATGTAAAACATATCATGGACATTACAAGTGGTGAGAAAAAATACCATTCAATATATAACCTTATAGGTTGGAAAAGTGGTGGACCTTAACACCCAATTATTATTAATATAATGACATAGAGTGGACAAGTGGTGAATCTTGCGACCAAACCTACTAGGAAAAGTACGTTGGACAAGTGGTGGACCTTGAATGCAAACCCCCCATGTACAAAATATTACTCATGCTACTAGGAATAATTTGGTATTAAGGTCCATGTTTCAATGGAGCCTAGCTTGGAAAAGTGGTGGACCTTTGTTTCTCTCTATGTTTCAATAGAATTTTCTTGGACAAGTGGTGAACCTTGGAACAAAACCCCATGTAAAGCATGTCATGGGCATTACAAGTGGTGAGAAAAAATACCATTCAAGGTATAACCTTATAGGCTGGACAAGTGGTGGACCTTAGCACCCAATTCCTCTTATTATAATGACATATAGTGGAAAAGTGGTGAATTGTGAGACCAAACCTACTAGGGATAATAGGTTGGAGAAATGGTTGACCTTGAATGTAAATCACCCATGTACAAAATATCATGGGTTTTGCGTATTTCAATGGAGCCTAGCATCTTGGAGACATGGTGGAACTTACTTCTCTCCATGTTTTAATGGAGCCTATCTAGGAGAAATGGTGGAGGTTCCTTCTCTCCATGTTTCAATGGAGCCTAGCTTGGACAAGTCGTGGACCTTTGTTTCTCTCTATGTTTGAATATGGTTAGCTTGGACAAGTGGTGGATCTTGGAATGAAACTCCCATGTAAAACATATCATGGGCATTTCAAGTGGCGAGAAAGGATACCATTTAAGATATAACCTTATAGGTTGGACAAGTGGTGGACTTTAACACAATATAATGACATAGAGTGTACAAGTGGTGAATCTTGAAACCAAACCACTCATGCTACTAGGGATAATAGGTTAAACAAGTGGTGGGCCTTGAAATAAAACCCCCTAGAGTGTTTCAATGGATCCTAGCTTGGAAACATGGTAAAGCTTGCTTCTCTCCATGTTTCAATGCAGCCTATCTTGGATAAATGGTGCAGCATCATTCTCTCCATGTTTCAATGGAGCCTAGCTTGGACAAGTGGTGGACCTTTGTTTCTCTCTATGTTTAAATAGAGTTATCTTGGAAAAGTGGTGGACCTTGGAACAAAAACCCCATGTAAAACATATCATGGGCATTACAAGTGGTGAGAAAAAATACCATTCAATATATAACCTTATAGGTTGGACAAGTGGTGGACCTTAACACCCAATTATTCTTAATATAATGACATAGAGTGGATAAGTGGTGAAATTGGGACCAAACCTACTAGGGAAATAGGTTGGACAAGTGGTGGACCTTGAATGTAAACGCCCCATGTACAAAATATCACTCATGCTACTAGAAATAATTTGGTATTAAGGTCCATGTTTCAATGCAGCCTAGCTTGGAAAAGTGGTGGACCTTTGTTTCTCTCTATGTTTCAATAGATTTATCTTGGATAAGTGGTGTACCTTGGAACAAAACCCCCATGTAAATCATGTCATGGGCATTACAAGTGGTGAGAAAAAATACCATTCAAGCTATAACATTATAGGTTGGACAAGTGGTGGACCTTAACACCTAATTCCTCTTAATATAATGACATAGAGTGGACAAGTGGTGAATCATGAGACCAAACCTACTAGGGATAATAGGTTGGACAAGTGGTGAACCTTGAATGTAAACCCCCCATGTACAAAAAATTATGGGTATTGGGTATTTCAATGGAGCCTAGCAACTTGGAGACATGGTGGAGCTTATTTCTCTCCATGTTTCAATGGAGCCTATCTAGGAGAAACAGTGGAGGTTCCTTCTCTCCATGTTTCAATGAGCCTAGCTTGGACAAGTGGTGGACCTTTCTTTCTCTATATGTTTTAATAGAGTTAGCTTGGACAAGTGGTGGACCTTGGAATGAAACCCCCATGTAAAACATATCATGGGCATTTCAAGTGGTGAGAAAGGATACTATTTAAAATATAACCTTATAGGCTGGACAAGTGGTGGACTTTAACACATATTTCTTCTTAATATAATGACATAGAGTGTACAAGTGGTGAATCTTGAGACCAAACCACTCTTGCTACTAGGGATAATAGGTTGGACAAGTGGTGGACCTTGAATGTAAACCCCTCATGTACAAAATTATGGGTTTAGGGTATTTCAATGGAGCCTAGCTTGGAGACATGGTGGAGATTGCTTCTCTCAATGTTTCAATGGAACCTATCTTGGAGAAATGGTGGATCATCCTTCTCTCCATGTTTCAATGGAGCCTATCTTGGACAAGTGGTGGATGGAGTTAGCTTGGACAAGTGGTGGGTCTTGGAACAAAACCCCTTTGTAAAACATAGCATGGACATTACAAGTGATGAGGAAAAATATCATTCAAGATATAACCTTATAGGTTGGAAAAGTGGTGATGGACCTTGATAAGTGGTGAAGGATACCATTTAAGATATACCCTTATAGGTTGGACAAGTGGTGGACCTTAACACCCAGTTATTCTTAATATAATGACATAGAGTGGATAAGTGGTGAATCTTAAGACCAAATCACTCATGCTACTAGGTATAATACGTTAGAGAAGTGGTAGACCTTGAATGTAAACACCCCATGTACAAAATATCATGGTTTTAGGGTGTTTCAATGGAGCCTAGAATCTCGGAGACATGGTAGATCTTGATTCTTTCCATGTTTGAATGGCACCTATCTTGGAAAAATGATGGAGGTTACTTCTCTCCATACTTCAACGGAGCCTAGCTTTGACAAGTGGTGAACCTTTGCTTCTCTCTATGTTTGAATAGAGTTAGCTTGGACAAGTGGTGGACCTTTGCTTCTCTCTATGTTTGAATAGAGTTAGCTTGGACAAGTGGTGGACCTTGGAATGAAACCCCCGTGTAAAACATATCATGGGCATTTCAAGTGGTGAGAAAGGATACCATTTAAGATATAACCTTATAGGTTGGACAAGTGGTGGACCTTAATACATAGTTCTTCTTAATATAATGACATAGAGTGTACAAGTGGTGTATCTTGAGACCAAACACTCGTGCTACTAGGGATCCTAGCTTGGACAAGTGGTGGACCTTGGAAAAAAGTCCCCCTGTACAACATAGATGAGTTTTTTCATGTTTTAATGGAAGAGAGATTCGACAAATGGTGGAGCTTGCTTATCTCCATGTGGATTTTAGAACTAGCTTGGACAAGTGGTGGAGCTTTGCTTTTTTACTCTTCATAATACAATGATGTATAGGTTGGTTACATGGTGAATCTTAAGGCCAAACCTCCCATCTTACTAGAGATGATAGGTTGGACAAGTGGTCAACCTTCTATCATTTCTCCATGCCTATAATTAGACAATTAGTAGAACTAGCATCTTTCTATGTTGTCTAGAGCTGAGCTTGGACAAGTAGTGGACCTTGCTACTCTCTTCCCTTGGATTATTAGTTTGAAGACTCATTATATATACTTGCTTAGATCTATATAATTACTCATTAGTTAGGTTACAAGTGGGTATGTAATTTGTTAGCCTCAAGGGACTTTGAATATTGAATAGTAAGACCAAGTGCTGGTTTGAAGATCTTTTGCTTATCTAAACTAGACTCTAACTCAATAATAAGTTTCATAAGTTCCACGAATTGTCCTATCTAGGCTCCAAAAGAGTCTTAATTGGTTTGTGCTAGATTATAACTTCCTTGATGGGGTAGAATCCTAGAAAAATGAGGCACTATAAGTTTTACCTTAGCTCAAATGGATTTTTCACTTAAACTCGACTGCAATTTGGCTATCTAGTCTTTGTCTCGATGGAGTTTAACACTAGATACATAGTAGTGATATTTAAGCTTCATGTCTCTTCACTTGATCGAGATATGAGACCATACTTTCAAGGTCACCACTTGTCTTACCTAAAGACCAATGTGAGACATGGGAGCAAGAAAGCCATCCGATATTGTTTTAAGGACTATTACATAGGCAATCAATAACTTAAGTAAAGAAAAAAAACTTGGATCTTTCACAATTAATAACTTAAGTAAAGCCAAAAAGACTTGGATCTTTGACAGTTTTTTTCAAACTAAAAAAGCACAATCTCATGCTAACAAAACTATAAATCACAATTGAAAGGTTTGAACAAGAAAAAGATCAACAATCTTAATAAGAAGGATACTTTTCATTTCATTTGATGATTACAAACTAAAATAAAGTCTCTCAAGAAATTGATAAACAAAAAATGTAGGTGACTGCTTCATTATTTTGAGCAAAAATATCAAAATCTCTATTGATTGAGCTCCATCTAGTAGTATCCTTTGTAAGATCCTGCAAGAAGGAATAAAAAGAAAGATTTGTTAGATACCATGCACATGAGTGTTCAAGCATGTGTATCAAGAATATATGACATGTCACTAGTACCTTAGGGTTGCTTTCTATCCAGCCTTAGAAGATTGTTCTCAGCTTTCACCTTATTTATATAAGCCTTTGCTGTGGTTGCCTTCAAAACTCCTTTTGTGTTACAACCCAATTGCCTAGCTAAAGTGGTCAATTGTGACGCCTTCATGCTTTCAATGGGTGTACGCTCCTTTGCCAAGATCTCTTGTATTTGGGCTCTTCTCATTTCATTGCGGTGGCTTGTGTCACTTGCATCTTCAATGATAGTTTCATCTCTGTCACCTTTTGCAGGTGGTATTCTTCTTGTAAAGAACACCTTAGCTGACCAAACATCATTTTTCTGCTTCCAATACTCCATGATTTGTTTGTATTCACTATCATTTGTCACTATAGGTTGTCCATAACGATTAGAAGCAATTAAATCACGCACATCCCTTCTCTCATCAAGCTGAATCAAGTATGGCAGTAGCTCCTCCAAGAGCATATTGTCAACCATCTTCTCAGCATCAAATTGTGGTGGAAAAATGCAATTGTTTGCTGGTGAAATACATCCCTTGTAAGGAGAGTCATCAATAAGCACTGTTCTTTGTGGATCACATTCAAACCCCATGGCAATTTTGGCTAGAGGCTTGAACATTGCCTCAACGTTTGGATTGTCGGGTCTAAACAATTTTTGAGTTTGAGCGGTGTAGCAAACATCTTGCGACCAAATTGCAAAGAAAGGCAATGTATCCTCAGCTAAGTTGTTTAGTGCTGCAAGGATTTGATACACATTATTCCTAGTAGCTGTCGACCAAATTGCAACATTAAACCTTTGTAAAATAGTCTTCAAGAATTGGATGCAACCTGGCCTGAGTATAATATATCTTTTTGAATCCATTTGCACTGAGTTGTGGTGTGAGGATGGTTGAGGGGAACGTTTCAACAATAGACCATTTAAATCCAATATAATTGTAAGCATGGATTTCTCAACATCTACGCTACATGACGTAGTACCAATTGGCAATAGCTCGTGAGTGGACTTTTCAGTCTCTTTTGATGTATGTTGCATTTTTGAAGCATCGATTTCTTGGTTCTCATTATTGGAAGCTTGCTCAAGTTGCACAACACTAGACTCTAGTATAGAAATATCATCCATCTTGGGCACTTTAGAAACCATAGAATCTATGGATTCTATAGTTGTTGACTGAACCATAGGAGCGTTATCCATCCCAGTTTGTGAATCTAAGAAAACACACACACAAATGGTATCTCAAAACCACTAGAATTTTATTCACCATATTTATATGTAGAACTCCTAGTAAGAAATTTATTTAAGGTAAAGTCGTTGTTAGAATCCTTGCAACCATTTTCAGCATTCGTACACCAAACACCACTTGTCTAAAATACAATCTACTAACTCAACATTTTCCATCCTACACTTTATTAAAGATGAGTACTTAAAGTGAAAACTAAAAGCCACCCTTGTTGAGGAAACATGGATACAAGGTCCACCAAATGTCCAACCTAGACTACAAGAAAATAATTAGAGATTTGGCTTAGATTTGGATTCAAAGGCCACCACTTATTCAAGTAAGATAACTCCACTTGTTTAAGACAGTAATGTTTGAAGCCCCACCACTTGTCCAACCTAGACATTGATTAAATTTTGGTAAGATTTATCACAAATCTAGAGTAGAATCAAGATTCTATGGCCAAGGTAGTCAAATATGTTAGACAACACACAAAGCATAAGAGCACTCTAGATTCTCGTTGAGCATAAACTAAACAATAATCAAATGTTATATTCACTTGAGATTTCATCCATGAAAAATGAAAATGATGCATGTACTTGAGATTTCCATCCATGTACAATACTTTACAATGTCAAGTAAAGTTATAGTCAGCAAACAACTCTTCTCCTGCTTCAACTTGACAAATAGTCTCAATGCATACATGGCCATATTCTTCTGACTTGATGTGTGAAGAGGTGCATTTATGCCAAGGTGGCAAATTTGGATCAAATGTATAGCGTACGTTGGGACAGACATTTGTACTGTGAGAACTATTTATATAGCCCGACACGTTTCCTTCTTCTACACAACCAATAATGTATGATTGATCTTCCTCTTCTTCTATGTTTGGATCCTCTAGAAGAGAATATTTATAAGCTCTTGGAAATATTTTGCATATCTTTTTCCAGTCTTGAAATCTATACTTATGCCCTCCATAGTTTAGAATAGTCAAACCACTTTCCAGGGTAGTATGCACAAATAGCCCATAACCAGCTCCTTCAATACATGAAAGTCGCACTTCAAAATCCACACCGTTAATATGGAAAATTACATCTTTGGGAATAGGAAAAGTTGGTGTCCCAAAAGGATCTTCATGCCAATCATAGTGTGAAATACATCTAGATTTTTATATCACTTAACTCCTTTGTGTCTGCAAAAAGAAGAAAATATTATGCATAAAATAATGACAATATCAAAGAAAGATATCATTATTTTATAGTCCAATAGGTCCATTGTATGGAAGACTTAGAGTGCCTCTTACATGGTGCCTCCAAGGTTTCCAAAAAATAAAATCATTGGAAAAAAAAGGCCACTGTGTCTCCAATCTATTGCCCATTTGAAGCATAGAGAGAACCAAGGTCCACCACTTGTCCAAGCTAGACATGGAGCATTGACACAAGATCCAACACTTATCCAAGAACCCTATAGTATATGTGGTAACATGGGATGCATTGATGCAACAAAAGTAGTCTAGCCTCCTCATCCATCTCTTTTTTCTTGTAGCCTAGAGGGATTAGTTTCAAGGTCTATCACTAGTCAAAAACTACACATAGAACATTGATACAAGGTTCCACCACATGTGAAACCTATCATCTCTAGTAGCATGGATGGTTTGATATCAAGGTTCATCGCGTGTCCTACCTATACTCTATTGTAGCATATAGATTCTGGTTTGGTGGTACTACACTTGTCCAAACTTGGCTTGTTGTTGATATCTGGAGGTAATCAAGGGTCCTCCACTTGTCCAAGTTAGGCATATAAAACAATTGCAAGGTCCACCATGTGTACAACATATGATTGATTATAGCATGCATGGTCTTATTTCATGGGCAACCATCTTCTCTCCAACATGTGTCCAACCTCGGCTCCATTGAAGCATGGAGAGAAGCAAGGTCCACCACTTATCAAAGCTATTATTTTCTCCCAGTGCTTTCAAAACCCATAATACGTTGTACATGGGGGGGGGGATTCTTGTTTCAAGGTCCACCCCTTGGCTAAGATTGGATCCATTGAAACATAAAGAGAAGCAAGCTCTACCATTTGTCCAAGCTAGGAGCCATTGAAACATGAAAACCCCATAATATGTTGTATACGAGGGGTGTTTTTCAAGGTCTACCACTTGTCTAAGCTATGGTCCATTGGAACATGGAGAGAAGCAAAGCTCCACCACTTTTCTAAGCTAGGATCCATTGAAACATGGAGAGAAGCAAGCTCCATTGTTTGTCTAAGCTAGGCTCCATTGGAACAAGGAGAAAACAAGCTCCACCACTTGCCTATTATTGCATAGAGATTCTGGTTTGAAGGTCCACCACTTGTCCAACCTTGCCTTCATGTATGGAGATAATCAAGAGTGCAATGCTTCTCTAAGCTAGGGACATAAAAGAGTTTCAAGGTCCACTACATATACGATCTATGATGGGTTGTAGCATGGGAGGTTTCATTTTAAGGTTGACCACTTCTCCAGCTCCGCTTGTCCAACCTCAGATCCATTGAAGAATGGAGAATAAAGGTGTACCAACTCTCCAAAATAGGCAGGACAATCTCTATAAAACCCATGAATTGTTAATATATGCTATGCTGTGGAGTTTTGTTTGAAGTTCCACTCCTTATCCAAGCTACAATCCATTGAAGCATGGAACTAAGTAAGATATATCTCTAGTCCAAGATAGGATCCATTGAAACATAGAGAGAATCAAGGTCCACCACTTGTCCAAGCTATGCATGGGTAATTGATATAAGGACCACTACGTTTTCACCTATACTATGCTCTATCATGGATGGTTTCATATCCCACCAATTTTCCAACCTATTTAGTAGGTTGTATTATGGGGGTTTGGTTTCAAGGTACTTCACTTGTCTAAGGTGGGTTCCATTGAACCATGGAGAGAAACTATGTCTACCACTTGTCCGAAATATGCTCCTTTAAAACATAAAAACAAGGTCCACCACTTGTCCAAGCTAAAGTTTCTCTCCATTGAAGCATGGAGAGAAACAAGGTCTACCACCTGTCCAAAATATGCTCCATTGAAACATAAAAGCAAGGTCCACCACTTGTCCAAGCTAATATAACAAATGGGTGTTGGTTACAAGGTGTACCACACTTGTCTAAACTAGTCTTCATGCAAGGTCTACCACATGTCCAAGCTATATGAGCTTGTTTTGAAGGTCTACCACACCTCTTGAAATTAGGATCCATGTAAGGTCCACCTTTTGTCAAGCTATGCATTTAATGAGTACTAAAACTAAGTAAATTGCAGTACTTAAATACCTTTCCAAGCTCATTAAGATTTTGGTCTCTAAGGCCGGCCACCACCACATGTCTAATCTATGCTCTAATTGATTACTTATGCTATTTCTCTCAAAGTCCAAACATAAGCTCCCTTCTAGCAAGGTTAGTTTAAATTTAGGCTCCAGCACCTGTCTAAGCTAGGTTCAATTTATGAAGCATCACCATTTAACCATGCTACGATCTAATGTATCATATCAAGGGGGTATTGATAAAAGGTCCAAAACTTATTGAGTTCAAGCTCTTAAGTAATTAAGTCTTTGTGAGTATTAAATGTTTTAGTTTTAGTCTACAGATCCACCATTCAAAAACTCAAGTAATTTACTATTTACATTCAAACCTTGAATGCTTGAGATAAAAAATACAAGCTCAATCAATACTATATAAAGCAAAATCTAACATTAAGAGTATCAAATCAGTAACAAGAAACACTAACATGCACAAGAAACTCAAAACATACGTGTCTCCATTTCCAAAAAGTCCTCCATTGACAGAGGATGGTGTTGTTGTTGTTCTTCTTCTCTTTGTGAGAGCACTCCTCTGTAACAGGCACAATGTCGCCTGATTGCGAAGTGGATTGTTGAAGTCCAGCCCATTTTTCTATATCTTCATGAGACTTAACAAAGTCTAGCAGCATGGTCTCCATGCTTTTTGCCTCCTCCACACTATCAATTAAGCAGATACTTCTTTTTTCTGTTGTATTCCTTCTTGTGCAACCAAGGAGCCATCACCAAAAACATCAACAAGCTTGCGGTCTTCAAAACAATATGTACGAATGTAGTGCTTGACCAAAGCTCTTTTTTTGGCCTCCAAATATTGCAAATCTGACATATCGTTATCTGCTACTTGAAGAAGAGAACAATCAATTGGCATGGGATGTTCCTCTGATCTTCTTCTCAGGTCTTCAAATGCATTGCCTTGTCCCAAGAAGGCAATAACTGTTAGGAATTGAATTGCTCCTTTGCAAGGAGCTGATGGAAAGTGATGCAATGCACCACAACAATGGTAGCTCAGATTATCTCCCATGGCGTGAAAGGCACATTGCAATTTTGTGAAGTTAGTGAAATCCACAAATGCAAGAAAGACAAATCCAGGATCTGTTGACCCTCCAGCAATAGCCAAGATCCCATCCAAAGCATTGTTAAATGTCTCCTCACTCCACTTCAAATTGCCTCCAACGTTTTTTGTCATATCTAAAACACATAAGCCAATAGGCACTTTATTATTGAAGTGGCGCATCAAGTAGAGATTGCCTTCCATTTGTAGGCTCACCACATAGATTGACCATGGCAAATCTCTAGGCTCAGTTTTCTCCTTTTGAAGGTGAATTGCCCATTGCATGTATTTTATTGCTCCATCTGGAAAAGCCATTTTCTTTGTTCCACGCGTCAAACTAGATCTGATCCATTCCTCGCATAGCATTAAAATTGTTTTATAAACAACATCATTGATGTTATACATTTTGACCACCTCCTCCCAGTCTTTACATGGTGAAGACTCATTCAAATTGTTGAAGCCTTCAAGAAGTGCATCTTGAATCAATTTGTCTTGCTTCAACTGCTTGATTCGATCATACATGTCAGTTGCATCACCATCCTTTGCACTCTTTGACAGTAAAATCTTCTCATCTCTAATCTCTTCTTGAATAGTCTTTACCTCTGATTTCCTCAAGGCCACAAAGATATCTAAATACAGTTGTTGGGGGTTTCTTATTCTCCTCTTCTAGATTTTCAATGATTTCTATCCAGCAATCATAAACTAAATCAGAGTAGGTGACCATGTGTGCCTGTTTAGCAATCCAACTTGCTGCTGCACTCATTCTTGCCAATCGAAGAAAACCCTGAAAAGAAATAGAGAAATAATTAAACTATTGAGCAAGATTTGTTAATTAAACACTATCAAAAAGACAAAGAAAATAACTTACATCCCATCCGGCACGAGATGCATGTCCCTCTGCAATTCCACTTGCTGCCTTTGGTGGTCGTCCTGAGAAGATCCATTGACTCCGTAAATGTCTCAATATTTGGCTGTAAGGTTGCTTGACATACAATGCCTGAGCCTCCTCATTTGCAATGGCAGATATAGCAGTTGCAACAAATGGAGGAGCATTCACAACAATGCGAGCCTTTCTAAATTTATACACGCTAATCAGTCTTTCAAAGATCTCTTTGTTGTTTTGTTCATTGTGAAGCAAAACTTTTGCAGCATAGATTGAATGCTGCCCATCAAGAATCCAATAATGATAATCTTTAATTTTTTGCTCCTCTACCTCTTCTACTGCCAAAGGAGTCCCCTTCTTTGATTTTGCATTTCGAACAGGCATCAAATATGCACATGCTGCAGGCTTGGTCGTACTCCGTGAAAATCCAAATAACACACTTTCAGCGTGTTTTTTATCCATAATACGTGCATTATAGTGATCAGGAGCAAGCCAACAATTTTGAATAGGGATATCAAATTCCCTATATTGGAAAGGAAAATAATTTATGTACTTATTCATTCCACCTGTATCTTTTTCTTGTCCTTTCATGGCCTCAGCTTCTAAAACATCTGGATCCACAATTCTCATCTTTGACATTGAACCCTCTGTTGATGAGGATGCCAAAGATGCCTTGTCTACATCCAAAATGGAGCTAGTTCGCTTAGCTTCTACTTTCTGCACTTTTGCTTGCTTCTTTGTGGATGGTGGTCGTGAAGCTTTCACCTTTTTTCGTTGTAGTGTGGCAATGATGGAGCTTTGAAGTTGATCTGCTGTGATATTTGGATTTGATTCTGCAAACTTCCATCCTCGAGAAAACATTGTCTCTTCTTTGTTTCTAGACATGCGCTCCAATGCATATGCTCCTGGAGATAGTTGAAATTCTAGATTCATTGGAACTAGAATGTCAATGCATTCCACCTCTGGATGACTATCAACTACAGAGACAGATGCTTCCACAACTTGTCCAACATCTTCAAACAAGCTGTCATTATCCTTTTTGGCAATAAATAGATGCACCTTATGAAATTGTGCACCCTCTATACCATGTATGTCCAAATACCATTTCCTAAGATCATTGCAAGTATAGTCAACTGAGACAGCAACCCTTGCAACCTGTTTTTTTGGAGCCATCTTTCCTGAAACAAAAAAAACCAAATGTTATTTTTAATATACTTTTTTGTAATGGATTAAGTTTGTGTGAATACAAGTTCCACCACTTGTTCAAGCTAGATCTAAGCAAGTATACATAGTGATCATTTAAGCTAGTAAACTAAGGGAAGGGAGAAGTAAGGTCCACCACTTGTCCAAGCTTAGCTCTAGACAACATGGAGAGATTGGAGGTCTACTAATTGTCTAATATAGGCTAACTATATTGAAACATAGAGAGAAGCAAAGGTCCACCACTTGTCCAATCTAGGGTCCATTGAAACATGGAGAGAAGGATGCTCCACCATTTGTCCAAAATAGGCTCCATTGAAACATGAAGAGAAACAAGATGCACCATGTCTTTGAGATGCTAGGCTCCATTGAAATACCTTAAACCCATGATATTTTGTATATGTGGGGTTTAAATTCAAGGTCCACCACTTGTCCAACCTATTATCCCTAGTAGCATGAGTGGTTTGGTCTCAAGATTCACCACTTTTCCACTCTATGTCATTATATTAAGAAGATCTGGGTGTTAAGGTCCACCACTTGTCCAACCTATAAGGCTATATCTTAAATGGTATTATTTACCACCACTTGGAATGCACATGATGGGTTTTACATAGGGGTACGGTTCCAAGGTCCACCACTTGTCCAAGCTAACTCTATTGAAACATAGAGAGAATCAAAGGTCCACCACTTGTCCAAGCTAGGCTCCATTGAAACATGGAGAGAAGGATGCTCCACCATTTGTCCAAGCCAGGTTTGATTGAAACATGAAGAGAAGCAAGCTGCACCATGTCTCCAAAATGCTAGGCTCCATTGAAATATCTTAAACCCATGATATTTCGTACATGGGGGGTTTACATTCAAGGTCCACCACTTGTCCAACCTATTATCACTAGTAGCATGAGTGGTTTGATGTCAAGATTCACCACTTTTCTACTCTATGTCATTATATTAAGAAGATCTGGGTGTTAAGGTCCACCACTTGTCCAACCTATAAGGCTATATCTTAAAGGGTATTCTTTCTCACCACTTGGAATGACCATGATAGGTTTTACATGGGGGTTTGGTTCCAAGTTCCACCACTTGTCCAAGCTAACTCTATTGAAACATAGAGAGAAGCAAAGGTCCACCACTTGTCTAAGCTAGGGTCCATTGAAACATGGAGAGAAGGATGCTCCACCATTTGTCCAAGATAGGCTCCATTGAAACATGAAGAGAAGCAAGCTGCACCATGTCTCCAAGATGCTAAGATCCATTGAAATACCTTAAACCCATGATATTTTGTACATGGGGAGTTTACATTCAAGGTCCACCACTTGTCCAACCTATTATCTCTAGTAGCATGAGTGGTTTGGTCTGAAGATTCACCACTTTTCCACTCTATGTCATTACGTTAAGAAGATCTGGGTGTTAAGGTCGACCACTTGTCCAACCTATAAGGGTATATCTTAAAGGGTATTCTTTCTCACCACTTGAAATGTCCATGATATGTTTTACATGGGGGTTTGGCTCCAAGGTCCACCACTTGTCCAAGCTAACTCTATTGAAACATAGAGAGAAACAAAGGTCCACCACTTGTCCAAGCTAGGCTCCATTGAAACATGGAGAGAAGGATCCTCTACCATTTGTCGAAGCTAACTCTATTGAAACATGGGGGGTTTACATTCAAGGTCCACCACTTGTCCAACCTATTAACGCTAGTAGCATGAGTGGTTTGGTCTCAAGATTCACCACTTTTTCACTCTATGTCATTATATTAAGAATATTTGGGTGTTAAGGTCCACCACTTGTCCAACCTATAAGGCTATATCTTAAGGGTTATTCTTTCTCACCACTTGGAGTGACCAGCATAGGTTTTACATGGGGGTTTTGTTTCAAGGTCCACCACTTGTCCAAGCTAACTCTATTGAAACATAGAGAGAATCAAAGGTCCACCACTTGTCCAAGCTAGGGTCCATTGAAACATGGAGAGAAGGATGCTCCACCATTTGTCCAAGATACGCTCCATTGAAACATGAAGAGAAGCAAGCTACACCATGTCTCCAAGATGCTAGGCTCCATTGAAATACCTCAAACCCATGATATTTTGTACATGGGGGGTTTACATTCAAGGTCCACCACTTGTCCAACCTATTATCTCTAGTAGCATGAGTGGTTTGGTCTCAAGATTCACCATTTTTCCACTCTATGTCATTCTATTAAGAATATATGGGTGCTAAGGTCCACCACTTGTCCAACCTATAAGGCCATATCTTAAACTTTATTCTTTCTCACCACTTGGAGTTACCAAGATAGGTTTTACATGGGAGTTTGGTTCCAAGGCCCACCACTTGTCCAAGCTAACTCTATTGAAACATAGAGAGAAGCAAAGGTCCACCACTTGTCCAAGCTAGGCTCCATTGAAACATGGAGAGAAGGATGCTCCACCATTTGTCCAAGATAGGCTCCATTGAAACATGAAGGGAAGCAATCTGCACCATGTCTCCAAGATTCTAGGATCCATTGAAATACCTTAAACCCACGATATTGTTTACATGTGGGGTTTAACGTCAAGGTCAGTCACTTTTCCAAGCTATTATCCCTAGTAGCATAGTGGTTGGGTCTCAAGATTTACCACTTTTCCACTCTATGTCGTTATATTATGAAGATCTAGGTTCTAAGGTCGACCACTTGTCCAACCTATAAGGCTAGATCTTAAAGGGTATTATTTCTCACCACTTGGAATGACCATGATATGTTTTACATGGGGGTTTGGTTTCAAGGTCCACCACTTGTCCAAGCTAACTCTATGGAAACATAGAGAGAAGCAAAGGTCCACCACTTGTCCAAGCTAGGCTCCACTGAGACATTTAGAGAAGGATGATCCCCCATTGGTGGAAGATAGGCTTCATTGAAACATGAAAAGAAGCAAGTTGCACCATGTCTCCAAGATTCTAGGATCCATTGAAATACCTTAAACCCACGATATTGTTTACATGTGGGGTTTAACGTCAAGGTCAGTCACTTTTCCAAGCTATTATCCCTAGTAGCATGAGTGGTTTGGTCTCAAGATTCACCACTTTTCCACTCTATGTCATTATATAAAGAAGATCTAGGTGTTAAGGTCGACCACTTGTCCAACCTATAAGCGTATATCTTAAAGGGTATTCTTTCTCACCACTTGAAATGTCCATGATATGTTTTACATAGGGGTTTGGTTCCAAGGTCCACCACTTATCCAAGCTAACTTTATTCTTCTCATAGAGAGAAGCAAAAGGTCCACCACTTGTCCAAGCTAGGCTCCATTGAAACATGGAGAGAAGGATGCTCCACCATTTGTCGAAGCTAACTCTATTGAAACATGGAAGGTTTACATTCAAGGTCCACCAGTTGTCCAACCTATTAACGCTAGTAGCATGAGGGGTTTGGTCTCAAGATTCACCACTTTTTCACTCTGTGTTATTATATTAAGAATATTTGGGTATTAAGGTCCACCACTTGTCCAACCTATAAGACTATATCTTAATGGTTATTCTTTCTGACCACTTGGAGTGACCATGAAAGGTTTTACATGGGGGTTGGTTCCAAGGTCCACCACTTGTCCAAGCTAACTCTATTGAAACATAGAGAGAAGCAAAGGTCCACCACTTGTCTAAGCTAGGGTCTATTGAAACATGGAGAGAAGGATGCTCCACCATTTGTCCAAGATAGACTCCATTGAAACATGAAGAGAAGCAAGCTGCACCATATCTCCAAGATTCTAGACTCCATCGAAATACCTTAAACCCACGTTATTTTGTACATGGGAGTTTACATTCAAGATCAACAATTTGTCCAACCTATTATCGCTAGTAGCATGAGTGGTTTGGTCTCAAGATTCACCACTTTTCCACTCTCTATCATTATATTAAGAATATTTGGGTGTTAAGGTCCACCACTTGTCCAACCTATAAGACTATATCTTAATGGTTATTCTTTCTCACCTCTTGAAAGACTATATCTTAATGGTTATCCCTAGCTATTATTGCTAGTAGCGTGAGTGGTTTGGTCTCAAGATTCACCACTTTTATTAAGAATATGTGGGTGTTAAGGTCCACCACTTGTCCAACCTATAAGGCTACATCTTAAAGGTTATTCTTTCTTACTACTTGGAGTGACCATGATAGGTTTTACATGGGGGTTTGGTTCCAAGGTCCACCACTTGTCCAAGCTAACTCTATTGAAACATAGAGAGAAGCAAAGGTCCACCCCTTGTCTAAGCTAGGGTCCATTGAAACATGGAGAGAAGGATGCTCCACCATTTGTCCAAGGTAGGCTCCATTGAAACATGAGGAGAATCAAGGTGCACCATGACTCCAAGATGCTAGGCTCCATCGAAAAACATTAAACCCATGATATGTCGTAGATGAGGGGTTTACATTCAAGGTCCAACACTTGTCCAAGCTATTATTGGTAGTAGCCTGAGTGGTTTGGTCTCAAGATTCACCACTTTTCCACTCTATGTCATTATATTAAGAATATGCGCGTGTTAAGGTCCACCACTTGTCCAACCTATAAGGCTACATCTTAAAGGTTATTCTTTATTACCACTTGGAGTGACCATGATAGGTTTTACATGGGGGTTTGGTTCCAAGGTCCACCACTTGTCCAAGCTAACTCTATTGAAACATAGAGAGAAACAAAGGTCCACCACTTGTCCAAGCTAGGGTCCATTGAAACATGGAGAGAAGGATGCTCCACCATTTGTCCAAGATAGGCTCCATTGAAACATGACGAGAAGCAAGCTGCACCATGTCTCCAAGATGCTAGGCTCCATCGAAATACATTAAACCCACGATATTTCGTAGATGAGGGTTTACATTCAAGGTCCACCACTTGTCCAAGCTATTATTGCTAGTAGCCTGAGTGGTTTGGTCTCAAGATTCACCACTTTTATTAAGAATATGTGGGTGTTAAGGTCCACCACTTGTCCAACCTATAAGGCTACATCTTAAAGGTTATTCTTTCTTACTACTTGGAGTGACCATGATAGGTTTTACATGGGGTTTGGTTCCAAGGTCCACCACTTGTCCAAGCTAACTCTATTGAAACATAGAGAGAAGCAAAGGTCCACCCTTGTCTAAGCTAGGGTCCATTGAAACATGGAGAGAAGGATGCTCCACCATTTGTCCAAGGTAGCTCCATTGAAACATGAGAGAAGCAAGGTGCACCATGTCTCCAAGATGCTAGGCTCCATCGAAAAAATTAAACCCACGATATGTCGTAGATGAGGGGTTTACATTCAAGGTCCACACTTGTCCAAGCTATTATTGCTAGTAGCCTGAGTGGTTTGTCTCAAGATTCACCACTTTTCCACTCTATGTCATTATATTAAGAATATGCGCGTGTTAAGGTCCACCACTTGTCCAACCTATAAGGCTACATCTTAAAGGTTATTCTTTATTACCACTTGGAGTGACCATGATAGGTTTTACATGGGGGTTTGGTTCCAAGGTCCACCACTTGTCCAAGCTAACTCTATTGAAACATAGAGAGAAACAAAGGTCCACCACTTGTCCAAGCTAGGGTCCATTGAAACATGGAGAGAAGGATGCTCCACCATTTGTCCAAGATAGGCTCCATTGAAACATGACGAGAAGCAAGCTGCACCATGTCTCCAAGATGCTAGGCTCCATCGAAATACATTAAACCCACGATATTTCGTAGATGAGGGGTTTACATTCAAGGTCCACCACTTGTCCAAGCTATTATTGCTAGTAGCCTGAGTGGTTTGGTCTCAAGATTCACCACTTTTCCACTCTATGTCATTATATTAAGAATATGCGTGTTAAGGTCCACCACTTGTCCAACCTATAAGGCTACATCTTAAAGGTTATTCTTTATTACCACTTGGAGTGACCATGATAGGTTTTACATGGGGGTTTGGTTCCAAGGTCCACCACTTGTCCAAGCTAACTCTATTGAAACATAGAGAGAAACAAAGGTCCACCACTTGTCCAAGCTAGGGTCCATTGAAACATGGAGAGAAGGATGCTCCACCATTTGTCCAAGTAACTCATTGAAACATGGGAGGCTCATTCAATGGTCCACCACTTGTCCAAGCTATTATTGCTAGTAGCAAGAGTGTTTTGTCTCAAGATTCACACTTTCACTCTATGTCATTATATTAAGAATATTAGGTGTTAAGGTCCACCACTTGTCCAACCTATAAGGCTACATCTTAAAGGTTATTCTTTATTACCACTTGGAGTGACCATGATAGGTTTTACATGGGGGTTTGGTTATTCCAAGGTCCACCACTTGTCCCAAGCTAACTCTATTGAAACATAAGAGAAACAAAAGGTCCACCACTTGTCCAAGCTAGGGTCCATTGAAACATGGAGAGAAGGATCTTCCACCATTTGTCCAAGGATAGGCTCCATTGAAACATGACGAGAAGCAAGCTGCACCATGTCTCCAAGATGCTAGGCTCCATCGAAATACATTAAACCCACGATATTTCGTAGATGAGGGGTTTACATTCAAGGTCCACCACTTGTCCAAGCTATTATTGCTAGTAGCCTGAGTGGTTTGGTCTCAAGATTCACCACTTTTATTAAGAATTTGTGGGTGTTAAGGTCCACCACTTGTCCAACCTATAAGGCTACATCTTAAAGGTTATTCTTTCTTACTACTTGGAGTGACCATGATAGGTTTTACATGGGTTTGGTTCCAAGGTCCACCACTTGTCCAAGCTAACTCTATTGAAACATAGAGAGAAGCAAAGGTCCACCCCTTGTCTAAGCTAGGGTCCATTGAAACATGGAGAGAAGGATGCTCCACCATTTGTGCAAGGTAGGCTCCATTGAAACATGAGGAGAAGCAAGGTGCACCATGTCTCCAAGATGCTAGGCTCCATCGAAAAACATTAAACCCACGATATGTCGTAGATGAGGGGTTTACATTCAAGGTCCACCACTTGTCCAAGCTATTATTGCTAGTAGCCTGAGTGGTTTGGTCTCAAGATTCACCACTTTTCCACTCTATGTCATTAAATTAAGAATATCGCGTGTTAAGGTCCACCACTTGTCCAACCTATAAGGCTATATCTTAAAGGTTATTCTTTCTCACCACTTGGAGTGACCATGATAGGTTTTAAATGGGGGTTTGGTTCCAAGGTCCACCACTTGTCCAAGCTAACTCTATTGAATAATAGAGAGAAGTAAAGGTCCACCACTTGTCCAAGCTAGGGTCCATTGAAACATGGAGAGAAGGATGCTCCACCATTTGTCCAAGATAGGCTCCATTGAAACATGACGAGAAGCAAGCTGCACCATGTCTCCAAGATGCTAGGCTCCATCAAAATACATTAAACCCACGATATTTCGTAGATGAGGGGTTTACATTCAAGGTCCACCACTTGTCCAAGCTATTGTTGCTAGTAGCCTGAGTGGTTTGGTCTCAAGATTCACCACTTTTATTAAGAATATGTGGGTGTTAAGGTCCACCACTTGTCCAACCTATAAGGCTACATCTTAAAGGTTATTCTTTCTTACTACTTGGAGTGACCATGATAGGTTCCAAGCTAACTCTATTGAAACATAGAGAGAAGCAAAGGTCCACCCCTTGTCTAAGCTAGGGTCCATTGAAACATGGAGAGAAGGAGGCTCCACCATTTGTGCAAGGTAGGCTCCATTGAAACATGAGGAGAATCAAGGTGCACCATGTCTCCAAGATGCTAGGCTCCATCGAAAAACATTAAACCCACGATATGTCGTAGATGAGGGGTTTACAGTCAAGGTCCACCACTTGTCCAAGCTATTATTGCTAGTAGCCTGAGTGGTTTGTCTCAAGATTCACCACTTTTCCACTCTATGTCATTAATTAAGAATATGCGCGTGTTAAGGTCCACCACTTGTCCAACCTATAAGGCTATATCTTAAAGGTTATTCTTTCTCACCACTTGGAGTGACCATGATAGGTTTTAAATGGGGGTTTGGTTCCAAGGTCCACCACTTGTCCAAGCTAACTCTATTGAATAATAGAGAGAAGTAAAGGTCCACCACTTGTCCAAGCTAGGGTCCATTGAAACATGGAGAGAAGGATGCTCCACCATTTGTCCAAGATAGGCTCCATTGAAACATGAAGAGAAGCAAGATGCACGATGTCTCCAAGATGCTAGGCTCCATCGAAATACCTTAAACCCACGATATTTCGTAGATGGGGGGTTTACTTTCAAGGTCCACCACTTGTCCAAGCTATTATCGCTAGTAGCATGGTTTGGTCTCAAGATTCACCAGTTTTCCACGCTATGTCATTATATGAAGAATATCTGGGTGTTAAGGTCCACCACTTGTCCAACCTATAAGGCTATATTCTAAATGATATTTTTTTGACCACTTGGAATGTGCATGATATGTTTTACATGGGGTTTTATTCCAAGGTCCACCACTTGTCCAAGCTAGATCTATTACATATATATTATACATACAATATTCAACTAGATTCCCTACCTATCATGTCCAGTAGCATGGATGCTCTAGCTTGAAGGTCCACCACTTGTCCAACCTATACTCTCTTATGTAAGGAGATCTCGCTATAAAATTCAAACCTTCCCGCCTAAATTTAAAATATCCCTCCCAAATCTTAAATATCCCGCCTAAATTTTAAACTATCCCGCCCAAATTTTAAAATTCAAACTTTTTTATAAAAATTTAAATTTTACTACTTAAATTTAAAATATTCTACGCAAAATTGATTTTAAATTCAAGTTTACCACAAAAAGATATCATTATACCACCTAAATTCAAATATGCAAACCTCAAATCATTATATTGTACATAAATTCAAACAAATTCAAATTAACAAGCCTAAACTGATATTAGTTTGCATAGATATGAATTTATCACACCTAAATTATGTCACCATGTTAGAGAGAGTGGTTAGAGAATTTGAACAAGGTCCACCACTTGTCCAACCTAGATACCAAGAAGGATTGAGTGTACAAGGTATTGTTTGGAGGTCCTTATAGTCCATTGGTCTTAAGGTCCACCACTTGTGGTAAGGGTCACCAAAAAGTGTATATATTCATCCAAAGAAATACACGTATTTTTGGTCTACATGTCCTAGTTTAAACCATTTATGTCCATTAGGTGTATCACTAAACAACACTACTATTTTTGAGAAACAGAAGTTACAATCATATCTACAAATGGATTAGAGGAAAATCAGCTCAGCATACATCCAGAACTCGCTACAAGAATCGACTTTAACAGATCACGCAAGTAAGTCTTCCATTCAATTTTACTAGTATTACAATGTGTTAGTTATTTGTGATATTTATGTATGTATATATACTATGTGTGCATATCGTAATTAAGTGTAATTGTGTATCTGCATTATGTATGAGTATTACAATGAAATAACACAAATATACATACATACACATAGATAACACAGACGCACACATACATGAGCATGTATTTTCAAGAGAGAGATAGCAAATACAGAGATAGATAGATAGAGAGAGAGAGAGAGATAAATAACTGTTTTTTAGAGAGAGGAGAGAGAAAGATAACAGATTTCACTGTGTTTATGTATGTGGAAGAGAGGAAGACGATGTATGGGAATATGTGCACGTATTTTCAAGAGAGAGACAACAAGATAACAGATTTCATTGTGGTTATGTATGTGGAAGTGAGGAAGACGATGTGTGGGAATATGTGCATGTATTTTCAAGAGAGAGACAGCAAGATAACAGATTTCACTGTGGTTATGTATGTGGAAGAGAGGAAGACGATGTGTGGGAATATGTGTATGTGTGCGGGGATACGTTTAAACTATGTATCTCTGTCTTTTGACGAGAGAGTGTGTGTGCAAGAAGAGTTACAGAGAACCATCTTCTCTATATGGAGAAAGACAGAGAGTGAGAGAGAGAGAAATACCTGTTTTTTCTCTATTCGTGAGGTGTGCAATGTCTCCTGAGAAGACTGCCCGATCCTGCCCTTCTGGAAAGCGTTGTGTACGCTGCTGTTTCTTTGTCTTGTGCGCGAACTTTCAATCCTGTGCACTCCACCTGTGTGTTGTGTACGATGCCGAGCTTGCTCCTCTACGCGCGCGTATACTCCAACTGTGTGCGATCCGTGTGCGCTTTCTGTGTTTTTGCTGCTCGCCTGCTTTCTCTGTGTGCGTTTCTCGTGCGCTCTCTGTGTGCCTAATCTTGATAGGGTTTATTAGAATGCCACGTATGCTACAAGTCCATGTTTTATCATAGGATTAAAAAAAACAAAAGCAATATAAAAAATTAACCAATTCACACGGCCAAAATTAAAGAAATCATGGTTGAAAATATGAAAAACATGCATAACTCTATACTAGGAATTCACTTAAAAAAAAAAAAAATCTTTGGGCCCCCGCTCAGAACAATATCCCAAAATCAACCTCCCAAGCCCCGCCATCGAGAGCGCTATATTCCACATCCCCATCAAGAGCGCTACCCCCAAACCTCACGTGGAAGCGCTGCCTTGTCACCCCATTGTGGCATTGCCCTAAGACCCCGCATCTGGAGTGCTAAATGGGAACATTCTTCATTAGTGAAATTTTGAACATAAATTATATTAGCATATACTTAAATATAATACAAATATTAACATATTAGCTATACTACTAATTTACTATAGCAGTTCTAGATTATGTCCCATACTATATTTAAGATGCCAAAGGTTTGGCCTTATGGTCCTAGATTTAGCCAAGTGGTCAACACATATAGGACCAAGTGCACACTGTGCCACAAAACTTGGCCACCACTTCACTTGCCAAAGTTTAGGCCACATGGTCAATCCTAACTTTCCAATGTTCTTATTATGTCACCTTTTCCTGTGGAAAACCTAGGCTTGTTTTCACATACTCAGGCACTTCAAGCCACAATAAATTGTCATTACTCTTCAACAACCCTTTTGTTCAAGTCTTTGAAAAAACATTGTTTAAGGCCACCCTAAACCATTTTCATTTAGGGGTGTCTAAAACTAGCTTTTTGGCAATTCGAGAAGAAAATGGTCAAAGTTTTATACTTAGTTTTAACCACTTGACCAATTCAAATATTGGAAAGCAAGGTCTTGTAATACTTTTCTTTGGACATCACACATTAAAACTAGGTCCCTCACTTGTCCAAGCTATGCTCTAATACAATAAAGGGCTTTTGGTTTCAAGATGCACCACTTTCCCAACCTTGATTCCATTAAAGAAGCTAGCTCTACTTAGACATTTAATAGCAAGGTCTTGCAGCAGTTCAGATTGAACATTTTCCATGGCAGCTAGGTCCACCACTTATCTAAGCTATGCTCTAATAGAGTAAGGGGGTTTTGGTTTCAAGATCCACCACTTGTCCAAACTTGATTTGGGAAGCAAGGTCCTATAATAGTTTGCTTTGGACATTCACCATTACAACTAAGTCCACCACTTCTCCAAGCTATGTTCTAATACACTAAGGAGGTTTTGGTTTCAAGGAGAACCACTTGTACGACTCTGTTTTTGGAAGTAAGGTCTTTACATAGTTCACCTTGGACCTTGGACATTGGATACTACAACTAAGCCCACCACTTGTCCAAGATATCCTCTATATATAGCCAAAGGGTTTGGGTTTCAAGATTCACCACTTTTCCAACCTTTCTTCCATTAAAGAAAGGAGGGGCTTTATAACTAGGTCCACCACTTGTCCAAGCTATGCTCTGATATGGAAAGGGGATTTTGGTTTCAAGGTCCACCACGTGTTCAACCTTGCAAGACTCAAGGGATACTTGGACATTGGAAAGCATAGTCCTATAGTAGTTGATAGGTGGCAGTGGGTATTACAACTAGGTCCAACCTATGCTCTCATATCGCAAAGAGGCTTTTCTTTCAAGGTCCACCACTTGTCCAACCTTGCTTCCATTAAAGAAATGAGGGGCTACGTAAACATTGGCAAGCAAGGTAGCAAGGTTCTAAGGTGTTTCACCTTGGATATTGGGCATTATAACTAGGTCCACCACTTGTCCAAGCTATGCTCTGATAAAGAAAGGGGATTTTCGTTTAAAGGTCCACCATGTGTTCAACCTTTCTAATATAGAAAGGGGATTTTTGTTTCAAGGTCCACCACGTGTTCAACCTTGAAAGACTCAAGGGATACTTGGACATTGGAAAGCATAGTCTTATAGTAGTTGATAGGTGGCAGTGGGTATTAAAACTAGGTCCAACCTATGCTCTTATATAGCAAAGAGGCTTTGGTTTCAAGGTCCACCACTTGTCCAACCTTACTTCCATTAAAGAAATGAGGGGCTACGTAAACATTGGCAAGCAAGGTAGCAAAGTCCTAAGGTATTTCACCTTGGATATTGGGCATTATAACTAGGTCCACCACTTGTCCAAGCTATGCTCTGATATAGAAAGGGGATTTTTGTTTCAAGGTCCACCACGTGTTCAACCTTGAAAGACTCAAGGGATACTTGGACATTGGAAAGCATAGTCCTATAGTAGTTGATAGGTGGCAGTGGGTATTACAACTAGGTCCACCACTTGTCCAACCTATGCTCTCATATAGCAAAGAGGCTTTGGTTTCAAGGTCCACCACTTGTCCAACCTTGCTTCCATTAATATAGCAAGGAGGATTTGGTCTCAAGGTTCACCACTTGTCCAACCTATGCAAACCTTTTTCATGTTGTAGCATGATTTTTGGTTTGAAGAGTATTTTTCTATAACTATGGATTTAACAATGTAATCTTTTTACTTACAGGATGGACTTTGAATCTAGGGAGAAAGTACATATGATACTTGACAATGAAATCGTTGGTATTGGTTGTGTGTGTAGAACAGATCCAGATTCCACTTGTGGTGGTACAAAGATAGGGCTGGGAAATGTCTCCATACTAGTGGAGGAATGCTTGAAGGATGTGGTCCTACCTTTTCCTACAATGGATACTTCATCTCTCCAAGGCTCATTATGGAGTGCTGTTCGATGGTCAAAGCTTCTTTTGCAATCTTTTGTATTAAATGGGAACTTAATTGATCCACACGAAAGCTACAATGGTGATGAAGAACATGATCATTCTGATCCTCTAGTTACAGATGCAATACCTATGACAAGCCCAGAATTTGAAGCAATGATTCGAGAGTCTTGGAGAAATCAGAGGGTCCTTTTAAAAGATGACACAATGATGCAAACCATGAATGAAGGGACCATCTTATATGTATTTCCACATGATTATGTCAACTTTCAGGAACTTGGTCCTGATTGTGTGGGTGTGGGTATTGAAAGAGAAAATGCAAGCATTCATGATGTGGTTGAAGTGGGTAGCATCACTTTGCTAAAGTGGCCCATCAAGCAGACAACAATGTTGAATGGGAGCCCATTACAACGCTTTGTTCCTGTTGATGGCATGCATGCTACATATGAGGATGTATCCAACGATGGCAATGTTGGAAAAAAACTTGATGGGAGTAATGTTGTCCAGTTGTCAAGGAAGAGACGATACACTTTCATGAACAGGACTCAAAAATCAAAAGCAGCACCAGCTTCGACTTTTTACCTTTCAAACAAATCAATTCAAAGGGTATCATGCATTGATTGTTGTGCACAAAAATGCTGCCAATTTGCAGATCGTGATATGGTGACAAGGTTACGACAACAATTTTGGGGAGAGTCTCAAAAATCACGCACTAATTATTTTATGATGTTCTTTCTATATGTTATCAGAAAGATGAGAAGTCACGATACCAATTCAGGCTAAATGGCTCTATTGTTTGTTGTAGAGCATGGTATGAGCTACATGGAATACCAAAGACATCATTTTATCGATACAAGGAGAACTTTGAAAATGGTGTGCGCCAATATGTACATGGGAACACATGTACATTGAGAAGGGGACTTCAACATACTAGTTTAGCAAGAGCACTACTAAACGAGTTTGTGGAAAATAACTCTGAGAAAATGCCACATAGAAGTAGAACACTGCTAGATGGCTCAAGAGAGACTCAATTGGTGATTCCATCAACATACAAACAAGTGGATATTTTATGTGAAATCAACACGACACTTGACCAAATGGGCTATGAGAAGAAGCTATCCCAATCTTCTTTTGGTAGAATTTGGAACAAAGAGTACCCACATGTCACTTTAACAAAGACGAGTGAGTTCTCTAAGTGCAATATTTGTAGCTCAATCAAGGCAAGGTTAGAAGCTAAACCTTCTCTTGAAGAGAGAGCTCTTCTCTTGAGGAGAGAGAAGTTCACATGGCACAACAAAAGAGTTGCAGAAGCCTATATTATGCATGGCGCACGTATTCAGAAACTCAACCACAAAAATATGTATGCATAATCCATGATAAGATGGATCAAAAGAAGACTGCCATTCCTAGATTACGCATTGTTCCCAAGGGTGTGGATTCAGGATATAATCTGCAGGTGGCATTGATTGGCATGATCACTCATGGACATGGAGAAGGTCATTACGGACACTTTGTCTTGAATGGTTTGTGGCCAGCTGATCCAAATCTTACAATTGGCTCAATTGCTAATTGTTTACATAACCTCGAGAGGATAGATAAGCATCCTCTTGGTGATCTAGTAACAAATGGACTTCCAAGGAGCAATATTTCACTACTACATGCTTTGAACTCAAGGGATGCTTTGGACTACCATAACTTGAGTGATGGAAAAGAGCCCATTGTGCAGTCGTCAGAAATTGCAGAAGAGGAATTGGGGTCAACATTTTGCAGATTGCCAGAGAACTTGTTGCTACAATTGGATAATTGTGCAGGGAAAACAAAAATCGATACTTATTTGCCTATTTGTCAATGCTTGTTGCAAGGGGTGTTTTCAAAACCATCCAGCTGGGATTTTTAATGGTTGGGCATACACATGAGGACATAGACGCCATGTTTAGTAGGTTTTCAGAGAAGTTGAGAGTTACACAAACCTATACTTTGCCACATTTGATGGATACATTACGAAACAGCTCATCTTCATCTCCAGCTCCATTTTTTCTCACAAAGATCCCTGATTTCAAGCAATATTGTTATGGCTATCTTTGTGATGGACAAGACATACTTGTTGGACATTCCAAACCGCTTCAGTTCAGGTTCTTTATGCAAGATGAGACACCAATGATGCAATATAAGGCACATGTAGGTGTATCAAGTTGGAGTGGAAGTATTCGCCTTTGGAAAACAGACACAGAAGGCAAGCCAATGTTACCACATGGAGATCCACCTCTAGTACAAATGGCGGAGTATGTCAAGGCCCACGAAGAAGTCATTTTGGGGCTAAAGAACTATATAAAATTTTGGAAAAATTTAGGGAATGGTTCAAGTATTCCGCGATATTATAGACCCGTGATAGATTATTGGAGTAAGGTAATTGAAGAGATTGGAAAAGCAATCATATCAGAGGGAGTCTTGTATGAAATGTTTTGGCCAAAAACTCAAGAATATTCTCATCTACAAAGCACTACAATGAATTTGCAACAAGGAGCAGAAAGATTCCTAGGCCTTGAAGAGTTGAATGATCATTTTTGTGGGCCTCAACGAGATAGGCCAAGGGAAGAGTTTGACCCTATGTCTGATGTGCACCAAGGTGACTTTCTTATGCTTGTTCCGAGTGACACAGAAATCTATCCAGTGTGGCTTGCAATGGCTTTATCTGACATTGATAATGAGCCTACATCACCAAACTACAGAAAACTCTTGATTCAATATTGGGCACCTTGCGCGAGAAAAAGTGGGATGACAGATACTCAAGCTTACAGTAATTGTTGGAAGGGTTATTGGGCTGTCAACTATAAGGACCCACAAGTGTGGGAAACTATAGATGCAATTGTTTGGTCCTGGAGACCCAACAAAGAAGGACCATTTTCTAGAATAAAGATTCCAGAAAGACATGCTCTAAAAGCCAAAGAAGGCCTCACTCGTGCACATCAGCCACACTTGGATCAAAGTTCAGATATGGTATCAAATGTGGAGTAGAATTATGTGGAGCTTCTATTGTGACTATACTAGTCAATTTGTAAACAAAATCTTTTTTGTATCTTCCTTTGTTTTATGTAATTTATAGTTATTATTCAAATCCATGTGTTGTACATCCTCTTGACTTTTGGTGTTTATCAACACCACAATCCTATGAGATTTTCACTTTATTTACTAGCCACACACCTCAATTTTTCCCACTTTAAGTGGAAAATTCCCAAATTACATGAATTCGGTCGATTTGGAGATTCCCATAATGTGAGATTTTTACCAAAATACCTAATATGGTCTTTTAGGTGCATTCAACACTTGGCCATCCTAACCCTTGTAATTTTACAAAATGTTTGTGAGATGAGTAGATCCTAGATCCACCACTTGGAAATTTAGGCTAAGAAATGGGAAGTAAGTTCATCAAAATCCATCACTTGGCCATTATAACGAAGGCTTGAAATGTGGATCCATTTGTTGGTGTCTCTTAGATCCACCACTTGGTCACTCTAACCATGTCTTAAACTTAGGTGAATTCAACACTTGGCCATCATAACACTTGTAATTTTACACAATGTTTGTGGGATCCGTAGATCTTAGATCCACCAATTGGCCATTATAACAAAGGCTTGAAATGTAGATCCAATTGTTGGTGTCTCCTAGATCCCCCACTTGGCCATTCTAGCTCATGTCTTAAAGTTAAGTGCATTCAGCACTTGGCCACCATAACACTTGTAATTTTACACAATGATTGTGGATGAGTAGATCCTAGATCCACTAGTTGGAAATCTAGACTAAGAATTGGGAAGTAGGTGCATCAAAGATGCATCACTTGGCCATTATAACAAAGGCTTGAATTGTGGATCCAATTGTTGGTGTCTCCTAGATCCACCACTTGGCCAGTCTAACCATGTGTTAAATTTTGGTGAGTTCAACACTTGGCCATCATAACACTTGTAATAATACACAATGTTTGTGCAATGAGTTGATCCTAGATCCACCGCTTGGCCATTTAGACTAAGAATTGGGAAGTAGGCACATCAAAGATCCGCCACTCGGCCATTATAACGAAGGGTTGAAATGGTAATCCAATTGTTGGTGTCTCTTAGATCCACCACTTGGTCATTCTAACCATGTCTTGAAGTTAGGTGCATTCAACACTTGGGCATCATAACACTTGTAATTTTACACAATGTTTGTTGGATGAGTTAATCCTAGATCCATGACTTGTCCATTTAGACTAAGAATTGGGAAGTAGGTGCATCAAAGATCTACCACTTGGCCATTATAACGAAGGCTTGAACTATGATTTGAATTGTTGGTGTCTCTTAGATCCACAGCTTGAACATTCTAACCATGTCTTAAAGCTAGGTGCATTCGACACCTGGCCATTATAACACTTGTAATTTTACACAATGTTTGAGGGATGAGTAGATCCTAGAATTACCACTTGGCCATTTAGATTAAGAATTGGGAAGTAGGTACATCAAAGATTTACCACTTGGCCATTATAGCAAAGTCTTGAAATGTGAATCCAATTTTTTGTGTCTCTTAGATCCACCACTTGGTCATTCTAACGATGTCTTAAAGTTAGGTGCATTCAAGACTTTGCCATCATAACACTTGTAATTTTACACAATGTTTGTGGGATGAGTAGATTCTAGATCCACCACTTGGCCATTTTAACTAAGAATTGGGAAGTAGGTGTATCAAAGATCTACCACTTGGCCATTATAACAAAGGCTTGAATTGTTGTTCGAATTGTTGGCGTCACCTAGATCCACCACTTGAACATTCTAACCATGTATGAAAGTTAGGTGCATTCAACACTTGGCCATTATAACACTTGTTATTTTACACAATGTTTGTGGGATGATAGTATGTTTATGGTTTTGCAGTTTTCAAATCATGTTTGAATTATGGCTATAAAATCTCTATGCTGTTGTGCCTATGGTTTGGAGTGGACGTTAGGTTATGCTTTTGAGAACTTGTCATGATTAAGCTTTTGATTTTGTGGTTTTTTTCTTTTGGTTTTGTGGTTTCTGTGTACGCTCGCTCTTTAGCATCAAATTGTAGGTTGAGTGTGGTTACTTATCACTCTTCCTTTGGGTAGAGAGGGTTATTTTTTGTTGTAGCAATACATGCAGCACCAACTCCCAGCCCTCTCTGCCCGAATGTTTTTTTACAGGTTTGATCAGAGTTCAGTACATGCATTGGTATGGGCCTTGGAACAAGCGTCAATATATAAAAACATATATGACTTCGATAACTATGTTTATTTCTATATAAATAACAACGTGTATTTGACGCATACAACAACGTGTATTTTGATGGTCTCTATCGGTGCATATACCGACGCTATGATACCGGCGTTTATTACGATGCTTATTCCAAGAAAATTTACTTTTAAAAGAAGCTTTTTCTCATCGGTATCTGCGCCAATTTTTGCATGACGTGCTATAGTGTGTCTAGCCTAATTTCTAACATAGTACTTCATTCGTTAAGTATGCTAATGTTCTTGTATACAATTGGGCCAACCCTTGGATGTATCTACTTCTCCCATTTAAAAAGAGAACAATACATGTATAAAATTTCTCAATGCACTCTATTCTTTTACACTCTATTCTCTAGGTATGTACATCAAACACCTCAATCCTCTTTCCATATTTTTACATGCATTGTTTTATAAGTTGTGCAATTAAACCCATCTAGTATCATGGCTTCTAAAGTTGCACTGTATCAAATTCTTTTTGAGACGATTTGTCATTAAGCTATGCAGTTACTCATATGACCCAAGGTGTTTTGTGATAGTGAACAATAGTTTATAAGTATTTTGCTAATAAAAAATACTCTAATTTGGTATCAAATGGTAGTAAATTTTTATTTTTTATTTTTGTCTCTAGCACCTTGTCCATTTGTCATGTACACACAGATTCACCGATTTAGGCACTGTGTCAATGTTCATCCTAGTGCAAATTTGCCAATTTAGGGAGCATACCAATAGACAACAAACTCAATAGTTTATATCATATTAGTGTAGATTTATCGATCTAGGTAGCACAAGTGCAGATTTTCCAATTTAAGTAGCACGACTTATTGGTGTAGACTCATCGATTTAGGCAGCACCGATTACAAAACCATGCTATTGTGGCTGGCCACCACTGCACATATTGTTGTTACCCGGGTATGGAAATGAAAGTGATTTTGATATGGACTTGGATTTGGATTTCCATTTGGTTCATCTGATGTCAACAATATTCATGGGATTGGACTTGACAATTATAAGAATTGATTTCTGAATGATAGATGTGACCAATGATATCTTGATGTATATGATATAGCATATACTACATATTCTTGTGGTATGGGACACTAGAATATGTAATATGTGGATGATGGTAGGCATAATAAATTTTTTCTCTTTAAGTCTATACATTTTTATACAAGCTAATTCTCACAAATAATTTCAACATTCTCTTTTGACAAATATAATTTGCAAGAATAAGCAATGTTGTTTCTATGAATTTTTCTTTTAATATGTGATTCTTGTGACATAGACTACTAAGCATTGCAGATTCTTATCTTCGCAACTAAGGACAATTGCTTTCTAATGGAGATGTATGTAATGGAATTAATATTTTGATATTTTATGCAGTTGGCAGGCCGAAAAAGTATGAATGAGTTATGGGGTATGCAAAAGAATATTACATTGATGGACATTTTATTATTTAAGTGCTCTTTATGAGCCATGACTATTTAATGTCCAATTGGCCAGTATGTATTCATTTTGAGCATTCAAAAATCTATAAATAAATACGTGCAAGAGGAAAATGCTCACTCTTGCACAGGAGGAGATTTCACCAAGCCTCTGTGTTCATGTTCTTCTTTCTCATCTCTCCTCTCTCCATGCCTCTGTAGCACTCCATTCTAGAAGGTGCAGTTGCACATTCTTTCATGCTCTCTCACACTCTCTATCTCTTTCAGATTCATGCACTTTCCTGAATCGTATGTATGTGTGGTGCACTAGTTATGTAGATATGTTGATTTATAGCTCGTAGCATGTTATCTTATGTATTTTGTAGGGACACCATCTTTTTGTCTGTAGCAATAGCGGCATCCTCTCTCTATCATGGACAAGGACCTTGAGCCCAAAGTGGTCTTGAATCATCCCTCTATGAGAGTCCTCGGAGTGAGAATCATGTGGGTGGATCATCATTTCACCATAGTGAACACCTATGGTCCATGCACATCTAAGGACGGATCCAAATTGTGGATGTATCTTAGAGATACCCCTATTGAAGGAAAGTGACTATTGCTGGGGGAATTTAATATGGTGGAGAAGAGGAGGGATAGAATATGCTTCTCCACTGTGCTGGCAGGATTAAAAAAAACTAAATGGCCAAGCTCATGCGAGAAGTGGGCCATCATGGACTTGTGAGAGGTGGGCCCCTAGAATAACATGCGGGGATTCACGTACACAAGCCTCCGATATGCATAGACAACTTATCGACTTGACAAATATTACTGTTTTCACCAAGCTGACTGGATCCTATGGCTGCTTGAAATGAATGTCTTGTCAACAAACTACTTGTCATACCACTTGCCCAAATACATGAAACTCAAAAAAGTCAATGGGGAGAGGAAAGTCCCAATAAGGGCTAGAAATATGCTTATCACAGGGGCACACCTATTCAAAGAACCCCTATTTTATAACCTTATCAAAAAAACTTTGGCTAAGCTCAATAAAGATGGTAATCTAGTGAATCCTAGAGCTTGGGATCTCTTTGCAAGGAGTATTCAGAAAGTGGTCAAAAGATTAAGTCCTAGGATGCAAAATCTGAAGAGGATTTCTTAAAGCATCTCAAAGAGGGTGTTTCTCGTTTGACTTTGAAAAGAGTGGTTGGGTTGGCCTCCAAAGAAGAACATAAGAGCTGGATGGAAGCAAAAGATGACCTGGTAGAACAATAGCTGAAGGAGGTCAAGAAGGTAAGATTATTATCCAGGGAGACCTCCATTTAGTCGTAGTCCTCTAATGAAGCACATTTCTTCATGGCCTTGAAAATTAACAAGAGTCAAGGTCTTGTCCACTCGCTCAATGATGTTGACGGGAATGTGATACAAGACCAAGATAAAATGAGTAAGCTAATGCTTGATCACTTAAGTAAGATCATTGGCCAACCTAAAGTCTGCTCTCAGGAAGTGGATGAATCTATAGAAACCTTGATAGTGAGTTTCAACAAGAAGATCTCCCAATCTGAAGCCAACCTTATTGAGATGGCCTTTTCTAAAGACAAGTGCTCACTTGCACTACAAGATCTCAACAAAGAGAAGTCCCCTGGCTAGGATGGTTTGACTACCAATCTTCTTAGAGAGTTTTGGGATGATCTCAAAATCCCCATCACACGTATGGCTACCAAGACTTGGTAGATGGGGCAATGGATTCAAGTGTAAAGAGAGGCATTTATAAGACTAAACCGAAACATGTCTTATGTACACAACTAAAGCACTGGCATCCCATAACTAGTTGTCTATAGGTCTGATTCACACAACTAAATCACTGGCATCCCATAAATATATGATGTTTGTGGCATATAAAACTATTGCCAAGGCGGTCGCCCTCAAAATTTCCCCCCTTCAAGACAAAGTCATCTCCCCTCATCAGCACGGTTTTATCAAAAGAAGATCAATATATGACAACATATTGGCAACAATGGTTGGCATTGAATATGCATGTTTCACCAAGAAAGAGTGCAGACCTTGACAAAGCCTATGATAGGATTATATTTTCCCTCATAAAATATTTATGAAATCATTGGCCTTTGGATATTGCCTCTGTTGATTGGTTTACACTCTCGGTGTTGGTAGCTAGTTAGAGATCTTGTTGAATGATAGAATTGTGGATTCCTTCAAAGTTAAAATATCCATCAAGTAGGGGTGCCCCCATGGCCCCTTTGTCGCCATTAGATCACATCCTTTGATTATGATGCTCAAAGCCATTGTTGCGCATGGGGAAATCCAAGGTTTGGCCTTGCCAGACAACAACCAACTCCTGGCAAAATTGTTTGCTAATAGATCCCTCCTTTTTTTGAAAGCCTGCCCTCAAGTATTTATGCAGGCTCTGGAGATTGTGCAAACATTTTCCTTAGCATTAGGGTTGAAGTGCAATGTTGAGATGTCAAGATTGATCTCCCTATCCGAAAACAACTCATTCGACCTATATGTATGGGTAGGAGAAATTGTTTCAAAAGCAAAGATATTCCAACATTTGGGAGCCCCCATGGGGGTGGATGTAATGCACAAGCAAAGATTCTAGTGGGTCCTAGAAAAGTTCATAAAGAAAATGAGCAGGTGGGATTTTGTGCTACTTCCATTCTTAAGCCCAATAAAGTAATCAATTTGTTTATGCTTCCATATATTGCCTTTACTAGGCCACTCCTCAAGATTTCCAAATGTGATTGGAAAGAATTCTTAAAGCCAATGAAAAGATTCTTGTGGAAAAACAACACCAATGGCTCAATGCCATGGCAGTGGGGAAAAATGGGACTCAGTTGCTCGATCGGTGGAACAAGGTGGCCTCAAAATCCTTAACCCTTTTGTTCATGCTGAGGCCCTGTGTGACAAATTTTTTGTCTCAATTGCCAATCAAGACCAAGTCTAGGCTATTATGAGAAGATATATGATGGACAAGGCAAAATTTTTCTCAAAACGTGGCCAGTGGAAAGGGGTATCGGTGCACGACAAACTCTTGGCCCCGAGGTGGTCTTTCATAAGATTTTGTGGCACAACGGGCGAGCTAGTGCAATAGAGGAACAAAGTTTTTGGAGTGGGGAGAGTTAACCAAATACTTCTAGAACTCTATCACACACTAGTCCCCTTAGCTCTCTAAAGCTTCCGACTTACCTCAGAAACATTAGTTGAGAGAAGTTGCAAGAAAAATGAATAACAAAGGACTCCAAGCGTTGATTCACTTCTGAAATAATAATAGCAAGAGCTAGAAGGAGTCAAACATATTGGCTACCTAGTTTAACCTCAATGGCAATGAAAAATTGATGTTTAATAGAGATGTGAAAAGATTGGATAATATTTTGATGCTTCTTTGTGAATCAAACTTCAAGTGGAAAGCTTGTAAATGGCCCATGTGTAGACAATTCTTTGAACCGCTTACCAAGGGCATATATCAAGTTTTAATGCATGAACCTGACTAGTTTGCCCCCCTAAATAAACAATGAAGGAAACAATGGTCCAGAAGATCAATGGGTGACAATCAAGAAAAAAAATTGGAATCCAAAGTGGCCACAGTTATGAACATCTTTTTGTGGCATTTGTCATGGGGAGCCCGGAGCTCATTTCAAAGCTATCTTTTGCACTAAAGACTGTGGTTTTGGTAGCCTTTCTTTTTTGCTTGCCTCATGTGTGCACTTTCCATGTTTGTGTTGCTTCTCTCTCTTAGGTGAGGGTTGTGGTAGTATCGGTCCCTTGGTGGCAGGCACTTTTATACTTTTAAAGTTTGCAATCTCAAGTCCGGACCATCCTCACTAGCATTAATTTACATTTTTTTTCGGAAGCAGTTGGCAAAGGGATTACCTAGATGTAAAGTAATGGTAGTGGCCCTTCTTGCACTAGAACTAATTTGCATTTTGTTTTATAATAAGCACTTAGCTTAGTCATCTCGTTAAGTAATCAACTCTCGAAAATATCAAGTCCAATCTCGTAGAGACTGTTGACATAAAATCATCACTAACCGAATCCATATCCAACTTCAAATCCACATCCAAATCACTTTGATTTCCATACCCGGGTACAAAATCACACTAAGTGTAGTGGTGGCCAGCCACTGCAACATGATTTTGTAATTGGTCTTTCCTAAATTGGCGAATTGACAACAATGAATCACGCTGCCTAAATCAATAAATATACACGTGTGCTGCCAAAACCGACGAATCTACACTAAAAGTATTTAAACTAATGGCTCAATTGTTTATTAGCGTGATGCCTAAATTGGTGAATTTGCATCATGAAGAACACTTACACACTGTCTTAATTGGAAAATCTATGTGCATGTGATCAATGGACAAGGCGAGGCATAAAATAAAATATTTACGACCATTTGAGACCAAATTGGAGTATGTTTGAGTAGAAAAATATTTACAAATTGTTGTGCATGATCATAGAGCACCTTGTGGTCATGTGAGTAGCTCCATAGCTTAATGAGAAATCATGTCAATAAAAATTTCATTTAATGCAAGTAGAAGACATGACCTTAGCAGTGTTTGAGTATTCAGCTGTGTGTGTACGTGTGGAGAGAGCTATAATTGAAAGAGTCATAATTTGGATCAGGGGGGTGTCGCAAACAGAGTTCATGTAGAAGCTAGAGAGAGTTGCAACTAGCAAACTAATACCAAAGCATAGTTAATGAGGGTTGAATGTGTCACTTTAATCGGCCATGCTGTTGTATGGAAATTAGTATGTACGTGCAAGAAATACTTGAAAAGAGTAGTAGTGTAATTTAACCTATAAAGCAATACGAATGTACAAGAGATTCAAAACTAAATAGTGAGATTAATTTTAGACGAAGGACTTGTCTTACTCAAGACTATATACGACACAATTAAAAAAACTTAAAGATATTGGTGAACACATCTTTTGATGGCAGGTATGACTTGCAAATAATGAAAAGAAAAACAGTATTACTCTTAGATGAATCGTGTGCAATACAAAGTGAACGTAAGAATGAGAGGTGTTAATGTGGAGTGAGGAAAGGAGTAACATGTTTGCTGCTCTCTAAATGTGCGTGTTTGTGATGATATGCATGCATTAAGGTCAAGAAAGTAGGTAGGTCACCTTATGTTCCACATAGGTCTTTGTGAATCACTAGAGGCTAACAAGTTATGAAAATTGAAAGTCAGAAATAAAGTCATTGGGGTAATGTGAGTCAAGATAGACACATGGAGTATAGGAAACTTTTGTGGACTAAACAAGGTTAAATGTAATGGACTAGAAAATAAATCAATGAGGCATTTTAAATAGGACACAACCAAAAAATCTCCATAAATCTGTAAGTGCCACAATTTGTAAGCTCACAAATGTATTCATATCCGTTTATAGCATCAATTTATGAATGAAGTCATGTAAACAATCACATAGTGTTGCTTAGCGTTAATGAGGAATTTCAAAAAGTGATCACAAAGTCAAGCTTAAAGTAGGAGTATTTATAAATAGAATTTGATACCTGTTCTAAATAAAAGAATCAAACTTCAATATAACGTAAAAATTAATGTTGTTAAAATGAGAGAAGGATGTGGAAATTTCATGTTGCTGTTAACCCTCACGGCTCACGGTTTAGGGTGAACCCTAAACCCTAAACCCTAAACCAAGCTCATATAAAAGTCAACTAAACCTAAAATTCACTCATTCTCTCATTTATGAAATTGAAGAATGCTCTTGCTCCATCTCCATCTTCTTCTTCTTAATCTCCTTGTGTGTGTGTGTGTATGTGTGAGAGAGTGAGAGAGGGAGTGTGTGTGCGATTGAGCATTACGAAGGCACGACGGCCACGAAGCGGTTGAGCACAGCGTAGCGGTGTCTCCCTCTTCTTCGTGACGAGGAATCCTCCACGACAGAAAGCGTAGAGCGGTGAGTGAAACACCATAGCCATCTTTGAGCTTACTAGTTTAGGCTTGTTGTGTGCGTGGAGCCATTTGTGGCTTGCACACAGTGTATTGGCAAGTTCCTTGCATTGACACGTGCGACATACGCCCATATTTTTTGGCACCGCTGTCGGGGATCAAACCCAGGTCACTCGGGTGACAGGTGGGAATACTCACGTACGATGCGCGTTGTATTATTTACTTGGTATAGTTAGGTATCAGGCTTGTCAGTCCAATAGGAAAAAGGTAAGAGTGATCGTCGATGAGAGGCGCACTCTAACTGGAGCATTCAAGGGATTAGTTGGCTAAGCATGGGTGCTCAAGTGTGAATGGTGCGAGCTCATATAAAAGTCAACTAAACCTAAAATTCACTCATTCTCTCATTTGTGCAATTGAAGAGTTCTCTTGCTCCATCTCCATCTTCTTCTTCTTCATCTCCTTGTGTGTGTGTGTATGTGTGAGAGAGTGAGAGAGGGAGAGAGAGGGAGTGTGTGTGCGATGGAGCATTACGAAGGCATGACGGTGGCGAAGCGGTTGAGCGCGGCGTAGCGGCATCTCCCTCTTCTTCGTGGCGAGGAATCTTCCACAACAGCAAGCGTAGAGCAGTGAGTGACACACCATCGCCATCTTTGAGCTTACTAGTTTAGGCTTGTTGTGTGCTTGGAGCCATTTGTGGCTCGCACACAGAGTATCGGCAAGTTCCTTGCATTGACACATGCGACATACGTGCACATTTTTTCGCGCCGCTGTCGGGGATCGAACCCAGGTCACCCGTGTGATAGGCGGGAATACTCACCTAAGACGGACATTGTATTATTTACTTGGTAGAGTCAGGTACCGGGCTTGTCGGAGCAATAGGAAAAGGGTAAGAGTGATCGCCGATGAGTGGCGCACTTTAACTGGAACATTCAAGGGATTAGTTGGCTAAGAATGGGTGCCCAAGTGTGAATGGTGCGAGCTCATATAAAAGTCAACTAAACCTAAAATTCAGTCATTCTCTCATTTGTGCAATTGAAGAGTGCTCTTGCTCCAACTCCATCTTCTTCTTCTTCATCTCCTTGTGTGTGTGTGTGTGTATGTGTGAGAGAGTGAGAGAGGGAGTGTGTGTACGACCTAGCATTACGAAGGCACAATGGCGGTAAAGCGGTTGAGCACGGCATAGCGGCGTCTCCCTCTTCTTCGTGGCGAGGAATCCTCCACGACAACAAGCGTAGAGCGGTGAGTGACACACCATCATCATCTTTGAGCTTACTAGTTTAGGCTTGTTGTATTCTTGGAGCCATTTGTGGCTCGCACATAGTGTATCGGCAAGTTCCTTGCATTGACACGTGCGACATACACACACATTTTTGGCGCTGCTGTCGGGGAATTCCATACATTAAGCTTGAATGGCACTCTGTGCTTCTTTTGTGGTGCAATTTCAATTGTACGAAAGGTAAGGAAGGAGGGTGTGTGTGTTGAGAAGAAGGATTTTGTTACTACTGTGTATTTTTTTGTTAATGGAGTTTTCAAAGGTACTGTGTTTTTTCTCTGTGTAAGGTGTTAGTATTAAGGTTGTTAGTTCTCTATAATGTAATGTATAGTAAGTAGGAAGTAGATCTGTGAGAGCTAATAGAGTGTGTTAGTGTGTAACAGTAGGTATATTAGTTGGAAGTAGATAGGTAGTGTGTGTGTGTGTGTGCTCTCGTGCAGGCCGCCGCGACCTTATCATTATAAATAATTTTTTTAAATGAAAAATAAAAAAATTAAAAAATAATTATTTTTTTAAAGGTAGTACCGGGATCGGGAATATCTCCCACACCCAAGCCCAGACCCAAGCCCAAGCTCACGCTCAGGCTTAGGCATCTATCGCCCTTTAAAATTACGAATTTTAGCTTCACACGTAGCTAAAAATCGACTTTTTTGAGGACCAATGGAGCTTCAGGTGACCGAAGGTTGTGCTCTAAAGCACACCGCGACTCTCTGAGCGATATGCTCGTTTTGAGCTATCACACACTTTAATAAAAAAAACCGATTATTAAAAAACATTAAAAACGTAAAAAACACGAGGAAAAACGGAAGCTTAAAAAGTAAGCGGTTAACCTTCGAGGTTATTCACCGATGCTTGTAGGGTGCCAAAGACACATGCATCTGCGCTTTGGTCGTGTGCTAGAGACGGAGTAACTAAAGAGAATTTCGACTTACGCGAGTTCTCATTATCCACCTACCTTAGGTTCCAGGCCCTCGACGGGGACGCAATGTAGTACAAACCAAGACCCGAACATAGCGGCTAGTGACTCTTCCTCTAACTACGACGTCATGGAGGGTTTCCCAATGCTTAATCCCGATAGCTCAAGCCAAGACATGCATGCCATGGGCCCACGGTCTGGGCTGAGCATGCTTAGCCGCTTGAAGGAAACTTTTAGTAGAGCCACTCGTTCCGAACATGGAGCTAATGATGTAAATAAGAGGGAGAAGACCCCACAAATCGTACTAGTAAACATGTCAGGGGTAGCGCATATAACCTCTGGCGATAAAAGAGAGGCAAACCTACCTAATAGTGAAACTGATGATACCTCGGGGTTTGACCAACAAACCTCACAAACGGAATCTCAAGGAGAGATTGATTCAAGGCTAGAGGAAATGACCAATGAATCAAGTCAAGAAATTAAACACTCAAGTCCTAGTACAACAGCCTATGGTGATTTATCCGAGAGTGAAAAAGGTACAAGCGAAGACATATCAAGCGGGTTTGGTTCGAACATAACCCAAAATTGTAACCTCAGCAAGAAAAGAAGGTCATATAAGAGACGACGATATCGAGAAAATGTGCGTTCTAGGATAAATGAAAAGAAATCTACAGAGGCTAACCTTTGAGTCACACATGCATTCCACGTTGAAACCGACGAGGATTGGTTGGAATCTGACACACCTCTACGCTACCCTATTGAGCTAAACAACGCCTATGGAAAAGTGCTATATAACGCCTTATTGCACACAGGTGCTAAATATAATTTGCTATCATATAGGGTGTGGTGTCAGTTAGGGAAGCCACCTCTATCTGAGAGTATTATCCAAGTCAAGGGTGTCAACAAGAAAAAAACTTCGGTTTTTTGAATCTGGCACACTTCTATCAGTTATGACAATGGAGTTGTAGATCAACACTTTTTGGTCATGCCTGTTGGAACTATGGAGGGTAATATAAATCTAGGACGCACGTGGATGATAGCCATTAAATGCACTATTCACTGGGGGACAAGGGGTGTCGCAACACAGAAACCAAATCTTAGGCCTGCCACTCAAGCCATAGTCCCTGAGATATTGCCTCTTAAGGAAATAAAACCTAAAACATTGCATGTCCAAAAGGTTGAACCATATGTCCCCATAGCCCAACTCTCTAGAGCTTCAACTGATATAGCTGAAATAAAGCTTAAGACACACAAGACCCATCCCAATATAACAAATAAAACATACAAGTGGGTCCCTAAAGCTTCTTTAGCAACCATAGTCAGTGCTAAAAGATAGGAGCTTGGTAAGAGACGTCCCATTCACCCCAAGAGATCTAATGAAACGTTGCGTTGGATTCCTAAAAAACTATTGGAAGCCCAAGGCTACTATGAAGGAAATGATCAAATATGGGTGCCAGAACGTAAATTGTGCTCTTACTTGTCACCGGGCCCATGTGAGCTCAATCCTATGGCTCCAAAACGAATTGAAGATCGCGGAAAGGAAAAAATCCTGGAATGTTACACACCCGCTCTATAGCTGATTTGGATACCAAAGAAAGAACGACTTGTTTCACCTAGCTCAGGAATAGGGAAATCAAATTAAGCTTCTTGCTCTTCATGTAGTTCCTATACGGAAATAGAAGCTTCAACACAACCTCCCCCTACCATTGTATATATCCATATAAGCAAGAAAGATTTTGCACCTCCCGTTGTAAGTTCATCACCTACAACAATGTTGCAAATAAAATCATGGGAGAGTACCTTACCACCCTTGCAACTAGATGAAATGCATAGGGCGGTCGAAAACTATTGGTTAAATCCTTCACCTATAACAACTTGGAACAACTAGTTTCAAAGGGTGACGACATCATTACAAACGGTATGATCTACCCAAGGAAGGGGGGGGGAGGGGGGGGGTGTTTGCTGACAGTCATCATTCACTCACTCCCCTCTCAACCTTTCTTCATGAATTCTTAATCTCCAATCTTAGGGAATGTATATATAAATTCTTATACTCACAAAAACAAGATAAAAAAGTAAAAGAGCAAGAGCCATAACACAAAATCATAAAAACACATTGTGCACAAGAACATGACCCTTGTAATATTTGCACTCTAACCATCATCTATTTGCGTGTACATATATGACTAGTAAGCTAGAGTCATCCACTCCTGCCTTGGGTGAGAGGTACCCTCGTTACTTTTCACAAATGTTTCACATGGTCTTTCCGGTGGTTGCCTGTGAATGGGATTTGGTAGGTACGCTAGCATGTGAGAGGAATTTCGAGGAGTTAGAATGGATGATACGTGTCTTGACCACGACTGAAACATACTTAGTAGAGAGTGTATCTCCCATTGCACAAGCCTACCCTTTTGACCAAGATGACTATAGGCGTCTAGTGACCTTCTTAGTAAACATGGGTACCTATGATGAAGAAGAAGATTTACATGACTACACAGATGGCACATATTGTCTCATGGATGATGACTTTGTTTATCTCGATGACGAGGATAGGGGTTTAGCCTTAGGGTTTCCCTCCAATCTCTACAATTTTGTTGTGTTCAATAAGTGTTCGTACCTTTCTCCACTGATGTGCCTCCTAGAGGTATTCCTTGTGTTTCCTAGTGTGTACAAGAGCGTGTTGCTATTGTTAGGATTTGGACCTTCATGGAATATTTATCTCGACTCACTCTTCAAATAAAGTGCAATTATCAACACAAACAGGTGTTTCTTGTCCATTAGCATTGCCCCTTATCTTTTTGCATCCATGTTTGTCTACTTTAATTGTGAGTGGTAGCATAATATTCAACACATTTGCTTAGTATCAAACATTAAATTTAATGTAATTTTTTGTCATAATCACTTGTCTAGGTTTAAAAATCAAGCACTCTGACTAAGCTAGTTTGACCAAGCTAGGTGTTAGAGATCTTCTCTTAATACCATGGGGAATGCCTTCCTAATAATTAATGGTTACTTAGTTTCTTAATCTAATTTAGGAAGCATTCTGTGAAATGTACTAGAGCTTTCTAGTGGGCTTAGTCCCTATTGACCTTTAGCTTAAGTATTATAAAGGGAGTTTACTAGTGTGATGAGCCTAGGGAGGTGTAACAGTGTTATATGACCCCCCAAAGTTACAAAATTAAAATGCTAAAAACGAACAAAAAAAAAATTCGAAGTGCCACAATGTAAAATCTTTAGCTGGAAGAGAAATCTCAGCTTGATGTGGTACTTCACTCACATGTATCGCCTATGGTACTAGAGCCCTAGAGGTTCCTAGTGTGGGCGCTTTTCCTTGAAAAGCAAAAAACCCAAGGCATACAAAATAAGCACACACATCAAAATGGAATCACTATGAAAAGACTTTGGGGGGTCAGAGAAAAGGTAATCAGTCAGGCGATGATTTCATGATAAATTCCTTTTATCGTAGCTTAACTACAAGGTCTTCTAGGTATAGCCTCTAGTTAGACCTCGGACATGAAATACTTGGCTCTTGCGATTAAACAACTTAATTGACCAGAGAAAATTGAGAAGCTTATCCATGGTATTAATAGTCGATCTTTAGTGCCTTTCGACCGTTAAATTAGTGACCCCAGACTTGTTTAATTTTTTACCTTTACAAGTGTTTATGCGTTTGATTATATTGAAATTTAATTTTTATTGTTGACAAATGGTTTAGAATTATGCTACCAATCAATTTATCTGCCTAAAATTGTATATGCTTTCTAATTGTATATGAGAATGCAATTACTGTGCCAATATTGTTTGATTTTGCACTGACTAAAGAAGGCTAAGGACATTCATTTCAAATGCTCTTCCACCTCAACGAACGAGCTTCAACTCAATATATTCTGAGGATAGAATCTACATCAAGAAGGGGGGCATGTTAACCCTCACGGCTCACGGACACCCTATCACCTATGACGGACGTTGTATTATTTACTTGGTAGAGTCAGGTACCGGGCTTGTCGGTCCAATAGGAAAAGGATAAGAGTGATCGTCGATGAAAGGCACTCTAACTAGAACATTCAAGGGATTAGTTGGCTAAGCATGGTCGCCCAAGTGTGAATAGGGCGAGCTCATATAAAAGTCAACTTAACCTAAAGTTCACTCATTCTCTCATTTATGCAATTGAATAATGCTCTTGCTCCATCTCCATCTTCTTCTTCTTCATCTCCTTGTGTGTGTGTGTATGTGTGAGAGTGTGAGAGAGGGAGAGAGAGGGAGAGTGTGTGCCATCGAGCATTACGAAGGCACGACAGCAGCGAAGCAGTTGAGCATGGCGTAGCGGTGTCTCCCTGTTCTTCATGGCGAGGAATCCTCCACGACAGCAAGCGTAGAGCAGTGAGTGACACACCATCGCCATCTTTGAGCTTACTAGTTTAGGCTTGTTGTGTGCTCGGAGCCATTTGTGGGTCGCACACAATGTATCGGCAAGTTCCTTGCATTGACACGTGCGACATACATGCACAGTCACATACTCATTAAAAAAGGATCATTAAAATCATGCCATAATAAGTCAAGAATCATAAAGAAAATGACTATGGACAAGGTTCAATAAGATCTTGCTAAAATTGCTATGTAGGTAATCTGAGGCAATTATGAAAGTATTCTCTTTGTGCGATACACATTAATACATCTTGATTGAAAGTCTTGTAGGCATCTAATTGAGTACTAATAGCACCGTACTGTCTAGAGTGTAGTTGCTGTGAATTGCAACCTAGTGTTGTGAACAACACTTTACTTTATAGGTCGTGTATCAAAAGCAGCTGAAATACTGGAGCCACTATTCCAATAGTCCTTAAATATCAATTCAGGGGTGATGTTTGATGGGTACCCTTGCCTTTCAAATTGTAGAGAATTTACATATTTTGAAAATTTGGTCTATTTTTTCCAAGGCAGATCACACTTTGACTTGTGAAAGAAAATGTGCAAGAGATGCAAAATTGACCTATTAATAATGTGCAAGGAAGGTTTGCATCATCTTCACCAGAACTTTATTTGAAATTTAGATCTATTAATTTCAAACTACAATGCACAAGAACAAAATTGGTACCAAAGACAACAATCACAGAAAAACAACAAGGAGTTTTTCATCTAGATCTTTTGGAGCAACTCAAGTAGCATTTCACTTGAGGATGATTAGAAAAGGTGTGCTTGAGAGAAAACTGATAGAAGAACAAACCTCTTAGAAGTGCTATGTTCATGGTAAACATCTTAATTTCAAGTGGGGTCATTATAGATAATGTTAAGCTTGAGAGTAGTTATGAGATCAAATATTTTAACTACAATGAATATATTGCTACTTGGATGGGCGTGAATGCCAATTCAATATTACAATAACAAGAATGATATAGTGCTATATTGTACATTGGGGTTGAATGAAATCTGTAAGAAGATAATGAATGAGTAATTCTCTAGAGACTTAGTGATTGAGGAGTATCCAAGATCACAAAAAGAGGAGGACTTTCACATCCATGCAATTGGTGTGTGATCGTAGAGGACTTATGGCATCGTGATGGATTAACAATTAAAATATATAAGGATCATCGATAGCACTGATAGTGTTCAATTGTATGTAAGAGTTAAAAGAGAGAGAAAGAATGGAAGTTGAGGTTTCCACTAGTTCTCTACAACTCCGCAAAATCACCTAGGATTTCCATGAGCATAGCAGTTACGGAAGATCTTTCTAGTGGTACTTTGTTTACGGACTACAAAGCATCTTGTGCCTTCAGGTTTCCAGGCTAGTAGGGTGCCCAAGCAATTAGGATGAGAAAAGATGTAGCTCAAGTGCTAGCAGCTCTTGAGATGTTCAATAAAGCAAGTGATATTCTTGGATATGATTTGTCGATGTGTGAATAACGGTCCAAAAAAGAAGCTTGATTTAACCATTATAATCCAATATGCTATTTATGTGGCCGGCATGGTGACTGTGGAGGCTTTGTGTGCTTACAATAAAGGCGAGCGCAGTAACTGCACTTGCAAATGAAGAAGGCTTTGGTTAAATTTCGGCTAGCATGCCAACGTGGCAAGCTGGCCTCCTTTTCAGCGTGGCTTCAAGGTCCACACTATCCAAGACACACTGACCAAATTAGAGATCGTCGTCGTTGTTAGGAGGTTTTTGAAAGAAGTGATTGCACATATGTAAATACACATGAATGGGCACTGAATAAAGAATTTCCCATTGTCCAGAGCTAGGTGGTTACATGGGGTCCACATGTGTACAGGTAGGATAGCGTGTACATGGTACATCAATTTTCATTGTCACCAGTATCAGTGTGGTTTTCTATAGAAATGAGCAATTGTGGAGCGTAAAACTTCTCAAGGAATCTATCAACAGGATTATGCTATGAGGTAAGCAGGTGTGTCAGATAAAATCCAGTGGTGTAATTAGGAGGTCAAATGTGATCAAGTCTTGCATGTAGATAAGTGAGGACACAATGGGAGTGTTTTCTTGCGATGAATTATTCATAAAGTTCATCATGAGAACTATATTTGGGGGCCACTTCACATGATTGCAGGATTTATTATTGGGAATAGTTGAGTGCCAGGTGTGCGGATGGATGTAGAAAGGTAACAAAAACACACTGCATGGCCATTTTTTGGCTTGGTCGGGGTCCATTTGAGGTCAATCCAAAGGCCATAGGTGCCCAAGGAATAAAATGAAGTGTGGACACTAAAAAAAAAAAGAAAAAAACTAGAAAAACGTGGAGAGAAGAGGATGAAGAGCCGCTGCTCAATTTTTGCTGTTTTTGGAGCCTGTTTTGGCCATAAACTACTTATCCGAGCTCAAATTTGAGTACTTTGATATTGTAGAGTGGGGTTCTTGGCCGTTGCAGACGCAATGGTGCTATCCATTTTGTGAATTTCCTCATTGTTTTCCTGCTATTTTGGTTGTGTAAGTTTCTCTTGTGAGTGAAGCCTCTGCTGAAATTTGTGATTGTATCTGGTATATTTTATCCATATGGTGTGAGCTATTTGCCCCATTGGTGTCCGCCTAAGCTCATTTGTATCTACACATCACAAATATTCCTTGTTTGAGCTCTTTTGTGCATGTATGTGTGTGTCTCTATGTCTGTGTTGAGTGGGCAAATGGGTACTCTCTCTCGTCTCACTCCATCGGTGTGTTTGCTGTCTCGGTCATGTGGGCTGTGTAAGCTGAGTGGTGCCCAATAGTGTGTGTGTGTGTGTGTGTGTGTGTGTATTATCCAAAGAGTGCGTGTTAGGTGATTATAGAGTCTTTGTGTGTGTTTCCATCTTGCTCACATTCTTTTGGTGCCCCCATGGAGGAACTTTTTTAAGTACCCTCAGCTTCAAAATTACAAATTTGATATTACAGATTATAGGTTACAAGTTACAGGGTACAAGTACAGTTGCAAGTGGGAGTCACTTGCAGTTGTTGTGGGTATGCATCATTTGGTGCCAATTTGAGTGTATTGTTTGATATTGTACGTTATTGTGGATACTGCCATTGTACGCCTTTGTGGAGCCATACTTGGTTTTATTTGGCAGTCCTAGCCATTTCTAAGACTTGGTCTGGAAGATAGTCATTTCAGAGACTTGACTATATGATATTTGCATAAACCTTTGTGAGAGGGTCGTGGTGAGGTTTTATTGAGCTGGGGGATTCTCAAGTGTGCGATCCTTTCAGTGATACGGTGGCTAGAGCACCCTTTTTGTGACCCCGTCATAGGCTATGTACTGGTGTTCCTACTTGATTCTTGGGTGCCATTGTTGGCAGGTTATGCATACTTATACAGTCTGTATTTTGGGTTTTTACTGCTCTAATTCTAGGGAAACTCTACCAGAATTTGTCCAAGTTGTGATGGCTAGTTTTTTGGTCTTTTGAACCATTTATGTTGTTATGCTGCTGAAATTCTGGTAAAATCAGAGGGTGATTAGTCAAGTGTGCTTAGATGGGAGCTGCTTGGTCGGCCTTTAATTGATAATCACGATGGACCTCAGTTCACTCCTTTTCATTTTGTACAAAGAATCTGGATAAATATTCATGTGGACATGAAAACTTTAACTAGCAGCACATAGTCTTTATGTTTGGGCCAAGAAGATTAAGAGAGATACTAGAATCTCCTTTGCCTGTTGTAATTCCGATGATTAACTATGAAAACTCATTTGATGTGCATGTGTTCATCTTTTTCTAAAATTTTGAGCTCCATTGAAGTTTCTAGGGATTGAGTCAGTAAAACGTTTTGGGTTCTTGCACCTATGTTAGATGGGGTTCTCAAAGCATTGAAACTTGGGTAGACATGGATTTCTCTTATCAAGAATTTCATGGAATAAGTGATGGAGATGTGGAAGACTTTTTGGAATAGATGAAGGTTGCCTGCATTAGCAACTAGATTCATGATCCTGCCCAGATGTTACGTCTTCTCCAAATTTGTTTGAAGAGGGATGCACGAGTTTGGTCCAAAGCATTTGAAGAGGAGTTGCGTGCGGTTGATCCAGTTATAAGATTAAGTTGGGACAATCTAAGGCATGGATTGGAAGTGGAGTTTGTGAAGACAGAAGATCCTAAAAAAGTGTGGCAAGAAGTACAGGGTTTGATGCAAAGGGAAGGTGTGAGTACATACGTAAGTTTTCAATGGCATGTGTTCCCCACCTGACATGATGAACAAGGACAGGTTCTTGGCTGGTCTTTGGGAGAATATACATTGGAGAGTGGAGGTAAAGAAGCCTAGGACATATGAAGATGCACTAGATGTAGCGAGGAACAAAGAGTGGAAGCTGAGAAGAATCAGTCAACTAGGAGTAGAGTCTTTGCCCAGTAGGTCTGAGTTTCAACCTATGGTTTATTTGCAAGGTTTCATGCCAAGGGTTCATCATGAACTAGTGGTTTCTGTTACTCCTCAAGTTATACCAGCAGTGGTCACTACAACAGTGCAAGATGATAAACTAAGGCAAGACATGAGGTAAGTGGTAGATTTAACAAAGGATATTACCCTAAACATGCTAGGTAATGTGGGAAATAGTGAAGCTTGTGTGAGGTTTTCAAATCAGCTAGGAGGTGAAGAAAAACCCAAGAATGGGGTTGGACAAAGCAATGGTAGGGTCTCAAGGCAAAGGCCCACGTGTTATAATTGTGGAGAGTTGAGCCACATTAGCCCACAATGTGATAAGCCACCAAGGATGGGAGGAGACATGTATCCATTGCCAAGACAAGTGCTAACTAGATCAAATGATGATGGCATTGAAATTAAGGGAGAAGAAGGAACCAATGGATTAACCCAAAAGGAAAAGGGAAAGAAAAAAGTGGTAAATGTGGTCACCGTGGAGAAGGCAACAAAGTTGGAGGATACATTAGTGATGCCTATTGGGAAGATGACCACACAGGATAAGGAAGGAGAAATAGTGCAAATCCTAGTAAGAAGAAGCGAAAGATCCATGAAGACAAGGATGTCAAGGCCAAGAGGAAAAGAAGGGCTCATCACAAGTTTCATGTTTTAGATTTTCCACTAGAAGATCGACAATTAAGCTATGACTTGAAGGAGGATCTAACAAGCAGGAAAGTAGATGTTACTTTTGGGTAGCTTATAGAGATGGTGTATAAGGTAAAGCGATAGTGGAAAAGGATGGTTAACCCAATGGAGAAAGAACCAGAGAGAGGTTCAGTGAAGTTGTTGGTGATGGATGAGCTACCAGACATTTGCCCAATAGTAGATGTGTGGCACAGAAGGAAAAATTTGGGACAAGGTTATGTTGATGGTGGAGCCCAAATATGTGCCATAACACACTCATGCATTGAGAAGATGGGCCTTACAGTGACTGGGGGTGTCAGGCTTTTAGATCAGACTAGCAAACCATCAAAAATTAAAATGTTTGGGTGTTGTAAAGAGCTTGGAAGTGGAGGCGTATGATGCAAAGGTGGTGGTTCATTTTCATGTGATGCCAGCGGGGCAGGGAGCATATCCTATTATAATGGGTAGACCATTGTTACATGCAGTGGGAGCTCTTCAAGATTGGGGACGTGCTACGATTAGCCTCTATGGAAAGATAGGTGCAAATAAGATATATAATATGGACACAAGGAAACTATTGGAGGAACTCTATGAAGATGAGGATGAGTCTAGTGATGAAGACTATTCCACAGTATTTGACAAGGATTGTGATAGTACTACCAATAGTGATGAGGATGTTGATGTTGCATTTCCTGTGATGGGCAAAGAAATCCATGAGTCTGGTTTAGTTGAATTTGCAAAGATGAAAGTGAAGGGCCTTATGAAGTGGTTGAAGGGCTGATGCATACCAAGGTTTAATTGTCAAAGAATCAGGAATTGATGACACAAATGATCAATGCAGACCTCTCAGCTATGGAGAAGGAGATATATTTGCACATGTTGGCTAGTTTTTCTGTTTTGTTTATTACTTCATATGAAGAGATTAGAGGGTTCAAAGGAGAAGAGATGCATATAGAGCTGAAGGAAGGTGCTAAGCCAGTGCGGCAAAGGCTAATAAGGATGGGTCAAGAGCAGATGGAAGGCTTGAGGGAAGAGGTGGACAAGTTATTGAAGGTAGGGTTCATAGCCCAGAACGGGGAGTCCATTAGTGGTCAGCCCAAAGAAGGATGGAAAGTGGAGGATTTGTGTAGATTTTGAACCCTTAAGCGCAGCCACTAAGAAGAACCCATACCCTCTTCCATTCATTCATCAGATCTTGGATTCAGTGGCAGGTTATGAGAGGTACTGTGTGTGTCATGGTTTTTCAGGATATTTCAATTGAAGATTGCTCTTTAATACCCAAAAAAGACAACTTTCATTACGCCATGGGGTTTTTATTGCTACACGGTGTTGCCATTTGGGTTGTCAAATGGACCATCCTTCTATCAAGAGAGAGCAAATTGGGTATTGTCACCATTCATTGGTAGTTGTGTTAAAGATTTTATGGACAACTTTTGTGTCTACAACAGAAGGGTTGAACACCATGAGTAGTTGCAGATGGTATTAGCTCGATTAGATGAATGCGGAAGACAACTAAATCCAAATAAATGTCATCTAGAACAACGAAGGGTGAAGTTATTGGGCCATATGGTTTCAGAAAATGGCATTGAGGCTGATCGAGACAAGGTTAAGTCTATTATTCTTCTTCCATCACCTAAGAGTACAAAGCAATTGGAAACCATTATACACAAACTAAAGTACATGGTGCAATTTATTCCACTGTCTTCAGAGCTCCTTTATCCATTACAACAAGTGGCAAAGCATGATCCATTGCAATGTGATGACAAGTGTGAACAAGTGTTTCAAGAGGTGAAAGAGGTGCTAGGGGGGTTGTCAGCCATGCAGGCTCATGGTTGGGAGCAAGTGTTCTATGTAAATCCATCAATAGGGCATGATGCCATTGGAGCCATGCGGCCGGTGTATTGTGCAAGCTGAGTGAAGTTGGTAGCAGAAATAAAATTGTTCGAAGTAGAGCTAGTGATGGCCAGTGTAATATTTGCTTGTGTCGACAATTTCTACATTACTTGGTTCCAAGACCTTTTGTTTTCTTAATGAGTTACACCTTTTTGCCACAGTTAATTAATGGCACTAACCTGTCAAATGTGGTCAAGAAATGGGTACTTGAGTTGCAAGAGTTTGAGTTCTCTTTTTAGTGGAAGACAGTGCAAGAGTTACCCTAGCTGATCTGTTGACTTACAAGGAGAATCCCCATCTTGCTACGGAAGAGGTGGTGAGAAGGGTAGTTGAAAAAGTTCCACAGATCAGCAATGCACATGTATTGTTCTTTGATGGCTCATATAGAAAGAGCCATGATGTGGCTTCATGGGGTATAATAACACTTTACGATCCAGAGGGGAAGCTAGTATGCAAGACAGGGTTCAAATTGGATGCTCATAGTAACAATGAGGCTGAATATGCCACCCTGGAAGCCAGATTACACATTTGTTTGAATCATGGGATTACAAGGTTGAGCATAAAAGGTGACGCCTTGTTAGTTGTGAAGCACGTGTTGGGTGTGTGGAAGAGAAAGAACACCTCATTGAAGGAAATGTGTTTCCAAATCAAAGGCCTGTTAAAAAAGTTCAAAGCATAGAGAATCAGACACATTGAACGTGCTCTAAATGGAGAGGCACATGCAGTAGCTCAAAGCATGATTAGGGAGCTATTTGTGTTAAGGACCAATTTATCTCTTTATCATGGCCGGGGAAGTTTGGCTCAAGAAGAGGAGTTTTTGCTAACAGGAATTATTCCGAAGGACATTCAAAAGTCTAAGTAGTATGGTTTTATGTGTAGAGCATCCAAGTACAAATTGATTGGTGATGTATTGCACATGAAAGGGGCTGATCTCATGTTGAGATGTGTACGTTGGCGGGAATCGTTGAAGAGAATCGTGAAGGTTGAGATGTGTACGTTGAAGAGAATCGTGAAGGCGCATGTGGAGGACATTTTTCTTAAAGATCACCTTACAAAAGATCTTGCAAGAGGGGATGGGCAAATTATGTTAGGATTTTTTTGGAAGAAATGATTTTTCATATGTAAATACACATTCATGGTGCATTGATTAAAGAATTGCCCATTGTCCAGATCCAGGTGGTTACGTGGGGACCACATGTGTACAGGTACGACAACGTGTACATAGTACATCGATTTTCATTGTTACCAATATCAATGTGTTCTTCTATAATAATGAGCAGTTGGTGGAGCATGAGACTTCTCAAGGAAGCTATCAGCAGGATCACACCATAAGTTAAGCAGGTGTGTCAGATAACATCCAATGGCATCAAGAGGTCGAATGGTAGTAAGACTTGCACGTGGATAAGTGAGGACACAATGGGAGTGTTTTGGTGTGATGAATGATGCAAAAAGATCACCATGAGAACTATATTTAGGGGACACTTATCGTGATTGCGAGATGAATTATTGGAAAAAGTTGAGTGCCAAGTGTGCGGATGGATGTAGAAGGTAACAAAAAACACTGTGTTGCCATTTTTTGGCCTATTCGGGGTCCCGTCTGAGTTCAATCAAAAGGCCAAAGGTTCCCAAGGGATAAAGTGAAGTGTGGCCACTAAAAAAACTATGAAAAAAACAAAAGAAACATGGAGAGAAGAGGATGAAGAGCTGCTACTTAGTTTTTGTTGTTTTTGGAGCCTGTTTTGACAATAAACTACTCATCCCAGCTCGGATTTGAGCACTTTGATATTGTAGAGTGGGGTTTTTGGCCGTTCCAAATGCAATGGTGCTGTCCATTTTGCCAAATTAATCACTGTTTTCTTGCAATTTTGACTGTGTAAGTTTCTCTTTTGAGCGAAGCCTCTTCTCAAATTTATGATTGTATCTGGTATATTTCATCCATATGGTGTGAGCTATTTGGCCCATTGGTGTCAGCCCAAGGTCGATTGTATCTACACATAAAAAATCTTCCTCCTTTGAGCTGATTTTTGTTTTCCATTCTTTCCATGCATATCCTTTAACTATTGACTTCAAGTATCATGCTGGAGGTGACATGTTTATGGCTGTCACAATTTAGAGATTCTATACTAGATTAACATAAATGTTGACAAGCTTCTACTTTCATGGTGGATGATGTAGATATATAAATTAGTGCAATTAAGTATTACTCATCCCTCAAGTAGATATATGTACTCTTTTTGGTTGTCTTTCATTGCTCATTGTTTTTCAATGCGAGTATAGGCACGTCTTCAATATTCCTATCTACTTGTGCTTCTGGTATGTATGTGCGCCGATGTAAGATTAAGCATATTTTTTGGAAGGTACAAGTCTGGCCAACTAGGGCTTCCATGTTTAAAAGCCTTGGAGTCATCATGAATATGCAAGGGCCTTCAAGTATGTCTGAGGTGGAAACACAAGAGTGCATTCAAGGCATTCTAGCTTCCTTCTTCCTCGAGTACCATGAGGAGGAGGCATTCATTGAATACTTCAAAACATACTCGCTCCCAAAGACTTGTATATACGTTGGCTTTAGGTCATGCAGAAACATTTTATTCTCCTTTCTTGGCTTGACTAGATATATGCTTTTGTTTTGTAGACATGTGGGTGCTTGCAGTCAGGACACTCCCACATTTTGGACAAGACAAAAATGGGGACATTGAAGCCTACTATGGTGTGTTGAAGTCCAAATTTCTTGGGAGATCATGATCAAGAAAGAAGGCTGGATTTAGAGTTGATTGGTTGTTGCACAAATTAACCTCTTTGGCTCTTCATTTTTATTGGTACGTTCAAATGATAAAGGAAAAAGGTTTTGTTTGCAACAATGCCATTGAAAATATTGAGGAAAATTCTTTTGAGAGGGCAATCAAAATTCCCGATGAGCATGTTTCTATGATGGCTGGGGATGACGGCTCGGATGCACTAGCAAAGTGACTCAAACCCTGAGATAGTGCACACTGTGTACAAACCCGAGAGCTTATGGGCGTGTTGCACATGTGCTTGGTCAAAAGAGGGGAACATTTGCAAACACCAGATAAATTTCATGCTCCTATTATGTGTATCTTCTTTTTCATTGAAGGATACGTGCTTGAAGATGTATGGGAGACAGGTAGAAGATCTCCATGCGAGGTCAATACTCTCTATCAAAGCACAAGTAGAAGAGGGTGTCCCAAAAAATGTGCAGCACATTGGTTTCGACAATGAGGGAGTAGATTTTCAAGAGGAGCAGCCTATTGTTGACAATAACAAGGGTTGAAGGATGTTAGCAGCAAGGCTAACAAAGTAGAAAATCACCCATTGAGACGTACTATTGTAATGACTTTTAGTTTTTTGCCAAATTTAGTCTTGAGATAAATGTAATTTTGATACTCCTTCACATTGTTGAGAGAGAAGGAGAGAACATGTTGAGCTTATATGTGAAGCTACTCAATATATGGCTTCTCTATATATTGAGTAGCTTCACATATAAGCTCAACAGTTTTGACACGTGAGTGACCACAAGTGGTTTTTGTTTCATGCTTGGCAGTTCATGTATATCATGGTTGAGCAAGAAGCAACCAACTGTGGCCACTTCGAGTTGTGAGGTTGAGTACAGGACAGTCTTCACAGCTACGGTTGAGTGTGTATGGCTCAAACGCCTTATGGCTGATTTGGGTTTTGGACAGGACACTGCCAACACTATCTAGACTGACAGTCAAAGCGCATTGGCAATTGCGAGGAACCCAGTTTTTCATGCTCGCACAAAGCACATTGAGGTGCATTACCACTATGTCAGGGATAGGCTCTCAGCAGGAGAGATTAGCCTGGCTTATGTGCCAACACAGGACAACCTTGCAGATATTTTCACAAAGGCATTGTCTCATGAGAAGCTGGAAGCTTTCCGCAAAGCTTTGGGCTTACTCCCCTTTGTGTACTCATCATTTCCTTAGGGCATGGCACTTCCCTTTACTCATGTGCCAGCTCTCGTTCACCGCATCACTCTAGGGGGGATTTGTTACCATATACATGTGGTAGTGATGTGTGTGAACACATTAGGACTGTCGGGGCATTTTTTCCCTCTTTAGGAGTGTTTTCCCCCAAGCATTGTATATACGCCCTTCACTCTAGGGCTATCTATCTTTCTATTGCACACTAAGTCATACATTCTCTATTGTGTGCCTTGAGCTTCCTTCATCTTCTCCAAGTTGTGTATGTTTCTCTACAACCCTAATTCCAACACCTATTTCCCAATTGTTAGTCTGAATGGCCAAGTGGTGGATCTATGATCTACTCATCCCACAGACATTGTGTAAAATTACAAGTGTTATGATGGCCAATTGTTGAATTCACCTAACTTTAAGACATGGTTAGAATGGACAAGTGGTGGATCTAGGACACACCAACAATTCAAACCACAATTCAAGACTTTGTTATAATGTCCAAGTGGTGGATCTTTGATGCATCTACTTTCCAATTCTTAGTCTAAATGGCAAGGTGGTGGATCTAGGATCTACTCATCCCACAAACATTGTGTAAAATTACAAGTGTTATCATGGGCAAGTGTTGAATGTACCTAACGTTAAGAAATGGTTAGAACGGCCAAGTGGTGGATCTAAGATCTACTCATTCCACAAACATTGTGTAAAATTACAAGTGTTATGATGGCCAAGTGTTGAATGTACCTAACTTTAAGACATGGTTAGAATGCGAAGTGGTGGATGTAGGAGAGACCAACAATTGGATCCACATTTCAAGCATTCGTTATTATAGTGGCCAAATGGTGGATCTTTGATGCACCTACTTCCTAATTCTTAGTCTAAATCCCTAAGTGGTGGATCTAGGATCTACACATCCCACAAACATTGGGTAAAGGTTAGAACAATTACTATGGCCAAGTGTTAAAGGCACCTAGCTTTAACACATTGATTAGAATGGCCAAGTGGTGGATCTAGGAGACAACAACAATAGGATCCAGATTTCAAGCCTTCGTTATAATAGCCAAGTGGTGGGTCTTTGCTGCACCTACTTCCCAATTCTTAGTCTAAATGGCCAAGTGGTGGATCTAAGATCTACTGATCCCACAAACATTGTAAAAAATTACAAGTGTTATAATGGCCAATTGTTGAATGCATATAGCTTTGAGATATGGGTTAGAATGGTCAAGTGGTGGATCTAAGAGACACAAAAAACTGGATCCACAATTCAAGCCTTCGTTATAATGGCCAAGTGGTGGATCTTTGATGCACCTACTTCCCAATTCCTGGTGTAAATGGCCACGTGGTGGATCTATGATCTACTCATCGCACAAACATTGTGTAAAATTATATATATTATGATGTCCAAGTGTTGATTGCACCTAACTTTAGGACATGGTTAGAATGGCCAAGAGATGGATCTAGCAGACACGAACAATTGGATCCAATATTCAAGCCTTTGTTATAATGTCCAAGTGGTGGACCTTTGATGCACCTACTTCCCAATTCTTAGTCTAAATATCCAAGTGGTGGATATAGGATCTACTCATCCCACAAACATTGTGCAAAATTACAAGTGTTATGATGGCCAGGTGTTGAATGCACCTAGCTTTAAGATATGGGTTAGAATGGCCAAGTGGTGGATCTAGGAGACACCAACAATTGGATCCACTTTTCAAGCCTTTGTTATAATGGCCAAGTGGTGGAGCTTTCATGCACCTACTTCCCAATTGTTAGTCTTAATGGCCAAGTGGTGGATATAGGATCTACTCATCCAACACAAATTGTGTAAAATTACAAGTGTTATGATGGCCAAGTGTTGAATGGACCTAATTTTAAGACATGGTTAGAATGCCAAGTGGTGGATCTATGAGGCACCAAGAATTGGATCCACATTTCAAGCATTAATTATTATAATGGCCAAGTGGTGGATGTTTGATGTATCTACTTCCTTTTTCTTCGTCTAAAAGGCCAAGTGGTAGATGTAAGATCTACTCATCCCACAAACATTGGGTAAAAATTACAACTGTTATGATGGCCAAGTGTTGAATGTACCTAACTTTAAGACATGGGTTAGAATGGCCAATTGGTGGATCTAGGAGACACCAACAATTGGATCCACGTTTCAAGCCTTCGTTTATAATGGCCTAGTGGTGGATCTTTGATGCTCTAGGCAATCAAGTGAAGAATAAGAAATCAAATAAGAAGACCATAACCAAAAAGTCAAGGGGTGTTACAACAGCTAGTGTTGGAGATGTAGATAAGGCCATTTTGAGATCAAAGGACACAAGCAATCAATCCTTATTAAGGTTTGTGGAGCGTGGTTGCTTAGAGAACGAGGTCCAAAAAGCAAATAAGAGTGCTACATGAGGCATGGAAAAGTATTCGGCAGCCTTCCCTTTCAAGTATAAGGAACACAAGATTCCCGTCACTAATTGTTTACTTGCTCCTGATCATTATAATTGTCATCAGCTAAATCCTGATCAAATACAAAATTGTATGCTCTTCTTTGAAGCAAGTGCAAATCGGCCTTCATCATGTGCTTATCTAATTCCTGTAAAGAATTGTGGTTAAAAGTTTGGAGTTCCAATGACACGTACTAAGGTAGAAGAGAAAGACTTGTTGAATACAAGTTTTGGATCATTGATGGACAACACTCAATTTATGCAACCAAAATACTAAGATTTCAAGAAATAAAAAAGGATGGTGGCTCCTCGGGGGGTTCACTATGTGTAAAACTACCATATCACGTGCGTTGAAGACATGTTTGTGAAACCCCTTATCTGTGAATTTTGTTAGAAATATAATGTACCTTTTTCTTTTAAAATCTATAAGTTTTTTTCAAATTTGAAAAAATAATGCCCTTCTATATATATATTTCTGTAAGTTTCAAGAACTTTAAATACCCTTCTGTTGAACTCACGTGATAGGTTACATTTTTATTAGGTGACCTCCCCGGGGGTGGCTCCCAGGATCTAATACAAGTTTATGAGAAAATAAAGGCCAGGATTGTTGTAGATCCATCCCCACAAGTTGCAACAACCATATCAGCCATAGAAAATGAGGAGGCCAAGGGGCTATATGTTAAGTAATCAGCTTACAATGATATTCTCAAGCATCTTCACAGTTAGTGGATATTTCAAAAATGCCCATGACGTTTAAACATTAGAGAAAAGGAAGGTGCAAAATCTCACACACCTTGGGATGTAAGTTTTCTTTTTGTTTCTCCCTCATGATTATATAATGAGAAAACAACTAAAATTATTATATTTAATTTGTTTTGGTTTTGCAGGCATTTCAAAATGGCAAGGATTTTTTTTGGTGCATCATTCATCACCAAACAAGCTCATGTGGTCACTTACTCTGATCTTATTTATGATCAATGGCTGAAGATCATAGAGCAATTAGAGAGAGAGAGAATAAGAAGCCAGTGGCCATAATTTTTAGATATTTGTGTGGTCTAGATGAAGATGAAGTAGAAAAGACTTAGATAGAAATAGAGACTTGAATGATTGTTTTGTATAAGGGTGCAAAGGACACACCAAGAATAATGGACATGACTAATCATATCAAGCAACTGAAACAAGATCGAATTATTCAAGATGAGTTGCTTGAGCAATTCAATTTTCTCAATGAGGAGAATCCATGTGAAAATTGGAAGGATCTTTCTACCACATACAACATTAATGATGTTGTTTACTCCCATTTCTTGACACTCTGTGATACTTGGCTGACATCACAACTACAACATGGTACAAAGAAGATTGATTTTCTTGAAGAGAAAAGAAAGTATATCCAATGGACAATCAACATTGTGAAAGAGAAAGAAGATTAAATTATAGATCCTCCATGGTCTATATATGTTGTTAGTCTTCAAATGGAGGGAACATCTTACATAGAGTGCCATCTAAACAATCCTATCTCTATAGTATTTTGTATCTTGGAAAACACACAGGATTTGGAGAGCAATCTACAATGGTTATCTGAAAGATTCAAAGATCTCATAGATGAAATAATGTCTATTGTAGGTGGGTCAACAGAACCACAATGTGTGATCCTTTCTTTTTGAATAATAAAGACTATGTGCAGTTACAGTCTGCTTTGCAAAGTATGACAAACATGGTCAAAATACAATTTCTTGGGGCATTGCACAATGTGAAGCATGTGGAATTTACTGGTGCTACAGAATTCTTCACCACACTTTTGTTCTTGAGCAAGGGAGATGCCTTTGAGGTACTTATTAGTTCTTCAAATCTAGGGACACAATCCATAGTACTAGATGCAAGACACCTTGATCTAGATTTTGGAAGTGTGAGTCGATTGTCAAATGACGATTTTCTACAACTCAAGAAGGAGTTGACAATCAAGCAATGCATTCAAAAGTAGTGTAAACAAAATTTCAAGCTTATTGACATGTTCAGTGATGGCTACATAATAGAGTTGGGATTAAGCTTCTATACCCACTTGTCATGTAATTAAGCTTTTTATTTTGAAATGAGTCTGATATCCTTTTTTAAACATGTAATGATAGTTTCATCATGTATATTGTCAAGTATATTAATCATTGATTTAAGATCTTTGACTTTATTTTTTCTCAAAAGTATCATGCAATGAATCTTTTCTTAATAGTATAAAATTGTAGGAAAGATAAATCATTACTTATTGCATCAATAATTTGAAGTAACATATCTACTAAAAAACATTTCAATATAAATTGGCATACAAAAAATTGATTCTTTACTATGTTGAATTGATACTTCATGACATAAAAAACTTAACTAAAACATATAGTCTACAACGTTTGACATTTTTTAACCAAAATATGTTCAAAACATTTTTTTATTGTAGACTCAAAAATCATAAGAGATATTAAAAGACAATGTCTTTCACATTATGTGTGGCATGATGATCCTCTTAGTATACAAAATTTTCCCATTTTAAAGGATAAAGTCTTTGAGAAAAGTGGTATTATCTTTGAAGTATGAGCTTCAAATACACAAGGAGCTGGTTATGGGCTTTTTGTGCATACACATCTTCAAAAGGGTATGACTATGCTCCATTATGGCGGTGTCAAGAATTTTTTGGATAAACATCACTAAGTCACGCCAAAAAGATTTCCCAGTAGCATTATGTATTTATGTGTACGTAGGCCTGCAAGTTTTGGAAGTGGCTTTGTAAAAATTCATGTACAAAGGTGTGATTTTTCCAAGATTGAATACTGATGTTTTGGGTTATTTGAGACTCTCAAATATGTCTTTGAATAAGTATTTTTAGACTTGCTTTATAGCTTGTAAATCGGACTTATACATCATGAGTTATGAGCATCCGAAGCGTGCGGTCTCAACTTAGAAGGTGATTGCGGGTGCATCCGAGAATGGAAACTAAGCCAGCTTGGGGTCTAAGTCTAGAGTTGCTGAAGTTTTATATTTATGGAGATAGCCGAGGTGATGGGCTTCAAGCCGTGTGTTATGGTGCAGACCATTCGGTGACCGGAGCAGCAAGGTATGACTCGAGGAAAATTGTCCAAGAAGTCCTCTCATGCTTTGGGAGAAGCTATGAATTTTTGGGGAAGTTGGGAAGCTTGGGGAGAGTTTCCATGTTGAAATGGAGTAATCCCACATGGGAGTGAGAAAGTGGAAATTGGAGGGTATAAGGGGGGGAGTCGGTACCCCCTAAGGGTGTATCAAAGGAGCAAATGGAGCTCACTTGCCTAGCCCATGAGGGCTCGTGGACTTCGGGGGAGAAAAGGGCATCCATTTTGAGTCCCCACTACCTAGAGAGGCACCTTGCCATCTTTTTGGTCCTCGGACACTTGCCCCCACCCCATTCCTTGGTCAAATGGTCACCGACAGCTCATTTTCTACACAAAAAATGCTAATATTGAACCAATAAAAAGGTGCTCAAGGAGAGAACCATGTCAGCTAAGAGGAGAGAGAAAACTATTTGGGATAAGAGCTGAAAAAATCCCCTTTTTAATAGCTGAAATTCCCTGCACATCTTTTTGGCTAACAGGGACTAGCTTTTTTGGAGATTTTGAGAGATACCCCAACTTCAAAAGCTTGTAACTCTCTCTTCTGTTGTCGAAATCAAGCATATGGTTAAATGTACGGAGGTTTGCATGACACAAGCATCATCTTTATAGTCTTGATTTTCAAAAAATCTAATCATGGTTTGGGTTAGGACAGTTTCCCGCTTGACTTTATAGGTGTTCCATATAGGTGTTTTTCGCAGCTTTATGGTGTTTCCTTTCAACGGTGTGATGTGTGGAAGGCAATAGAGGCTCTGATTTTCCTTATTGTTTGCATGCTAGAATCATTTTTGTGCCCCCATTGAGGAGCAAGTGCTCCTATGCTCCAATTCCTATGAAATATATCTATTCTACAGGAAGTGAATGTAAAAGGGATGTGGGTTCTTATAGACAATTGCCTATGTATGTGCAAATTGTGGAAAACACTTGAGGTGGTCATATAATTGAATTGCAGCCTTTGGAGGGTCATGAGGTTTTGTGAAGCCAAGCATTGGGGGATCAGGTTATATAGTGTGAGGTGGATTAGGTACTGGAGTGATCCATCAACATCCCTTGAGTTTTTGGTGTTTTTGTGGCAATCAAACATGGCAGACAAGTTTCCACATTTTCATGGATTGCCTAATGAAAATGCACAGATATTTATTGAAAAGTTGGAATTCAATTGCTTATTGCTCAATATACTAGAACAAGCTATATTGTTGCGGCTGCTGCAATATAGTTTACAGGATGAGGCGAAAGTTTGGTTACACAATTGTGAGGAGATGATGCAAGCACAAAATCTAGGGGTGGTTTTGGACTACAATCGTGTGAAGCAAGATTTCCCAACACAATACCGGTCCATCGAAGTACCTGACAAAGGTTGGCATGAAATTATGGGTTACACTCAGACGGCTAATCAAAGTGTTGATGATTTTGTCATGCAATTCACCCATTTATGGGGTAAATGGGATCGGGATTTGGGAAACAAGATCCCTCCATCCATGTTAAAGAAGGACCATTTTGTGGAAAACCTAAAAGAAAGTCTAAAGTTCAAAGTTGAGCTGAAAAGGCTCGCCACCTTCGAAGAGGCAATCACCATTGCTAGAGAGAAAGAATGGAAATCTCAAAGTATTAATGAATACATGAAAGTGACCCCTGAGCAAAATAATGGTAGCCAAAAGGAGGAGAATTAGGCAGATGTTGGAGGCCAACCTATTCAAAGGGCTTCTAATACCAAACACTTGCAACGGAATATGCAAGACATGATGACCATGATGCAGGAAATACGCTTTAGTGTTCTTGGTGATGGAGGTGGTTGTGCTCGTGGACGTGGTAGAGGAATGGATCAGGCATGTGAGGCTCATCCTAATGCTAATGTGGGTCGTGGACAAGGTGGCTTTGAGCCGCAGAGAAGGTTCATTCCTACTTGTTATAATTGTGGTGAGCTTGGTCACATCAACACTTATTGTCCAAAGCCAACAAGGATGGGAGGGGATATGTTTCCACTTCCTCAGCAGATTCCTAAAAGAGATAATTATTATGCCTTGGATATACAGGGAGATCAAGGTACTCGACAGGGAAAATCAAGCCTCGACCTCTGGTGGTCATGTGGGTATTGTGTAGGTAGAAAATAAAGACGCAGATGTGTTGCCACCAGGGCCTCGTAGAAAGAATGGGAAGGAGAAGGAGGGTGAAGATGCGAAAGCCAAGAGCAAGAGAAAACCTTGTATACAATTTGAAGTGGCAGATTTTCCTTTAGGAGAAGGCCAAACAGCTTACAATTTAAAGAAGGCATGATTGGAAGGAAAGTAGATTGTACTTTTGAACAGTTGATGAATATGGTGCCAAACTTAAAAGGAAGTGGAAGTCATTAGTGAATCCAAAAAAAGATCCAAAGCATGGACAATTCAGAGTGTTGTCTATGGGAGAGTTACCCGACATCTTTCCCTTGTTGGTGAACGGTTGGCACAAAGGTGTGGGCATGGGAGAAGCCTACATTGATGGAGGTGCTCAAGCTTGTGTGATCACACAGTCATGTGTCGAGAGAATGGGTCTCATTACATGCAAAAGCTCTAGGTTTTGGATTCGACTGGCAAACCATGCCGAAGTGAAATGATTGGGAAAAGAATTTGAAAGTCGAAGTCTTTAACATGAAGGTTATGGTAGAATTTCATGTTATGCCAGCTGGTCTAGGAGCCTTCCCTCTCATTTTGGGACAACCTTGCTTGAGAGCTGTGAGTGTCGTGAAACATTGGTGCAAGGGCACAATTGGTGTGCATGACAAGAAGGGTGAAAAGAGAGTGTTTGATATGACTACCAAACATCCTGTGGCACTTGAAGATGTGAAAAGATGATTGGGAAAAGAATTTGAAAGTCGAAGTCTTTAACATGAAGGTTATGGTAGACTTTCATGTTATGCCAGCTGGTCTAGGAGCCTTCCCTCTCATTTTGGGACAACCTTGGTTGAGAGCTGTGGGTGTCGTGAAAGATTGGCGCAAGGGCACAATTGGTGTGCATGACAAGAAGGGTGAAAAGAGAGTGTTTGATATGACTACCAAACATCCTGTGGCACTTGAAGATGTGAGTGATAATGATGAGTCCAAAAATACCAGTGATGATAGTTCTGAAGACTCAAAAAGTAGCACTACTTTGAGTTCTAGTGAAGAGGGTGAAGTGTCATTCTTGTTGTTGGGTGAGGAACAAAGAGAAGTCAGTGAGATGCTGCAATTGTTAGGGAATATAAATGCTTCAAGCCATTTAGAGAAACTGTAAGAGTTGATGCAACCAAAATAAGAATTTCCAGTAAAGAAAGTGTCATTTCAAAATATGTTGAGTTTTGATTTGACACAAGGAGAAATAAGGGAGTACTTAGCAATGTTGGATGGGTTTCCAAATCTTTTCATTACCTCATATCAGGAAATAAGGGGTTTTGTTGGGGATCTTGTGAAGATCGATCTAGTTGAAAAGGCAAAGTCAATACGATAGAAATTAAGAAGGATGGGTAAGGAACAGATGAAATGCTTTAAAGGAAGAAGTAGATAAGATTTTGGATGCAAGGTTCATTGTGATAGTGGATAATGATGAATGGGTGAGCCCTGTAGTAGTCACCCCAAAGAAAGATGGGTGTTGGAGAGTTTGTGTTGATTACAAGCCACTAAATGGAGCTATGTTATTGCAAAGGGGGAAGGAATCTCTTTATATGAAGCATGTTCCTTATGCTAGCAGAGTGAAGACTCCTCATGAAAGAGATTTTTTTGAAATTGAATTGGTGATGACAAGTATGGTTTATGCTTGCAGGCAATTCAGACACTATTTGCTGCAAAAGTCATTCACCTTTCTTACTAGTTATTCATTGCTTCCCCAGTTGTTCAATAATTCAAATATATCAAAAACAGTGATGAGATGGGTTATTGAGCTCCAAGACTTTCAATTCACCTTTTTGGTGAAAGAAAGTGCTCAGGCTAACTTAGCAGATCTTCTCACCTATAAGGATACTACATTTTTTGTCAAAGAAGAGGTGGTGCATAAAAAGTTAGTGGAGACTCTTGCCATCTCTAATGCTTCATTGTTGTACTTTGATGGTTCTTATCAAAGAAGTCATGATGCTGCTTTAGGAGGCATTGTCATTTATGATGCACAAGGGAAGCTTATGAGAAATCAAGGGTTGAAACTTGATGCAAAGAGTAACAATGAAGCAAAATACATGGCTCTTGAAAGTGGTTTGCATATATATTTGCTTAAAATTGGAATTAAACGCTTGCAAATTAAGGGAGATGCTTTGTTGGTTGTGAAGAAAGTGTTGGGAGTATGGAAGAATAAGAACCCTAAACTAGAGAATTTTTGCTTCAAAGTGAAGGCATTGTGAGTGGGATGGAAACACACACAACGCCTCTATAATGACCCGACACACACTCTTGGGATGATACACACACACCCACAATATGGGGCACCACTCGGCTTACACAACCCGGCTGGCTGAGACAGGAAACACACAGATGGAGCGAGAAGAGAGAGATTCCCCGCTTGCCCACTCCACACAGAGAGAGAGACACACACACACACCCAAAAAACTGAGCTCAAAAGAGAATAATTTTTTATGTTTAGATACAGTTGAGCTTGGCCAACACCAATGGGGCAAATAGCTTACACAATATGGGTAAAATATGCCATATACAATCACAAATTGGAGCAGAAGCTTCACTCATAGGAGAAACTTACACAGCCAAAATATTAGAAAAACAATGAGTGATTTGGCAAAATGGACAGCGACATCGCGTCCGGAATGGCCCAAAACCCTAGTCTACAATGTCAAAGTGCTCAAATCCGACCTCGAATGAGCAGTTTAGGGGCAAAACAGGCTCCAAAAACAGCCAAAACAAAGTTGCGGCTGTTCCTCCTCTTCTTTCGACGTTTTTTCTGGTCTCCTCTCTATTTTTTCAGTTTCCACACTTAGCTTTATTACTTGGGCACCCTTGGCTTTTTAGTTGACCCCAAACGGACCCCGAACATGTCAAAAGCTGGCCTCGCAGTGCATAGTTGTCACCCTGCTGCATCCATCCACACACCTGGCACTCAGATTTTTTAATAATGCATCCCGCAACCACATGAAGTGGCCCCAAAAGATGGTCCTCATGATGACCTTTTTTCATAATTATCACAAGAAAACACCCACGTTGTGTCCGTTCTCATCCACGTGCAAATATTGACCCCATTCGACCTCCTAACGCCACTAGATGCCATCTGACACACCTACTTACCTCATGTCGTTGGCCCGCAGATAGATTCCTTGAGAATTTTTACATGCTACCAACTCCTCATTATTATAGAAAAAACACACTGGTACTGGTAATAGTGAAAATCGATGCACTATGTACACCTTGTGCTACCTATACACATGTGGGCCCCACGTAACCACCTGGCTCTGGAAAATGGACAATCCTTTATTTAATGCACCATGCATGTGTATGTACATATGCACAATCCCTTGCTCCAAAAAACTCTTGAAATAATTTACCCTTCCCCTAGCCTGCTAGATCATTCATGATCAGCAGCAGCAAAAAGAGATGTGAGACTCGCTGCGTCACAAGTCTCCTCATCTTTCATAGACATCACTTGTTCTTGAGAAAGCTCATCTTGCTCTACCATCATCAATCTAGCATGATAAAATTTAAGACGCAATCCATTTACCCTTGACTTATGTAGAATCCCATCTAGGTTTGCCAACTAATATGTACCATTTGGAAAACACTCGACCACCTTAAAAGGGCCTTCCCACTTAATTTGAAACTTCTTTTGGAAGGTGTTTTTCAGCTTACTGTTGTACCGCAAAACCAAGGCATGCTTCTTGATACCCTTAATTTTGACCTTTCCATTTATCTTTGCCAAAGCCTTATCTTGCGTCTTCCCATAATGTTCCAATGCACTCATCCTATCCAGTTGAACTTCTTGTAACTTTAAGAGCCTCTCGTTGAATGCATCACTAGGCAGCCCAAGGAACTTCTCTAACATCTTTACAGCAGGCAACTCTACTTCCACAGGCAATAGTGCTTTCTTTCCATACACCAAATGAAATGGATTAAACCCTGTACCTGTCTTCACCGAAGTATGATAAGCCCATAATGCACTAGGAAATTCCAAATCCCAATTCTTTCCTTGGTGCTCTATCACTTTCGAAAGGATTTGTACCAACTCACCATTGAATCTTTCATTTAATCCATTACACTGTGGGTAATAAGGAGTGGTATGCTGGTGCCTAATCTTCATCTTTGCACATAAAAAGTCTAGCAGTCTAGCTCTAAATCCTGGCCCCTTATCCGAAAGTAGCTCCAATGGCACCCCAAAATTGCAACATATTTCATCATACAGAAATTTTACCACATCCTTTGCAGTGATCTGTTTTACTGCTATAGCCTTTGCCCATCTAGAGAGATAGTCCACTACAATCAAAATATAGCTTTTGCCCCTGCTTGTGATAGGTAATGGGCCTCTTGCATCAATCCCACATTTTTCAAACACATCAAACACCAAAATGGTTTTTCGTAGCTCTAGCTTCAACACTCTCTTCCCAAATGCTTAAATGCCCTGACACCTATTGCAAGACCTACACCAATGGTGAACATCCTTGTGCAAACTAGGACATACATACCCCTCTTGCAAGATCTTATGCAAGGTGATCTTTAGAGCAAAATGGCTGCCACATGCGCCTTCATGATTATCTTCCAACACTCTATAAAGCTCCTCCCGCCAAGGTACACGTCTCAACACGAGATCAATCCCCTTCATGTACAAGACATCACCAATCAATTTGTACCTGGATGCTCTACGCACAAATCCATACTTCTTAGACTTTTGAATGTCCTTCGATATGATTCTTGTTAGCAAAAACTCCTCCTCTTGAGCCAAACTTTCCCGGCCATGATAAAGAGGTAAACCGGTCCTCAACACAAATAGCTCCCCAATCATGCTTTGAGCTGCTTCATGTGCCTCGCCATTTAGAGCACATTCAATGTGTCTAATGCTCCATGATTCAAACTTTTTTAACAAGCCTTTAATTCTGAAACACATTTCCTTCAATGAGGTGTTCTTGCTCTTCCACACACCCAACACTTGCTTCACAACTAACAAGGCATCACGTTTTATGCTCAACCTTCTAATCCCATGCTTCAAACAAATGTGTAATCCGGCTTCCAAAGTAGCAGATTGAGCCTCATTGTTACTATGCGCATCCAACTTGAACCCTCTCTTGCATACTAGCTTCACCTCTGGATCATAAAGTGCTATACCCCCGGAAGCTGCATCATGGCTCTTTCTGTATGAGCCATCAAAGAACAACACATGTGCATTGCTGATCTGTGGTGCTTCTTCCACTACCTTTCTCACCACCTCTTCCTTAACAAGAAGGGGATTCTCCTTGTAAGTCCACAAATCCGCTAGGGTAGCCCTTGTATTGTCTTTCACTAGGAAAGAAAACTCAAACTCTTGCAGCTCAATTACCCATTTCTTCACCACATTCGAAATGTTAGTGCCATTAATTAACTGTGGCAAAAAGGCATAACTCGTCAAGAAAACAAAAGGTCGTGGTAGCAAGTAATGATGAAATCGTCGACAAGCAAATATTACACTGGCCATCACTAGCTCTACTTTCGAGAATTTTCTCTCTACTACCAACTTCACTCGGCTTGCACAATACACTGCCCTCATATAATGGCTTCCCTTCCCCTTTTGCAATAGCATGGCTCCAATGGAATCATCCCCTACCGATGGATTTACATAAAACACTTTCTCCCAATCAGGAACCTGCATGGCTGACAGACCCCCTAACACCTCTTTCACCTCTTGAAACACCTCTTCACATCCCATTGCAATGGATCATGCTTTGCCACTTGTTGTAATGGATAAAGAAGCTGTGAAGACAATGGAATAAACCACGCCATGTACTTCACTTTGTGTATAAAGGGTGCCGATTGCTTTGTACTCGTAGGTGATGGAAGACGAATAATAGACTTAACCTTGTCTGGATCAGCCTCAATGCCATTTTCTGACACCATATGGCCCAATAACTTCACCCTTGGTTGTGCAAGATGAAATTTCTTTGGGTTTAGTTGTCCTCCACATTTATCATATCGAGCCAATACCATCTGCAACTTCTCATGGTGTTCAGCCCTACTGCTATAGACACAAAATTCGTCCATAAAAGCTTTAACACAACTACCAATGAATGGTTCCAATACCCAATTTTCTCTCTCTTGATAGAAAGATTGTCCATTTGACAACCCAAATGGCAATACTGTGTAGCAATAACAGCCCCATGGCGTTATGAAAGTTGCCTTTGTTTGGTCTTTAAGAGTAATCTTCAATTGAAAATAGCTTGAAAAACCATCACACACACTGTACCTCTCATAACCTGCCACTGAATCCAAGATCTGATCAATGAATGGAAGAGGATATGGGTTCTTCTTAGTGTCTACATTTAAGGGTTTAAAATCTACACAAATCCTCCACTTTCCATTCTTTTTTGGACTAACTACTACTGAACTCACCCATTTTGTGGTCTCCACATGGACTATGAACCCTCCCTTCAATAACTTGTCCACCTCTTCCCTCAAGGCTTCCATTTTCTCTTGACCCATCCTTCTTAGCCTTTGTTGCACTGGCTTAGCACCTTCTTTCAGCTCTATATGCATCTCTTCACCCTTGAACCCTCTAATCTCTTCACATGAAGTAATGAACAAATCAGGAAAACTAGCCAGCATGTGCAAATATATCTCCTTCTCCATAGCTGAGAGGTATTTACTGATCATTTGTGTCATCAATTCTTGCTTATTTGACAACTCAATCTTGGTTTGCATATACCCTTCAATCACTTCATAAGGCCCTTCACTTTCATCTTCAACCTCATTTGCAAATGCAACTAAACTAGACTCCTCGATGTCTTTGTCCATCAAGAGAAACGCAACATCAACATCCTCATCACTGTTGGTAGTACTATCACTTTCCTCATTAGGCACTATGGAATAGTCTTCATCAATAGACTCATCCTCATCTGCATAAAGCTCCCCCAATCATTTCCTTGTGTCCATATTGTATAACTTCTTGGCACATGTCTTTCCATAGAGGCTAATCGTACCACATCGCCAATCTTGAACAGCTCCCACTGCACGTAACCATGGTCTACCCAGTATAATAGGATATGCTCTCAACCCCAGTGGCATCACATGAATATCAGCCACCGCCTTTGCATCATACGCCTCCACTTCTAAGCTCTTTACAACACCCAAACATTTTATTTTTTGATGGTTTGCCAATCTGATGCGGAAGCCTGAAACCCCAGTCAATGTGAGACCCATCTTCTCAACGCATGAGTGTGTTATGACACATATTTGGGCTCCACCATCCACATAACCTTGTCCCAAATTTTTTCTTTATGCCACACATCTACTATTGGAAAAATGTCTGGTAGCTCATCCATCGCCAACACCTTCAGTGAACCTCTCTCTGGCTCTTTCTCCATTGGGTTAACCATTCTCTTCCATTGTTGCTTTAGCTTACGCACCATCTCTATAAGCTTCCCAAAAGTAACATCTACTTTCCTACTTGTCATATCCTCCTTCAATTCATAGCTTAATTGCCCATCCCCTAGTGGAAAATATGAAACATAAAACACGAGGAGCCCTCCTTTTCCTCTTGGCCTTGATATCCTCGCCTTCATGACTCTTTTCCTTCTTCTTACTAGGACCTAGGGCACTTCTTCCTTCCTTTTCCTCTATGGTCCTCTTTCCAATAGGCATCACCAATGTATCTTCTAGCTTTGATGCCTTCTCCAAGGTGACTACACTTATCACTTTTGTCTTTCCCTTTCCTCCTGAGTTAACCCACTGGTTCTTTCTTCTCCCTTAACTTCGATGCCATAATCATTTGACCTAGTTAGAACCTAACTTGGCAATGGATACATGTCTCCTACCATCCTTGGTGGCTTATCACATTGCGGGCTGATGTGTTCCAACTCTCCACAATTATAACATGTGGGTGTCTGTCTCCAGAACCTACCATTGCTTTGTCCAACACAATTCCTAGGTCTTTCTTCACCTCCCGGTGGCTGATTTGCAAACCTCCCTTGACCTCGACTATTTCCCACTTGACCTAGCATGTTTAGGCTGAGATTCTTCATTAAATCTACCACTTGCCTCATGTCTTACCTTAGCCCATCATCTTGCACTGCTGTGGTGACCACTATTGGCATAACTTGAGGAGTAGTAGAAACCACTGGTTCATGATGAACCCCTAGCATGCGACCTTGTAAAGAGTCCAAAGGCTGAAATTCAGACCTCATGGGAAAAGACTCCACCTCTAACTGGCTCATTTTCCTCAACTTCCACTCTTTGTTCCTTGCTACCTCTAGTACATCTTCATATGTCCTAGGCTTATTTAGCTCCACTCTCCAACGTATATTCTCCCAAAGACCAGCCAAGAACCTATCCTTATTCATCATGTCAAGTGGGGGTACTTGTGGTGCTACAGCCTTGCATATCCTCTCCCATGCCAATGAAAACTTACGTATGTACGCATCTACTAGCTCACCTTTCTTCTGCACCAAACCTTGTAGTTCTTGCCAGACTTTGTCAGAATCTTCTATCTTCACAAACTCCACTTCCAATCCATGCCTTAGATTATCCCAAGTCAATCTTACAGGTGGATCTGCTGCACACAACTCCTCTTCAAATTCTTTAAACCAAACTCGTGTATCACTCTTCAAACAGATTTGCAGAAGACGTTGTCGTGCTGTGACACGTACATAGTGGAAACGCATTCTACAAGATCTATCTTGTATTTTTTTAGGTACATAATTATATTTCCTATAGTGTACATATGCATATTTAAATATGATAATAAACCTTCTATCTCATCCTATTATTTTTCTCAAGGGTAACATATCCTTACTTTACCATCAGAAAATATTATGGGAAAAGCATCAATAGCTCCGCCTCTTTAACTTGGGGCAAAAAGCATTGATTCTTTATTTCTACTATTTCATTATCATCTCACACCCTAGCTAGATCCTATATATAGGGTAAACTCCAATATATATATATTCTATGTATTTTTTATACTTTTCTTATATTTCTTTTTAAATAGCTACTAGGAGAGAATCAAATCCTAGTGGGACACTAGGTGGCATGATTTCAAAGATACACTTATTTTAATGCATTATTGCAAGCATGATTACAAAACCTTGTCAAGGAGCAATGTCATGCTTTCATATGGCATGAGGTGTCCTTTGGAATTAAATGAAAGTCTAGGCTAAGGAGACCACATGAAGTCTTTTGCTGCCATAAATGGACCCTATTTTGATGAATTTTTTACACAAGGTTCCAATCCGAATTGGAAAACGATTTTAAAATAAAAATTGTAGCTAATGAGCTGAAGTTTTTGTCCATATTTTTACTTTTTTATTTGGAGCCACGGTTGAGGAGATATGATCAAAATACTGGACCCCAGTCTGCCCACATCATGCAGGGGCAGCTCATTTCCAACTTTTCCAATTCCTGTTCACACTGGCTCCTCTCTTCTTGTGTAAACCCTTGGGGGTTCCCTTCACCTATAAAAGGGGACCTCTTCTTCCTTGAAAGGAACTCAAGCATTCAAGCCATTGATGAGAGGAATTCTCGAGGGAGTGAGTAGTACTGCCTAATTGTACTTAGCCATTAACATAAGCCCAAGCCTACACTTTCTCCTAGAGAGAGACTAGCCATTCTTGCAACAAGCTAACCTTGGAAGATCAACTCTAATCAAAGAAGGTCTTGCACTTGGTGTATCAATCAAAGTGGAATTATCCACTCTTCTTCTCTCTCCCATCAATAATGGTGCAGAAGGGTTTCAAGTAAGATGTGTTCTACATTGATGGTTTCTTGATTTCTTGTTGTTTTCATTTTCATCTCTAATCCAACATATATATATATATATATATATATATATATATGTATCTAATCTCATATCCTTAACCAAACCTATCTCTCTCATTCTTAGTAATTCATCCTCTCTAGGTTCTCTTGCTACAGGTACATCTCTCCCCGTAGTATCCTTATTGCCTACGGGCAAGAAAAGGGCTTGGGAGGGAAGCTTCTCATCTCTTCACTTCTCTCATATCTACATTTCTCACATACTATCCTAGATGAATAACCCACATGATGATCATTTCCATCGCTTTCACTCTGTACGATCTATTAGAATTAACGTATGGATTAGCCGTAAAATACACTTTCAACAACGTATAGTGTTTCTCTTCGGCCCTGAAAGGCTCAATGAAATACTTCTATCACCGGATCCCATCATACTACCTCTCATAGACTATAATTTTTCTTTTGATGTAAGCGTAGTTATCTTGCTATGAACGAAGAGGATTTGTACACACAATTAATCCCAATAACTAGACAAAATATATATATTATGGTAAGCACAAAACTACAATTCCAAAGAACAATTCGTAGCCTATTTGGTTAGCCAAGATTGAATGCCATTAACTCATCCATTAACCCTTTCATATTACCCATGATACGATATGACCATAGCCTTGATGTTTTCATCTTCGTATTGTTTGGACATTCTCTTTTGCGTTCTTTCTTTGTGTGTGTGAGTGCAAGAGAGAAAGAGTGAGTCTTCTTTGATTGCACTTCTTTCCAAACCCTATTATTCATGGCATCTATGGTTTAACTCCTTCATATAGTTTTTGTTGAGTTCTCTCACAAACTCTCACAGCCATAAGCCCGGTGCTTTCCTGGCAAGACCGCAAATTTCTCGACATATTTTTGGTGAACCCGACGCAAATCTGCTAGGGTGAGAGTTTGTGGGTAACCATGGGTGATCATGTTAAGCAACAGGGTATACATTTTGACCCAGCAACAATGCAAATGTTTCAATCATTTGCAATGTTCATGCAACAACAACATGCTACTGAAAGAAGGGAGATTTCAGCAACGAAGGCCATACAAGCGGTCGTCAACAGAATGGATCAGTTCAATGGAAAAGATGTAACCAAGTACTTACGCGAGTATGTGAAGGAGATGGAGCTGCATCGCGTGTTAGAAGGTGAGATGATTCAAAGCTTTGAGCTAGTTGTTGCTCCAGAAATTAGGGAGCATGTTAGAGCAATTAAAGATGGGCATGGGAGAAATTGGGAAGAACTCAAAGTAGCTTTAAAGGAGGAATATTTCATGGAGGACTCGGAGAGAGTGATCAAAAGGAAATTCTTAGAATGGGTAGTCAAGCCAAAGCAAGGACTATCAATAACAGAGCTACTTAGGGAATTTGAGCGGCGCTATGCACAACTCACTAGGACAGAAAGGGCCACACTATATGCAGAGAAGACACATCTTTTCTTACAAGCTGCAGGTAAAGAGTTTCAAGAAAATTTGGAGCTTCTTCTTGAACATAAAGATGCTGAGCAAGGACTAAAGAACGACTGGAATGAGGTTGAAGGTGTTGTCTCACTGCTTGCCAAACGACGAAGAAGAAGGGACAAGATGGTAGTAAACACTACAAGTCCTTCCACCTCAACTTCTGACAAAATGGTAAAGCCTACTTTTATCGCTCCTAAGTTTGATGAGTCCATGCTAGATGAGCTTGTGAAGGGAATGCGTGACTTGAAGGTGAAGTTTGCAAAGCTTGAAGAAAAAGGCCAACCATCAGGGCCACTTCCTAGACAAAGACAATAGCCCAAAGAAGGGTTTGTTAATAGATGTATTTGGTGTGATAGTACAGACCATGTAAGAAGGGATTGTGATGATTTTAGTGATGCTTTGTCAAAAGATGTTGTCTTTTTTAAGGATGGTAAAATCCACTTAAGAGAGACAGGTCTACCCTTGAGAACTAACTTTGGGAAGGGGGGAATGCAAACCTTAGTTGAAGATATGGCAACCAAGCATGCCACCTCTTCAGTTGAGGCAGCTACTTATGGAGTAAAAATTGAACATTTTTGTGATGAAGAGGTGAGTGACCATCATGGTCAAATTTGGCCAAATGTCATGCAATTAGCTAAAAATGGAAAGCTTACAAAAGAGATTCTACATGAAGCAGGTGATTGCATACGTCTAGAAATAGGATGGAATGATCGAGTGGACTCATTGTCAGTGCATGCCTACATTACAGAATGCCAACAAAATGAGGCAATTGTAGAAGAGAAGCGCAGACGTGAGAATGTTGATGAAGGACCATCAAAAAGAGCTTCTAGAAGTGGGGGAAGAAGCGACTCAATGCCTTCTCAAACACCCTCAACACAAGGAGCATCTCCACCTGAAGTACTCATGGAGGAGTCTACAACAGGAAAGAAGAAAGAGCCAACGAAAGGTAAGACAAAAGGCCCAACTTATAAACTACAATCTGATATTGAGGTTGCTACAAATTTAAAGAAAGTCTTGGAGGAAAGGATCTTGAATAGCAAGATTGAGTTTACTCTGGGAGAAGTTCTTGGCATTGCAAAGCGTGAATTCCATGAGGAGATCATTGACATCATCAAGAGAAAGAGGCAAACCCTTGCTGAAGTTTCTCGTCCACAGGTTGAAGGGGAAACCTCAAAGACACAAGGGATGCAACTGCAAAATAAGGAGAATGATGGAGCTATGGTAGGATGCTACCAATCTAGTGGGAGAGTGAAGCAAGTGTATTTCTCAAATGATGATGAAGAAGTTGAAGATATTCCTAGGAGTTACTATTCACGAAGTCATTGGGCAAGGGCTACTACATAAACTTTGGTCAAGGTAGGTGATCTTGAAGAGCCATTTGTTGCCTTGATTGACCATGGTTCAGAAATAAACATAATGTCCAAGAGTCTCTACAACAAGTGCAAATGGCCGATGGACACAGATCATGGCTGGATGGTAAAAGTGGCAAACAATTCATCCGATAAATTGTATGCAGCATGTCCAGGTGTGAAGGTAACAATAGGTGATGTAAAGATTGACCAAAACTTCTTTGTATAGGATACATCTTCATATCATCTCATCCTTGGACAACCCTACATTGTGGGAGTTCGAATGGAAACAAAGGTAATGGACGATGGTTCAGCATATGCTAGAATACGTAGCAAAGATGGTAAACGAGTTGTCCAATTTCTCACAGTCTATGTAAACCATGAAAGAAATCGTGACAACCTCAGAGAACATCCTCTACCAAAGGTAAGCAAAGAGTTTCATGATCATAGAGAAATGATGGGTTTTGGCCAAGTACCATTGTAAAGCGGGATTGCAGTGGTACAGAAAGAAAAAGGGTCTCGCTTGATCAAAAAATAGGTGAAACTTTCTCGATGAGCTCCTTGGTAACAAGGAATGGATCAATATGAGCTCCTTACAAAACTTGAAGATTTGAAGAGATATGAGAGGCAATATGTGCATAATGTACAAATAGGCATGAAAAAGAGTGGGTTGCTAAAGCCTACTGAAAATGTTTTGGGTTTGTGTTAACAAGTTTCTTTTGTAGATACTATGGGTGAGCTTGATGCTATAATGAGGTCTAGTTTGCATCTTGAAAATGAATTTGTGGAAGTTTGCTCTATGGAAATGTATCAAGTAATAGAAGCCTTCAAAGAAAGCCAAACAGTTGGCCCAGAAGTCCATGTTGAAACTAAATACAAGAGTGTAGCAAAGAAGGTGAAACCAGTAGCTTCACCCTTACCACCCAACAACAAGGAAAAGATTGAACAGGCTTCTTTACAACCAAGTTTGCGGAATCCTAAAAAGATCAGGCATACCTTCACAAAGGAGTCCTTTCAAGAGTTGTAGATTGGTTGCGAGGAGTTTCTAACACAGGAGGAGACAAAGTGCTTCAAAGAAATGCTTTCAAAGCATGGTAAGGCTTTTGCATTTGAGCCACATGAGATAGGATGTGTTGATCCTTATATTGTAGCTCCTATGGTAATTTTCACAATACCTCATGTGCCTTGGAATCTGCTGCCTATTCCGGTTCCAAAGGCTTATTTGCCAAAGTTAGTAGAGCTACTGAATGAGAAAATCAAAATGGGAATCTTGGAGCCTTCTTGTGCTCCATACTCAAACAGGTGGTTCACAGTTCCAAAGAAGAATGGTTCTCTACGCTTCATCCAAGATATGCAACCAGTGAACAAGGTGACAATTAGAAATGTAGGTACAGGTCCAATTGTGGATGAATTTGCAGAGGCGTTTGCAGGGAGGGCAATCTACTCAATGGGGGATCTCTACTCAGGGTATGATCAATTTCAGCTTGCAATCAAAAGCAGAGACTTGACAACCATGAGGACACCTTTGGGTTTGGTAAGGATGTGTACCTTGCCACAAGGAGCAACCAACTCGGTTGCACATATGATGAATGGGATGAATAAGGTCTTACGTGACTTTATTCCTCAAATCACAATGCCTTTCATTGATGATTTGACTATCAAAGGATGTGAAGAAAGTGACAAAGATGAAGCTTTGGATCTCAAGGGATGTCGCAGGTTTGTGGTAAATCACATAAATGATTGTGATAAAATTTTGTCTAGGTTGGAAGAATTGAATCTTACATTCTCAGGGAAAAGGTCTATGTTTGGTGTCAAAGAAGTGCTCATTGTGGGGCACATGTGCGGGCCATATGGTAGGAAACCTTGTCCATCAAAGGTAGATGCCATCCAAAGAATGAAAGAAACATGCACTAGCATCACTGAGGTTAGAAGGTTTGTGGGAGCATGTGTCTTCTATGTTATTTGGATTCCACATTATGCACATGTAGCTGATCCTCTTTATCATTTTCTTAGAAAGAATCAAAAGTTTAAATGGACAGAAGCACATGTAAAATCCATGAAAAAGCTAAAGGAGTTACTCCAGTCAGCAACGACTTTGAGAAAGGTAGACTATGAGTGTCAAAGGCCAGTGATTGTGACAGTAGATACCAGTCCTACAGGGATTGGATGGGCAATAGGGCAAGATGACAAAGAAGGACAGAGGTATGTGGTAAGATTTGGAGCAAAGGTACTAAGTGCTCACCAAAGAAACTATCCACAGATAAAGAGAGAGTTATGGGGTATGGTTACAGCCTTGAAAAGTGGGAAAGAGTACCTAATTGGTGCATGTGTGGTTGTAGAAACAGATTGTCTACCACTTCTTGGGATGATTACAAGCTGCTCAACACCAGACATTGCTATGTTGCGGTGGATTGCCTACATTAAGTCCTTAAATCCCGAGTTTAAGCACATTGCAGGTAAAGACAATACAGTGACAGATATGCTATCAAGGGCAAGGTATGAAGATGAGTCACAAATGATTGATGAGGGAGATGATGTAGGCACAAAATTCTATTCTATCTCTCATGTCAAAGGTAACAATGTCTGCATGACTAATTCACTTGAATTGTTCTTGAAAGATCTTTATGAAGGTGATTGGCTTTCTATTGGAAGGTACTTGAGTACTCTAACAAAACAAGATGATTGGTCTGAACAAGAATTCAAGAGGATACGCAGGAAAGCATATGGGTACTTTTTAAGGGATGGTTACTTGTGGAAGCATCCTAAGCAAAAGGGTGCTACACCACAACGGGTTATATGTAAAAAAGAGACTCAAGTAAAGCTCATGCAAGAGTTTCATGAGAGTCTATGGGTTGGACACAGGGGTGTGTGGGCAACCTTCTCCAAGTTGAAAGAAAAATACTGGTGGAAGGGTATGTATAAAGATGTATCTCAGTTTGTAGAGTCATGTGTAACTTGTCAAATGTATTCAAATGTTCGACATCGTGATGGATTGCACCCTACATATCCACTAGCCATGCACTATAAATGGGTTGTGGATCTAGTCACAATGCCTTTAGGACTCTGGCAGATGAGATACTTGGTTCTTGCACGAGAGGACCTAACTAACCAAGTTGAAGGAAGAGCATTAAGAGCTAAGACCACAGAAGCTGTGTGCAAATTCCTTCTTGATGAGGTGATTTGCCGTTATGGTTGTGTGGGAAAAATCACTGCAGATCGAGGTGAACTGGATGCCGAAGAAGCAAGGGAGTTCTTTTCTAGATTAGGGATCAAGCTTTCTCTTACTACAGCTTACAACCCTGAAGGCAATGGAAAGAGTGAAAGAGGGCATCCTCCTATCATCAAAGCTTCGGCCAAGGCTTGCGAAGGAAGAGTTGGTGAGTGGCCAAAATTGTTACCATATGCTTTATGGACTGATCGTACAACACATAGCTCAGTAACTGGCTACATGCGTGCGGAGCTAATGCATGGTCAAAAGCCAGTGATGCCGATTGAGGATACAATTCCCACATGGAATGTACTACCTTGGCAAGAGGGGCTTAGTAGGGAAGATCTCCTTGCACTGCGTATAAGGCAGCTAGAGAGAAGACCTGGAGACATTGAAGCTGCAAAAGAACGACTCAAAAATGCAAGGTTGAAAAACAAGCACTATTTTGATAAGCGACATCGACTCAGGAGCAAAGCAATTGACAAAGGTGATTGGGTTTTAGTGTATAATAGTAGCCTTGATAACCAGCACACAGTCATGAGTAAGTTCTCAAAAAAATGGTTTGGACCGTATGTTGTAAAGCATGTGCATGAAAATGCTACTTACAACTTGTCTGAACTAGATGGTACAGAAGTAAAGATTCCCATTGCAGGAAAAATGATTAAAATGTTTAAGAGAAGAGGAGACAATGATCTAGAAGATATTGATGAGGAAGAAGAGAAAAACACAGGTGAAGATCAAAGTGAACATGAAGCTCTGGAATCATCCAGTGAAGAAGAAGACAAGAAAGATGTACAAGAGGTCTAATCTTACAAAGAGACAAAGTGGCACATACCAGAGGATGTGCAGGTTTAGAGGGGGTGGATGTCGTGCTGTGACACGTACATAGTGGGAACGCATGCTACAAGATCTATCTTGTATTTTTTTAGATACATAATTATATTTACTATAGTGTACATATGCATATTTAAATATAATAATAAACCTTCTATCTCATCCTATTATTTTTCTCAAGGGTAACATATCCTTACTTTACCATCAGAAAATATTATGGGAAAAGCATCAATAGCTCCGCCTCTTTAACATGGGGCAAAAAGCATTGATTCTTTATTTCTACTATTTCATTATCATCTCACACCCTAGCTAGATCCTATATCTAGGGTAAACTCCAATATATATATATTCTATGTATTTTTTATACTTTTCTTATATTTCTTTTTAAATAGCTACTAGGAGAGAATCAAATCCTAGTGGGACACTAGGTGGCATGATTTCAAAGATACACTTATTTTAATGCATTATTGCAAGCATGATTACAAAACATTTTCAAGGATCAATGTCATGCTTTCATATGGCATGAGGTGTCCTTTGGAATTAAATGAAAGTCTAGGCTAAGGAGACCACATGAAGACTTTTGCTACCATAAATGGACCCTATTTTGATGAATTTTTTACACAAGGTTCCAATCCGAATTGGAAAATGATTTTAGAATAAAAATCGTAGCTAATGAGCTGATGTTTTTGCCCATATTTTTACTTTTTTATTTGGAGCCATGGTTGAGGATATATGATCAAAATACTGGACCCCAGTCTGCCCACATCATGCAGGGGCAGCTCATTTCCAACTTTTCCAATTCCTGTTCACACTGGCTCCTCTCTTCTTGTGTAAACCCTTGGGGGTTCCCTTCACCTATAAAAGGGGACCTCTTCTTCCTTGAAAGGAACTCAAGCATTCAAGCCATTGATGAGAGGAATTCTCGAGGGAGTGAGTAGTACTGCCTAATTGTACTTAGCCATTAACATAAGCCCAAGCCTACACTTTCTCCTAGAGGGAGACTAGCCATTCATGCAACAAGCTAACCTTGGAAGATCAACTCTAATCAGACAAGGTCTTGCACTTGGTGTATCAATCAAAGTGGAATTATCCACTCTTCTTCTCTCTCCCATCAATAATGGTGCCGAAGGGTTTCAAGTAAGATGTGTTCTACATTGATGGTTTCTTGATTTCTTGTTGCTTTCATTTTCATCTCTAATCCAACATATATATATATATATATATATATATATATATATATATGTATCTAATCTCATATCCTTAACCAAACCTATCTCTCTCATTCTTAGTAATTCATCCTCTCTAGGTTCTCTTGCTACATGTACATCTCTCCCCGCAGTATCCTTATTGCCTACGGGCAAGAAAAGGGCTTGGGAGGGAAACTTCTCATCTCTTCACTTCTCTCATATCTACATTTCTCACATACTATCCTAGATGAATAACCCACATGATGATCATTTCTATCGCTTTCACTCTGTACGATCTATTAGAATTAACGTATGGATTAGCCGTAAAATACACTTTCAACAACGTATAGTGTTTCTCTTCGGCCCTGAAAGGCTCAATGAAATACTTCTATCACCGGATCCCATCATACTACCTCTCATAGACTATAATTTTTCTTTTGATGTAAGCATAGTTATCTTGCTATGAACCAAGAGGATTTGTACACACAATTAATCCCAATCACTAGACAAAATATATATATTATGGTAAGCACAAAACTACAATTCCAAAGAACAATTCGTAGCCTATTTGGTCAGCTAGGATTGAATGCCATTAACTCATCCATTAACCCTTTCATATTACCCATGATACGATATGAACATAGCCTTGATGTTTTCATCTTCGTATTGTTTTGACATTCTCTTTTGTGTTCTTTCTTTGTGTGCATGTGTGAGTGCAAGAGAGAAAGAGTGAGCCTTCTTTGATTGCACTTCTTTCCAAACCCTATTCTTCATGGCATCTATGGTTTAACTCCTTCATATAGTTTTTGTTGAGTTCTCTCACAAACTCTCACAGCCATAAGCCCGGTGCTTTCCTGGCAAGACCGCAAATTTCTCGACAACGTAACATCTGTGTCAAATCTCCAAAAAGTGTTCCACATCTTCATCACTTCTTCCATGAAATTTCGGATAAGAGAAATCCATGGCTACCCAAGCTACGATGCTTCGAGAACCCCTTCGAACACACGTGCAAGAGCCCAAAACTTTTGACTGACTCAATTCCCAAAAACTGCAAAGGAGCTCAACTTTAGATAAGGACAAACACATGCACATCAAATGATTTTTCATAGTTAATCATCGGAATTACAACAGGCAAAGGATATTCGAGGATCTCTCTCAATCTCCTTGGCCCGAACATAAAGACTATGCGCTGCTGGAAAAAAACCTTCCTCGACACATGAACATTTATCTGGATTCTTTGAGTTAAATGAAAAGGAGTGAATTGAGGGCCATTTTGATCATCCATTAAAGTTAATAATGCAGCTTCGAAGAAAGCACACCTGTCTTATCCTCTGAATTTGCCAAAATTTCAGCAGCATAGAACATATATGGCTCAAAAGACCAAAAACCCAGTCATCATATCTTGGAAAAGTTTTGGCAGGGTTTCCCTAGAAGTAGATCAGTAAGAACCCACAATATAGACTATATATGTATGCATAAATTTCCAACAATAGGACCCGAGCATCAAGTAGGAATCACTAGTACATAGCCTATGGCGAGGGCACGAAAAGGGTGCTCCAACTACCTATATCACCGAAAGGATCTCCACATTTGAGAATCCCCCAGCTCAATAAAACCTCACGCTATCGACCCTCTCATGAAGGCTAATGCAAATCGCATATAGTCAAGTCTCAGAAATGACTATCTTCGAGACCAAGTCTTAGAAATGGCTGGGACTGCCAAATAAAACCAAGTATGGCTCCAAAAAGGCGTACAATGTCAATTTACACAAGTAATGTACAATACCAATAGACAATGCGCTAAAACACGCGCCAAATGATGCATACCCACAGCAACTGTAAGTGACTTCCACTTGCCAATATATCACTCTACTCCAGCTACCTGTACCTGTGTGAATCACCTGTACCTCTCCTTGTAACCTATAACCTGTATCCTGTAATGTGTAATCTGCAACCTGTAATCCCAAATCTCGAAGCTTGAAGCTTGAAGCAAAAGGTACTTGAAGAAAATCCTTAGTGGGGGCACCAAAAGAATGTGAGCGGATGGAAACACACACAATACCTCTATAATGACCCAACACACACTCTTGGGATGATACACACACACACACACACACACACTATGGCGCACCACTCGGCTTACACAACCCGCCTGGCCGAGATAGGAAACACACAGATGGAGTGAGAAAGAGATTCCCCACTTACCCACTCCACACACAGAGAGACACACACACAGACACACAAAAAATTGAGCTCAAAAGAGAATAATTTTTTATGTTTAGATACAGTTGAGCTTGGACAACACCAATGGGAAAAATAGCTTACACAATATGGGTAAAATATGCCAGCCTACAATCACAAATTGGAGCAGAAGCTTCACTCATAGGAGAAACTTACACAGCCAAAACAACAGAAAAAAAATGAGAAATTTGGAAAAATGGACAGTTCCATCGCGTCTGGAACGGCCCAAAACCCTAGTCTACAATGTCAAAGTGCTCAAATCCAACCTCGGATGAGTAGTTTAGGGCCAAAACAGGCTCCAAAAACAGCAAAAAGATAGTTGCGATTGTTCCTCCTCTTCTCTCTACGTTTTTACTGGTCTTCTCTATGTTTTTTCAGTTCCCACACTTAGCTTTATTACTTGGGCACTCTTGGCCTTTTAGTTGACCCCAAACGGACCCCGAACATGCCAAAAACTGGCCTCGTAGTGCATAGTTGTCACCCTGCTGCATCCATCCACACACCTGGCACTCAGATTTTTTAATAATGCATCCCGCAACCACGTGAAGTGGCCCCAAAATATGGTCCTCGTGATGACCTTTTTTCATAATTATCACAAGAAAACACCCACGTTGTGTCCGTACTCATCCATGTGCAAATATTGACCCCATTCGACCTCCTGACACCACTAGATTCCATCTGACGCACATGCTTACCTCATGTCTTCGGCCCGTGGATAGCTTCCTCAAGAATTTTTTCACGCTACCAACTCCTCATTATTATAGAAAAAACACACTGGTACTGGTAATAGTGAAAATCGATGCACTATGTACACCCTGTCCTACCTGTACACATGTGGGTCCCACATAACCACCTGGATCTGGAAAATGGTCAATCCTTTATTCGATACACCATGCATGTGTATGTACATATGCACAATCCCACAATCCCTTGCTCCAAAAACCTCCTGACAACGTTTCTCAAAAAGCTTGAAGCATGGAATTTGTTGCATATTGAGAGGTCTCTAAATGAAAAAGGTCATGATACTGCTCAAGAGATGATTACTTGTGCGTTTGTGGTAAAGACAGATGCCCCTTTATCATGGGAGGAAAATATTATCAAAGGAAGTGCATTTTTTGTTGACAGGTTTTCTACCTGAAGGTTTACCGTCTTTTAGAAAGTATACGTTCATAAGAAAAGCTAGGAAATACAAAATGCTTGATGATGTGCTTTACATGAAAGGAGGTGATTTGGTTTTGTGTCATGTGCCTTGGAAAGAGGAAATTTACAACATCTTGAAAGAAAATCATGAGGGGTCTTGTGGAGGTCATTTTGCTACGAAGATCATGTTGCATAAGGTCTTGCAAGAAGGTTATATATGGCCGAGTATTCAACGGGATGCCAATCATTGGTGCAAGTCATGTTTGCCTTGTCAAAGGATGGGAAAGAGAATTTTGAAGCCTGATTTGAGAAAGAAAATTTTAGCTTTTGATGTGTTTGAAAAATGGGGTCTTGATGCTATTGGACCCTTAAATATGACTAGCAAGAGAAATGCTTACATTTTGACAGCAGTGGATTATTTGTCACGATGGGTAGAAGCCAAGGTTGTCAAACAGATTACCAGTAAAGAGATAGGAGAATTTGTTTATGATGTTGTAAATTTGGTGTGCCACTAGAGCTACTTTGTGATAGAGGACTAGGATTTAGAGGAGAACTGTTTGATTTCTTATGAGAAAAGCTCAATATACAACATAGGTGCATTTCTCCCTATTATCCACAATGCAATGATCTTAATGAAAGGTTCAATGTAGAGTTGGTAAAGATCTTGAAAAAGATGACGTAGACACATGGGAAGACTTGGGATTCAGAGCACAGGATTTTCCCATTACCACTTGGTTTATGTCAAGGAAGCTTTATTGCCAGTTGAAGTGGAAATTCCTGCTCTCAAGTTGTTGTCATTGGAAGATAAGGAGAAAACAAATGCATGGCAGAAAAGGTTATTGGATTTACAATTCTTGCAATTGGATAGAGTTTTAGCTTTGACCTACTAGTATGAAGAAGTGTCAAGGAAGGCTCAGCTAAAAGCCAATGAGTGCGTGGAAGATAAAAAAATTGAGAAGAGTAATTTAGTGTTGAGAATGGCACATATTAGTTGGCAGACTTAAATGATACACAGCATAATTACCATGCTAATGGTTATATATTGAAGAAGTATCTGGCACGTTTGATGGAAATTGTGACTGATGAAATGCTATCAATAGAAGGAGACATCTGAAAATGTGAATGAGGTTTCTGGGGATGAAATTCAGTAGTTATTCACCCTAGGGACCTCTGCTTGTCATGAATGACTAAGAAGGCAAGAGGGGGTTGGCAAGCTATGTCAAGCATTTTTTGGATAAGCATGAAGTCACTAGGTCATGCAAAAAAGCTTGCCTATTAGCCTCATGTATTTATGTATACATAGCCTAGAAAGTTTTGGAAATGTCCTTGTAAAAATTCATGTACAAAGGTGTGATTTTTACCAAGATTGAATTCTAATGTTTTGGGTCACTTGAGACTCTAAAATATGGTATTTTAATAAGTATTTTCAGCCGTGCTTTATAGCTTGTGAATCGGACTTGTACATCATGAGTTATGAGCATCCAAAGCGCACGGTCTCAACTTAGAAGGTGATTGCAGGTGCATGCGAGAAGGGAAACTAGGCCAACTTGGGGGTCTAAGATTAGAAATGCTAAAGTTTTATATTTCTGGAGATAGCCGAGGTAATGGGCTTCGAGGCATGTGTTACGGTGCGTCATTCGGTGACCGGAGCAGCAAGGTATGCCTCGGGGAAAATTGTCCGAGAAGTACTCTCATGCTTTGGGAGAAGATGGGAATTTTTGGGGAAGTTGGGAAGCTTGTGGAGAGTTGCCATGTGGCAATGGAGTAATCCCACATGGGGGGGAGAAAGTGGAAATTGAAGGGTATAAGGGGGGGAGTGGGTACCCCCTAAGGGTGTACCAAACGAGCAAATGGAGCTCACTCGCCTAGCCCATGAGGGCTCCTGGAATTTGGGGAGGAAAGGACGACCATTTTGAGTCCCCATTGCGTAGACAGGTGCCTGGCCATTTTTTTGGTCCCCGGACACTTGCCCCCACCCCATTCCTTGGTCAAATGGTTACCGTCGATAGCTCATTTTTCAGCCAAAAAAGGCCAAAATTGGACCAATTAAAAGGTGCCCAAGGAGAGAATCATGTGTGATAAGAGGAGAGAGAAAATCCTTTGCGATAAGAGTCAAAAAAATCCCATTTTTTAGTAGCTGCAGTTCCCTGCACATCTTTTTGGCTTTTTGGGAGCTTTTGAGAGATACCCCAACTTCGAAAGCTTGTAACTCTCTCGTCTGTTGTCAGAATCGAGCATATGGATACTCTACGGAGGGCTACATGAAACAAGATTCATTTTTATGGTCTTAGTTTTCAGAAATTTTAATCATGGGTGGGGTTAGGGATGTTTCTCACCCGACTTTACGGGTGTTTGACATAGTTGTTTTCTACAGCTTTATGGTGTTTCGTTCCAATGGTTTGGTGTGTGCAAGGCTATAGAGATTCTTGTTTGCACGCTAACAAAGGTGATAAGTATTTCCATGATACTTGGAAGAACTTGTGCAAGATATCTCCAAGGGCACCTAGGTACTCACTTCTGGAGGATCCAAATGTCAATTGTGTGGATGATGAGATGTATATTGTTGGTGACGTAGAAGATGGAAATTTGGCAAGATATATAAACAATACTCATGGTATAAGTATGATCCCAAATGTATGTTATACTTTTGATCGCAATTTTCCACCTTGGCATAAGAAGAGCTTCTTGCAGAATATGAATTTACATGACATCACTCAAATCTCATGAGATAAAAAGTCCCTTATATGAAAGTTATTGATCATCTATTTGAAACCGACTCATTATTGAGTATGTATCATGATAAACTCCATGAGTTGTGATGGCATTACCATGTTATGCAATTGATTTCATACAAAAATCTATTCCTAAAGTAATATCCATAGAATTTCACAAGATTTTTTGAGTTAGCATAATAATGCTCTATTTCAAAGTTATCCATACAAAAATTTATATCTCATTGTACATATATTATCAGAGCGTAAACTTATGCATTAGCAATTTATACAATAGGTCATTTTGAATGCAGTTTGTATTTTGTACTGTTAAGAATACCCCAATAGTGGATTCTCGATGTACCAAACCCATGTAAAACTTGTTTAGAATAGCTAAACGTTAAGTAAAGCATGCAATTTTCCATCCATACCTTGCTTAAAGTGTCTTGATGGTGGATTGAAAATTTCCTTGCTCCTCTCAAGGACTTTTTTAGATTGGACAAATGGAGGATCTAGGATGCTCCATATTTACACAATGTCTTTTGAATGGAAAAGTACTAGTTTATTGTTGAGTGCACCAACCACCTTTCCACGACTTGTTTGGAATGTTTGCTTTAAGATGCTACCACCTTCCAAGATTTTTTTAGAATGGACAAATGGTAATTCTAAGTTTCACTCATTTGTCTTTTGGTTACTTAGAAGCACCAAGTTATGGGTATAAATTTCACCTTCCATTCTAATAGCTATTTAGAATGGCCAAGTAGTGAACCCTATTTACACATTTCCTTTAAAATGTGTTTCAAATCATGAATTCATGGTATATGAAGCATCTTGCCTTCCAAAACTTGTTAAGAATGACCAACTGGTGGATCTAGGATGCACAAAATCTTTTAGAATAGATTGTTTGGAATGGGTTTCTCCACTAGTATGGATACATTTCCTTGCCCTATCTTTACTCACAACAAGTGGAATCTTCATTGGTTCTACACATACAACTAACACAAAAAAATTCATTGTCAAGTACCATGTGCACTTTGTTTTGCAGATTCAAAGTCCATCGTAAAATTGAAACAAGATTAGAAAAGTTGAAGCTTAAAACCACAATAGATATATTATAGTGGACTATAGGTTAGACAAGTGATGGAGATTGACACCAAATAATCCATGATACTTTAGGTTGAACACAAGTGGTGGAGATTGAGACTAAATAACCCATGATAATTGTGGTTAGGCATACAATGAATCTTGAGAGCAATGAGTCATTGACACTAGGGATGATATATTGAAGATAAGATAGAAGCTTGTGGACATGCAGTGTGTCTATCTCTACTTTTATGATTCAATGGAGCCTATCTTGGACAAGTGGCGAAACTAGTGACTCTCTTCACTTGAATGGGACATAGCTTGGACAAGTGGAGAACCTTATGGATCTCTATGCTTCAATAGAGAATATATATGGTAAGTGATGGATCTTATGGTCCCCTATGCTTGAATGGAGCATAGTTTGGACAATTGGTGGACCTTATAGCTCACTATGCTTCAATAGACCATAGATTGAACAAGTGGTGGACCTTGTCGATCTCTATGGTCAACTATAGCTTAGCTTGGATAAGTGGTGGACCTTGTGGTTGTATATGCTTCAATAGGGCATAGTTTGGACAAGTGGTAAACCTTATAGTCCTCTACGATTGAATGGAGTATAGCTTGGACACATGGTGGAACTTATGGCTCTATATGTTTCAATAGAGCTTAGATTGGTGAACATTGTGTCTCTCTATGATTGAATAGAGTAGAGGTTGGACGAGTGGTAGAACTCATGAATCTCTATGCTTGAGTAAACATAGATTGGACAAGTGGTGGTGACTATATGGTTCTATATGCTTGAATGGATCATAGCTTGGAAAAGTGGTAGACCTTATGCTTGAATGATCCTCTATGTTTGAATGGAGCATAGCTTGGACAAGTGGTAGAAATTATGGTTCTCTATGCTTCAGTAGAGCCTAAATTTAGTGGTGGACCTTGTGGCTCTCTATGCTAGAATGGAGCTTTGCTTGGACACATGGTGGACCATATGGTAGAATGGAGCATAGCTTGAACAAATGTTGGATTTAATGGCTCTCTATGCTTCAATAGATCATAAATTTGACAATTGGTGGACCTTATAGTCCTGTATGCTTTAATGGAGCATAGCTTAGACAAGTGGTGGACCTTATGGATCTATGTCTTTCAATAGAGCAGATATTGGACATGTGGTGAACCTTGTATCTTTCTATGCTTGAATGGGTTAGTTCCTTGGACAAGTGGTGGATCTTATGGCTCTATACCCTCCATTAAAGAATAGACTAGACAAGTGTTGGACCTTGTGTTTTTCTATGCTTGAATCAATCTTAGCTTGGACAAGTGGTGGGTCTTGTGGCTCTCTATGCTTGAATGGAGCATATATTGGACAAGTGGTGGACCTCATGGCTCTCTATGCTTGAATAGAGCATAGAATGGGACCTTATGGTCCTCTATGCTTGAATGGAACATAGCTTGGACAAGTGGTGAACCTTATGGCTCTCTATGTTTCAATAGGACATATATTATACAAGTGGTGGATCTTATGTCCTCTATAACTCAATAGATCTTGGCTTGGACAAGTGAAATGGAAAGGTAGTGAATCTACAATGCATTTTTTCTCTTGCACCACCATGTTTAGAATGGTCTTTTGATGGATCTTAAATACACCAAACCTTCCTTAATTTGTTTCAAAAGGGCAAGTACTAAATACAAGATGCACTTTTCCGTCTCACACCTTGCTCAAAGTGGCTTGGTGGTGGATTAAGATTTCCCTTACTCTTCAACAAGTACTTGAACATCAAATCTCCAAGTGATGCATTTAAGAAACAATATGTGTTCTATAACTTTTTAGAATGGACAAGTTGTAGATCTAAAATGCAGCAAAGCTTCAATAAGTTGTTTAAAATGGTCACGTATTGTGGATCAAGGATGCACATATGATAAGTGGTGGAAAATATTTGTGGTGAATTTAGAATACACTCACTCTGACAGAAGCTATTGAGGTTGGCCAAGTGTTGGACCTTGGATGCATGGACACTTTAACAACTATGATTGAATCTTTGATTGAGCTAGTATCTACTCTTCCATGATTGAGCTGGTATCTACTCTTCCATGATTTCTAGATTGCACAAACTATATATGATGAGAAGATGGTGGATTTAGAATACATTTATCCTTTTGTACTATGTTTATAATGACCAAGTCGTAAATTGAGGATGCACCAAACCTTCTTAAATATTTTTTGAAAAATCCAAGCACTAAATAAAGGATGATGAGATTTTCCTTCTAAAACTTGCTTAAGGTGGAATTATTGTGGATTGCAAATTTTCTTTCTTTCCTCCAAGAACTTGTCTAGATTGTCCAAGTGGTGAATCAAAGATGCACCCATCCTTACAAAACTTAATCATAGTATTGATTGAATTCACGTTGTTACAAATATCTAGGATCTACTAAGGTTATAGCCTTAGTCCTTTTCAAGTACGTCAGTAATAAAATTAAAATACTTAGATTCTGGATAGATTTACTCTCTAAGTTATTTTTTTCTTGCATAATAGACATGGAGTAGTAATGTTTGAGAAAAAGTGATGATTATGTGGATGTCAATAATCATGTCAAAATACCTTGCTTGTTAATTTGTCATCCTCTACCAGGCTATTGTGTGATCTTTCATTGTTTTTTGCCTAGATCCAGGGATTGAGGGTGGGATAGATAAGGAATGCTTCAATCCAGCAGCAAATAATGAGAGCCTTCCACATGTATCCACGAAGGTCTCACTTAAAGAATTGAATCTAGTTATTAATACTCAAATGCAAATACCTGAGGTCTCTTTGCTGCATCTTTCATCGAAGGAAGACATTGGTGAAAACTTTCAATCTATAAAAGATATGCAAGAGAGTGTTGTTGATGCAACTACTTTGGTTTCATCAAATCCCAACAAATCCATGTTGATAGTAGTATTGGACTTGAATTGTCTACTATTGAAACGAAGTCAACAACCATCATCTATTTATGAATATATTCAATATGATTCACGAAGGCATATTGTGTTACGGCCAGGGTGCATCCACTTTTTAAAGACCATATTGAAGAGATTCAATGTTGGGATTTGGTCAATAGCTAGAGAAGCTAAAGTTTACCAGATGTTTAGAACACTTCAAAGCACTACAGAGGAGATATTGCCATTTTTTGTAGTTTGGTCTCAAGAATCTTGCTATGTTCCCGAAGGCGTGCAATTTTTTAGACCAGATAATCCTCAAGTTCTAGCTATGTTTAAGCCATTGGCAAAAATATCTGTATGCTTTGAATGTGATCCACAAAGAAAAATTCTTGTTGATGACTCTCCATACAAATGTTTTGTTTTACCTACAAATAATTGCATACTTCCTTCAAATTTGATTAAGAAAGTATGGTTGATAATGTTCTCATAGCATAATTGCTCCCATACTTGTTGCAACTTGACGAGAGCAAAGACATACGTGAGTTTATTGACTCTAATCATTATGGACAAACCCCAATATCCAATGACAATGAATACAAAGGTTTCGTGGACTATTGGAAAGATCGAAACTCAAGATGGTTGCAAAAGGAGATAACCACAAATAAGCTACCAATGTTTGAGAAGCTAGGATATCTTTTTGGCAAGCAGGAGGAGTCAACTAATCCAAGCAGGGAAATGGAGATTAGAAGGAACGAAATAGTAGAAATAATGGCAAAAGAAAAAACCAACATTGATATGATGAAGGGAGCACAATTAATATCCTTAGCAAGGAAGTTGGGTTGTGCCACACCATCATTGAAGGCTGTAATAGCTAAGGCTTTTCTGAAGAAGCTACTAAATGAGCACAGTCTTCTTAAACACTAAGGTACTACTCACTAGAAATCATGTTGAATTTTCAATAAATACTTTTGCAATTGATATTTATATTTTGATTCAAAACACTCACTTCATCATGGTTTCTTGCAGATTTCATCCAGATTATCCTTCGAAGGAGTATTTCATAGGGAATTTTGACCATTTCATTTAGATGAAAGAAGAAACCTAAGAATAGCCAGGGGTTACTTTTCAATCTAAAAACAATTCACACAAAGATTATTCTCTGTGTTTGAGTTTTTCTTGATATTGAACCATTGGTTTTTAGACCAATTGTCACCTAATTGAACTTTGCCATTGGTTTTTAGACCAATTGTATCAATTGACTTGGAGAGCTTTAAAGTCTACTTATGTATTGACAGATTTCCCTACTTCTATAATCACATGGTTTTTTAGTATTGTGATACCAATTTAAGATTCTTTTGGATGTCTATAGTGATCAAATATTGAATGCTAAAACCATCAATTTTGTTTTAAGGTTTATAAATGAATAGTAACTAAATGTTTCGTGTTTCTTTTCAGAGCCAGAAGAAAGAAATATGATGATTTTAGAGTGGAATAATTCATTTGAAAGAGAAAAAAATTTTACTCAACCTTTTATCGTTCCTCATCGAAGCCATCAACCACCCCCTACTCAGTTACTACTTACCTTGAAGCAACAACGGAGGGTTCTTATCTTAGATATAGAGGGTTTACTACTTCATTCAGTTGAAATGTGACACGATGATATTGTTCCATCATGGGTCGAGCACATGCAAATTGTAAATGACAAACATGAAGTCTATCATGTGGTGTGTAGTGATGCAGAAGCTTTCTTGGACTTTTGTTTTGATTATTTTGAACCTTGGATATGGAGTTGCTATAACCTAACCAAAGCTCAACATATACTTGAGATGTGCTTTCCTAGGCATTGTTCAAAGTTCAAGATGTTTATGAGCAATAAGCATTGTCAAAATCCAAATACCATGATTGGATATAAAAGAGTTTATCATAAGAATTTGACTTTGGTTTGGGGGATATTTGAGGATCTACATGCTAGCAACACATTAATGTTTTATGATACTCCATATAGAGTGATGTGGAATATGCCAAGAACTTATCTCATATTTTCAAAATTTTGGAGACAAACATCTGATCAACTTCAATGCTTCTTAGAAGGCACAATAGCTCCATGGTTAGTGGGATGGTTGTGTGCAAGAAACAAGAGGAGTTATACTTCCATTACAATTGTGAACAAGGTAGAGGATCCTGAGACAACTTATGTCATGAACGTCTACTTGTCAATAAGACAGTGTTGAGAGTCACATGTTGAAGTTTTTTGGCAAGAATGTAGTGACAGAGATATCAATTGTACACAAAACCACATATCAATTAGAACTGGTAATTTTTTATTCAAGGTGAATATAAATTGTACATTTATCTTTCATCCAACCATTTATCACATTATGTTTTTCCGCTTGAAGTGTACCTTATTGTAAGGGGACTTCTATTCAATCTAATGTGTTTCACATGGAGTGCACTTTAACATTTGGGAGACTCTTTATTAATGGAGTGCATCCTTCTTATGGGTGCTCTTTTTCTTGTTTCTTTTAGAGAATTATCTATATTATGCTCATATCTTGTGTAAATGGATCCACTATAAATATTTAGTCCTTGTTGTAATTTGGATGTTTCCACAAAGTTCACCCTAGTGAAAGGGTACTTCTTTATTAATGGAGTGAATTCTAATTTAAGGATACAAATTTTTCGTTTTTAGTTTGGAATGTGATCACTATTTTTTTTTACAATGTATAAATGTATTTAGTCAAGAGAACCCTTTTTGCAGCTTCAAGACATAAGTACAACATGAACAACATCCTTTTTTCTTCAAAACATGAGTACGACTTCTTATGTTGGGTCAATGGGTGGTAAATATTATTTTGTATTTCATATAAGTTGTATCGATAGAAGACCTCTTTTTTATACTCATTCAATAAAAATATTCATTGAACAATGTTGTTGTCATATTAGCATGGAGACTCATACAAGAATATGCCATGTTGGTGTGATACTGGCATTGGAATTCTTATGCATGTATTCATGCACAAAGAAAAAAATTCTTATCTAAATCAATTAATTTTGAAAAATATGCAACATAACCCATTCATTTAGAACATAATGTCAAAATCACAACTCTTTATCATAAAATCCATTATTGACATTGAAATTTTCTTTATAGCAATTGGTTTTTTCTTGTAAATACACATAGAATAGCATTGACACAAGTAACATGAAATTGATTGAATAGCTTAGAATGGCCAAGTGGTGGATCTAAAAACCCCTTTGTTATAGAATATATAAAATTAGGATGACTTAACATAAGTGTAGTTGAATACCTAAATGTCTTATCCTCATGAACATGTTTGAAAGAATATATCTATGTGCATAAAGTGGCATATCAAATGGTATTGTAGAATGTAATATATGTGATCTTGAAACTTCTTGGTGTAGTTCAAGAAATATCTAAAAAATCAAAGTGAAAGCGATATCTTAAACAAAACTCAATTTTTTTGTTTATTAATGGTCAAATTACCTATATTCATAAAAATTGAAAGTGATCATCAGTCTTGGGAATGGGGTTTTTCTCACTAGAAACCTTATTTAATATTTCAATAGAGAACAACTTAGAAATATATATAGGTACTCATTTTAACATATCACTTTGAGTGTAGCTTGGAAAAGAAGTTGACTTTATATTCCTCCATAGGTTAAGGGAACCTAGCTTGGACAAGTGGTGGGATTTATATTCCTCCAAGGGAGCCTAGCTTAGATAAGTGCACCATGAAACCAGCACTCTTATGATGCAACCAATCATATGATACATGTTTTATGTATGCTTCATGCCTCAAATGAAGAAATCCTAGATTAGCAATGGACTTTGCTTGGATGAGTTTGAACGTCATATGAAAGTAGGTTGTTTTCCTCAATTTGGGTCCTAGCTTGGACAAGTGGTAGACCTTGAACAAGGTTAGGTACTCATTTTGATCTTAGCTTGGATAAGTGGTGGGACTTGAAAATTCACCTTGAGATAAATCATAGGTAGGACATTAAGGTATACACAATGATAATAACCGGAATGCACTAGTATTTTAATGGTTCAATCGACTAAAACCATGAAATTTCATGTCCAATTTTATTCTCAATGTGTAATCTACGTGTATAAATTGGAATAAGACCTTAAGCAAATTAACGTCTTTGACCAAGATCTCATTACTTTATATGTGATATGCTGAAAGTTGTCCAACCTACGAATTGGGAGTTTCCCACTTTACCTAATATAGTCTTCAAATTCTGTTTCCGCACTATGATCTCAGTGAAAAATGACTCCAATTAGCACTTTATAAGTCCAAATCACTCCAAATTTGAACTAGGGTCTTAACATACCATGTTCCACTCTATGATCTTGTCAAAACCTAAAAAAATTGTGTTTTCTGATGCATAATCATGATTATTATCTAGGTGACAAAATTTGCAAGTTTATTCAAATTTTTTGTATCAGATGTTTAGAACAAAGTGTTTTAAGACCTATCCCAAGGTTTCATAATTTTTGGATCACTTCTGGTTATGTTCACTCAATTTTGTGTGTAATCCAAAGGTTCAAGTACATTTAGCTTGATTTTGACCCTCGAATACACTCCAAACTTTGCAAACTTTTCCCCAAATATTAATACATTACCAGGACAATGTTTTCCCAAGTCTAATTCCCCTGTTTTGTAGCTGAAGATAATAATCATGATTATTATCTACTGGCCTGTTGGAGCAAGTTTTTGAACTTTTGATATTGTTCAGGTCTTATGTAGCCTAATGCAAAGAGTTTTTGTCCAACAATATCCAATTTTGAATGCAAAGATCACTAAGGAGATAATAATCTTTGTTTTGGCCAAACCTTAAAATCTTTCTCAAAAGTTGGATTTGACTTACCACAGCTTCTCCAAAGCTTTTCCAAGGTCACTTATGACTCAGAATGATGATTTTTAACCTCTCGCAGAACTTACCTGTTAAGTCCTGAACCTAAAATTCCTTGAAATTACGCAAAGCAACTCACTGATGACACTTCAAAGGGTAAGATAGGTTGGAATTCCACCTTGATTTTTACTTACCCTACTCCTAGTCAAATCAACAAATGGTAGTAAAAAGTGTCCAACAACATTGGTTTTTTTGTTGTTTTCTTGTTTTCATGAAAACGAGCATCAACCTTCAGTCTCTGACATAGTCTAAAGCGTTAACCCCATACAAACATCCTAATCTAATCCTAAAAGGTTCTTGGCAAGTACAACTACTCCCAAGAATCTTCTACACAACTGAAGTCGACTCACTTCAACCATGCGGTTTCTAAATGTTGGTTTTTGGCTCTAGGCAAACCTACAGGAAGTACTTAGAAAATAAAATCTTTAAACTGAGGTTTTTCCCTAGTTTAGGTCACCTTGTCCCCGGCAGTGGTGCCAAACGTAAGCTCGTCGTTTGCCAAGCCTCTCTATCTTATTGCAGTTATAGCAAGAACCATGTACATATATGTCATACCATGGGACGGTGTCGACTCAACTAGTGCATGGAGGCTACAAGATGTTGTCAGGCTCTAGGAAAACACACTCAATCCTTACCTACTCAAAACCACACTCAACTACATGTCAAGCAACAAAAGCTAGTAGTCTCATTGCAAGTAAATCACATCGATTCACCAAGTAAACAGTCTAAACGCAACCAAACTTATAGAAAGGATTTCCAATGTCTAAGAGCACATCCTTATGGCCTCAAATCCACCTTTTGACCACTTGCCAAAAATGCAATTATTATCTATAAGACAGATTGGACCTAACTATTTTCGGTCCCGAATACAGTCATAAGCTTAGCAATGCAGCCCCAATACCCCTCCTATGCTAAAAATTCATTTTAGATACTTAAAACATGAGTTATGATCAGATTAAGAAGAGTATTAGTCATAGCATAATCATCGATTCATCGCAAGAAACTTACAATGTCATAGAGAGCTTTCACCTGCAAACACAATGGAATAGACGACACTCCAAACAGACCATTTGTGAGGGAGATACAAGCTCGAGAAGAAGAACGAGAGTACACAGTACATAGAGACGGCAACGTAAAAATATTATCCAAAAGAACTCCTTGTTTTTTACAAAAAGTGGCTTTTATACCTTAGCCAAGGTCTAAAAATGTCAATCTAACTCATCTCTAGGTAGAAAGGGACTAGGAAAACTTAAATGTAATAACAAGCTAGAAGCTCATAGCTTTGACTACTGACTTTACAATCATGTGTGTTGAGAGAGAAGGAGAGAACACAGAAGTAGAACCCCAAAGTGTGTAGAATACACACATGAGATGATGTATATATAGAGGGGACCTGGGTGCCATATATAGAGAAGCCATATATTGAGTAGCTTCACATATAAGCTCAACACCCCCGCTCAAATAAGGGTCCCTAACTGTGGATGAAAAAACCCTTGGGGGATCAAGGGAAAAACCCACGGCTCTATATACACCCACCGTTATATTATAAAAATCATTAAATATACAAATGTTTACGAGGAGCTACATCACTCCTTTTACAATGAATGTTTTATGAGGAGTTACATTACTCCTATCCTATCAAATACAATAATGAATACAAAGGTTCAATAAAGAGGTATAAAAGCTATCGATTAGCTTGTAATCAAAAGTGTCTCCGTGAATCTGCTGTGTAGCTTGTCATCAATTGTTGAGCTTATATGTGAAGCTACTCAATATATGGCTTCTCTATATATGGCACCCAGGTCCCCTCTATATATACATCATCTCATGTGTGTATTCTACACACTTTGGGGTTCTACTTCTGTGTTCTCTCCTTCTCTCTCAACATGGTATCAGAGCAGTACGTTTTTGTTTTCAATTTTTCTTCTGATCAAAATCGATTTTGCAGAAACTACCCACGTGAGAGATCGGAATCGATGTGGTCTACAACTTTGCAGAAGGAAGTTTTTTCAAATTCTACACCGATTTTGAGTTATCGTTCGCGGACTGCGTACATACCTGAAAAACAGCTTTCGCGTTTTGTTTTTTATTTTTTTGCTAATTGAAAACGATTTTGCAAAAACTACCCATCAAGGAGACCGGAATTGATGTGGTCTACAACTTTGCAGAAGGAAGTGTTTTCAAATTCTGCACCGATTTTGAGTTATCGTTCGCGGACTGCGTACATACATAAAAAGCAATTTCCGTTTTTTTGTTTTTTATTTTTCTGCTTATTGAAAACGATTTTGCAGAAACTACCCGCGTGAGAGACCGGAATCGATGTGTTCTACAACTTTGCAGAAGAAACTATCCGCTATGGGAGACCGAAATCGATGTGGTCTATAACTTTGCAGAAGAAAGTTTCTCTAAATTCTGCACCGATTTTGGGTTATCGTTTCGGACTACGAATATGTTTGAAAATCAAAATTTTACTTTTTGCTTTTGATTTTTCTCATAATTGAAAACTTCTCAATTATATTTTTCTTCATCAATTATATATTTGTTACTGACGTAACTTTGCTGCAGAAGCCAGTTACACATCGTTCCGATTCAGTCGAGCCATTGATGATCGTCCAAATTCTATCGAGCTACTGTTGGTACATGATCTTTTGTTATATGATATACTCGTTCATTGATTCTCGTATAATTATTCTTTTAGAGATATAGTTTACGTCGTTTTATTGATAATTCTCATTGATACCATAGTGATTTTGATGGTACCATGATGATGTTTTGTTAATACTTTGGTCATGGTGATTTTCGTTGATACCATGATGATATGTCATTGATACCATGGTTATTCTCGGTGATGCCATGATGATGTTTCGTTTATACCATGGTTATTCTCGGTGATGCCATGATGTTGTTTCGTTGATTCCATGGTGATTTTTGTTGATACCATGATGATGTTTTGTTGATACCATGGTTATTCTCGGTGATACCATGATGTTGTTTCGTTGATACCATGGTTATTCTCGGTGATGCCATGATGATGTTTCGTTGATACATGGTTATTCTCGGTGATGCCATGATGTTGTTTCGTTGATACAATGATTATTCTCGGTGATATCAGGATGCTTTTCGTTGATACCATGGTCATTTATTCATTTTTATTGATATAATGATGATATTTTGTTAATACTTTGATGGTATTCATTGATCACTACATTGATAAATGTTGTTTTATGTAGTATATACACATATCATTTGTATCACGTAATCACACATTTTGTACTTTTACGTTTATACTTTATGTACCATATGTTGTCGTGCGTATATATGTCGTCAAAAGAGTGGCGTCGCGAACCATCTCTTATGACATTGTGAACGTAATTATTTCATTAACGATGCTAATAATTTTCATGACATGTTTTTTTTTGGAGTCTATGATCTATGTAGGATTGATCAAAGAATTGATTTTATTAAGACAAACTTGGTGACAATAAAAGATTTATGAAGATATGTTTGGTGATGCCATATTGATGACAACATGAAGACATGTTTGGTGATGCGATATTGATGACAAGCTACACATATAAGCTCAACAAAAACAACCAGCCCAATCTGAGTCTGAAAAAGCATGTACGTCTGGCGGCAATGACCCCCCCTTGGGATAAAACAAGCCAAGATGGAAAGTGCCACTAAGGTAGCAGAAAATCCTCTTGACAGCCTGCCAATGCTTAGACCCTGGGCTACGCATAAATTTGCTCACCTGTGAGACTTCAAACAGAATATCCAGCCTCATGTTGCATACATAAATGGGGCAGCCAACAGCAGTTTGATAAAGAGTGACATCAGCAGGATCGCCAACATCATGTAAACTCAACTTCAAACCTGTTTCCATGGGAGTGGCAATAGGTTTACATAGGAATATCTCTATGTAACTTTTCTAACACAAGGCAATACCACCATCACACTGCTTAAATTGTATACCCAAGTAATGATGCACCATCCCCAAATATTTCATCTTAAACGTAGCATTCAAATCAGCCTTAAATTTAGCAATATGTCTCTCATTTGGTCCAGTGATCAAAAAATCATCAACATAAAGAACCACAATGAGAAGTACATCACCCTCACGCTTTACATACAATGTGCTTTCTGTTGGACTGTTACTAAAGCCTTCTTTGACCAAATGAGTGTCATCTTTCTCATACCAAGCACGAGGAGATTGCTTCAACCCATACAAAGCCTTGTTACATTTGCACATTTTTTCCTCTTGTCCTTTTATGAAAAAACTACGAGGCTGCGTTACATAAACTTCCTCAAATATGTCACTATTCAAGAAAGCAGTAACAATGTCTGATTGATGTACATCCCAACCAAAATGAGCTACCAATGCACATAGAAAACGCACAATAGTCATACGACAAGTGGGAGAAAAAGTTTCTTCATAATCTATGCCTTTTTGTTGTGCATAACTCTTTGCAACAAGTCGAGCCTTATGGCGATCAATCTCACCATCCGGCTTGCATTTCAACTTGTACACCCACTTCGTACCAATGGCCTTTTTTCCAGGAGGCAAATCACATAAAGTCCATGTGTCATTTTCTATGAGTGCATCATATTCTGATTGCATGGCAGTCATCCAATTTTTTGAATTCTTTGCTTCACCAAAAGACAGAGGCTCCTCAACATCATGTAAGCTAGACACAGCCAAAGCATAACAATCTGATGCATAAGATGCATGGCGAAAGCCTGAACGAGTACGACTAGACAAAGGTGCATCCAATTTACTGTCACGCAAAGTGTGCACCAACCATTTTGGCATACCTCTAGCCTGCTCATTTTCAGCCCTTTCCTCATCAAGTACATCATGTACATCTGCATCAGTAATAGGTTGATCTAGAGAATTTTCAGAAACCCCCATAGGCTGTACATTTGCCTCATTGGAACTTACATTCTTATTTACACCATTGAAAAGAGGCAAAAAAGTGTCATAAATGTCATGTGAGCTTACATTATTGTCTCTAGTACATCACAGCAAGGGCTGAACAGAATCTTCCACAAACACTACATCCCGAGAAACTAGAATAGATTTTGTTTGTGGATGATACAACCTGTAACCTTTGCTTTCAGCACTATAACCAGAAAAAATACATTTGACAGCCTTATCATCCAATTTTCTACGTTGCACGTGTGGCACCAAAGCATATGCTAAACAGCCAAAAACACGCATGTGCTCAATAGAAGGCTTTCTATCATGCCATGCTTCATATGGAGTAATAGACTGCAAAGCTTTCGTAGGACACCTGTTAAGTACATAAGTGGCACACATGATGGCCTCAAGCCAAAAAGAATGCGGCAAAGCTTGACTTTTGACCATACATCGTGCCATTTCCGTCAGTGAACTGTTTTTCCTCTTAACAACACCATTTTGTTGAGGTGTATAAGGCACTGTACATTGGTGTTTTATCCCACGATTAGCCAGAAATGCATTAAATTCATGAGACATATACTCCACCCCTCGATCAGAACGGAGGGTGCCCATAGTACATTTCGAGACATTTTCAGCCATAGCCAAAAAATGTTTGAAGCACATAATAACTTCGGACTTCTCTTTAAGAAAAAATACCCATGCATGCCTGAAGTAATCATCAATGAAAGTCACAAAGTACAGGTAATTGCCTAAGGACGGAGTTTGCATGGGCCCACAAACATCACTATGCACAAGTTGCAACCTGCATGTGGCCCGAACTGAACCATCCTTTGGAAACTTAGAACGCTACATTTTACCCAAATATACTACCTTCACAAACATGTTTGGCAGGTGCTTCAAGAGGCGGCAAAGAAGCAACCATATCTGATTTTTGTAAATGCAGCAAACTGGCAAAATTCAGATGACCAAAACGTGCATACCAAAGTTTTTCATCTGAAATAGCCCTTGAATCTACAACAAGAATTTGCAAAAAAAATTCCACACTTTTCATACAAGTGAGCTTATATAGCCCATGGCACAAAAGGCCAAATGCAACAATTTCATCACCAAAACTAAGATCATGAACTATACATCTGTCATCCATAAATTTGACTACAAGTCCGAGTCTAGCAAGTGCGGATACAAACAAGAGATTCTTCTTGATCCCAGGTGTGAAAGAACTCCCATTAGCAGCAGTAAGAATAATCTTCCCAACTCCCAGGACTGGATAAGAGGCATTGTTGTCACAAGTGACTGAATTCCCATGAGGGACAGACTCGAGAAAGGTAAACAATTCACGATGTGAGGTAATGTGCTTTGTAGCACCATTGTCAAAATATCACACATGTGAATCTCCAAAAACTGACAAGCATGCATCATGGACAACATGATTGTAAGTGCACTCTGCACAAAAAGCCCATTCTACATCAACATCAACATTATAGTCTCTTTTCACAAAAGAATCAACAATGGTTGCATTTGTAGTGGAACCATCATTTGCAGTGGAACCACCCTCTTTCTTCTTAGCCTCTTTGTCCTTCAACTTAGGACACGACTTGATCAAGTGATCATTAGCTTTACAATCATGGCAATGCATCTTCATTTTGCCCTTATCACCAGAATTGCCAGATGAAGTGCTGCCAGTAGAAGCATTAGGAACATAAGTTTTGCCACTCGCAGCAGAACAATAAGAAGTGGTTGCATTGCTATTATCACCCTTTCTTTGAGAATAAATAAAAGCCTGTTCAACTGCATGCTACCTAGTTCTGTTTTTTCTGGAAAGTGACTCTTGCAACATCAATGTGCATAATGCATCAAACTTGACAACTGCAGGATTTCCTTGGGTCATAATTCTCCAAGTACTAGCAAAAGTCTGGTAAGAATCTGGTAAAGGCATCAAGAATAGTCTGCACAAGTGAACTGTCTGAAATGACTTCACCTGCAGAAATAAGTTGCTCATTGATATCCTTGACACTAGCAAGGAAAGTGTCCATATCATCTTCCTCATGCATAATCTTCAACTCCAGCTCTTTACACAGCAAAGAAATTTTAACCTCATTATGACTTGCATAAAGACCAGCTAAAATATCCCAAGCCTGTTTTGTAGATTTCGCTGAACAGATGTGAGGAACAATGGTGCACTTTGCAGACAACGCAATCAATGCATAAGCCTGCACATCCTTAACATCCCAACGAGCTTGTTCTACCATAGGCAAAACAACTCTAACAGCAACAATCCTTGCAGCAAGACCTGCAACATCCTTAATATCGCCTACATCCCAGGACGTACATCAATGTCCTGCACAATGTTCCAGACACCCTTTGACACAAGAACATGTTGCATCATATAAGTCCACATAGGGTAATTGTCCCCATTCAACTTGTCCTCAGCAGCAAACATCTTAAACACATCTGTGTTGTTGTTGTCCATTAGGAGATTTCGGAGGTCTTTTGGAGGGCCTTTTGGAAGAGAGAGGAAAATAAGCTCCTCCAATGAGAAAAGAGCCTACGTTACGTAGAAAAATAGATTGATATTAACAAAAATATAAAAGGTGTCCCTCTCCTCATTTAATAATCTAGTGGTCCTTGAAGACGATCACTCTCTTTCATTTAATGTGAGCACCTTTTTCAGAAGGTAGATGCGGTGCATTTGATACGGCTTACGTCATCACTATAATTCAAAAATTTACAAAACTATCAAGTGGTGGAAGATTTTGAAACTTTTGATACTGTCAATGCATCCGAAATGCCCAAATATCCTAGAAATGAATATCCAATTGCTTAGCTCCGACATCCAAAGAGGCAAAGAATGTCAAAACCCCTAAAAGAACATTTTACTAACGGCACGTGAGGGGGCATTCCAAAATTTTGGAATGCCTCATCGCGCTCCGTTAGTAAAAAGCCCCTTTTTTCCTCTTTTAGAGAGCTTTTTGAGAGGAAAATGTCAAAAAACCTCTAAAAAGGCCTCCATCTATCACATAGGTTTTTTCTTCATCATCTTAGCCTTAGAGATCATAATTTCGGGTCTATAAGAGTGAGCACACACACCCATTGTTACAATTCTACAAAGTTCATTTTGATCACACACACATACACACACACACACACACACACAGACATACAAATATAACATACACACAAACACACAGAGACACAAATATAACATACACACACACAGACAGACACACACAGAGACATACACACTCACAAACACACACACACAAATATAACACACACACACACACACAAACACAAAGAGCCTCTCTCTCTCTCTCTCTCTCTCTCTCTCTCTCTCTCTCTCTCTCTCTCTCTCTACTATAGGCGCGCGTAGAGAGGCACAACCGGTGTGCATGTCTCTATGCGCGCCTTTAGTATTGTGCATCTACCAATGTATGTGTTTATGTGTGTATGTCTGAGTGTTATAGAGAGAGGAAGTAAGGCGGGGGAAAGAGAGAGAGAGAGAGTCTTTCTGTTACATTATACTAATGGCGCGAGGAGGTGTTTTTTGAGGTCAAAACATGCTCCACGCGCACCGTTAGTAACGAGAGTCTCTCACTCTCTGTCTCTCTTTAAATATGCTAAGCTATAGAAAGGAGAGAGAGAGAGAGAGAGAGAGAGAGAGAGAGAGAGAGAGAGAGAGAGAGAGAGAGAGAGAGATAGATAGATAGATAGATAGATAGATTTTATTATCGTCCTCGGAGGTCAAATATGACCTATGGGACCAAAGTTACATGTGATGTAGTATGTGTACGGCTGATGAGTGACTCTTGATGCTCCAAAATTGTAGTGATGAGAGTCGCAATGGAGAGCCCACACTTTGGCTGGGAGAGGAAAGTGTGTAGGTCTAAGTTATGGCTGAAAATGTGAGAGAACCAAGTTCGGATGTGATCAAAAGCTGAGCACTCTAGTAGTGTGTGGTACTCAGACTCTCGAACTTGCAGTGAGCATAATGTGCACAATCGATTTGACTCTTCTCCATTGCCCCAACGCCCTATCTCGCATCGAAGGAAATGGGAGCTAAGCCGAATTGCTGCGATAGTGCGTATCGCGGACAAGGGAATAGGCTCAAGCATGTAAGTGTGAGTACGGTTTCCTCTCTCAGCGAAGAACATGGTTTTGTAGTTGGGGGCAATATAGGTGGTGTAATGTATGAAGCGTGACCCACCGGATTTCTCCCAAGCCGTAATACATTGGCGTTGTAGAAAAGCTTCATTCACTTGAGAGTCAATTGAAGCATCATGTAGCAAGTGTAATGCATCCCATCTCCCAAACCACTTCTTTATGTCTTGCATCCATCCCGTGCTCAAGATCTTGCTTTTATGCATCTTTTGAACTTTTTTTGCTTGCTTCCCATGCAATTGTAGGAAGTCGATGTGAGGGGTTTTGACGCATCTTTATCATGTACTCCACAACCCTTTCCATGCCCATAACCTCAATTGGAAGAGATCCCGACTCAAGAAGTAGGAGCATATATGGTGTTTGTGTCTTAACTTGGAGAAAGTTTGTAAGAAAACACTTTTGGACATTCTCAAACTCTTTCCAAGTAGACTTTGAGATGCTCCCACCTCACACTTCAACTCCATAAAGAATAACCGGTGTCACCAATGCATCAAAAAGATACTTCTTGAGAACCCAACACTTGATGTTTCCCGCATTACACATGTTCTCAAATGCATAATATGCTCTCTTTCCCACTTCCAAACGACGCATAGCACATTCATGCCACTTGTGATTGGATGGAACCTCAAGGCCAAGGTACTTAAAGCTCTCAGCAACTTCAAGTGTCTCGTTGTTGTACACAATGCATGGCTTCTCCTTATGGTTGGTTTTCACAAGCATAACCTTTGTTTTGGATTCATTTACAATCAGCCCACTATGCAAGAAAAAGTTCTCAAGGACAACCATAAGCTTTTGTGCATCTTCTAAAGTGTGTGCTAGAAGCACTACATCATCCGCATACAACAAAAGCATGATTACCGCATTGCAAATAGTGACCTCTTCAATGCCTTCTTCTTGCATAAAGTCAAGTACCATTTGTTCCAATTGATCGATGCATAGACCAAAGAGAGTTGGTGACAATGGACATCCTTGTTTAACCCCAATAGTGCTTACAAAAATTTCTGAAATTTCTCTTCCCATGCGCAATTGACAAATCACCTTCTCATAGATTCGAGAAACCGCAAGCATAAACTCACTTGGCACTTGGAGTTCTTCCATCCTTCTCCACAAATTGTTACGTGGAATCATATCAAAGGCTTTCTTAAAGTCCACAAAACAACAATACAATCGCTTGCCTTTCAACCGACTTTCCTCCATGAGAACACGAAGAGTGACAAGATGATCAATGGTGCTATGGCATCGACGAAAACCCGCTTGTCCCTTTGCACGCTTGTCATTCTCTTCAGCCCAATCACTCAATTTCATCTCCATTATGCACCCAAATAACTTTTCCATAAGAGACCCAATCATTATAGTCCGGTAGTTGCTTACATTCTTTACATCCCCTCCTTTATGCAAAGGCTTAACCCAATTAGTACTCCAATCATAAGGCATACCATGTTGAAGTGCAAGGTTGAACATATCACACATCCACTCATGGGTAAAATCTCCCGTCCATTTGATCATCTCCGGCTTGATACCTTGAAGATCTCCCGCTTTGCGAGTGGCCAACTTTTCAAGCCCACCGCATACATCCTCAATAGTAAAAAAAGACGGCATACATGGGAGTGAACCATAAAAATGGCATTTTTTCAGTATTTTATTGCTCATATAATTGCCTACAATGTGTGTACATATCCACTAGACTCAAGTTACCAAAATTCTCAACCCGCTTGCCTCTCAAGTTTCTCCAAAATCTTCCACATGCATGTGCCTTTTCTTGGACTTGAAATTCTTGTTGCTTTACTTCCCATCTTCTTCTCTTCTTTTGAATCAATGCCTTGTATGTATGCAAATGACTTTGATAGTTGTCTTTGTCCATAGTTGCATCAAGCTTTATCAAGGACTTTCGAGCATCTTGACATTCTTTACCAAACCACCTTTTGCGTGATCTATCTTTGTTGATACCATGGAGATGCTTTATGGAAAAGCATTCTTCCGCACAAGAACAAATAGCTTTCTTGAAAGCTTCCCATTTAGTTTCCAATGGTGCATCACATTGAAGCTTTGTCATCCATAATTTTTGCTCAACCATTTCGATGTACATTGGTGCCCGTTTGAAATCCATACATAGTGATAACTTCTCTTTCCTTTGGCTGAGATTATCATGCTTAGTTGCTTCTCCACATGAAAGGTCAATACATAAGGTGCGATGGTCGGATTCCGGGGTCCATTGACCAAACATAAAACTCTTTATGCGATACATGATGGCTTCAGAGAGTAGCATATAGTCAATCACACTATCCCCATTATGTCTTCTACATGTAAATCCATTGGTTCCACTCCACAAAGATACACCATTGGCAATGAGCATACCCGTGCTATTACACATGTGTAAAAGTAACTTTCCATAGTGATCCGGCTCTTTCTCATCCATTGAAGTACGATCATACAAGTGAACTTCCTCCAACTCCCTTGAAATGTAGAGAGAGAGAGAGAGAGAGAGAGAGAGAGAGCGAGCATGGTGCAAAAGTGCAATAGAGAAACATGGGTAGGCTTTCTTGAAAGATAATTGTCCACAAATCACTAAAAGAAGCTTTGTACTAACGGCGCGCAGAGGGGCATTCTTGCATTTTAGAATGCCTCCTCGCGCGCCTTAAGTAAAAAGCCCATTTTTTGGAGTTTTTTGACATTTTTTGCCTCTCGGATGTCGGAATGAGAAAAGTAGACATTCGTTTTTAGGGTATTTTGGCATTCCGGACGCATTGGTGGTGTCAAAATCCTCAAAATCTATCACTATTTGACAGTTTGTGACTTTCCAACTTTCAGTGATGACGTAAGCTACCTTGAATGCATCGCACCTGCCTCCTGAAAAAGACGCTCACATTAAATAAAAAAGTGACCGTTTTCAACGACGATTGGGAATATAAATCTACTTTTTAAAGCGTCTGGTTGTCCTTTTGGACGTACTCACAAGGTGCAAGTGCATTTTAAAAAAAGTTTCTAGAGAGAGAAATACAATTTCTTACAAGGCCCTCCAAATGACCTCCGAAATTTTCTAATGAGCCATGGTAAATGATGCACATAATGTGAAAACTACCCAAAAAAAGGAGAAATGGAGTAGGAACAACACGTGCTATATAGCACAAACCGTAGAAGACTATAAGGCACATGTTATGCTCTTGGACGGATACGCCGCGACAGACGTCAGCATAGCGAGAACTCACCTAACATATAATGTCAACTGAGGACAGAGCTCGACCAGCAGGCGCATGGAAGCAAGCAAAGGGTGTCAACCTCTACTCGACCGACTAATGACTACTTCCTACAGAGATATCAAATCTACATGCCATCGGTTCTGTGAATGTGAGAGTCTCCTATGATGCTACCGCAATCCAAAAGCCCATTAGACGTTCTCGAAATGCCACAGAACTTGGAGGAGACCCTGCTAACACCAATAGGTCTCTCTCCCTAAGGTCCATGAACCAAAATCCCAACCCTAAACACTTGGTGCAAAATCGCGTAGGATGTCTGGTCCAAATTTGCACGTCGTCATTTCCAAAAACTAAAGTGCCTAATGTGTAGCTCTACTCGCTCTGATCGCGTGGATATGCTGAAATGCAAAAATGGACAACATTTACTCACCGAAGCTCCAAAAGTAGGTCGCGGGTGAATCTGCCAAAACACAGACGAATGCGCGTGATGTAAGCATCAACGCATAGCTCTCCTCGTGGGCAACACAATGCTGCTCTCCATTTTCAATTCCGACCACGGTAGCTCCTGTAGCACACACACACACACTCTTTCACTCTCTCGCAGTCTCCCAAGGACACAGAAGATCAGATTATTCGAAGTCCCCTTACAAAGCTTTAGGTTTTGGCTTATATACTAAGCCTTAGAAAACCTAATGTCCGACCAAAATGACCTTATTTATCCCTAGGCTTCTATAGAGATTAATTACAACACCGTGAGCTAGCTTTGCTCATCCAACAAGCATCTTTGGCCAAAATACAATTGTGGACTTAAAATATGAAGTTCCCGTAAACATTACAAAAGTGGCCGTAATGGCTCAAAATAATAATAACGGGATATTCGATGATGTCCATGAGCTTATATCTTCACATTACAGTATCCATCTTCATCTTCATCACTTCATCAGCAAATTTATTTGGAATCTTTAGGGAATATTTGAGGAATCTTCATGGAATCTTTGTGGAAACATTGTTGAAAGGTTGACTTGTCAACACTCTCCCCCTTCAAAGTCTTGTCGTCCTCGACAAGACCCTATGTTTGCAGTGGCCTTGACGAGTGCTTCATGTTTTGGTGTTGGTTGAAGCTTTGGTTGTTGCAGTTGCTTCTACCAGACGCTTTGTATGTTGTAGAGGGACCGTTTTCTTGTACATGTAGTGTAGTTGAAGCCATAGCTCTCCCCCTCCGATTGGTTGTTGTAGCGTGAATAGGTCGAGTGAGGTTTGTTGTTGCAGCAAGTTTTTATCTTGGCAGCTCTGTATTGTTTGTTCTTTGGGTGTCATCCTGCATGTGAACCTGTAAACTTGAAGCCTTTTTGAATTTTTTCTAGTCCGCTCCCCTTTGATTTTTTAGCTTATGAGCATGTAGTTGTTTGGGGGATGTCATTGGTTTGCTTTTTTGTGTTTTTATAATAAAAAAAAATGTGGCGTATATAACAAAATGAAGGTCTTGGATACCTGGATAGGACTAAAGGGAAAAACCCAGTGGGAAAAAATGCCTTTAGTCACATTTAAATGTTAGGCTATATGTACTTATGTTTGATGTAACCAAGTTTTGTTGAGTTAAAGTACTTATGGCCGTGTGGCTACTATTATTAACTGGATATACATTGGCTAAGTGTTAGTAGCTTGAAGTCAGAGTCGTTGTTGTTGAGCAAATGCTTATGAAATCTGTTACCGCTTTGTCATCGTCATTTTGTTGTGTAAGTGCATGGGTGGAACACAAATCGTGTCAAATGCAAATGTCCAATGATGGGACATTATATATGCTTTCACAGATAGATGCATGGGAAACAATATGTTGTGCGAGAAGAGTTTGAATGGGTGTTTCCAAGAGTGAACATAGCTAGAGAAGCAAAAAAATATATTTGACTTCAAGAGCTGCCGTTACTCACAAGAAGGGTTTTTGTCGATGAGATTTTTTTCACTCTCCTCACCGTGTTCATGTGCATGTTTTCTGGACTACTCTGCCACTCCACCATTTAAAATAGTAGACTTCGACTCTTATGCTCACCTCTTCCAGCATGAGCGACATGACTTTATTTATGCTCAACTCTCCACCTTGAGCTTATATCTATTAGCTATACTCATAGACCACATAAAAAATATTAGATTTGAAGCTTGGATCCGACACTTTGCTTATTTAGTGGCTCAGCTGCCCGACTCTAGACTCTTATGCCATGTATTTTTAATGGCGACTTGTACTTACTTAATTGATCACGTCTTGAAATCCAATTCCATATGCTATTGAGGTGTAGGCCATTCTCTTTGGTTTGGTTTTGTGATGCCATTTTGTCAAATACATTGACAAATACCTGCTCTTCATGCTTTGGTAGCACACTGATGTTGCGTGGTGAGATAGGTTTTGAGGTTGAAGCAATGGTTGATGAAGTCTTCTTCCAGACTGTGTTCTTCAAAACTATGACTTCTTCTTGTATCCTTGCTTTTCCTTTGTTGATAGGAGGTTGTAGACTAGTTGTGGGCCTCTGTTGTTGAGTTTTGGCTATAGGTTTTGGAATCCAAGTTGTCCTTGGTCCTTGTGTGACCTGCTTTTCCACTTGCCTTGTTGCTTGTTCGACTTGATGGTCCTTTGGCTTCAGTGTCCAAATATTGTTGTTACCTTTGTAAAAGCCTTGCTCCTGTAGTAAATGACGAGGGATCCACCTTGGAGTTGTAGCACTCATGGTTGCGTAGTTTGGTTGTCGTTGTGCTACATGATTTTTCTTCATGATCTCACGGGAAGCTTTAATCTTTGGCAACCAAATTTGAGTGTTACCTGTATAGTATCCTTGTGCTTCCAGTAGCTTGACTGGGATCATTCGTTGCACTGCTTGCTGTGTGACCTTAGCTTGACACTGTAGGGTATTTTCACCGGCAGAGCTTTGACTTTGGTACCCACAACTACTTCAATGTTTGTTGCTTGGAAGGTCTTTGCTTCTTCTTCCTGTACCTGTTTTTACTTCTGTATGAACAATTAGACCTGCTCTTGATGCCCTGTTGATCTTGTTGTGAAGAGATACCACATGCTGGGTATGTCCAAGCTGTTACCTTTGGTTTTTTGACCCATACTTTGATGTTATCGTCATAGTAGCCTTGAGCAGTGATTGAACTGTTTGATGCTATCCAACCAGTGACCTTTGCTTGTCGTGGTTCTTTTGATGCTGGTACCCAAATTGGATCTTTGTCCTTAATGTACTCCTTTGATACTAACACTTGGTTGACCAATTTCTTCCTTTTGTGGAGGCTTTGTTGCGATGGAAACTTTGGTTGATAGACTTTACGCTTTGGTTTCCATTGTGTTATCGAGGGTTTGGCTTTTGATGTAGAGGCTTATTCGTGTACGTGAATTGGCTAGGTTAAAGACTTTGACTGAAGTAAGGATTTGGGTTGCAGAACACTGTTTCACTTGCTTTAGCTTTTCCTTTGTCGATAGTGGCCAAAGATCTTTGAGTTGTCGTAGGCTTAACCACTATTGAAGATTCAGGTGCTTCTTCAAACATTTTCGCCCATTGCTTGGACAAAATCAAGTGTGTACTCATTTTTTGAGAGTCCACCACAAGGAATTTTTCTTTGATTACCTTTGACCATAGTGTAAGGGTAGCTTTTGAAATCCCTAAACTTGTCATGACTATTACATGTGATATAGGAACCTGTACGTGAATTTCATACAGTTATGGTTTATCTAGAAGTAACCATAGCTCATAAGACATGACATTAGTCATGGCAGTGCAATCTATCTTTGCTGTAAAATTGAATTTTAGTTCTCATGCACATCCAACGAGAATTTAATCTTCTTGTTGGCTGCCAAGTAACTGATGTTCTCTTTGCTTTTGGTACCTGTCTTGGACTTTTGTGTTTTGGAAGCTTTGTCCTCCTCTTGTATGTTGAACTTCTTTGTCATTTGACTGGTTGTAGCATGTCCCAAGTGCTTACTATCTATTATTGTAGTTGCTTGTTGGTGTTCATTGCTAGTTTCTGACTGTGACACCTTGATTCTTGATTTCAGAAGCTCTCTATTACTATTTACTGCTTCTAGCACTTGAAGGTAATTCAATGGTGACTTTTCTTTTTGGAAATCTTTTGAAGCTTGTGTAGCAGGATGTTGAGGTTGACTCTCTTCTTATGATGCAATGGTCTCCGTGGCCTTTGGTTTCCATTGTTCCATGGGTTTTTGTAGAGCCTCTTCTCGAAAATGTTCATTCACATCTTGTATTGCTTGTCCTTGGTAGTCAATCTTGGACTCAGTCATTTCCTATTCTTCTCTGCATTCTATGTCTTCAGTACATCTTCTTTTGGCTTCTCATACTCTTTGATTTGTTCAATCACCAATGAAGAGTCCATAGTAGAGAATTTATTTGGTAGACGTTCAGCTTCATCCATTGATTCTATTTGCATGTCTTTCACTTGTATGTGGCACTAAGAATTTTTGTTACATCTGCCACCTCTTGTGGTGTTGGCTCACTATCGTCAAAATCTTGGCTTCTTTTGCTCTCGAACCTTGAATTGCGAGGTTCATCTTCATCACCTTGTGGATTCTTTGATTGGTCCTCATTGAGGTTCTTTAAGCGATCTTGAATCAGCTTATTCAATTGATCTTTTTTGAAAGCCTGATTCTCAATGATAATGTCGTTGACACCCTTGACTTCAAGCAACTGTGTCTTGAGCCTATCTTTTTGTGCTCTGCAACAAGATCTGCTTCTTTTCCAAAGATCTTGTTGGGGATTCTTGCTTTCGTTCCCTTGTTGTCACTGTCTGAACTTTGCTTTTGGCTTGTTGCTTCTTCTTTTCCATGTAGATCTTTGTTGGGCAGTCCTTCACTAAATGACCAATGGCACATTGGTTGCAATATGTTGTTATCTCAACATTTTGACGAGGCAGCTCTCCATAATACTGTTGGTTGTATCTCAACATTGGTTGCAATATGTTGTTATCTCAACATTTTGACGAGGCAGCTCTCCATAATACTGCTGATAATGGTTTCCTATGGTATCTAGATACAAATATGACCTCTTCTTTGAATGCATGAACTTGTAGATTATGACTGACTTAGGTGTATCCAGTGGCTTTGTCTCTTTATTCTTCATCATCTTGTCCTTGAGAAGCTGAAAATAGCTTCCATTATTGCTTGCATACAAGATCAAATCACTATCCATGATTTCTAGCAGTTGTAATGCTAATTCTTTCATCAGTATATGGTCTTTGTCGTGGGGCTTCTGCATAGCCTTAGGGCTATGTTGCCAAGTTGATTTTGGCGAGTTCTGCACCGAGGGTGAAGATCGAACCGAATCTTTGTTTTTCGTTTCCCTTGATGGTGTTTTTGGACGGGGTCCAAGTATGTGACTTACATGTTGCCCACAATTGCTAAACTCATCCATATTTTTCACATCAGCTATTTCATAGTGTGTATTTGTCGACCACAATGACATATTGACCTGACCTTTTACATTGGGCATTGTGAGTTTCCAGTGGTTTCTCCTCTGGCTCGGCATCTTCCAATGCTTCTTGAAATTCCACTTGGGTTTCTGAAAAGGACACTGCTTCTTGTAAAGTTGGACTTCTTAATCCCACTCTTGAAGATATAGGGTCTCTTTGTTGAGTTTGAACTCCCCCCATCCAAGAGGGTTCCATATATGATGTTGGCATCTGTTCAATGCTTGATGATATGACTTTTTGTGCTCTGTTAAGTAGCTCTTGAGACCGAGCTAGCTCTTTTTGAAGTTGTGCTATCTTCATAGCTGGTACTTCCGGCGTATTCCTTGTTTGTGAAATTTTGTGTGTTTGTGCTTTGTCTTGTGCTGGTGCGGTGCACAAGACTTGTGCCGTGTCTTTCCATGTTGTGCCTTGTGTTGTGCCACCCATTTGTGTAGTGACAGCTGTAGTTGCTAACTCTTCTAGCTGAATATCAAGAGGTAAAGCCATGACTAGATGATAAACATTACCACCTTCAAATTTGTAGTCTTCTCCTCTTGATCCAAATATTTTATCTGCAAAATATTGGTTACTCTCTGCAGGAACTTCATGATTTGTGGCAGCTTTGTAGTAGCGACCGTCCTCATCTACATAAAGTGTACCAATTTGTCGTTTCCCATCTTGAGCTTTGTACAGAAAACTACTTGGAGGATATGTGTAGATATTTGTAAGTTGATCTTTGTACAACATTTCTATCTCATTGTCGATGTATTTTCCGTGCCTCATGTAAATTGATCCCAAACAGTCTTCCATGAAATTTGGATGTGGGTGTAGTACATTCTTCCTCTGTATCTTTCTTTGTCTTGATGTAAAAATTCCGATTTATATCGTCATAGCATGGCAATCCTTTGTAATGGCCAATTAAATAGAGCCCACTTTGCTCTCTTGTAATTTCTGTGGATGTACTTGAAGCTTTGTCTCGACTGGTCTGGTTCCTTTGAGACGTCATTGCTTTCGTTCTGACTCCCTCGTTGTACGTTCAGTGATAGCTCTTATAGCTTGCCTCAAAGCTTATAAAAATTATTAGCACCCTTGTGTTGGTCTTTTTCGCTTGAGGTCCTTCAGCTTTTGTGGATTCCTTAATCTCTGAGTTTTCTAAATTGGGCTTTGCTTGCAATGCTTGAACTACTTAGCTCCCTTGCTTGCCAAGGATGATACTATCTTGTCTGGTTGCTTGCTTTTCCTATATCTTTTTAGCATGCCTCGATCTAGTAGAAGCATTGTGATAAGTTATGCGACTTACCACTATACTGCAACGACTGCTCCCTTTGTAGTGATTCTTGAGTCGAGCTAACCTGTGTTCACTTTAGCACACAATCAGCAAAATTCTATTTAGCTGGCAAACTTTTTCACAATGAATGCAAAAATTCTTGATGTGCCTTTGACGGCCACACTTGTTCCATGGGCTCGGAAGTGACTTTCAATTTCGCTTTTAGCTGATATAAACTTAAGCTAGCACAAGAGAATTATGCACAAGTCGCAGTGATTTGTTAGCAAAAAATTTGTGTTAAAGTTCTCCAAAACTTGCGATTGTTGTTGCAAAAGCAAGAGTCCTTGTGTATGGTCTTACTGCTACCAGATTTGTGTCTGGACACTCAAATTTTACACTAGGCCGTAGTTAACTTTTACACCTTCCCGCGGGTGACAAATGGTTTTCCCAAAAGATAATTTCAATCTGCTAACTTAGCAGTCTTCAAAACCGTGACCGTTTTCTAACAATTCTTTCGAACTGTCGGTTTTAGACACTCCTGACTTCCGGATGTATTTTTTTCAAAGTTTAACTAAATGGTTGCCGTGGACGTGCATTTAGTTCAAGTTTATCTCTAAGATCTGTAGAGTCGCTCTCAGGCTACGTTTTGATATAAAAACTTTTTCGATCCGATACCGTTTGTGAAAGTTATGGCCAAAATAGTAAAATGTACTTTAGAATGGTCAAAATGAGTCCAAATTCAATTTTAAAAGAAGATTTGGGATCTCTGTGACACTGTGAACACCCCTGTATGGTCAAAATTACTGTTGGATTCCAAAAACTGGCCTAGAGACATCCTACGCGTAGGATGTCTATATGCTCAGAATCTAACAAAATTTGGTCTAGAGACTCCCTTAAGTCCAACAACACAATGGTATACTCAGAATTCATTTGGACCTAGAAATGGCCTTGAGACATCCTACGCGTAGGATGTCTTTTTTCTCAGAATGACTTGAAATTTTCACCCCAGCTTCTCCTTGATGTGCTGATCACAGTGGTGTGCTCATAGGTTGGTTTGGAGTCCTACATCAAGCTGGAGACATCCTACGCGTAGGATGTCTAATTGCTCAGATTTTGTTCAAACTTGATCCCAAGATTCTCCTAGTGCTCAGCAACCCAATGGTATGCTTAGAATTGAATTTGGATGTCAATAGGACAAGACTTGGGCTACATAAGCTTCTAGTGCACTCTAAGAGTAGAATGTCGGACAATTCTTGTCTTTGCTTGGTAAATAGGCCAAAGAAGGTCCAAATTCACTTTTGAAAAAAGTTTTGGATTCCTTGAGACTCTTAGAACCTCCCTATATGGCTACAATAGAATTTTAACCACTTTATGACCCTGGAGACATCCTACACGTAGGATGTCTTTTTGCTCAGTTTCAGCTCAAACTTGCACTGTAGCTTCCCCTTGATGTGCATAACTCACAGCTATTTTTACTTTTTGCTTCTGACACCTATAGGTTGGTCAAATGATCAAGAATCTATTCCAAAGCCTGATGTCTGTTCTGATGAATTCCCAAGTCAAATCAGCTCCAAATTGGACCAAATTTTCCTAGGAGGCTTATCTAAGGCTATATGACAGCATGGTATGTTCACAATAGAATTTTGGTTTCAAAATTATGCAGTAGACATCCTACGTGTAGGATGTCTTTTTTCCCAGAATGAACCCAAACCTGGACCAAAGATTTCCCTAGTCTTCAGCAACCCACTGATACGCTTAGATTTGAGTTTGGATGTCAAAAGACCCCAAAACTAGCTATTCTTGCCTTTTGTCTATCCAAAAACGCTCAAGTCTGTTCAATCTTCACCATTACTGACCCAAATGAGATGAAATTTATCACATGCACTCAATACAACATTTAGAACATGCATATGGAGTCATCCTATGGTTTGGTCTCAAAATTAGGCCTTGGACACAATTTGGGTAGGATGTCTGGCAATTCTCGTCTTTTGGCTTTAATCTGTCAAAATTTGGTTAAATTTCCACTTTCCATATGAAAATAGGGTAGAACCTACCTTCTAAACATACTGGTAACCTCAGTTTTTTCAAAAAGTGCCCAGATCACCTTGTAGACATCCTACGCGTAGGATGTCTAGTGCTTATTTTTTCAGATTGTAGTGTCTCTGATGCTTCCTTATGCTCTTAGCAAGTGCAAGTATGCTTCAGAATTGCAAAAACATGCAAAAATCACTCAATTTAAGCCTTTTCTGAACTTTTACGTTTTCTTGACTCCGCCTTTTGGCTTTTGGTCAACAAAAATAGGAAAAAACACTCAAGTCAATATGTCTCTAGGGTAAAACCTACCCTCTGAACCCACTGGTAACCTCATTTTTCCCAAATTCCCTGCCAAAAGTTCCCTGGAGACATCCTACGCGTAGGATGTCTACTGTCTTAAAATGCAATTATTTTTTTGGCAGTAGTACTCCCTATGCTCTGTAGAGCTCTCAGCAATAATCATAGAAACTTTTGGACTTCAAATTAGCTTCCAAACACAATTTACCGTTTTTCCTACTTAGCGTTTTCCACTTCTCTGATGAGCCTAACAGCAAATAAGACATGCATAAAGTACTCTAGATCAGCAATCAAGATATACTACTTACCCTACTCCTACTCATCATGTGAGATGGTGATTTTGATGTCTTGGTTGCTTCCTAGCCTCACATGGACTCCCAAGTCAACCTACCACCACATCTACCACTCCAACTCCTACTCTCTACACCACAACCTTCTACTACCTAAGACGGAAGATCCAGGCTAGACACACGCTCCCTAGACTCCTCCTAAGACCTAGAGAGTCCACCACCCTCTGATCCTATCTAAATGTAAACTAGTACTCTGGCAAGCCAGAGGGACCTCTATCCTCAAGGACAAGTCTCGGTCACCTACTTAGGGCCCTCGTCCCTGGCAACGGCGCCAATGCTGGACGGATACGCCGCGACAGATGTCAGCATAGCGAGAACTCACCCAATATATAATGTCAACTGAGGACGGAGCTCGATCCGCAGGCGCGTGGAAGCAAGCAAAGGGTGTCAACCTCTACTCGACCATCTAATGACTACTTCCTACAGAGATATCAAATCTACATGCCATCGGTTCTATGAATGTGAGAGTCTCCTATGATGCTACCGTAAGCCAAAAGCCCATTAGACGTTCTCAAAATGCCATAGAACTCGAAGGAGACCCTAATAACACCAATAGGTCACTCTCCCTAAGGTCCATGAACCAAAATCCCAACCCTAAACACCTGGTGCAAAATCGCGTAGGATGTCTGGTCAAAATTTACAGGTCGTCGTTTCCAAAAACTAAAGTGCATAATGTGTAGTTGTACTCGCTCTAATCGCGTGGATATGCTGAAATGCAAAAACGGACAACATTTACTCACCGAAACTCCAAAAGTAGGTCGCGGGTGAATCTGCCAAAACACAAACGAGCGCACGTGATGTAAGCATCAACGCGTAGCTCTCCTCGTGGGGAACACAATACTACTCTCCATTTTTGATTCCGACCACCGTAGCTCCTGTAGCACACACACACACACTCTCTCACTCTCTCACAGTCTCCCAATGACATAGAAGATCAGATTATTCGAAGTCCCCTTACAAAGCTTTAGGTTTTGGCTTATATACTAAGCCTTACAAAACCTAATGTCCAACCAAAATGACCTTATTTGTCCCTAGGCTTCTATAAATCTTAATTACAACACCGTGTTCTGGCTTTGCTCATCCAACAAGCATCTGTGGCCAAAATACAATTGCCGACTTAAAATATGAAGTTCCCGTAAACATTACAAAAGTGGTTGTAATGGCTCAAAATAATAATAACGGGATATTTGATGATGTCCATGTGCTTGTATCTTCACATTACAACATCCATCTTCGTCTTCCTCACTTCACATCAACATCTTTATTTGGAATCTTTAGAGAATCTTTGAGGAATATTCATGGAATCTTTGTGGAAGCGTTGTTGAAAGGTTGACATGTCAACATATGCAGAAAATGGCACTGAGAGAAATTCTACACAAAATGACGAAATAGCCTGTGCAATACTGCCTGTAGTGGAAACGGAGGCCGAAATGAGCCCAAATCAAAACTTTGAGCAGACGGAGCTCAATGAACTCGTCAAAAATATTTGTGGACCTGCAAACTCCCGCCAAAGCTCACTGAAATCGGAGAAAATGAGTAGGCGTGTACTAGAGCAGCTAGCGATTAAGCCCGGGAAGATGCAACCTGCTCTGATACCAATTGTTGGAATTAGGGTTGTTGAGAAACATACACAGCTTGGAGAAGATGAAGGAAGCTCAAGGCACACAATAGAGAGTGTATGACTTGGTGTGCAATGGAAAGATAGATATCCCTAGAGTGAAGGGCGTATATACAATGCTCGGGGGCGAAAACCTCCTAAAGAGGGAAAAAATGCCATGGTGGTCCTAATGTGTTCACACACATCACTACCACATGTATATGGTAACAGTAGGTGCATCAAAACTCCACCACATGGCCATTATAACAAAGGCTTGAAATGTGGATCCAATTATTGGTGTCTCCTAGATCCACCACTTGGCCATTATAACCCATGTCTTAAAGTTAGGTGCATTCAACACAAGCCATCATAACAGTTGTAATTTTTACCCATTGTTTGTGGGATGAGTAGATCCTAGATCCACCACTTGGCCTTTTACACTAAGAAAAAGGAAGTAGATACATCAAACATGCACCACTTGACCATTATAAAAACAAATTCTTGAAATGTGGATCCAATTGTTGGTGCCTCCTAGATACACCACTTGGCATTCTAACCATGTCTTAAAATTAGGTCGGTTCAACACTTGGCCATCATAACACTTGTAATTTCACACAATGTGTGTGGGATGAGTAGATCCTAGATCCACCACATGGCCATTATAACAAAGGCTTGAAAAGTGGATCCAATTGTTGGTGTCTCCTAGATCCAGCACTTGGCCATTCTAACCCATATCTTAAAGTTAGATTCATTCAACACCTGGCCATCATAGCAGTTGTAATTTTGCACAATTTTTGTAGGATGAGTAGATCCTAGATCCACCACTTGGCCATTTAGACTAAGAATTGGGAAGTAGGTGCATCAAAGATCCACCACTTGGCCATTTATAACAAAGGCTTGAATTGTGGATCCAATTATTGGTGTTTGCTAGATCCACCACTTGGCCATTCTAACCATGTCCTAAAGTTAGGTGCATTCAACACTTGGCCATTCTAATATTTTAAATTTTACACAATGTTTGTGCGATGAGTAGATCATAGATCCACCACATGGCCATGTACACCATGAATTGGTAGGTAGGTGCATCAAAGATCCACCAATTGGCCACTATAACAAAGGCTTGAATTGTCGATCAAATTGTTTGTGTGTCCTAGATCCACCAAATGCCCATTCTAACCCATATCTTAAAAGTTAGATGCATTCAACACTTGTCCATCACAACACTTGTAGTTTTTGACAATGTTTGTGGGATCAGAAGATCTTAGATTCACCACTTGGCCACTGAGACTAGGAATTGGGAAGTAGGTGCATCAAAGACCCACCACTTGGCTATTATAATGAAGGCTTGAAATCTGGATCCAACTGTTTTTGTCTCCTAGATCCACCACTTGGCCATTCTAACCAATGTCTTAAAGCTAGGTGCCTTTAACACTTGACCATAGTAATTGTTCTAAATTTTACCCAATGTTTGTGGGATGTATAGATCCTAGATCCACCACTTGGCCATTATAATAATGAATGCTTGAAATGTGGATCCAATTGTTGGTGTCTCCTAGATCCACCACTTGGTATTCTAACCATGTCTTAAAGTTAGGTACATTCAACACTTGGCCATCCTAACACTTGTAGTTTTACACAATGTTTGTGGAATGAGTAGATCTTAGATCCACCACTTGGCCATTTAGACTAAGAAAGATCCACCACTTAGCCATTCTCACAAAGGCTTGAATTGTGGTTCGAATTGTTGGTGTGTCATAGATCCACTACTTGGCCATTCTAACCATGTCTTAAAGTTAGGTACATTCAACACTTGCCTATGATAATACTTGTAATTTTACACAATGTTTGTGGGATGAGTAGATCCTAGATCCACCACCTGGCTATTTAAACTAAGAATTGGAAAGTATATGCATCAAAGATCCACCACTTGGCCATTATAACAAAGGCTTGAATTGTTGGTGTGTCCTAGATTCACCACTTGTCCATTCTAACCATGTCTTAAAGTTAGGTGCATTCCAGAGTTGGCCATCATAACACTTGTAATTTTACACAATGTCTCTAGGATGAGTAGATCCTAGATCCACCACTCCGCCGTTCAGACCAACAATTAGGAAGTAGGTGCATCAAAGCTCACCATTTGGTGATTATAACAAAGGCTTGAAATGTAGATCCAATTGTTACTGTGTCCTAGATCCACCACTTGGCCATTCTAACCCATGTCTTAAGGTTAGGTGTATTCAACACTTGTCCATCATAATAGTTCTAATTTTTACGCAATGTTTGTGGGATGAGTAGATCCTAGATCCACCACTTGGCCTCTTAGACTAAGAAAAAGGAAGTAGGTACATCAAACATCCACCAGTTGGCCATTGTAATAACAAATGCTTGAAACGTGGATCCAATTGTTGGTGCCTCCTAGATCCACCACTTGGCATTCTAACCAATGTCTTAAATCTAGGTCCACTCAACACTTGGCCATCATAACACTTGTAATTTTAACAATGTGTGCGAGATGAGTAGATCCTAGATCCACCACTTAACCATTCAGACTAACAATTGGGAAGTAGGTGCATCAAAGCTTTATCACTTGGCCATTATAACAAAATCTTGAAATGTTGATCCAATTGTTGGTGTCTCCTAGATCCACCACTTGGCCATTCTTGCCCATATCTTAAAGTTTTGTGCATTCAACACCTGGCCATCATAACACTTGTAATTTGGCACAATGTTTGTGGGATGAGTGGATCCTAGATCCACCACTTGGCCATTTACACTAAGAATTGGGAAGTAGGTGCATCAAAGATCCACCACTTGGCCATTATAACAAAGGCTTGAATTGTGGATCCAATTGTTGGTGTCTGCTAGATCCACCACTTAGCCATTCTAGCCATGTCTTAAAGTTAGGTGCATTCAACACTTGAACATCATCATATTTCTAATTTTACACAATGTTTGTGCGATGCGTAGATCATAGATCCACCACATGGCCATTTACACTAAGAATTGGGAAGTAGGTGTATCAATGATCCACCACTTGGCCATTATAATAAAGGCTTGAATTGTGGCTCTGATTGTTTGTGTCTCCTAGATCCAACACTTGGCCATTCTAACCCATATCTTAAAGTTAGATGCATTCAACACTTGGCCATCATAATGTATTAGGCAAAATTTGGACTCACAAAGGGACCCTTCAACACTAGGTTGGTAATGGGACACTTTTGTGTCCTGGGACACTTTTATATCCTGTTAAGTGACCATTTTCCTTGAATTATGTCAAGAGTTTCAAAATGGATCTTGAGGTGCTATCTGTCTAGAAAGTTGTCTCATGAGCTGAAAAAAACTAGACATTTTTTTGGAATATCAATTCCATCTTTAACCTTGTCCTTGCACAACATTTCACAACCTAAACTGTGTGAAACAACGGGTCGTATTTTTGGCTTTTTTAAACTTTTTGCAACTATACCACTCTAGAATTCATGTTTGTGAGGTCTATAATGCTAGAGAACTATCTTTAGTAGTCCTCAACATGTCCTGATGGTTCTAGGGAGAAATAAATGTTAAAGTTGTAAGTTATGACCAAATTACAAAAATTATCAAATCCTGTTTTTTTACCAATTTTAGCTCTTCTATGATTTTTTTGGTGGCTTTCATGATATCCAAATGTAGTTTTTATTTTCTATGTCGCATATTGTAACATAAAGCTAATATTCCTTGAGTTTTGGGGCACCTAATACCCTATTTTGCATAGTAGACAACGATGGTTGATTTTTTCAATTATAGAAGAAAACAAAACATTCTAGTATATCAAGTATACCTTTTTCAATATTGTTAGTTTCTTGTGACAACTACATGCATTTTGTAGGTAGTAACCATATCTACTCATAAGGATCAAATTTGGCTAGATATTGAATAGTTTCTATGGGATTCTACAACTCATAATGTTGAACCCAATTTTTTCATGTTTACTGTATTTAGCACTTCATCTTTGTCCCCAAGATTCCCCTTGGTAAGAGATGTATTATTCTTTTGACATGCTCCATGGCTCCTTATGAACCTAAAGGACAATAGGGAACTAAGAAAAAATGCATATATTATTTGTATTGAGCGAGGCTATAGAAACTTTTGCAGAATGGTAAAAATTCAATCTTTTTGTACCTATTTATTTTGGCAAAACAAAAAATAGTGAGTGAGAAGCAATCATATCTTATGATCACCAACCCATTGAAGTTAACTAGGGAATTTATGTCAAGTCCTACAAAAATCCCTAATCTTATTTTTATGCAACAAAACGTAAGAAATAATTGTTTTGATGAAAATGTACTGGTCCATCAACTTTGGAGGCTTGGTGTGACCAAAAGATGAGAAATTTTACAAGTTTATTATTTTTTCCATGTGTAGTAGGCCTTGAACTATAACCTCGTGAAAGGATTTTACAAAATGAGTGGATCTACTATGGTTTTGGAGGTTTTTTTCAAAACCTTGAACGGACACTTTTATGTCCTGTTAGGTTACCAACCTAGTGTTAACAGTACAACAAAAAAAGGCATTATCAATGCAGCGCGTCGCTATCCGCGTCGTTGTAAAACCAGTCGCTATTTGCGACGCATGTATAGACACGTATAGAGACGCTAGTTGTCACGCATATAGCGATGCCGATTGCGACGCACATAGCGACGACCATAGCAGAAAATTTTTTTCTTGGGTAGAGGGCAGGTAGCCTGGGCTATGCCCAGTTAAAAGATGGACATAGCCACAGCCAGACTTCCTGCCCTCTGCCGAAGAAAGCGAGAAGCACCAAAATATCAACCATGCTCCCGTGTGCAGAAATGTCGACAGAGTTCCCTTTGTTTTTACATAAACTTTTCAAAAAAAACCATATCATGTATACGCCTCCTACATGCTATCCATGTAGAATCTCACATGAGATTTAAGGCCAATGAAAGACAACCGTACCAACTGAAAAGCATAGCCATAACTTAAAAGCATAACCATAACTTAAAAGCATAGCCATAACTTAAAAGCATAACCATAACGAACCATAACCATAACTTAAAACCATAACCGGCTATAACCACTTTGATCAAAACCATAATGCAGATAACCATAACCATAAGCATAACCAGAAAGAGAAACAATAACTGTCTATACAGTGACAATGACAATAATCATAACCATAAGGGAAACAATAACTGTCTGAACACTAACTGTTTGTACAAAAAAGAGACACAGAAGCGTGTCTGTGTCTCACAAAGCATATATATGAAATCTGGTCTACTAATGACTAGGCGTCGCAACCTACACATAGGACAACTCACAAAATTAGTATTGATATTACTTCACATATACTGAATTAATTAAATCAACTCACACATATTAACGTCTCACCTCAAGCGATCAGCGAGACTGTAAGTCCTCCCAGTCTACAGGCTCTCCTGAAGCTTCAAGATCATTCAGTACTTCATAGATACCTCTGCAATATCCATCTGACTCCTCCTCACGTGTCGGAGCTCGATGTATCGCAAGATTCTACATTTATACAAAAATCAAAGTAATAAGAATACATGATTCATCGCGTTTTAAAAAACGCCATAGTTAAGATTGGATTGGAAACTCACAAACTCATAGCGAAAGGTGTTGAAGCCTTCGCTGCCAAGATGAGATGTCCCCCTAGTAATCTGTTGTACCTGCACGGCCTCATGCTACTATCTGAACCGCGTGGCTGCTGTCTGCTCATCCTCCCTTATCTACAGCCACGTCTCGTGTGGGATGCCCGAAGGCTTCGACGAGCCGGTCCTGAAAGCCTTCCGAGCTGCATCTCGTCAATGTTTCAGGGTGTCCCATGCAACACCCTTGATCCACCGCGATGGAAAAATGGAAGAACCCAGAGCAGGCTGGTACTCTCTCAGGATGGTCTCCACTATGTAAGTGACTTTTTCCTTTTCTTGCTGATCCCAAGACGTCAGAATGCTGGTCAAAAACTGCAGCTCCACGAGCTGGCGAATCCGTTGTCGCATCTCAGTCCCGACTCTATCCATGTCAACAGAACCATCTCCTCGTATAGTATAGAGCTTGGAGGCACTAGGATCGTGTGCCCCCCAAGGTGTCCGAGGTGTGCCAAGAGGTGTGTCGAGAGGTGTGCCTAGGTAGGACGAGGGTCGTGAGCGAGGAGGGGTCGAAGCATCTATGGATCCTCCTCCACAGCAACCACCACCTCCACCTGACGATCGCTGAGATCGGCGAGTGGGCCTATGCTTGGGAGATGAGAACGTACCCGCCTCTGCCCCACCCCTAGGTGTTGAAGCGGCCGTGATGGGAGAAGAAGGCGTCGTACCCATAGGCGTCCTGAACCCCGTAGGCGTCCCCCCCCCTAGGCGTCGGACCCTCGGGTGTGAAGCCCAGAGGCGTAGTACCCGTGCCTCTGGCTACCCAGTACTGAGAAGCCTCTGTCATCTAAGCAGGCGTCATCTGTGTAACGAAGCCCATGAATGTATCTGCACTCATGGAAGCAGGATCTAGAATCTCGTCTGCCATACTAAAGTCCTGCAAAAATAAAGTAAAATAAAGCGTCAGAACACAACTGTTTAAATTAACTTTAAGCGTAATTTTAAATCAAAGTCTTCACACAAACACTTACAGGCGTAGGCCTCGACGAGTGAGGCATCATCGATAAGATCTTGCACCGTATCATCGTCTATCTCTAATTGCAAATATAACTCTGCCCCAACTTGTTCTGGCAGATTGTCTTCATCCATTGCATCTTCATCTACAAGTGTCAATTCTGGCTCGTCTGCGTCATCCCTCATATATTTGTCAGCTTCCTCTGCGATACCTTCGTCCATCTCATCTAATGTCACAATAGTATGGACGTCGTCTGACTGACTTTCCTCTAGGAGATCTTGCCCTTCAAATACTTGTTTATTTCTTAGAGCAACCTGAACCACAAACCACCATTTTCGCTCTCGAGGGTCCGGTACAAAGACCACTTGCTCGCAATGTTGGGGGAGAGAAAATTTGTCGCTCGCATCTGTCCAAATCTTTGTAGAATCTATTTGCACAAGTTTGTTTCCATCTCTGTGTACCATTGCATTTCGACCAGAAGTAATCACCTTGAACCACTTCACATCCAACAAAAACATCTCAAACCGCCTAAAGCTTACTTTCAGGATATCTGACACCAGACCACAGTAATTCAGTTGCTAGTGCTCTCATTCGTGTCTCTAGCACTGGCCCTGCTCTTTTGCATGAAACTAAGCATTACCCCACTGTCAAACGTGTTTCTTTTGCTGTCAATTTGTTGTGTTCTGAAATGATTTCCATGCGACCACAGTGCCATGTATGTATGATACTTCCAGTCACATCCAATAGCCAGCTCTTCCTCTTCTAGAGATATGGGTTCTCCGATCTGTCGAGCTGCTCTCACTATCTTGTCCAACCATGCCATTGTAGGGAATTCAGGTAGAGGAGCGAGATAGTCTGGCAAGGGTAAGCCTCTAGTCGTTCGACTTCGCCTGAAATCCTGTCGCTCTAGATTGCGTCTCTCTTTCTCTTCTTCGTACCTTTCAAGCCATTTTTGCATCGGCGCTGAATTTAGTATACAGAACTTCATGATCTTTTCTCGCATGGCCAGGCTCATTTTCTTCGGCACTCCTTGCCCTTGTGGCTCCTCTCCCACCAATCTTGCATCCTTCTCATCGCTTCACAGTCGAGGCATTTCTGGGTCAGAAACGGATAGAAATTCGGTCGTCAATACAAGAGACTCTTGCACCAGCCATCCTTTTGCCATGCTCCCCTCTGGACGCGCTTTTTGGCGAACAAAACCCTTAAGTGTTTTCATGAACCTCTCTAGAAAGAACATCCAACGGCTGTGGACTGTACCTTCCACTACAACCTCATCTACTACATGGACAAGCAAGTGCATTTGGATAGTTAGGCAGCTCGTGGGTAGATACTTCTCAATCATGCAAACTACCTCAATGGAGTTAGCCCTTACGACTGCAATAGATTCCTCCCGTATCTCCGTACTTGTGCACATGCTCATTACATATCCTACGCTTGCGCAGGATTTGATACTTGCAGAGCGTGCACAAGCATGCAATCTTTTCCTCCATGTTAGTTGATGACGTTGCCATCTACAATGATTATGAATGTTGTTTTAATATATATATATATATATATATATATATATATATACTCCTCGCAATGTAAACTACCTCGCATTCTCTAGTCTTGCCCAATCTCCGTACACCTCTATCCAAAGGTGTACGGATATCAGGACCACCGGGTCAAAATCTCATCTTTATTGGTCAAATCCTATATGGGTAGACACATATGTGCACTCTCAGGTGTACATGGCAATGCATGTAGCAGGCAAAACCCCTTTGCCTCTTTTAGTTCCATAGTTTCTTCTCCGTCTACGTACCCTATCTCTCGTTCTTTCTCTCTGTATCTCGCTCTCGCTATCTCTCTTTCTCTCTCGATCTCGCTCTCAATATCTCTCTCTCTCTCTCTCTCTCTCTCTCTCTCTCTCTCTCTCTCTCTCTCTCTCTCTCTCTCTCTCTCTCTCTCTCTCTCTCTCTCTCTCGCTCTCTCTCTCTCTCTCTCTCTCTCTCTCTCTCTCTCTCTCTCTCTCTCTCTCTCTCTCTCTCTCTCTCTCTCTCTCTCTCTCTCTCTCTCTCTCTCTCTCGATCTCGCTCTCGATATCTCTCTTTCTCTATTTTCCTATCTCTCTCTATTTCTCTATTTTCTTATTTCTCTGCCATAACTCCTGGAGATCCACTTCCCTATCTCTCTCTCTCTCTCTCTCTCTCTCTCTCTCTATATATATATATATATAACTCTCTTTCTCTATCTCTCTATTTCCTATCTCTTTCTCTCTCTCTCTCTACTTAACTCTCTCTCTCTCTCTCTCTCTCTACTTCCCTATCTCTCTAATGATCGAACGAGCGACTGATCTAGGGAGATCTAGACACCCACGACTGCGGAGGACTACACAACATCGATAGAGGCTGCATCAGAGGATCTAGCTAGGTCACTTTGGCTCGACATGCACAACGCCCGGTCAGAGTACTGACCATCGAGGAGATCTACCTATCCCAATTAGCTCGTTTAGCCGTTTAGTCCACACCCAGCAGTTTAGGATTCCATAATATTTTCTTTTGTCATCTTCTTACTCTGACTTTGTATCAGATCCATCACATTGTAACTTTCTTGTCTCATGTCTCATAGGTCTGTTTGGCCTTTCGAAGACGTTAATATAACATTTCATTTCATTTTTCTCTTTAATTTTTTTTTCTGTAATTTTAATTTCCTAAGCATACATTAACTCTCTCTCTCTCTCTCTCTCTCTCTCTCTCTCTCTCTCTCTCTTCTTCTCTCTCTCTCTCTCTCTCTCTCTCTCTCTCTCTCTCTCTCTCTCTCTCTCTTCCTCTCTCTCTCTGATTACCTACACACACATTTCTCTATCTCTCTCTCTCTCTCTTTCCTACACACACACACACACACACGATGTAGAGATAGAGAGAGAGAGAGAGAGGGGTTGGGGAGGTGGAGATGGACATAATACCTGCGCAGCAGGTTTCAGCCAAGACCCAAGCAGGCAAAAATGGCCCCTGCGCACGAGTTTCGCTTTTTTCACCCAAATTTTTTTGCGTCGATATACACGTCGCTATACGTGTGGCAAATAAATCCTTTCCACGTATTTATCGATGCACACTACGACGCGTATAGCGACGCCCGCTAATGTCATCGATATACGCGTGGAAAAGCTTGGCCGTCGATATAGACGCGTCGATATCTTCATTTAGTGTTGTAGTGTAAGAAGTTTGACTTGATCTCTCTCTACCAAAACGGGGGCATGGATAAATTTTTGCAAACAAACTTCAAAGTTGGAGGAGGTTTGACAGTTAGAATGTCCTCTTCAACCTCTATCTACGGATATATAGCACGCCATGCGATTCCTCATATTTTAGAAGATTCTTTTTTCGATTCACCTATGATGTGACAACTCTCTGGGAATCTAAGTGAATCAAAAAAAGAATCTTCTAAAATATGAAAATCTCATGGAGTGCTATATATCAGTAGATAGAGCATTCTAACCATGTCTTAAAGTTAGGTACATTCAACACTTGGCCATCATAACACTTGTAATTTTACACAATGTCTTAAAGCTAGGTACATTCAACACTTGGCCATCATAACACTTGTAATTTTACAAAATGTTGGTGGGATGAGTAGATCTTAGATCCACCACTTGGCCACTTAAACTAAGAATTTGGAGGTAGGTGTATTAAAGACCACCACTTAGCCATTGTAACGAAGGCTTGAATTATGGTTCGAATTGTTGGTATGTCCTAGATCCACCACTTGGCCATTCTAACCACGTCTTAAAGTTAGGTACATTCAACACTTGCCCATGATAACACTTGTAATTTTACCCAATGTTTCTGGGATGAGTAGATCCTAGATTCACCATCTGGCCATTTAGACTAAGAATGTCAAAGTAGGTGCATCAAAGATCCACCACTTGGCCATTATAACAAAGGCTTGAATTGTGGTTTGAATTGTTGGTCTATCCTAGATCCACCACTTGTCCATTCTAACCATGTATTAAAGTTAGGTGCATTCAAGAGTTGGTCAGCATAACAATTGTAATTTTACACAATGTCTGTGGGATGAGTAGATCCTAGATCCACCACTCCGCCATTCAGACCAACAATTAGGAACTAGGTGCATCAAAGCTCCACCATTTGGCCATTATAACAAAGGCTTGAAATGTGGATCGAAGGCTTGGTGTCTCCTAGATCCACCACTTGGCCATTCTAGCCCATGTATTAAGGCTAGGTGTATTCAACACTTGTACATCATAACAGTTCTAATTTTTATGCAATGTTTGTGGGATGAGTAGATCCTAGATCCACCACTTGGCCTCTTAGACTAAGAAAAAGGAAGTAGATACATAAAACATCCACCAATTGGCCATTGTAATAAGAAATGCTTGAAATGTGGATACAATTGTTGGTGCCTCGTAATCCACCACTTGGAATTCTAACCAATGTCTTAAAGTTAGGTCCACTCAAAACATGGCCATCACTTGTAATTTTAACAATGTGTGCGGGATGAGTAGATCCTAGATCCACCACTTGACCATTCAGACTAAAAATTGGGAAGTAGGTGCATCAAAGCTCCACCACATGGCTATTATAACAAAAGCTTGAAATGTTGATCCAATTGTTGGTGTCTCCTAGATCCCCACTTGGCCATTCTAGCTCATATCTTAAAGTTAGGTGCATTCAACACCTGGCCATCATCACACTTGTAATTTTGCACAATGTTTGTGGGATGAGTAGATCCTAGATCCACCATATGGCGATTTACACTAAGCATTGGGAAGTAGGTGCATCAAAGATCCACCACATGGCCATTATAACAAAGGCTTGAACTGTGGATCCAATTGTTGGTGTCTGCTAGATCACCCACTTGGCCATTCTAGCCATGTCCTAACATTAGGTGCATTCAACACTTGGACATCATCATATTTCTAATTTTACACAATGTTTGTGCGATGCGTAGATCATAGATCCACCACATGGCCATTTACACTAAGAATTGGGAAGTAGGTGCATCAAAGATCCACCACTTGGCCATTCTAATAAAGGCTTGAATTGTGGCTAAATTATTTGCGTATCCTAGATCCACCACTTGGCCATTCTAACCCATATATTAAAGTTAGATGCATTCAACACTTGGCCATCATAATGTAATAGACAAAATTTGGACTCACAAAGGGGCCCTTTAAGAAGTTTGACTTGATCTGTCTCTACCAAAACGGGGGCATGGGTAAAGTTTTGCAAAAAAACTTCAAAGTTGGAGGAGTTTTGAGAGTTAGAATGTCCTCTTTAAGCTCTATCTACTGATATATAGCACGCCATGAGATTCCTCATATTTTAGAAGATTCTTTTTTCGATTCACCTATGATGTGACAACTCTGTCTGAATCTAAGTGAATCAAAAAAAGTATCTTCTAAAATATGAGAATCTCATGGCGTGCTATATATCAGTAGATAGAGCTTGAAGAGGACATTGTAACTGTCAAACCTCCGCCAACATTGGAGTTTGTTTGCAAACATTTATCCATGCACTCTTTTTGGTAGAGAGAGGTAAAGTCAAACTCCTTAAATGGCCCCTTTGTGAGTCCAAATTTTGACTAATGTGACTTGTAATTTTTTACAATGTTTGTGGGATAAGTAGATCTTAGATCCACCACTTGGCCATTTAAACTAGGAATTAAGAAGTAGGTGCATCAAAGACCCACCACTTGGCTATTATAACAAAGGCTTGAAATCTGGATCCTATTGTTGCTGTCTCCTAGATCCACCACTTGGCCATTCTAACCAATGTCTTAAAGCTAGGTGCCTTTAAGACTTGGCCATCGTAATTGTTCTAACTTTTACCCAATGTTTGTGGGATGTGTAGATCCTAGATCCACCACTTAGGGATTTAGACTAAGAATTAGGAAGTAGGTGAATCAAAGATCCACCACTTGGCCATTATAATAACGAATGCTTGAAATGTGGATCCAATTGTTGGTTTCTCCTAGATCCACCACTTGGCATTCTAACCATGTCTTAAAGTTCGGTACATTCAACACTTGGCCATCATACCACTTGTAATTTTACACAATGTCTTAAAGCTAGGTACATTCAACACTTGGCCATCATAACACTTGTAATTTTACACAATGTTTGTGGGATGAGTAGATCCTAGATCCACCACTTGGGCATTTAAACTAAGAATTGGGAAGTAGGTGTATTAAAGATCCACCACTTAGCCATTGTAACGAAGGCTTGAATGATGGTTCGAATTTTTGGTGTGCCCTAGATCCACCACTTGGAAATTCTAACCGTGTCGTAAAGTTAGGTACATTCAAAACTTGCCCTTGATAATACTTGTAATTTTACACAATATTTGTGAGATAAGTAGATCCTAGATTCACCACCTGGTCATTTACACTAAGAATGTTAAAGTAGGTGCATCAAAGATCCACCACTTGGCCATTATAACAAAGGCTTGAATTGTTGGTCTATCCTAGATCCACCACTTGTCCATTCTAACCATGTATTAAAGTTAGGTGCATTCAAGAGTTGGCCATCATAACACTTGTAATTTTACACAATGTCTGTGGGATGAGTAGATCCTAGATCCACCACTCCGCCATTCAGACCAACAATTAGGAAGTAGTTGCATCAAAGCTCACCATTTGGCCATTATAACAAAGGCTTGAAATGTGGATCCAATTGTTGGTGTCTCCTAGATCCACCACTAGGGCATTGTAACCCATGTCTTCATATATGTTAGGTGTATTCAACACTTGTCCATCATAACAGTTCTAATTTTTATGTAATGTTTGTGGGATGAGTAGATCCTAGATCCACCACTTGGCCTCTTAGACTAAGAAAAAGGAAGTAGATACATCAAACATCCACCAGTTGGTCATTGTAATAAGAAATGCTTGAAACGTGGATCCAATTGTTGGTGCCTCCTAGATCCACCACTTGGCATTCTAACGAATGTCTTAAAGTTAGGTCCGCTCAACACTTGGCCATCATAACACTTGTAATTTTACACAATGTTTGTGGGATCAGTAGATACTAGATCCACCACTTGGCCATTAAGACTAACAATTGGGAAGTAGGTGCATCGAAGCTCCACCACATGGCCATTATAACAACAGTTTGAAATGTGGATCCAATTGTTTGTGTCTGCTATATCCACCACTTGGCCATTCTAACCATGTCTTAAAGTTAGGTGCATTGAACACTTGGACATCATCATATTTCTAATTTTACACAATGTTTGTACGATGAGTAGATCATAGATTCACCACATGGCCATTTACACTAAGAATTGGGAAGTAGGTGCATCAAAGATCCACCACTTCGCCATTATAATAAAGGCTTGAATTGTGGCTCAATTATTTGCATATCCTAGATCCACCACTTGGCCATTATAATAAAGGCTTGAATTGTGGCTCAATTATTTGCGTATCCTAGATCCACCACTTGGCCATTCTAATAAAGGCTTGAATTGTGGCTCAATTATTTGCGTATCCTAGATCCACCACTTAGCCATTCTAACCCATATCTTAAAGCTAGATGCATTCAACACTTGGCCATCATAATGTATTAGGCAAAATTTGGACTCACAAAGGGGCCCTTTAAGAAGTTTGACTTGATCTGTCTCTACCAAAATGGGAGAATGGATAAAGTTTTGCAAACAAACTTCAAAGTTGGAGGAGGTTTGACAGTTAGCATGTCCTCTTCAAGCTCTATCTACTGATATATAGCACGCCATGAGATTCCTCATATTTTAGATGATTCTTTTTTCGATTCACCTATGATGTGACAACTCTCTCGGAATCTAAGTGAATCAAAAAAAGTATATTCTAAAATATGAGAATCTCATGGGGTGCTATATATCAGTAGATAGAGCATGACGAGGACATTCTAACTGTCAAACCTCCGCTATCTTTGGAGTTTGTTTGCAAACATTTATCCATGCACTCGTTTTGGTAGAGAGAGGTAAAGTCAAACTCCTTAAATGGCCCCTTTGTGAGTCCAAATTTTGACTAATGTGACTTGTAATTTTTTACAATGTTTGTGGGATAAGTAGATCTTAGATCCACCACTTGGCCATTTAGACTAGGAATTAAGAAGTAGGTGCATCAAAGACCCACCACTTGGCTATTATAACAAAGGCTTGAAATCTGGATCCTATTGTTGCTGTCTCCTAGATCCACCACTTGGCCATTCTAACCAATGTCTTAAAGCTAGGTGCCTTTAAGACTTGGCCATCGTAATTGTTCTAACTTTTACCCAATGTTTGTGGGATGTGTAGATCCTAGATCCACCACTTAGGGATTTAGACTAAGAATTAGGAAGTAGGTGAATCAAAGATCCACCACTTGGCCATTATAATAACGAATGCTTGAAATGTGGATCCAATTGTTGGTTTCTCCTAGATCCACCACTTGGCATTCTAACCATGTCTTAAAGTTCGGTACATTCAACACTTGGCCATCATACCACTTGTAATTTTACACAATGTCTTAAAGCTAGGTACATTCAACACTTGGCCATCATAACACTTGTAATTTTACACAATTTTTGTGGGATGAGTAGATCCTAGATCCACCACTTGGGCATTTAAACTAAGAATTGGGAAGTAGATGTATTAAAGATCCACCACTTAGCCATTGTAACAAAGGCTTGAATGATGGTTCGAATTGTTGGTGTGCCCTAGATCCACCACTTGGAAATTCTAACCATGTCGTAAAGTTAGGTACATTCAAAACTTGCCCTTGATAATACTTGTAATTTTACACAATGTTTGTGAGATAAGTAGATCCTAGATTCACCACCTGGTCATTTACACTAAGAATGTGAAAGTAGGTGCATCAAAGATCCACCACTTGGCCATTATAACAAAGGCTTTAATTGTTGGTCTATCCTAGATCCACCACTTGTCCATTCTAACCATGTATTAATGTTAGGTGCATTCAAGAGTTGGCCATCATAACACTTGTAATTTTACACAATGTCTGTGGGATGAGTAGATCCTAGATCCACCACTCCGCCATTCAGATCAACAATTAGGAAGTAGGTGCATCAAAGCTCACCATTTGGCCATTATAACAAAGGCTTGAAATGTAGATCCAATTCTTACTATGTCCTAGATCCACCACTTGGCCATCCTAACCCATGTCTTAAGGTTAGGTGTATTCAACACTTGTCCATCATAAAAGTTCTAATTTTTATGCAATGTTTGTGGGACGAGTAGATCCTAGATCCACCACTTAGCCTCTTAGACTAAGAAAAAGGAAGTAGATACATCAAACATCCACCAGTTGGCCATTGTAATAAGAAATGGTTGAAATGTGGATCCAATTGTTGGTGCCTCCTAGATCCACCACTTGGCATTCTAACCAATGTCTTAAAGTTAGGTCCACTCAAAACGTGGCCATCATAACACTTGTAATTTTAACAATGTGTGCGGGATGAGTAGATAATAGATCCACCACTTGGCCATTCAGACTAACAATTGGGAAGTAGGTGCATCAAAGCTCCACCACATGGCCATTATAACAAAAGCTTGAAATGTGGATCCAATTGTTGGTGTCTGCTAGATCCACCAGTTGGCCATTCTAATCATGTCCTAAAGTTAGGTGCATTCAACACTTGGACATCATCATATTTCTAATTCTACACAATGTTTGTGCGATGAGTAGATCATAGATCCACCACATGGCCATTTACACTAAGAATTGGGAAGTAGGTGCATCAAAGATCCACCACTTGGCCATTCTAATAAAGGCTTGAATTGTGGCTGAATTATTTGCGTATCCTAGATCCACCACTTGGCCCTTCTAACAAATATCTTAAAGTTAGATGCATTCAACACTTGGCCATCATAATGTATTAGGCAAAATTTGGACTCACAAAGGGGCCCTTTAAGAAGTTTGACTTGATATGTCTCTACCAAAACAGGGGCATGGATAATGTTTTGCAAACAAACTTCAAGGTTGGATGAGGTTTGGAAGTTAGAATGTCCTCTTCAAGCTCTATCTACTGATATATAGCACGCCATGAGATTCCTCATATTTTAGAAGATTCTTTTTTCGATTCACCTATGATGTGACAACTCTATCGGAATCTAAATGAATCAAAAAAAGAATCTTCTAAAATATGAGAGTCTCATGGCGTGCTATATATCAGTAGATAGAGCTTGAAGAGGACATTGTAACTGTCAAACCTCCGTCAACTTTGGAGTTTGTTTGTAAAAAATTATCCATGCGCCCGTTTTGGTAGAGAGAGGTAAAGTTAAACTCCTTAAAAGGCCCCTTTGTGAGTCCAATGTTTGCTTAATGTGACTTGTAATTTTTGACAATGTTTGTTGGATAAGTAAATCTTAGATCCACCACTTGGCCATTTAGACTAGGAATAAAGAAGTAGGTGCATCAAAGACCCACGACTTGGCTATTATAACGAAGGCTTGAAATCTGGATCCTATTGTTGCTGTCTCCTAGATCACCACTTGGCCATTCTAACAATTGTGTTAAAGCTTGGCGCCTTTAACACTTGGCCATCGTAGGTGTTCTAACCTTTACCCAATTTTTGTGGGATGTGTAGATCCTAGATCCACCACTTAGGGATTTAAACTAAGAATTAGGAAGTAGGTGCATCAAAGATCCACCACTTGGCCATTGTAAAAACGAATGCTTGAAATGTGGATCCAATTGTTAGTGTCTCCTAGATCCACGACTTGGCATTCTAACCATGTCTTAAAGTTAGGTACATTCAACACTTGGCCATCATACCACTTGTAATTTTACACAATGTCTTAAAGCTAGGTACATTCAAAACTTGGCCATCATAACACTTGTAATTTTACACAATGTTTATGGGATGAGTAGATCTTAGATCCACCACTTGGCCATTTAAACTAAGAATTGGGAAGTAGGTGTATTACAGATCCACCACTTAGCCAATGTAACGAAGGCTTGAATTCCGGTTCGAATTGTTGGTGTGTCCTAAATCCACCACTTGGCCATTCTAACCATGTCTTAAAGTTAGGTACATTCAACACTTGCCCATGATAACACTTGTAATTGTACACAATGTTTGTGGGATGAGTAGATCCTAGATTCACCACCTGGCCATTTAGACTAAGAATGTGAAAGTAGGTGCAACAAAGATCCACCACTTGGCCATTATAACAAAGGCTTGAATTGTGGTTTGAATTGTTGGTCTATCCTAGATCCACCACTTGTCCATTCTAGCCATGTATTAAAGTTAGGTGCATTCAAGAGTTGGCCATCATAACACTTAATTGTAATTTTACACAATGTTTGTGGGATGAGTAGATCCTAGATCCACCACTATGTCATCCAGACCAACCATAAGGAAGTAGGTGCATCAAAGCTCACCATTTGGCCATTATAACAAAGGCTTGAAATGTGGACCAATTGTTGGTGTCTCCTAGATCCACCACTTGGCCATTCTAACCCATGTCTTAAGCTTAGGTGTATTCAACAGTTGTCCATCATAACAGTTCTAATTTTATTGAAACTTTTGTGGCATGAGTAGATCCTAGATCTAATTTTACGCAATGTTTGTGCCATGAGTAGATCATAGATCCACCACATGGCCATTTACACTAAGAATTGGGAAGCAGGTGCATCAAAGATCCAACACTTGGCCATTATAATAAAGGCTTGAATTGTGGATAAATTATTTGCGTATACTAGATCCACCACTTGGCCATTCTAACCCATATCTTAAAGTTAGATGCATTCAACACTTGGCCATCATAATGTATTATGCAAAATTTGGACTCACAAAGGGGCCCTTTAAGAAGTTTGACTTGATCTCTCTCTACCAAAACGGGGGCATGGATAAAGTTTTGCAAACAAACTTCAAAGTTGGAGGAGGTTTGACAGTTAAAATGTCCTCTTCAAGCTCTATCTACTGATATATAGCACGCCATGAGATTCCTCATATTTTAAAAGATTCTTTTTTCGATTCACCTATGATGTGACAACTCTGTCAGAATCTAAGTGAATCAAAAAAAGTATCTTCTAAAATATGAGAATCTCATGGCGTGCTTTATATCAGTAGATAGAGCTTGAAGAGGACATTCTAACTGTCAAACCTCCTCCAACTTTGAAGTTTGTTTGCAAAACTTTATCCATGCCCCCGTTTTGGTAGAGACAGATCAAGTCAAACTTCTTAAAGGGCGCCTTTGTGAGTCCAAATTTTTCCTAATGTGCCTTGTAATCTTTGACAGTGTTTGTGGGATAAGTAGATCTTAGATCCACCACTTGGCCATTTAGACTAGGAATGAAGAAGTAGGTGCATCAAAGACCCACCACTTGGCTATTATAACGAAGGCTTGAAATCTGGATCCTATTGTTGTTGTCTTCTATATCCACCACTTGGCCATTCTAACCAATGTGTTAAAGCTAGGTGCCTTTAACACTTGGCCATCGTAATTGTTCTAAATTTTATCCAATGTTTGTGGGATGTGTAGGTCCTAGATCCACCACTTAGGGATTTAGACTAAGAATTAGGAAGTAGATGCATCAAAGATCCACCACTTGGCCATTATAATAACGAATGCTTGAAATGTGGATCCAATTGTTGGTGTCTCCTAGATCCACCACTTGGAATTCTAACCACGTCTTAAAGTTAAGTACATTCAACACTTGGCCATCATAACACTTGTAATTTTACACAATTCTTGTGGGATGAGTAGATCTTGAATCCACCACATGGCCATTTAAACTAAGAATTGGGAAGTAGGTGTATTAAAGATCCACCACTTAGTCATTGTAACAAAGGCTTGAATTATGGTTCGAATTGTTGGTGTGTCCTAGATCCACCACTATGCGATTCTAGCCATGTCTTAAAGCTAGGTACATTCAACACTTGCCCATGATAACACTTGTGATTTTACACAATGTTTGTGGGATGAGTAGATCTTAGATCCACCAATTGGCCATTTAAACTAAGAATTGCGAAGTAGGTGTATTAAAGATCCATCACTTAGCCATTGTAACGAAAGCTTGAATTATGGTTCAAATTGTTGGTGTGTCCTAGATCCACCACTTGGCCATTCTAACCATGTCTTAAAGTTAGGTACATTCAACACTTGCCCATGATAACACTTGTAATTTTACACAATGTTTGTGGGATGAGTAGATCCTAGATTCACCACCTGGCAATTTAGACTCAGAATTGTAAAATTAGGTGCATCAAAGATCTACCACTTGGCCATTATAACAAAGGCTTGAATTGTGGTTTGAATTGTTGGTCTATCCTAGATCCACCACTTGTCCATTCTAACCATGTCTTAAAGTTAGGTGCATTCAAGAGTTGGCCATCATAACACTTGTAATTTTAAACAATGTCTGTGGGATGACTAGATCCTAGATCCACCACTTCACCATTAAGACTAACAATTGGGAAGTAGGTGCATCAAAGCTCCACCATTTAGCCATTATAAAAAAGTCTTGAAGTGTGGATCCAATTGTTGGTGTCTCTTAGATCCACCACTTGGCCATTCTAAACCATATCTTAAAGTTAGGGGCATTCAACACCTAGTCATCATAAAACTTGTAATTTTGCACAATGTTTGTGGGATGAGTAGATCCTAGATCCACCACTTTGCCATTTACACTAAGACTTGGGAAGTAGGTGTATCAAAGATCCACCACTTGGCCATTATAAAAAAGGCTTGAATTGTGGATTCAATTGTTGGTGTCTCCTAGATCCACCACTTGGCCATTCTAACCCGTATCTTAAAGTTAGGTGCATTCAACACTTGGGCATCATAACACTTGTAATTTTGCAAAACGTTTGTGGGATGAGTAGATCATAGATCCACCACTTGGCCATTTACACCAAGAATTGGGAAGTAGGTGCATTAAAGATCCACCACTTGACCATTATAATTAAGGCTTGAATTGTGCATCCAATTGTTTGCGTCTGCTAGATCCACCACTTGGCCATTCCAACCCATATCTTAAAGTTAGATGCATTCGAAACTTGCCCATGATAACACTTGTAATTTTACAAAATGTTTGTGGGATGAGGAGATCCTAGATCCACCATTTAGCCATTTAGACTAGGAATTGGGAAGTAGGTGATTCAAAGATCCACCAGGTGGCCATTTATAATGAAGTCTTGAAACGTGGATCCAATTGTTGGTGTCTCCTAGATCCACCACTTGGCCATTCTAACCCATCTCTTAAAGCTAGGTGCATTCAACACTTGGCCACCATAACGCTTGTAATTTTAGACAATGTTTGTGGATTGAGTAGATCCTACATCAACCCCTAGGCCATTTAGACTAAGAATTTCGAAGGATGTTCATCGAAGATACACCACTTGGCCATTATAACAAAGGCTTGAATTGTATATCTAATTGTTGGTGTCTCCTAAATCCACCACTTGGCCATTCTAACCATGACCTAAAGTTTCGTGCATTCAAAACTTGGCCATCATAATAGTTCTAATTTTCCACAAAAATTGTGGGATGAGTAGATCATAGATCCACCACGTGGCCATTTACACTAAGAATTGGGAAGTAGGTGCATCAAAGATCCACCACTTGGCCATTATAACTAAGTCTTGGAATTGTGGATCCAATTTTTTGTGTCTTCAAGATCCCATTTTGCCATTCTAACCCATGCCTTACAGTTAGGTGCATTCAACACCTAGCCATCATAACACTTGTAATTTTATACAATGTTTGTTGGATGAGTAGATCCTAGATCCACCACTTGGCCATTTAGGAATTGGGAAGTAGGTGTATCAAAGATCCAATTCTTGGTGTACCCGAGATCCACCATTTGGCCCTTCTAACCCTTGTCTTGAAGTTAGATGAATACCACCCTTGGCCATCATAAGACTTGTAATTTTACAAAATGTTTGTGGGATGAGTAGATCCTAGATGCACACTTGGCCATTTAGACTAAAAACTGGGAAGTAGGTGCATGAAAGTTCCACCATTTGGCGATTTATACGAAGAATTGGGAAGTAGGTGCATCAAAGATCCACCGCTTGGTCATTATAATGAATCCTTGAATCATGGATCCAATTGTTTGTGACTCCTAGATCCACCACATTGGCCATTTTAACCCATGTCTTAAAGTTAGATGCATTCAACACTTGGCCATCATAACACTTGTAATTTTTGACAATGTTTGTGGGATCACTAGATCTTAGATCCACCACTTGGCCATTTAGACTAAGAATTAGGAAGTAGGTGCATCAAAGATTTACCACTTGGCCATTATAATAACGAATGCTTGAAATGTGGATCCAATATGGTTTTTGTTTCCTGTATCCACCACTTGGAATTCTAACCATGTCTTAAAGTTAGTTGTGTTCAACACTTGGCCATCACAACACTTGTAATTCTACACAAGGTTTGTGGGATGAGCGGATCCTAGATCCACCACTTGGCCATTATAACGAAGGCTTGAATGATGGATCCAATTCTTGGTGTATCCTAGATCCACCATTTGGCCATTCTAACCCTTGTCTTAAAGTTAGATGAATCCCATACTTGGCCATCATAAGACTTGTAATTTTACACAATTTTTGTGGGATGAGGAGATGCTAGATCCACCACTTGGCCATTTAGACTAAAAACTGGGAAGTAGGTGCATGAAAGTTCCACCATTTGGCCATTTACACTAAGAATTGGGAAGTAGGTGCATCAAAGATCCACCTCTTGGTCATTATAACGAATCCTTGAATTGTGGATTCAATTGTTTGTGTCTCCTAGATCCACCACTTTGGCCATACTAACCCATTGACGAAGGAAATTTGGAATGGCGGCCTCTACACCAAAACAAACTCCATTGCGCCACAAGGGAAATGAGATGAGGGCACCACCTAGTCTTGGAAGCGTGGACTAGGGCCGCTACACAAAGAGAGAGAGAGAGAGAGAGAGAGAGAGAGAGAGAGAGAGAGAGAGAGAGAGAGATCACTATGAATGAAGCATTAACCTTAATGTGTGTACAAGGAATGGATAACTTCAAACACTCCCAACACAAATAGCATGTAGATTACCAAACAACCACTCAAGGATTAGCCAAGATCACGTCAAGCACTCTCACACACATATAAAATATTTCTCTTAATTAACATAAATAAGAGGAGGGTAGGTTACTAGCATGAAACAATTTGCACTCTAGAATGTGCAAGAATAGAGTGAATGAATGAGCTTATGGGCTCATGGTGAGTGATACAAAAACTCAATGGGGCTGAGGGAGGCTTAAAATTACAAAGGGGAAGGCCTCTTTATATAGGAAAGAGAGTAATCAGGAGTGAGGTTAAGATCCAAGTGTAATTTGTACAAATGAAGCTTGATTAGGGACATTCAACCAATGAAGAAGCTCCTTCCAAGTGATTTGTTGACCAATTTGCAACTAATTAGCTCCATCATCACTTGTGTTGTCTTCACTCCTTCCTCCATAGATTGAGTCCAAGAGCTTCCTTATTTTAAAATGTAAAGAATCTACATAAAATCAATACATATCTAGTAATAATAGAAAGGGGTTGAATGAGAACTTATGAATTACAACAAGATTAAGCATGACTTGAGAGGTGATTAGAAGAGGAATTTTGATGGGTTTTTGAGCTTGAGAGAGAGGAGGAAGGAGGGGAGGTTGAGAAGACTAATGGATGATTTTAGAGAAGGTCTCAATGTGGAAAAGGAAGGGCGTGTGTGTGTAAAGGTAGAGGGGGTGGTCTCCACCACAGTTGAAAAAACTGGCGTCCGCCATTTTTGCCATATCTCCTAGACCGTAGATGCAAAAATTATAAAAAAAATATGGTCAAAATCTCCAGCTCATCAGCTACAACTTTGATGAGACAAATTTTCTTAGATCGGAGTGGAAGTATTTTTTAAAAATTCAGCAAAATCATGTGTCTGGTTCCTCCCTTTACCAAGTCTTGCACTTGGGTCCCATCTGTTTGAATCATCATATGGCTCCAAAGCCATGATGATATGAGCCACTCATGACCCTTGAATCATGGGTGCATGGCTCCACAACCACATCATATATTTTCTTTTCACATTCACATATTTTCCCTTCCCTTTACCACTAGGTTCTCCCTCTACCTTTCACCTCCGGTGAACTAGTCAAGGAAAAATTCCTATCAAATCATTTTTTTAAATTTTTCCAAGAGGTTGTTCCCACTCCTTCTTTTATTGTAAACCTCTAGAAGCAAGGAAAACCAACAAAATATAATAAACAAAAATTTGTGATAGGCTCGGATCATAGCCCCCCCAAACCTGGCTAGGGGTATTTATGCCTCTAGCCTACTTTCTTTGATCTTGAGCTGACCTTATCCTCATGTGATAAGGCTTTAGACGCCATCCATTTGTCCTGGTCTTGTGCACTTTACCATCAATGTCTTGAAGTCTGTAAGAGCCATTTTTTAACTTTTTGGTGACCAAGAACAGGCCTTCCCATCGAAAAAGAAACTTTCCATCCTTACGAGTGTCGAAGCGATTGTCATATCGAAGCACCAGAGATCCCTTTTTTATGTCTTTGGATGCTAGCTTTTTGTTGAACTTTTCTCTGCGCTTCTCTGCTTCTTGAGAATAGTGGTTGATGGCTTCTTCACGATCCAATTGCAGCCTCTCTAGATCCATGATCCTTTGATGTACTTTCTCCTTTTGAGAGCCTACCTGGCTACCCAATATTCGAAGACTTGTTAACTTCACTTCAATGGGCAAAAGCGCCTCCTTTCCATAAACCAAATGAAAGGGTGTGTAACCTATAGTGGTTTTGAAGGAGGTTCTATAGGCCCATAGAGCTCCATTGAGGTGTTTGTCCCAATCTTGGCGCCTGGCATGTACCTATTTGGTGAGAATTTTGCAAATGATTCCATTTACCTTTTCCACCAAACCATTGCACTGAGGGTAGTAAGGAGTAGAGTGTTGATGCTGAATATTTAGCTTCTTCATGAGTTCTCCTACCAAGTCTGCTCTAAACCCAGGTCCTCTATCAGATAGTATTTCAAGAGGGGTGCCAAACCGGCAACAGATGTGGTCAAAGATGAACTAACTCACATCCTTAGCAGTAATTCTATTGGTCGGCATAGCCTCAGCCCATCTAGTCATGTAGTCTACTCCCATGATGATGTACTCTTTACCTGACTGAGTGCGTGGTAGAGGCCCTATGGCATCAATTCCCCACTTCTCAAAAGGGCCCATATACCTTTATTGGGTTCTGAGGTTCAGCTATGAGCCGTCTTGGTCCTGCTTTCTGACATTCATCACATGTTTGACACCAGTATTTGACATCACGATGAAGACTTGGCCAAGTAAACCCAGCTTGTAGAACCTTTCTACTAGTGACGTCGTGTGCAAAGTTTCCTCCGCACATATCATCGTGACAAGCTTTTAAAATCTCTTCAATTTCACTCTTCAAAGGCACTCTCCTAAGCACACCATCCTTACCAAGACAATACAAATCATCATTTACTATGCGATACCTGGTAGCCTTCCTAGCTAACCATCGCCTTTCCCCTGCATTCAAGTGTTTAGGAGCCTCTCCTTGCTCCAGAATGTGCATAATATCTTCTAAGTCCTCCTTGCCTTGCTGAAGTGGAAGTTTGATGGCCACTGCTCCCACTATTGACTCATTTTACTTCGATGATGCTAGGTGGTCTGCATCCTTGTTCTGGTCTCTTGGCACATGATGTACTTGTGCCTCCCTAAATCTCCTCATAAGAGCTTTGGCTTCTCTCATTTTAGTAGAGAGACGGGCATTTTTGCAAGCCCATGTACCTTGCATTTTCCTTACCAAAAGCATGGAGTCACCAAAAGCGTTTAATCTCTTAGTTGAATTATTGAGGCACCAACAAAGGCCATGAATTAGAGCTTGATATTCTGCTTCATTGTTGGAGTGGACATCTTCTAGAGTGATCCCTTCACCATGGATCCTCTCTCCCAATGGAGATAAGACCATGATGCCTGAAGCTGCCTTATCCTTGGTTCTCTTGTATGCTCCATCAAAGTAGAGGCTATAAGCATTGACCAAAGCCTCTAGAGCTAGAGGTGGTGGAAGTTCCTTTCTCTTCAAATGGAAAACTTTTTCATAGCACTTGTTTGTTAAAATGTCGGCTAAGCATGCTCGAGTTGTTCTTTCAACCTGTATTGTATAATCAAACTCTTGAAGTCGCACCACCCACTTTGCTATTTTGTCAGAGATTTCCATATGTTGTAGTGCATAGAAAAACATATCCTCCACAGTGATAATTACAAACCTCTTCGGCAGCAAGTATGGCCGAAATTTGGTTACCGCAAACATGAGAGCTAACACTAGTTGTTCCATCAGGGTGTAGGCCTTCTCTGTGTTTTCCATGAGGCGGCTAGTAAAATACACAGGCCTCATAAAGAATGTTTTTGGATCTTTTTGTAGGAGGGCAGCACCAATGGCCTCTTCTCCCACACTAGGGTTTACAAAGAATGTTTCTTCCCAACAAGGTTGGAGGATTACAGGGAGTGACCCTAACATTTTTTTAATCTCTTTAAAATGCCCATCACTTTCTTCACTCCAAACAAGCGTCTCTTGACGAGTCAGCTGTTGTAGAGGAAATATCACTTGGGAGAGTAAGTGTATGAATCTACTCAAATATCTTAGCTTTTGCAAGAAAGAGATTAATTGTTTGATGGAAGTTGGGGAAGGTAGATTAAGCAATGTTTCTATCTTTTCAGGATCTACCTCGATTCCATCAATGTTTTTGAGCTTGAGAGAGAGGAGGAAGGAGGGGAGGGTGAGAAGACTAATGGCTGATTTTAGAGAAGGTCTCAATGTGGAAAAGGAAGGGTGTGTGTGTAAAGGTAGAGGGGGTGGTCTCCACCACAGTTGAAAAAACTGGCGTCCGCCATTTTTGCCATATCTCCTAGACCGTAGATACAAAAATTATAAAACAAATATGGTCAGAATCTCCAGCTCATCAGCTACAACTTTGATGAGACAACTTTTCTTGGATCGGAGTGGAAGTATTTTTTAAAAATTCAGCAAAATCATGTGTCTGGTTCCTCCCTTTACCAAGTCTTCCACTTGGGTCCCATCTGTTTGAATCATCATATGGCTCCAAAGCCATGATGATATGAGCCACTCATGACCCTTGAATCATGGGTGCATGGCTCCACAACCACATCATATCTTTTCTTTTCACATTCACATATTTTTCCTTCCCTTTACCACTAGGTTCTCCCTCTACCTTTCACCTCCGGTGAACTAGTCAAGAAAAAATTCCTACCAAATCATTTTTTTTAATTTTTCCAAGAGGTTGTTCCCACTCCTTCTTTTATTGTAAACCTCTAGAAGCAAGGAAAACCAACAAAATATAATAAACAAAAATTTGTGATAGGCTCGGATCACCATGTCTTAAAGTTGGATGTATTGAACACATGGCCATCATAACACTTTAAATTTTGGGCAATGTTTGTGGGATCAGTAGATCTTAGATCCACCAATTGGCCATTTAGACCAGGAATTAGGAAGTAGGTGCATCAAAGATTTACCACTTGGCCATTATAATAATGAATGCTTGTAATGTGGATCCAATTGTTGATGTCTCCTGGATCCACCGGCTGGAATTTTAACCTAGCATTCTAAACATGTCCTAAAGTTATGTGCATTCAACACTTGGCCATCACAACACTTGTAATTCTACACAAGGTCTGTGGGATGAGCGGATCCGAGATCCAGCACTTGGCCATTCATACTAAGAATTAAAAAACAGGTGCATCAAAGATCCACCACCTGGCAATTAGAAGGCTTGACCTGTGGATCCAATTGTTGGTGTCTCCTAGATCCACCATTTTTCCATTCTAACCCATGTCTTAAAATCAGATGCATTCAACACTTAGCCATCATAACACTTGTAATTGTACACAATGTTTGTGGGATGAGTAGATCCTAGATCTACCACTTGCCCATTTAGACTAAGAATTGGGAGGTAGGTGCATCAAAGATCCACCACTTGGCCATTATAACAAAGGATTGAATGTTGAATCCAATTGTTGGTGTCTCATAGATCCACCACTTGGCCATTCTAACCCATCTCTTAAAGTTAGGTACATTCAACACTTGATCATCATAACACTTGTAATTTTACTCAATGTTTGTGGGATCAGTAGATCCTCGATCCACTACTTGGCCATTTATACTAAGAATTGGGAAGTAGGTGCATCAAAGATCCACCACTTGGCCATTATAACGAAGGCTTGAATTGTGGATCCAATTGTTGGTGTCTCCTAGATCCACCACTTGGCCATTCTAACTCATCTCTTAAGGTTAGGTGCATTCAACACTTGGTCATCAAAACACTTGTAACTTTACAGAATGTTTGTATGATCAATAGATCTTAGGTCCACCACTTGGCCATTTAGACTAAGAATTGGGAAGTAGGTGCATCAAAGATCCACCACTTGGCCATTATAAACAAAGGCTTGAAATGTGGATCTAGTTGTTGGTGTCTCCTAGATCCACCACTTGTCCATTCTAACCCATGTCTTAAAGTTAGGTGCATTCAACACTTGGACATCATAATAGTTGTAATTTTTACCCAATGTTTGTGGGATGAATAGATCTTAGATCCACCACTTGGTCTTTTAGACTTAGAAAAAGGAAGTAGATACATCAAGCATCCACCACTTGCCCATTATAATAACAAATGCTTGAAATGTAGATCCAATTGTTGATGCCTCATAGATCCACCACTTGGCATTCTAACCATGTCTTAAAATTGGGTCCATCCCACACTTGGCTATCATTACGCTTTTAATTTTACACAATGTCTCTGGTATGAGTAGATCCTAGATCCACCACTTGGCCATTATAGCAAAGGCTTGAAATGTGGATCGAATTGTTGGTGTCTCCTAGATCCACCACTTGGCCATTTTAAACCATATCTTAATGCTAAGTGCATTCAACGCCATGCCATCATCACAATTGTAATTCTAGACAATGTTTGTTGGATGAGTGGATCATAGATCCACCACTTGGCCATTTACACAAAGAATTGGCAAGTAGGTGCATCAAAGATCCACCAGTCGGCCATTATAACAAAGGCTTGAAATGTGGATTCAATTGTTGGTGTCTCCTAGATCCACCACTTGGCCATTCTAACCCATGCCTTAAGGTTAGGTGCATTCAACACCTAGCCATCATAACGCTTGTAATTTTACACAATGTTTGTGGGATTAGTAGATCCTAGATCCACCACTTGGCCATTTAGACTAAGAACTGTGAAGAAGATGCATCAAAGATTCAGCCCTTAACTATTATACCAAAGGCTTGAATTGTGGATCCAATTGTTGGTGTCTCATAGATCCAGCACTTGGCCATTTACAGAAAGAATTGCGAAGTAGGTGCATCAAAGATCCACTAGTCGGCCATTATTAAAAAGGCTTGAAATGTGGATTCAATTGTTGGTGTCTCCTAGATCCACCACTTGGCCATTCTAACCCATGTCTTAACGTTAGGTGCATTCAACACCTAGGAATCATAACGCTTGTAATTTTACACAATGTTTGTGGGATCAGTAGATCTTAGATCCACCACTTGGTCATTTAGACTAAGAATTGGGAAGTAGGTGCATCAAAGATTCACAACTTGGCCATTATAACCAAGTCTTGAATTGTGGATCTAATTGTTCATGTATCCTAGATTCACCACTTGGCCATTCTAACCCATGTCTTAAAGTTAGATGCATTCAACACTTGGCCATCATAACACTTGTAATTGATAAAACTATTTGCGGGATTAGTAGATCTTAGATCCACCAGTTGGCCATTTAGACTAAGAATTGGGAGGTGGGTGCATCAAAGACACACCACTTGGCTATTATAACGAAGGCTTGAAATGTGGATCCAAATGTTGGTGTTTGCTCTCCCCACCACTTGGCCATTCTAACCCATGTCTTAAAGGTAGGTGCCCTTAATACTTGGCCATCGTAATAGTTGTAATTTTGACCCAATGGTTATTGGATGAGTAGATCTTAGATCCACCATTTGGGCATTTAGACTAAGAATTAGGAAGTAGGTGCATCAAAGATCTACCACTTGGCCATTATAATAAAGAATGCTTGACATGTGGATCCAATTGTTGGTGTCTAGTAGATCCACCACTTGGAATTATAACCACGTCTTACAGTTAGGCGCATTAACACTTGGCTATTATAACACTTGTAATTTTACACAATGTTTGTGGGATGAGTAGATCCTAGATCCATCACTTGACCATTTAGACTAAGAATTCAGAACTAGGTGTATTAAAGATCCACCACTTGGCCATTGTAACAAAGGTTTGAATTGTTGGTGTGTCCTAGATCCACCTCTTGTCCATTCTAACCGTGTCCTTACGTTAGGTGCATTGAACACTTGGACATCATAACACTTGTAATTTTACATAATGTTTGTGGGATCCGTAGATCTAAAACCCACCACTTGGCCATTTATACACTGAATTTGGAAGTAGGTGCATCAAAGATGCACCACATGGCCATTAGAAGGCTTGAAATGTGGATCCAATTGTTGGTTGTCTCTTGGATCCACCACTTGGACATTCTAACCCATGTCGTAAAAGACAAGTGCATTCAACACTTGGTCATCATAACACTTGTAATTTTAAACAATGTTTGTGGGATGAGTAGATCCTAGATCCACCATTAGGGCATTTAGACTAAGATTTGGGAAGTAGGTGCATGAAAGATCTACCACTAGGCCATTAGAACAAAGCCTTGAATGGTGGATCCAATTGTTGGTGTCTCATAGATCCACCACTTGGTCATTCTAGCCCATTTCTTAAAGTTAGGTACATTCAACACTTGGTCATCATAACCCTTGTAATTTTACACAATGTTTGTGGGATCATTAATTCTTAGATCCACCACTTGGCCATTTATACTAAGAATTGGGAAGTAGGTGCATCAAAGATCCACCACTTGGCCATTATAACGAAGTCTTGAGTTGTGGATCCAATGGCCATTTAGACTAAGATTTGGGAAGTAGGTGAATGAAAGATCTACCACTGTGCCATTATAACAAAGGCTTGAATGGTGGATCCAATGGCCATTTATACTAAGAATTGGGAAGTAGGTGCATCAAAGATCCACCACTTGGCCATTATAACGAAGTCTTGAGTTGTGGATCCAATTGTTGGTGTCTCCTAGATCCAACACTTGGCTATTCTAACACATCTCTTCAAGTTAGATGCATTCAACACTTCGTCATCAAAACACTTGTAATTTTACACAATTTTTATGCGATCAATAGATCTTAGAACCAACACTTGACCATTTAGACTAAGAATTTGCAAGTAGGTGCATCAAAGATCCACCACTTGGCCATTATAAATGAGTGCTTGAAATGAGGATCCAATTGTTTGTGTCTCCTAGATCCACCACTTGGCCATTCTAACCCATTTCTTGAAGTTAGGTACATTCAACACTTGTCCATGATAACACTTGTAATTTTACACAATGTTTCTGGGATGAGTAGGTCCTAGAATCACAACCTTGCAATTTAGACTAAGAATTGGAAAGTAGATGCATCAAAGATCCACCACTTGGCCATTATAACAAAGGCTTGAATTGTGATTGGAATTGTTGGTGTATCCTAGATCGACCACATGTCCATGCTAACCATGTCTTAAAGTTAGGTGCATTCAATAGTTGGCGATCATAACACTTGTAATTTTACACAATGTCTGTGGGATGACTAGATCCTAGATCCACCACTTCGCCATTCAGACTAACAATTGGGAAGTAGGTGCATCAAAGCTCCACCATTTGGCCATTATAACAAATGCTTGAAATGTGGATCCAATTGTTGGTGTCTCCTAGATCCACCACTTGGCCATTCTAACCCATATCTTAAAGTTAGGTGCATTCAACAACTGGCCATCATAACACTTGTAAGTTTGCACAATGTTTGTGGGATGAGTAGATCCTAGATCCGCCACTTGGCCATTTACACTAAGACTTGGGAAGTAGGTGTATCAAAGATCCACCACTTGTCCATTTACACTAAGACTTGGGAAGTAGGTGTATCAAAGATCCACCACTTGGCCATTATCAAAGAATTTGGAAGTAGGTGTATCAAAGATCCAATTGTTGGTGTACCCTAGATCCACCATTTGGCCATTCTAACCCTTGTCTTGAAGTTAGATGAATCCCACACTTGGGCATCATAAGACTTGTAATTTTACACAATGTTTGTGGGATGAGTAGATCCTAGATGCACCACCTGTCCATTTAGACTGAAAACTGGGAAGTAGGTGCATGAAAGTTCCACCATTTGGCCATTTATACTAAGAATTGGGAAGTAGGTGCATCAAAGATCCACCACTTGGTGATTATAATGAATCCTTGAATTGTGGATCCAATTGTTTGTGACTCCTAGATCCACCATTTTGGCCATTCTAACCCATGTCTTAAAGTTAGATGCATTCAACACTTGGCCATCATAACACTTGTAATTTTTGACAATGTTTGTGGGATCACTAGATCTTAGATCCACCACTTGGCCATTTAGACTAAGAATTAGGAAGTAGGTGCATCAAAGATTTACCACTTGGAAATTAAAATAACGAATGCTTGAAATGTGGATCCAATACGGTTTTTCTCTCTTGGATCCACCACTTGGCATTCTAACCATGTCTTAAAGTTAGGTGTATTCAGCACTTGGCCATCACAACACTTGTAATTCTACACAAGGTTTGTGGGATGAGCGGATCTTGGATCCACCACTTGGCCATTATAACAAAGGCTTGAATGTTGGATCCAATTCTTGGTGTATCCTATATCCACCATTTGTCCATTCTAACCCTTGTCTTAAAGTTAGATGAATCCCACACTTGTCCATCATAAGACTTGTAACTTTACACAATGTTTGTGGCATGAGTAGACACTAGATCCATTGACGGACGCAAAGCAGACCCCGAACCCCAACGGCCTCTAAAACGCCGGGGGTTGAATGGCGTGCCTCGAGCCTGCCACGGTAAAGCGAACAGGAGCCACTACCTAGCTTTGAGCGGCTAGGACGCAAAGCCCACGATGATATGAACACCGCAAGCCTACACACAGAGAGAGAGAGAGAGAGAGGAAGGGAAAGAGAGAGACAGAGAGAGAGAGAGAGAGAGAGAGAGAGAGAGGGAGAACACTCGCAATTGACGGAAACAACCTCGGGGGTGTGAGGGTGAATCATTTCTGCAATATTTACAAGGTGGCATGCCGTGGTGGTAGAGAGGTAGGGGAAAGAAATGGTGCAACCTTCTTGGTGCGTTCTCTAGGGTGACTCAATGACTGTGAATGTTCATTGCGAAGAGCGTGCATACGTGTGTGCATCGACCATTGGAGTCGAGAGATGGGTGTGGTTTCCTTCGCATGGTGCAATTTCCAAGGCAAACCCAACACACAAGACCCTAAACCCTCTCCCCGTGATGGTGATCATGTCAGTCCCTCCTACTACACTCTACCCAATGCTTGGTTCCACATAAGTCCCCCCCCCCCCCCCCGATAGTGACCTCCCAGTGCCAATTTATAGGTGTTGGCTGCTTGGATTATGGTAATCCCAGTGTGGTTAGGGTAATCTTAATCGGGGAGACAAAGCAAGTGGTGGGCCCGGTGTGGTTGACCCTTGCTTTTTTTTGGGGAAGGTTATTAAAAGATGGGAATCTCTAGGTGGGCCTTTGTCACCATCACCTAGAGAGAGGATATTTATAAAAGGGAAATTTACAATGGCTTGGATGAAAACTGAAGATAATGGTAAAATAACCTAAAATTACTAGGATGGCATCAAGGTTGCGTGTTGCCGGCGAATGGCGAGCTGCCGTTGCGTTGGTGTTGAGCGTACTTCTTTTCGGAGTCAGCTGGGGCATGCCTTCGGCGCATTTTTTGTTTTTGTCGTTGGCGGCGCGTGCTTTGGATCCTTCTTGTTTCGTTTGTCGATGTCGTAGGCGTTTATGCGTGTGTGTATGTATGTATGTGAGTGTGGGATCATATATGTGTATTTGCGGGTGAGTGCGCATATGTATATGTATGTGCGCATGCGTGCATGGGAACACGGGAAGGGGGGGAGTTATATAATGTATATATATATAATATATAATCTTTTTTTTTTCTGTGGCGGATGGTGGACTGTTGCGTATGGAGGAAGGAGAGGAGGGGGTAGGATTGGGGTGTGTGTGTGTGTGCGTGTGTGTGTGTGTTTTCTGTTGCCGCTAGAGAGAGAGACTTGCGTGCTGGCGGCATCCGGATGAGAGAGAGAGACTTGCGCGCTGGCGTGCTGTGAGAGGGAGAGAGAGGGAGAGGGGGAGGGGGAGGGGGAGGGGAGAGGGGTGAGGGGATAAGAGGTAGAGAGAGTGTGTGAGGGAGAGTGAGGGGGAGAGGGGGTATGGCGGGGCATGGGTTTGTGTGGGTGAGAGTGAGAGGGATAGGAGGAGGGTGGTGTTGTTTTGCATGGGCTTAAGGACGAAGTAAAACTAAGTCAATGGGGGGGAGGGAATATATCCGTGGGGGGGGGGGGGGGGGGGGAATATTAGAGAAGGGGCTATGTAAGGAAAATGGGCGGGAAGAGAGTGCGAGGGTTTTATCTGATGCCTGTAAGGCGGGAGGAGAAAAATGAGTTGCGATGGGGGTGTATTGAGAGCGGGGGGGGGGGGGGGGGGGGGGTGAAATGAGTTTTTTTTTTCTTTTTTTCTTTTTTTCTTTGATTTTTCGAAAGTCGGCTATCATTAGCCTTCTCTCTTTTGGCTAGAGGCATTCATGCATCTAGCCCTTCTTCAATTTCTTCAGCTGTAGAGTTAGAGGGTTCTCCTTCTTCTGGAATGTCTAGCATGAATTCTAGGTCAAACCTAAGAAAGTACCTCTTCAGTCTCCATCCATTGACTCTAGTCTTGTGAACTCTCCCATCTGCCTCCATCAGCTTATAGCTGTCGTTGTCGTAGCGTTTCTTGATGATGAATGGTCCTTCCCATCTGGGTTGAAATTTCTTATCCTTCCTGGTATCAAATCTGTTGTTGTATCGCAGCACTAACATGCCTTTTTTGAGTCCTTTCTCTTTAAGCCCTTGATTGAAAGTGAGTCGGCGTCGTTCTGCATGTGCTGCATAGTGATTGATTGCTTCTTCCCTATCCAGTTGTAGTCTCTCTAGATCCAAGATGTGGTTTCTAAGGTTTATGATTGGACGGTGGGTCTGGCTCGCCAAGACTCGTAAGCTCGCTATTTGAACCTGAATGGGTAGAATTTCCTCCTTCCCATAAACTAGATGGAAAGGGGTGAAACCTAGTGATGTTCGGAACGTTGTTCTGTAGGCCCAAAGAGCTGCCATGAGATGTTTATCCCAATCTTCTGTATGGTTGTTCACCTGTTTGCTGATGATCTTGCAAATCATTCCATTTACCTTCTCTACCAGACCATTGCATTGTGGATAGTATGGTGTGGAATGCCAACGTGTGATGCCTAACTTATTCATCAGTTCTCCTACCACATCACCTCTGAATCCTTGTCCTCTATCTGATATTATCTCAAGAGGAGTACCAAAATGGAAAACGATATGCTCAAAAATGAACTTTGCCACCTCTTAGGCTGTAATGCGGGTGGTGGCCGTTGCTTCTGCCCATCGCGTCATGTAGTCTACCCCCACTATGATGTACAGCTTACCTGATTGGGCCCTTGGTAAGGGACCAATTGCATCTATTCCCCATTTCTCAAACGGACCATATGAAACGATAGGGGTTTGTGGCTCGTAGGTTAGTGTGCGATCACTAGCCACTTGACAAGCCTTACATGTTTTACACCAATGGTGTACATCTCTGTTCAAACTAGGCCAAAAGTATCCTGCTTGTAGAATCTTCCTACTGGTGATATCTAGAGCAAAATGACCACCGCAGACGTCGTCATGGCAGCTTGAGATTACCTCGGTGATTTCAATGGAGGTTGGAACCCGCCTGAGACTTTGATCTTTTCCCTTACAATACAAGTGGTCGTCTATAAGGCGGTACCTAGTAGCCTTCCTTACCAGCCATTGTTTTTGGCCTTTAGTGTGTCCTGTTGGACATTCTCCTGTATTCAGAAAGCTGATAGTATCAAGCATAGCGTCACTGCCTTGGAAGAGGGGTAGCTTTAATTTGATTGCTCCTATGGAAACATCTTGTATTCTTTCTTTGGCTAGTGCATCTGCCTCTTGATTTTCTGCTCTGGGTATATGGAAGAGCCTTAATGCTTCAAACTTCTTCAGAAGGTCCTTAACTTGGCGAAGTTGACCAAGTAAAACCTGATTCTTGCACTCCCAGGTGCCATTTATCTGCCTTATCAAAAGCAAAGCGTTGCCGAACACATTCAAGCGCTGAAGTTTTTGTGAAATACATTGTTCCAATCCAAGGATTAGGGCTGCATATTCTGCCTCATTGTTAGAGTGGGAGCGTGATAACTGCCCCATGGAGAATACTCTTTCCTGCTGTTCATTGAAAATGACCATGCCTGCTGCAGACTGATCCATTGTTCTCTTGTATGCTCCGTCAAAGAAAAGAGAGTGAGCTCTCTCTAGCTTAGGGCTCTCTTTATCTGGTGTTCCTTCCTTTGCTTCCGTGTTGACCTTCAGCTTCTTTTCGTAGTGGCAATGAGTGAGAATTCCTGCTAGACTAGCCCTGGTGGAGTTTTCTACTTGCATGGTGTAATCAAACTCTTGTAGTCTAATTAACCACTTTGAGATCTTAGATGAGACATCCATGTGTCGCATTACACAAGGAAAAACCTCTTCCATTGTCAGGATTATAAATGGTCTAGGCAAGAGATAGGAGCGGAATTTCGTGGTAGCAAACATTAGTGCCAGAAGCATGTGTTCTACTTCGGTGAATCCCTTCTCTGATGGGGTCATGACTCGACTAGAGAAGTAAATAGGGCACATGAAACAAGTTTTGGGATCCTTTTGCATTAGTACTGATCCCAGAGTATCATTTCCCACACTAGGGTTCACATAGAATGGCTCGTCCCACTTAGGAGGTGAAATAGTGGGGAGCTTAGATAGTACTTGCTTTATCTCAGTAAACTGCTGCTCATTCTCTTCACTCCATGAGAAAACATCCCTTTGGGTGAGTTGTTGTAGGGGAAGGACCACTTGAGATAGCAGGTGAATGAACCTACTTAAATATCTTACCTTCTGAAGGAAAGAAACCAACTGCTTGGCGGCGGTGGGAGATGATAATGGTACCAGAGCCTGAATTTTGCTGGGGTCAGCCTCGATCCCTTTTTTTGAAATTACATGACCAAGGAGAGTCACCTTGCTCTCACCAATGTGACACTTGTCCACGTTGAGTTGGCCACCCAGGGTTTGTAGCCTGGTTAAGCCATCATATACTTTGCTTAGATGAAGGGCTCGTGAGCTATAGATGCAAAAATCATCTATGAAAACCCGTATTGATGTTCCAAAGTAGGGCTGGATAAAAAAGGTCACATAGCGTTGAAATGTGGCCAGGGCGTTGGTGAGGCCAAATGGCATCACTCTGTAGGTAAAAAATCCCCAAGGTATGATGAAGGTTGTCTTCTTTTGATCCTCCTCCGCAATGCTAATCTGGAAGTATCCTGAGTAGCCATCGCATACTGTGTAGCATTCGTGACCTACCACTTCATTGAGTATTTCATCCTGGAATGGGAGGGGAAAATGGTCCCTCTTCGTGGCTGGATTGAGAGGTTTATAATCCACACAGACTCTCCATTTACCATTTTTTTTTGGTGTGACTACTACTGGGGAGACCCATTCTATGTCTTCGACAGGGTAGATGAAACCTGCTTGTAGCAAATTCCTTACTTCTTTAAGCAATGCCTCTTGTTGAATTACTCCAAGTCTTCTGAGCTTCTGTACTATGGGTTTACTGCCTTCCTTGAGCTTTAATATGTGTTGTTGCACTACTGTAATCCCTGTGATCTTATCATATCCATCAATGAACAAAGTAGTGAAGTTGCCTAACATGGAGACATACTCCTTCCTCTCTTCATTGTTAACTCATTTGAGAGAATTTTTTTGTAGCTTACCTGCATCCTCTAATGACTGCTTACCTGATGGTCCCTCTTTGTTTACTGAGGTTGCTTTAGATTGTGTTAATCTGTTTGGGTCTTTAAGAATGACTCCCATTACTTTGATGCTATTGTCACTCCCATCAGTGGTGGTTGTGTCTTATTCTGAGGTAGACGAGGAGTCGCTGGTGGACTCGTCTTTTGAAGCCTCCAAGATCATATTGCGCTGCTTTCCAGTCCTCATGTCGTAGAATATGGACTTCCCTTTAGCATCCTTCATCTGGATCATCTCGGTGCTCAAGTCTTGTTTTTCTTCCATGGCCATAAGCCAAGGCCTTCCAAGAATGATGGGGTAGCCCTCTCCTTTGTGTGGCATGACGAAGATGTCTACCTCCACTTCCGTATTGAATGCTTTTACTTTGACCGCATTTACAATGCCTACGCATTTTACTCTTACATTGTTTGCCATCTTGGCTCGGTAGGGTGCCGGCCTACTTACCTCTAGACCTAGATGGTGCATCATCTTTTCACTCATGACACATATTTGCACGCCACCATCTATGTAGACGTTTGAAATCCGCTACCCTTTGATGTGAGAGTCCATGGTTGGCAAGATGTCGTCGAGATCCCTCCCAGAGATAGCCCCAGCTATCCGTGGTTTTGATTTCCTAGTACTTACCATTTTCGTCCATTGCCTCCTCATTCTGGGTGCAAGGTGGAGTAATTGGGGCCACTTTATCTTCGGGCCCTGCATTAACACATCCTGAACTAAGTCATAGGGTTGTGCTTCCTAACCTAGTGAGAAGTCCACTATGTCTATCTTCCGCCGCGGTTTAGCTGCTTGTTTACTAGACTCGGCTTTCCCTTTCATCTTCTCTTCCTTTTGAGATGCCTCCTCGTGCCTCACACGTTTCACTCCCATAGCATCCACTTCTTCTACCTTCGCTTTTCCTTTGTGCTTATCTCGAGCTGACTCTTTTACCTTTGCCTTCCCTTTAGCCTCTAAGCTAATGACACTCACCGCTTGGTTCACCACAGGTGGTGGGGGTAGTGGCAGAATGAGAGGTTGGGGTGGTGGTTGTTGTTGTACAGGTGGTCGCAGGATTTGGATTGCTGGGATTGGTCCTGGCTGTCTTGGTGGTGGTCTTACTCTTGGCAGAGAGATCTGATTCTGTCTCCCCCCTCTATTGAAATTCCGCCTTCTTGGGTGTGGGCAGTAGTACATTCCATGGTCGTCTTCTCCGCAATTGTAACAGTGGTATTCTGGGTTCTACCTTTGTTTTCCTCTTCCTTGTTCTGGATTTCTGCCAGATGCATGCCCTTGCTGCACTAGATGAACAGATAAACTCTCTAGTTGGGTGGTGATCCGACTCAGCAGGTCTTGCTGTTCCTCTGCTATCTCCTGTGGTTGGACTCTATGGTTGGTTGTTGCAGCCACTGGGGTTGGTCGGGCCGAGCTTGTTTCCTCTGTCTCGTTTACTCTTGCTTGAATGTGCAGCTTCTTGTCTTTAAGGCGGGCTACTTCGACTGCCAACTCATATGTTGCAGGAAACCTTCCCTTCACCTTCTCTCTAAGTGGCGACCATAGACCAGCAATGAAACTGTCCTTCTTCAGGAAATTAGGCGCTCCTTCACCTTCCTCCAGTGTGGCAACCCATCTCTCCCATAGGTCCACAAACTTTGACTCATAGGTGGCGTACTCCAGCAAGCCTGCCTACTTTAATTCTGTCAATAGCTACCATAGCTTCTCCGAGGTTGTGCCTCCACCAAACCTCTTTACAAAAGCATCCCTTAACACATCCCATGCATTCTTGGTAGCCTGGGGCAATGCATTGTACCAAGACTTGGCCTCTACTTTCATTAGTAGAGGAAAAATTCTAAGTCGTGAAGCGTCATCATCTTTGTTGGAGAAGACACACGCAATGTCAAAATCATCCAAAAAATCAGTGGTGAGATCCTCACCATTCTTTCCACAGAACGTGGGGAAAGAAACACTTGCCATGGTGGTGACTCGGGAAATTACAAACCTTTTTTTTTCTTTTTTTTTCACATCAACAGCAACTGCTCATAGCGGTTTCTTACAGGGGCGAATGGATAGGTTAAAACAGGATAAAAATAGAGACATTAAAGGAATGATGGTAATCTAGTATGGGGAGAATGATAGGGTTCGGGGAATTGAGGATTTCTCCTAGTACTTCCGTACCAAATAGGTAGACTATCTTCTGTTGGTAGAAGACTTTCCTATCCACATAGATGTTCACATGCATATGCTACAGGAATCTAAACGGGAATGCCGTCGGCCCGTTTTCCATTATGCACAAAGGGTGAAATACCCACTTACACTCTTATCGTGCCAGTGTTGATGAGTCGGCACATCCACAAGAGGTCGTCACCTTTCATGGGTTCTACCCTTCCTTCGTTGCTTAGCACATACGGGGTGATGGCGATGCGTCTGACCACTCCTAGTCTCTTGGCTAACAGCAATTGTAGGTAATTTCCATAATCGGCGTGTTGCATGAATTCTACTCCATTCAGTTATAGCTCATCTCCATCCCACCGGGTCTCTCCCGTGGTAGAGAGCTTCTTCAGGAAAAGTTGTATAGGGAGGGGAGGAAGGTCCTCCACTCGCTTCCTAAAACAACGAGAGAAATAGCCAAACCACTCCTCTTTAGGACATGGGAATCTTCTCACCACTTCTTCTTTTGGATTGTCGAAGTGGATTGGTAGCACTCGCATGCGTCGTGCAAATCGGTAGGCGACCTTCCACCGCTTTCCTTCGGATGACTTCTTCTTTGTCAAAGTGGGTACAACCCGGCTCTCTGAGCTTGAAGCACTTGCTTGGCCATTTTCTTCTCCCTTTGGGGTCATGGGTTTCCAGGCTAGCCTATCTTCTCCTTGCCCTTGGCTCGAGCAGCCCCTTTAGGTCACTTTGGGGTTTTATCTTTGACTGTTGTTTCTTTAGGGAAAAGAGGCCTTACCGTCTGGTTTCCTTCCTTGACGTGAATGACCTCCTTGCGATGAAGGTCAATGTAGAAGATTTCAGCCCTTCCGCTGCCTTCGTTGCTGGCACTCATTGACCGTGTGCCTTGGTTGACAATAGTGATGGCACCTCACCAATCTCCTGCCTGATGCTTTTGATTTATAGTAAGAATGAGCGATACGAGATGGAGAATTTACCTCTTGAATGTTGATGACATTGTAGCCTGACAGCATTACCTCAATGAAGGCGGCTAGGGCCTCCTTCTTCTCTTCTTCTTCCATCCTCCAGTTAGAAAATTCCTTTAGCCACTCGTCCATGATTGATAGTGGGCGTCACTTTCAGCATTGTAAATTGAAGGGTCTTAGAAAATCCCTCCTCCGTGGGGGCACCAAATGACGGACGCAAAGCAGACCCCGAACCCCGAACCCCAATGGCCTCTAAAACGTCGGGCATCGAATGGCTCGCCTCGAGCCTGCCACGATAAAGCGAACAGGGGGCACCACCTAGCTTTGAGCGGCTAGGACGCAAAGCCTACGATGATATGAGCACCACAACCCTACACACAGAGAGAGAGGAAGGGAGAGAGAGAGAGAGAGAGAGAGAGAGAGAGAGAGAGAGAGAGAGAGGGAGAGAGAGAGAGAACACTCGCAATTGAAGGAAACAACCTCGGGGGTGTGAGGATGAATTATTTCTGCAATATTTACAAGGTGGCATGTCGTGGTGGTAGAGAGGTAGGGGAAAGAAATTGTGCAACCTACTTGGTGCGTTCTCTAGGGCGACTCAATGACTGTGAATGTTCATTGCCAAGAGCGTGCATACGTGTGTGCATCGACCATTGTAGTCGAGAGATGGGTGTGGTTCCCTTCTCATGGTGCAATTTCCAAGGCAAACCCAACACACAACACCCTAAACCCTCTCCCCGTGATGGTGATCATGTCAGTCCCTCCTACTACACTCTACCCAATGCTTGGTTCCACATAAGTTTCCCCCCTCGATAGTGACTTCTCAGTGCCAATTTATAGGTGTTGGCTGCTTGGATTATGGTAATCCCAGTGTGGTTAGGGTAATCTTAATCGGGGAGACAAATCAGTTGGTGGACCCGGTGTGGTTGACCCTTGATTTGTTTTGGGGAAGGTTATTAAAAGATGGGAATCTTTAGGTGGGCCTTTGTCACCATCACCTAGAGAAAAAATATTTACAAAAGGGAAATTTACAATGGCTTGGGTGAAAACTGAAGATAATGGTAAAATAACCTAAAATTACTGGGATGGCATCGAGGTTGCGTGTTGCCGGCGAATGGCGAGCTGCCGGTGCGTTGGTGTCGAGCGTACTTCTTTTCGGAGTCGGCCGGGGCATGCCTTCGGCACATTTTCTGTTTTTGTCGTTGGTGGCGCGTGCTTTGGATCCTTCTTCTTTCGTTTGTCGATGTCGTAGGCGTTTATGCATGTGTGTATGTATCTATGTGAGTGTGGGAGCATATATGTGTATTTGTGGGTGAGTGCGTATATGTATATGTATGTGTGCATGCATGCGTGGGAACACGGGAAGGGGGGGGGGAGTTATATAATGTATATATATATAAAATATAATCTTATATATTTTTATTTTTATTTTCTGTGGTCGATGGTGGACTGTTGCGCATGGCGGAAGGAGAGGAGGGGGTAGGATTGGGGGGAAGAGAGAGCAACAGATTTATCTAATGCCTGTAGGGCAGGAGGGGAAAAATGAGTTACGGTGGGGGGGTACTAAGAGGGGGGGGGGGGGGGGGGGGGGGGGGTGAAATGAGTTTTTTTTCTTTACGAAAGTCGACTATCACCACCACTTGGCCATTTAGACTAAAAACTGGGAAGTAGGTGCATGAAAGTTACACCATTTGGCCATTTACACTAAGAATTGGGAGGTAGGTGCATCAAAGATCCACCTCTTGGTCATTATAACGAATCCTTGAATTGTGGATCCAATTGTTTGTGTCTCCTAGACCCACCACTTTGTCCATACTAACCCATGTCTTAAAGTTAGATGTATTGAACACATGGCCATCATAACACTTGTAATTTTTGAAAATTTTTGTGGGATCAGTAGATCTTAGATCCACCAGTTGGCCATTTAGACTAGGAATTAGGAAGTAGGTGCATCAAAGATTTACCACTTGGCCATTATAATAATGAATGCTTGAAATGTAAATCCAACTGTTGATGTCTCCTGAATCCACCGCTTGGAATTTTAACCTGCCATTCTAAACATGTCCTAAATTTAGGTGCATTCAATCTTTGGCTATCACAACACTTGTGATTGTGCACAAGGTCTATGGGATGAGCGGATCCGAGGTCCAGCACTTGGCCATTCATACTAAGAATTAAAAAATAGGTGCATCAAAGATCCACCACCTGGCAATTAGAAGGCTTGACGTGTAAATCCAATTGTTGGTGTCTCCTAGATCCACCATTTTGCCATTCTAACCCATGTCTTAAAATCAGATGCATTCAACACTTAGCCATCATAACACTTTTAATTTTACACAATGGTTGTGGGATGAGTAGATCCTAGATCCACCACTTGGTCATTATAACAAAGGATTGAATGGTGAATCCAATTGTTGGTGTCTCATAGATCCACCACTTGGCCATTCTAAGCCATCTCTTAAAGTTACGTACATTCAACACTTGCTCATCAAAACACTTGTAACTTTACACAATCTTTGTATGATCAATAGATCTTAGATCCACCACTTGGCCAGTTAGACTAAGAATTGAGAGGTACGTGCATCAAAGATCCACCACTTGGCCATTATAAACAAAGGCTTGAAATGTGGATCCAGTTGTTGGTGTCTCCTAGATCCACCACTTGTCCATTCTAACCCATGTCTTAAAGTTAGGTGCATTCAACACTTGGCCATCATAATAATTGTAATTTTTACTCAATGTTTGTACGATGAATAGATCCTAGATCCACCACTTGGTCTTTTAGACTTAGAAAAAGAAAGTAGATACATCAAACATCCACCACTTGCCCATTATACTAACAAATGCTTGAAATGTAGATCCAATTGTTGGTGCCTCATAGATCCACCACTTGGCATTCTAACCATGTCTTAAAATTGGGTCCATTCAACACTTGGCTATCATTACGCTTGTACTTTTACCTAGCATTCTAAACATGTCCTAAAGTTATGTGCATTCAACACTTGGCCATCACAACACTTGTAATTCTACACAAGGTCTGTGGGATGAGCGGATCCGAGATCCAGCACTTGGCCATTCATACTAAGAATTAAAAAATAGGTGCATCAAAGATCCACCACCTGGCAATTAGAAGGCTTGACCTGTGGATCCAATTGTTGGTGTCTCCTAGATCCACCATTTTTCCATTCTAACCCATGTCTTAAAATCAGATGCATTCAACACTTAGCCATCATAACACTTGTAATTGTACACAATGTTTGTGGGATGAGTAGATCCTAGATCTACCACTTGCCCATTTAGACTAAGAATTGGGAGGTAGGTGCATCAAAGATCCACCACTTGGCCATTATAACAAAGGATTGAATGTTGAATCCAATTGTTGGTGTCTCATAGATCCACCACTTGGCCATTCTAACCCATCTCTTAAAGTTAGGTACATTCAACACTTGATCATGATAACAGTTGTAATTTTACTCAATGTTTGTGGGATCAGTAGATCCTCGATCCACCACTTGGCCATTTATACTAAGAATTGGGAAGTAGGTGCATCAAAGATCCACCAGTCGGCCATTATAACAAAGTCTTGAAATGTGGATTCAATTGTTGGTGTCTCCTAGATCCACCACTTGGCCATTTAGACTAAGAACTATGAAGTAGGTGCATCAAAGATTCACCACTTAACTATTCTAACAAAGGCTTGAATTATGGATCCAATTTTTGGTGTCTCATATATCCACCACTTGGCCATCTACACAAAGAATTGCGAAGTAGGTGCATCAAAGATCCACCAGTCGGCCATTATAACAAAGGCTTGAAATGTGGATTCAATTGTTGGTGTCTCCTAGATCCACCAGGCTTGGTCATTCTAACCCATGTCTTAGCGTTAGGTACATTCAACACCTAGCCATTATAACACTTGTAATTTTACACAATGTTTGTGGGATCAGTAGATCCTAGATCCACCACTTGGCCATTTAAGCTAAGAATTGGGAAGTAGGTGCATGAAAGATCCACAACTTGGCCATTATAACCAAGTCTTGAATTGTGGATCCAATTGTTCATGTATCCTAGATTCACCACTTGGCCATTCTAACCCATGTCTTAAAGTTAGATACATTCAACACTTGGCCATCATAACACTTGTAATTGATGAAAATGTTTGTGGGATTAGAAGATCTTAGATCCACCAGTTGGCCATTTGGAGTAAGAAATGGGAGGTAGGTGCATCAAAGACACACCACTTGGCTATTATAACGAAGGCTTGAAATGTGGATCCAAATGTTGGTGTTTGCTCTCCCCACCACTTGTCCATTCTAACACATGTCTTAAAGGTAGGTGCTTTTAATACTTGGCCATCACAATAGTTGTAATTTTGACCCAATGGTTATTGGATGAGTAGATCCTAGATCCACCATTTGGGCATTTGGACTAAGAATTAGGAAGTAGGTGCATCAAAGATCTACCACTTGGCCATTATAATAATGAATGCTTGACATGTGCATCCAATTGTTGGTGTCTGGTAGATCCACCACTTGGAATTCTAACCATGTCTTACAGCTAGATGCATTAACACTTGGCTATCATAACACTTGTAATTCTACACAATGTTTGTGGAATGAGTAGATCCTAGATCCATCACTTGACCATTTAGACTAAGAATTCAGATATAGGTGTATTAAAGATCCACCACTTGGCCATTGTAACAAAGGTTTGAATTGTTGGTGTGTCCTAGATCCACCACTTGGCCATTCTAACTGTGTCCTTAAGTTATGTGCATTTAACACTTGGACATCATAACATTTGTAATTTTCCATAATGTTTGTGGGATCCGTAGATCTAAAACCCACCTCTTGGCCAATTATACACTGAATTGGGAAGTAGGTGCATCAAAGATCCACCACTTGGCCATTAGACGGCTTCAAATGTGGATCCAATTGTTAGTTGTCTCCTGGATCCACCACTTGGCCATTCTAACCTATGTCGTAAAGTCAAGTGCATTCAACACTTGGTCATCATAACACTTGTAATTTTAAACAATGTTTGTGGGATGATCCTAGATCCACCACTTGGGCATTTAGACTAAGATTTGGGAAGTAGTTGCATGAAAGATCTACCACTGAGACATTTTAACAAAGGCTTGAATGGTGGATCCAATTGTTGGTGTCTCATAGATCCACCACTTGGCCATTCTAACCCATTTCTTAAAGTTAGGTACATTCAACACTTGGTCATCATAACCCTTGTAATTTTACACAATGTTTGTGGGATCGCTGAGATCTTAGATCCACCACTTGGCCATTATAACGAAGTCTTGAGTTGTGGATCCAATTGTTGGTGTCTCCTAGATCCAGCACTTGGCTATTCTAACAGATCTCTTAAAGTTAGGTGCATTCAATACTTCGTCATCAAAACACTTGTAATTTTACACAATGTTTATGCGATCAATAGATCTTAGATCCACCACCTGACCATTCAGACTAAGAATTTGGAAGTAGGTGCATCAAAGATCCACCACTTGGCCATTATAAATGAACGCTTGAAATGAGGATCCAATTGTTTGTGTCTCCTAGATCCACCACTTGGCCATTCTAACCCATATCTTAAAGTTAGGTACATTCAACACTTGCCCATGATAACACTTGTAATTTTACACAATGTTTGTGGGATGAGTAGGTCCTAGAATCACCACCTGGCCATTTAGACTAAGAATTGGAAAGTAGATGCATCAAAGATCCACCACTTGGCCATGATAACAAAGGCTTGAATTGTGATTTGAATTGTTAGTATGTCCTAGATCCACCACATGTACATGCTAACCATGTCTTAAAGTTAGGTGCATTCAATAGTTGGAGATCATAACACTTGTAATTTCACACAATGTCTGTGGGATGAGTAGATCCTAGATCCACCACTTCCCCATTCAGACTAACAATTGGGAAGTAGGTGCATCAAAGCTCCACCATTTGGCCATTATAACAAAGGCTGGAAATGTGGATCCAATTGTTGGTGTCTCCTAGATCCACCACTTCATCATTCTAACCCATATCCTAAAGTTAGGTGCATTCAACACCTGGCCATCAAAACACTTGTAATTTTGCACAATGTTTGTGGGATGAGTAGATCGTAGATCCACCACTTGGCCATTCACACTAAGACTTGGGAAGTAGGTGCATCAAAGATCCACCACTTGGCCATTATAACAAAGGCTTGAATTATGGATCCAATTGTTGGTGTCTGCTAGATCCACCACTTGGCCATTCTAACCATGTCCCAAAGTTAGGTGCATTCAACACTTGGTTACCATCATATTTCTAAATTTACACAATGTTTGTGCGATGAGTAGATCATAAATCCACCACATGGCCAATTACGCTAAGAATTGGAAAGTAAGTGCATCAAAGATCCACCAGTTTGCCATTATAATGAAGGCTTGAATTGTGGATCCAATTGCTTGTGTCTCCTAGATCCACCACAAGCCATATCTTAAAGTTAGATGCATTCAACACTTGGCCATCATAACACTTGTAGTTTTTGCCAATGTTTGTGGGATAAGTAGATCTTAGATTCACCACTTGGCCATTTAGACTAGCAATTAAGAAGTAAGTGCATCAAAGACCCACCACTTGGCTATTATAACGAAGGCTTGAAACTTCGATCCAATTGTTGATGTCTCCAAGATTAACCACTTGGCCATTCTAACCAATGTCTTAAGGCTAGGTGCCTTTAACACTTGGCCATCGTAATTGTTCTAACTTTTACCCAATGTTTGTGGGATGTGTAGATCCTAGATCCACCACTTAGGGATTTAGACTAACAATTAGGAAGTAGGTGTATCAAAGATCCACCACTTGGCCATTATAATAACGAATGCTTGAAATGTGGATCCAATTGTTGGTGTATCCTAAATCTACCTCTTGGCATTCTAACCATGTCTTAAAGTTAGGTACATTCAACACTTGTCCATCATAACACTTGTAATTTTACACAATGTTTGTAAGATGAGTTGATGCTAGATTTACCACATGGCCATTTAGACTAAGAATTGGAAACTAGGTGTATTAAAGATCCACCACTTAGCCATTGTAACAAAGGCTTGAATTGTGGTTCGAATTGTGGTGTGTCCTAGATCCACCACTTGGCCATTCCAACCATGTCTTAAAGTTAGGTACATTCAACACTTGCCCATGATAACACCTATAATTTCACACAATGTTTGTGGGATAAGTAGATCCTAGATTCACCACCTGGCCATTTAAACTAAGAATTAAAAATTAGATGCATCAAAGATCGACCACTTGGCCATTATAACAAATGCTTGAAATGTGATTTAAATTGTTGGTGTGTCCTAGATCGACCACTTGTCCATGCTAACCATATCTTAAAGTTAGGTGCATTCAAGAGTCCGCCATCATAAGACTTGTAATTTTACACAATGTCTGTCGGATGAGTAGATCCTAGATCCACCACTTCGCCATTCAGACTAACAATTGGGAAGTAGGTACATCAAAGCTCCGCCATTTGGCCATTATAACAAAGGCTTGAAATGTGGATCCAATTGTTGGTGTCTCCTAGATCCACCACTTGGCCATTCTAACCCATATATTAAAGTTAGGTGCATTCAACACCTGGGCATCATAACACTTGTAATTTTCCAAAAAGTTTGTGCGATTATAATGAAGGCTTGAATTGTGGATCCAATTGTTTGTGTCTGCTAGATCCACCACTTGGCCATTATAATGAAGGCTTGAATTGTGGATCCAATTGTTTGCGTCTGCTAGATCCACCACTTGGCCATTCTAACCCATATCTTAAAGTTAGATGCATTCGAAACTTGCCTATGATAACACTTGTAATTTTACACAATGTTTGTGGGATGAGTAGATCCTAGATCCACCACCTAGCCATTTAGACTAGGAATTGGGAAGTAGGTGATTCAAAGATCCACCACATGGCCATTTATAATGAAGACCTGAAAGGTGGATCCAATTGTGGGTGTCTCCTTGATCCACCACTTGGCCATTCTAACCCATCTCCTAAAGTTAGGTACATTCAACACTTGGCCATCATAACACTTGTAATTTTACACAATGTTTGTGGATTGAGTAGATCCTAGAACAACCCCTAGGCCATTTAAAATAAGAATTGCGAAGTAGGTTCATCGAAGATACACCACTTGGCCATTATAACAAAGGCCTGAATTGTCTATACAATTGTTGATGTCTCCTAGATCCACCACTTGGCTATTCTAACCATGTACTAAAGTTTCGTGCATTCAAAACTTGGCCATCATAATAGTTCTAATTTTCCACAAAAATTGTGGGATGAGTAGAGATCCACCACGTGGCCATTTACACTAAGAATTGGGAAGTAGGTGCATCAAAGATCCACCACTTGGCCATTATAACGAAGTCTTGGATTGTGGATCCAATTTTTTGTGTCTTCTAGATCCACCACTTTGCCATTCTAACCCATGCCTTACAGTTAGGTGCATTCAACACCTAGCCATCATAACACTTGTAATTTTACACAATGTTTGTCGGATGAGTAGATCCTAGATCCACCACTTGGCCATTTAGACTAAGAATTGGGAAGTAGGTGTATCAAAGATCACCACTTGTCCATTATAACGAAGGCTTGAATAGTGGATCCAATTCTTGGTGTACCCTAGATCCACCATTTGGCCATTCTAACCCTTGTCTTGAAGTTAGATGAATCCCACACATGGCCATCATAAGACTTGTAATTTTACACAATGTTTGTGGGATGAGTAGATCCTAGATGCACCACTTGGCCATTTAGACTAAAATCTGGGAAGAACGTGCATGAAAGTTCAACCATTTGGCCATTTACACTAAGAATTGGGAAGTAGGTGCATCAAAGATCCACCACTTGGTCATTAAAATGAATCCTTGAATTGTGGATCCAATTGTTTGTGACTCCTAGATCCACCACTTTGGCCATTCTAACCCATGTCTTAAAGTTAGATGCATTCAATACTTGGCCATCATAACACTTGTAATTTTTGACAATGTTTGTGGGATCAGTAGATCTTAGATCCACCAGTTGGTCATTTAGACTAAGAATTAGGAAGTAGGTGCATCAAAGATTTACCACTTGGCCATTATAATAACGAATGCTTGAAATGTGGATCCAATACGGTTTATGTCTCCTGGATCCACCACTTGGCATTTTAACCATGTCTTAAAGTTAGGTGCATTCAACACTTGGCCATCACAACACTTGTAATTCTATAGAAGGTTTGTGGGATGAGCGGATCCTAGATCCACTACTTGGCCATTATAACGAAGGCCTGAATGGTGGATCCAATTCATGGTGTACCCTAGATCCACCATTTGGCCATTCTAACCCTTGTCTTAAAGTTAGATGAAACCCACACTTGGCCATCATAAGACTTTTAATTTAACACAATGTTTGTGGAATGAGTAGACGCTAGATCCACCACTTGGCCATTTAGACTAAAAACTGGGAAGTAGGTGCATGAAAGTTACACCATTTGGCCATTTACACTAAGAATTGGGAAGCAGGTGCATGAAAGATCCACCACTTGGTCATTATAACGAATCCTTGAATTGTGGATCCAATTGTTTGTGTCTCCTAGATTCACCACTTTGGCCATACTAACCCATGTCTTAAAGTTAGATGTATTGAACACATGGCCATCATAACACTTGTAATTTTTGAAAATGTTTGCGGGATCAATAGATCTTAGATCCACCAGTTGGCCATTTAGACTAGGAATTAGGAAGTAGGTGCATCAAAGATTTACCACTTGGTCATTATAATAATGAATGCTTGAAACGTGGATGCAATTGTTGATGTCTCCTAGATCCACCGCTTGACATTCTAACCTAGCATCCTAACCATGTCCTAAAGTTAGGTGCATTCAACACTTGGCCATCACAACACTTGTAATTCTGCACAAGGTCTGTGGGATGAGCGAATCCGAGATCAAGCACTTGGCCATTCATACTAAGAATTAAAAAATAGCTGCATCAAAGATCCACCACCTGGCAATTAGAAGGCTTGACCTGTGGATCCAATTGTTGGTGTCTCCGAGATCCACCATTTTTTCATTCTAACCCCTGTCTTAAAATCAGATGCATTCAACACTTAGCCATCATAACACTTTTAATTTTACACAATGTTTGTGGGATGAGTAGATCCTAGATCCATCACTTGGACATTTAGAATAAGAATTGGGAGGTAGGTGCATCAAAGATCCACCACTTGGCCATTATAACAAAGGATTGAATGGTGAATCCAATTGTTGGTGTCTCATAGATCCACCACTTGGCCATTCTAACCCATCTCTTAAAGTTAGGTACATTCAGCACTTGGTCATCATAACACTTGTAATTTTACTCAATGTTTGTGGGATCAGTAGATCCTAGATCCAACACTTGGCCATTTATACTAAGAATTGGGAAGTAGGTGCATCAAAGATCCACCACTTGGCCATTCTAACCCATCTATTAAGGTTAGGTTCATTCAATACTTGGTCATCAAAACACTTGTAACTTTACACAATGTTTGTATGATCAATAGATCTTAGATCCACCACTTGGCCATTTAGACTAAGAATTGAGAGGTACGAGCATCAAAGATCCACCACTTGGCCATTATAAACAAAGGCTTGAAATGTGGATCCAGTTGCTGGTGTCTCCTAGATCCACCACTTGTCCATTCTAACCCATGTCTTAAAGTTAGGTGCATTCAACACTTGGCCATCATAATAATTGTAATTTTTACCCAATGTTTGTGGGATGAATAGATCCTAGATCCACCACTTGGTCTTTTAGACTTAGAAAAAGGAAGTAGATACATCAAACATCCACCACTTGCCCATTATAATAACAAATTATTGAAATGTAGATCCAATTGTTGGTGCCTCATAGATCCACCACTTGGCATTCTAACCATGTCTTAAATTTGAGTCCATTCAACACTTGGCTATCATTACGCTTGTAATTTTACACAATGTCTCTGGGACGAGTAGATCCTAGATCCACCACTTGGCCATTCACACTAACAATTGCAAAGTAGGTGCATCAATGATCCACCACTTGGCCATTGAAAATAAAGGCTTGAAATGAGGATCCAATTGTTGGTGTCTCCTAGATCCACTACTTGGCCATTCTAACCCACATCTTAAAGTTAGGTGCATTCAACATTTGGCCATCATAATAGTTATAATTTTTACCCAATGTTTGTGGGATGACGAGATCCTAGATCCACCACTTGGTCTTTTAGACTAAGAAAAAGAAAGTAGATACATCAAACATCCACCACTTGGCCATTATTATAACAAATTCTTGAAATGTGGATCCAATTGTTGGTGTCTCTTAGATCCACCACTTGGCATTCTAACCATGTCTTAAAATTAGGTCCATTCAACACGTGGCTATAATAACATTTATTATTTTACACAATGTCTATGGGATGAGTAGATCCTAGAACCACCACTTGGCCATTCAGACTAACAATTGGAAGTAGGTGCATCAAAGATCCCCCACTTGGCCATTAAAAACGAAGGGTTGAAATTAGGATCCAATTGTTGGTGTCTCTTAGATCCACCACTTGGCCATTCTAACCCATGTCTGAAAGTTAGGTGCATTCAACACGTGCCCATCATAATAGTTATAATTTTTACCCAATGTTTGTGGGATGAGGAGATCCTAGATCCACCACTTGGTCTTTTAGACGAAGAAAAAGAAAGTAGATACATCAAACATCCACCACTTGGCCATTATAATAACAAATGCTTGAAATGTGGATGCAATTGTTGGTGCCTCTTAGATCCACCACTTGGCATTCTAACCATGTCTTAAAATTAGGTCCAGTCAACACTTGGCCATAATAACACTTGTAATTTTACACAATGTTTGTGGGATCAGTAGATCTTAAATCCACCACTTGGCCATTAGAAGGCTTCAAATGTGGATCCAATTGTTTGTTGTCTCCTAGATCCACCACTTGGCCATTCTAACCCATGTTTTAAAGTCAAGTGCATTCAACACTTGGTCATCATAACACTTGTAATTTTAAACAATGTTTGTGAGATGAGTAGATCCTAAATCCACCACTTGGGCATTTAGACTAAGATTTGGTAAGTAGTCGCATGAAAGATCTACCACTGGGCCATTATAAAAAGGCTTGAATGGTGGATCCAATTATTGGTGTCTCGTAGATCCACCACTTGGCCATTCTAACCCATTTCGTAAAGTTAGGTACATTCAACACTTGGTCATCATAACCCTTGTAATTTTACACAATGTTTGTGGGATCGCTGAGATCTTAGATCCACCACTTGTCCATTTATACTAAGAATTGGGAAGTAGGTGCATCAAAGATCCACCACTTTGTTCAGATGTAGAGAGAAAGAGAGAGAGACGAGACAAGAGACACATCATGTACGCTCCCAAAGACTGATTCATATTGAGGACAAGATACAAATATATAGGTGAGACAAAGTTGAGTAGAGTGAGCCATATATAGCTCAAAGACCCCCACTCAAACAAAGGTCTCTAGCTTTGGATGAAAAAACCCTTGGGGAGTTCAAGGGAAAAACCCAAGCCCCTATACAATGTGAAAATATGAACCAGCGATGATGATGTGAAAGTGAAATATGCATCTATGTACAAATGTTCAAGTGACTTAGAGATCACAATGTGCAAATGTTGAGTGTGCATAGTGCATGGTACCTAAAAGATTACAATGTCATATGTACAAAGCTATTACAATAGCAAAGAAGCTAATCTAGAAAAAGTGAGGCCGAAGCAACTCCAAGGTCCGAGCGCAAGAGGATGAAACGTGACTCGTTGAGGCCTTTGGTCAAAATGTCTGCAATCATCTGGTCACTTGGACAGTGCTCAACCATAATGGTTCCTTTGCGTACTTCATACCTGACATAATGATAATGGACAGCAATGTGCTTTGACTTATTATGTTGAACATAGTCTTTTGCAAGACTAATCGCACTTTGGTTGTCACACCGCAAGGGTGTGCTAGAAAGAGGAGAGTGACCAATATCAACCAGCATTTGTCGAAGCCAAATCAACTCACGAGCTGCAAGTGATGCCGCAACATATTCTGACTCAGTCGTAGAAATTCCAACATAACGTTGTTTCTTGCTTGTCCAAGAAACAAGACAACCATTTATAAAGAAGCAATTTCCACTAGTAGATCGCATAGATAAATGTGATCTTTCCCAATCTGCATCTGTGTAACCCAAAAGAGAAAGAGATTTCATAGAATCCGATGTGAGTTATCGTCGATAGACTAAACCAAAATCTGTAGTGCCTTTCAAGTATTTCAATACACGCTTTGCAGCAGACCAATGCTTAAGAGAAGGACATGCAAGATGTTGTCCAAGATAATTAGCATCAAACAGAATAACAGGACGAGTGTTCATGCCAACAAACTGAAGACATCCAATCAAGTTAGCATAAGGTTGATTTGTGACAAGTTGACCGCCATTGTCAGAAGTGTTCTTCGTAGAGCTCACAAGACAAGGTGTGTTCGCTGAATGTGCAGATTCCATACCAAATTTTTGAATAGTATCTGCAATAAACTTTGACTGTCGAAGGAATAAAATACCTTTTGTACGATTTCTTTGGATTTGAATGCCAAGACACGAGTGAATCTCTCCAAGATCCACCATATCAAATGCAGAAGACAATCACTTTTTCACTTGCTGAAGAAATCCCAAATCATTGGAAACAAGGATGGTATCATCCACATAAAGAGCAAGAATCACAAAACTGCTACCTTGGCGTTTTATGTATAAGTTGGGGTCTGACGAGCAAGAGATGAATCCTTTAGAGGTGAGAAAAAGATCAAATTGTTTATACCAAGCTCGCGAAGCTTGTTTGAGACCATATAGTGCCTTATGGAGTTGAGCAACAAGGTCTTCTTTACCTAGAATAACAAACCCTTCTGGTTGTTCCATATAAATTTCCTCTTCCAAGTTACCATTAAGAAAAGCAGTTCGCACATCCATTTGATGAGCTTCTAAATCAAATTGAACAGCAAATGCCAATAAAACTCGAACACTTGTAATGCAAACAACTGGTGAAAAAGTCTCTTGATAATCAACACCAGCTACTTGGGAGTAACCTTTTGCAACTAAACGCGCCTTGAACTTGTCAAAAGATCCATCTGCTTTTACTTTTGTCTTATACAATCACTTACATTTAATAGTTGTACGACCAGGAGGTAATTCAGTTAGTATCCATGTACCTTTAGAGATAAGAGAATCGTACTCTGCTTCCATAGCCTCTTGCCATTGATCCTTTTGTGGTGAAGAGATAGCTTCATCATAAGTAACGGGATCTTCAGAAGTAGAAAAAGCATTATCAGCAATATCGTCATCATAAACATGACATGATCCATGTTCAAAATCAATAGGCAGATCAACAAAAATATCAATATCATCATTGGCAACATTCGAAATGGATGGTTGTGAAGAGGAAAGTTTCTCTATAGGAAGAGTTTCATCTTCTGAAAGAAATGAAAATTCATGAAGCAATGATTTAGTATCATCAGAATCATCCATGGACCATGAGCCTCCCATAAGCTGTTCGTTAAAAGTAGCATCACGATTCACAATTACTTTCTTGGAGGAAGGGTCATAGAATTTGTAGCCTTTGGAAGTGTCAGAATATCCAATAAAAATAACTTTAAGACCAGGAGCATCAAGCTTTGTTCGTGTTTCTTTGGGAACATGAATATAAGCAATACATCCAAAGGTTCGAAAATGAGATATAGAAGGAATGTCACCTGTCCATGCTGTGATGGGTATCTTACCAGAGGGTGCAGTAGTAGGAAGATGATTCTGAATAAATATTGCTGTCAAAGTAGCTTCAGCCCAGAAAACACGAGATAAGCCAGAATGAATCGGCATACATCTTACAGCATTGAGAATAATGCGATTCTTTCGTTCAGCAACACCGTTCTGTTGAGGCGAATATGGAATAGTGTGTTCATGATGAATTCCATTGTCAGCACAGTAACTCACAAACTCTCGAGAAACATATTCGCCTCCATTGTCACTACGAAGCTTCTTAAGGGGACGACCAGTTTGAAGTTCCGCAGCCTTGTGGAATTGTTTGAAAACAGATAAGGCTTCAGATTTTTATCTAAGTAGAAATACTGTCGTATACCTGGATAAATCATCAATGAAAGTAATGAAGTAGCGATATTGTGATCTCGAAGAAGGTAGATGTCCACATATATCAGTATGAACAAGATCCAATATGTCATGAGAATGAGTTGTATTTGAAAGAGGAAAGGGTTTACGATCGTGTTTCCCAAGAGCACAAAATTCACAAATTCCCATATGGGGATGGGCTTTAAGATCCATTCCATGAACAAGATCACGACGTCGAAGATCAAGGAGTTTTGAGAAATCAGCATGAAAAAAACGGTGATGCCATACTTTGCAATCATGATAACCTGGAGCAGTGACAACATTTGCTACAACATCGTTGAGAGAGAGTTCAAACAAGTTACCATTTCGAGGAGCAATGGCAATAGTCTGTCCATATTTCTCAATTCTTTATTTGGTATGATCAAATCCAACAAATAGACCAAGATCAACAAGTCTAGCAACTGAAAGAAGATTACGTTGAAGATCTGGTAAATGTAACACTCCTCGCAAAATTCGAGTGGAAGAAGATAAGGTGCTAAGATATAAGTCTCCAATACCCTTTACTTGACAAGTAGTATCATCAGCAAGATAAAAAACACGTTGAACTGGCAATGGATGATAGTTATGAAGCCACTTAGACTGATATGTCATATTTCTTGTAGCACCAGAATCGACAATAAAAAGTGATCCATCACGTACATGAAGTATTCTGTCTGGAGCAACTGAACATAGGACGTAGCTTGTTTCTGGTACAATGTTGTTTCGATGTTCAGTAGCGTATGCTCTATTCCGATCTGTGTCGAATCGAAGCTTATAGCACATATGAGTGGGATGATCAGATCGTCCATAATATTCACAACAAGAAGAAGAAGAGTCTCTAGATAAACGTGGTTGCTTTGTGGTAATATTGTGTTCTTCATCATATTGACGTGCCCAACAATCATCTTCAGTATGGCCATTTCTGTTGCAGTAAGAACATTGCTTATTAGGAAATTTGAGACGAGAGAAAATATTACCGCGACGTCCACCTCTGCGGTTTTTGCGTTGAAATGGACGCCTTCGAGCATAAAAAGCACGTTCCATCTGTTGTGACTCAGTCTCCTCTTGTGAAATCATAGCTGTATCGTGACCAACATTACGACATGCAGGCTTGGTCGAAATCAAGACCATCTTTATTAGAGAGAATAGTAACAATGTTATCATAAGAAGAGTCCTTCACCGTATCAAGGAGAAGTGTAATCAGTTGCTTTTGTGGAACAGGATCACCGGTAGCAAGTTGATTAATAATAGATTTGAAAGATTCAATATGTCCCGTCATGGCAATACCAACTTCATATTGTAACTTGTTAAGCAACCCTCTCAAATAAAGTATTTCTGTAACAGATTTCTTCTGAAAGTTTGCAATAAGATACTTCCATACATCGTGGGAAGTAGGTAGTTCATACATATCAAGCAAAAGGGAATCAGTAAGAGCAAAAAGAATATATCGACGAGCTGTTTTATCACATCGTTGCCAATCCGTATAGGCAACATTCCAAGCTTCAAATATAGGTCCTTCAGTGATAAGCACGTTATCATTATCCGTATCAACAGGCTGAGGTGGACAAACACGATTTCCAAGAAAAATATCGGAGAGTTCATTGCCTTCAAGAATTAACAACATCTTTGCTTTCCAGTCTGGAAATCCTTGACCTTCGAAAGGAGGAACAGAACGCTGGCCAGAAGGAAAGCCGTTGACGAGAATATTCATAGCCATATCTTGTTGTGAGAAGACGTATAAGATAAGATCACAGAATCTGCACGCCTTTTATGGTGAAGGCCGCAATTGAGAATGAGAGAGATATGAGGACTGCGTTCTGTCAACGATAAACGTAAGAAGGAAGCTCAAGGAACGTCTAAAGATGTGAGAGATGTCACCCAAAAAGGCAGGGTAAAGAAGACGTTAATAATAAAAGAGTCCTCAAAATAGAGTGGCGTGAAACGCAAGATTGACGGTCACAATATGAATAGCAAAAATCTAAATCTTCTCGAAAATTTAATGCCAAAATAAGAAAAACGATCGCGGACGCTTCATGAAGAAGTAGGACGAAGAAAGCTGCGTCAAGCTCAATTGCAGTAAAAACAGCATAACTTTCTGCTGCGAACTCCGATTGACGTACCTATAGCTCAAATCGAAGAGATCGAGGAGATGAACAAGTTTTGGATGAAAAGTTCCATTGCGCTACGCTCCATAGCACTTTTTCCGTTTCTCCAAATTTTGAGCAGAACACCCCGAAAAATTGAGATGAACTTTAGGGTGTCATCAACAAGAAAACGTAATCAACGATTAGATTGATTAGCAATAAACGCCACACAAAACACTAATCATATTCTTCTTAACACAAAACAACCACAGTTAACAAGAATCAACGCTCAAAAATAAAACTTGTATCAATTTTGAATCTTACATGCACATACTGTTTTGTCACCATGAATTGAATCGGCGCGTGATCGTCACTGCTCTGATACCATGTTCAGATGTAGAGAGAAAGAGAGAGAGAGGAGACAAGAGACACACCATGTACACTCCCAAAGACTGATTCATATTGAGGACACGATACAAATATATAGGTGAGACCAAGTTGAGTAGAGTGAGCCATATATAGCATCAACACACTTGGCCATTATAACGAAGTCTTGAGTTGTGGATCCAATTATTGGTGTCTCCTAGATCCACCACTTGGCCATTCTAACCCATGTATTAAACTTTGGTGCATTGAACACTTGGCCATCACAAAAGTTGAAATTTTTACCCAATGTTTGTGGGATGAGGATATCCTAGATCCACCACTTGGTCTTTTAGACTAAGAAAAAAGAAGTAGATACATCAAACATCCACCACTTGGCCATTATAATAACAAATCCTTGAAATGTGGATCCAATTGTTGGTGCCTCTTAGATCAACCACTTGCCATTCTAACCATGTCTTAAAATTAGGTCCATTCGACACTTGGCCATAATAACACTTGTAATTCTACACAATGTCTATGGGATGACTAGATCCTAGACCCACCACTTGGCAATTAAGACTAACAATTGGGAAGTCGGTGCATCAAAGATCCCCCACTTGGAAATTATAAATGAAGGCTTGAAATACGGATCCAATTGTTGGTGTCTCATAGATCCACCACTTGGCCATTCTAACCCATGTCTTAAACTTAGGTGCATTCAACACTTGGCCATCATAAGAATTGTAATTTCTACCCAATGTTTGTGGGATGAGGAGATCCTAGATCCACCCCTTGGTCTATTAGACTAAGAAAAAGAAAGTAGATACATCAAACATCCACCACTTGGCCATTATAATAACAAATTCTTGAAATGTGGATCCAATTGTTGGTGCCTCTTAGATCCACCACTTGGCATTCTAACCATGTCTTAAAATTAGGTCCATTCAACACTTGGCCATAATAACACTTGTAATTTTACACAATGTTTGTGGGATTAGTAGATCTTAAATCCACCACTTGGCCAGTAGAAGGCTTCAAATATGAATCCAATTGTTTGTTGTCTCCTGGATCCACCACCTCGCCATTCTAAGCCATGTCTTAAAGTCAAGTGCATTCAACACTTTGTCCTCATAACACTTGTAATTTTAAACAATGTTTGTGGGATGAGTAGATCCTAGATCCACCATTTGGGCATTTAGACTAAGATTTGGGAAGTAGTTGCATGAAAGATCTACCACTGGGCCATTATAACAAAGGCTTGAATGGTGGATCCAATTGTTGGTGTCTCATAGATCCACCACTTGGCCATTCTAACCCATTTCTTCAAGTTAGGTACATTCAACACTTGGTCATCATAAACCTTGTAATTTTACACAATGTTTGTGGGATCACTGAGATCTTAGATCCAACACTTGGCCATTTATACTAAGAATTGGGAAGTAGGTGCATCAAAGATCCACCACTTGGCCATTATAACGAAGTCTTGAGTTGTGGATCCAACTGTTGGTGTCTCCTAGATCCACCACTTGGCCATTCTAACCCATGTCTTAAAGTTAGGTGCATTCAACACTTCGCCATCATAAAAGTTATAATTTTTACCCAATGTTTGTCGGATGAGGAGATCCTAGATCCACCACTTGGTCGTTTACACTAAGAAAAAGGAAGTAGATACATCAAACATTCACCACTTGGCCATTATAATAACAAATCCTTGAAATGTGGATCTAATTGTTGGTGCCTCTTACATCCACCACTTGCCATTCTAACCATGTCTTAAAATTAGGACCAATTGTCCATAATAACACTCGTAATTTTACACAATATCTATGGGATGAGTAGATCCTAGACCCACCACTTGGCAATTCATACTAACAATTGGGAATTCGGTGCATCAAAGATCCCTCACTTGGCTATTATAAATAAAGGCTTGAAATCAGGATCCAATGGTTGGTGTCTCCTAGATCCACCACTTGGCCATTCTAACCCATGTCTTAAAGTTAGGTGCATTCAACACTTGGCCATCATAACAGTTGTAATTTTTACCCAATGTTTGTGGGATGAAGAGATCCTAGATCCACCACTTGGTCTTTTAGACTAAGAAAAAGGAAGTAGATACATCAAACATCCACCACTTGGCCATTATAATAACAAATGCTTGAAATGTGGATCCAATTGTTGGTGCCTCTTAGATCCACCACTTGGCATTCTAACCGTGTCTTAAACTTAGGTCCATTCAACACTTGGACATAATAACACTTGTAATTTTACACAATGTTTATGGGATCAGTAGATCTTATATCCACCACTTGGCCATTCTAACCCATGTATTAAACTTAGGTGCATTGAACACTTGGCCATCATAACACTTGTAATTTTTACCAAATTTTTGTGGGATGAGGATATCCTAGATCCACCACTTGGTCTTTTAGACTAAGAAAAAGGAATTCAATACGTCAAACATCCACCACTTGGCCATTATAATAACAAATCCTTGAAATGTGGATCCAATTGTTGGTGCCTCTTAGATCCACAACTTGCCATTCTAACCATGTCTTAAAATTAGGTCCATTCAACACTTGGCTATAATAACACTCCTAATTTTACACCATGTCTATGGGATGAGTAGATCCTAGACCCACCACTTGGCAATTCAGATTAACAATTGGGAAGTCGGTGCATCAATGTTTGTGGGACGAGTAGATCCTAGATTCACCACTTGGACATTTAGACTAAGACTTGGGAAGTAGGTGTACTAAAGATCCACCAATTGGCCATTGTAACAAAGGCCTGAATTGTGGTTCAAATTTTTGGTGTGTCTTAGATCCACCACTTGGCAATTCTAACCATGTCTTAAAGTTAGGTACATTGAACACTTGGCCATGATAACACTTGTAATTTTACACAATTTTTGTGGGATGAGTAGATCCACCACCTGGTCATTTATACTAAGAATTAGAAAGTAGGTGGATCAAAGATCCACCACTTGGCCATTATAACAAAGGCTTGAATTGTGGTTTGAATTGTTGGTGTGTCCTAGTTGCACCACTTAGACATTCTAACCATGCCTTAAAGTTAGGTGCATTCCACACTTGGCCATCATGACACTTGTAGCTCTACACAATATTTTGGGATGAGTGGATCCTAGATCCACCACTTGGCCATTCATACTAAGAATTCCAAAATAGGTGCATCAAAGATCCACCACTTGGCCATTCTAATCCATGTCTTAACGTGAGGTGCATTCAACACTTGGCCATCATAACACTTGTAATTTTACACAATGGTTGTGGGATGAGTAGATCCTAGATCCACCACTTGGCCATTTAGACTAAGAATTGGGAAGAGGGTGCATCAAAGATCCACCACTTGGCCATTATAACGAAGGCTTGAATTGTGGATCCAATTGTTGGTGTCTCCTAGATCCACCACTTTGTCATTCTAACCCATGTCTTAAAGTTAGGTGCATTGAACACCTGTCCATTCTAACACTTGTAATTTTAGACAATGTTTGTGTGATGAGTAGATCCTAGACCCACCATTTGTCCATTTAGACCAAGAATTGGGAAGTAGGTGCATCGAAGATCCACCACATGGCCATTATACCAAAGGCTTGAATTATCTATCCAATTGTTGGTGTCTCCTAGATCCACCACTTGGCCATTCTAACCATGTTCTAAAGTATCGTGCATTCAACACTTGGCCATCATAATAGTTCCACCACTTGGCCATTTACACTAAGAATTGGGAAGTAGGCGCATCAAAGATCCACCACTTGGCCATTATAACGAAGTATTTAATTGTGGATCCAATTGTTTGTGTCTTCTAGATCCACCACTTGGCCATTGTAACCCATGTCTTAAAGTCAGGTGCATTCAACACTTGGCCATTGTTTGTGGGTCGCGGCGATGGACGTCCATAGTATAGCTCTCAACCATCAACATAAAATTATCGATACAGGGGAAGCGACTCGGATGAGGCATGGAAACTCACTAGGGTGTCAATCCTAATGAAGTGAACTTGAAGAGATGCAACTACTAACTCTACAAGCAAATCAAACTCACTAAAGCCAAGTAGTCTGCCTATGTCCTTCTACACAGCTCTACAGTCATCATGCCCGTTCACCATGCAAATCATATCGGAATCGCACGAAACTTGAAGGGAAGCTACAGGGGACTATCAGCAACATATCCTATCACTGTCACAGCATTCTGAGAAGGTACAATGATCGCGATCGTTCGTCCCAAAGTATGCACAAACAGTAAACGATTGATCCTAAAGGGTTGTTTTAGGGTACCTAAAGCCTCTCCTAGGGTCAAAACAACATAAAATACTCATATAAACACTCAAAACAGCGATTTAAGGCCTAAACGGATGCGGTTGAAACCTTCACCGAATCTTGAATTCTTACACTTGAATGGAAGAGCAGAGTAAGAGGAACAGAATGCAAGAAACAAAACTGAATTTGGATTACCGTAGCCACAATGGGGATGATTACAAGTTGGAGCAAAGAAGTAGCTCTCTGTACGTACGTAGTAGTCCCTTATCTTCACAAAAAATAATCTCCCTTTTCCACTAACCTTAGTGTATTATATACCTAGGGCTTTCTAAAGTGGCCGGCGGCCAACTTCTCATGGACATTTACATACATCACTGGAAAAATTACATCTTTGACTCAGACTTGACATAGACGATTGACATTAGGCTTTTACAGGGTTTGATGTATTAAACATCGAAAAAATAATGTGACCACATCAAAACTTTGGCCGGATGACCCAACGGGCGCCTTGGCTAGGTGGGCACTTGTATGTTGTTATCACCTCCAAACACTCTCCCCTTCCTAGCTCGTGTCGTCCCTTGATACGACCTTGTGTAGTCTTGTCATAGGGTTGTCTTTAGCTTTGTCTTCAAGGTTGGTCTTCATCTTGGGAAGCGCGTTGTCGTTGATGACGCTCCCCCCTTCCTTGAGTGATGCATATCTGTCATGTTGTTGATACATGATTTGAGCTTTGATTATCAAGACAACGTTTCTTCTTGTTGTGCATTCGCCTCTTGGTTGCCAATCGTAGCCGCTGTAAAGATGGATGTTGAAGTGTTTGATCATGTAGAACTGATCCGCTTTGTGGCGTGGACTTTATGATGGATATTCTTTCAAGGTCCACTACAATTTGAGTTGTTTGCAATAGGTCACCAATTTTGAAGCACTGTGTGAGCTATTTTTTATTGTTGTGGATAGCTCGCTTGCTAAATTTCTCATTGCTTGATGTTGTAGGCCATGCTTTGACTTTCCATTGTTGGATGGAGCTTTGTTGAAGATAAAAGATGCTCTTGATAAGCATATGTAGACCTGTTGTTTTTGCTCCAAGTTGTTGTTGATGGTTTTGGGTAGCCCTTTCCTTATTGTTGATGTAGAAGGAATATATACAAGAAGTCAAGGATGAGGTCTAGATTAGGGTCTTAAAACCTGGATGACCAAAGGGAAAAACCCAATGGGAAAATAGTGCCTTTGGTATACGTTCTTATTGGAGTTGAGCATTTTGACTCGAAGTACCTATACCAGCATGAGCGAAACAACATAAATATGCTCAACTCCTCCACCTTGAGCAGTACCTAGAATAGCTAAGACTCTTAGACCAGAGAGAATATTACTTGAAGCTTTGGGACTAATGCCTTTCTCATTTAGTGGCTCAACTGCCCGACTCTTGACTTTTATGCCATGTATTTTTAATGGCGACTTGGACTTACTTGTTCATGGCTTGAAACCCAATGCCATAAGTTCTTGAAATTTAGGCCTCTTCCATTGTGTTGGTCTTTGGATGCCACCATTTTGTCGAGTAGATTGGAATATTTTGGCTCCTCTTGACTTGCTTGTTGTATGTTGATACTTCTTTGTAAACCAAGTCCTTCAGCTCTGATAGGGCTTGATGTAGCCCTTGCATTAATTCCCATGAGAAGCGATTGTCGTGATGTGTGGGTTCTCTGTGATTGAGTTTCCACTAGCAATTTTGGAACCCATCTTGTTTTTGGTCCTTGTGTGACCATCTTTGGCATTTTATCTTCTTCTATAATTTGATGGACAGTAGGCTTTGGTATCCAAACCTGATGATTTCGGTTGTAAAAGCCTTGATTTTGTAATTGATGACAAGGTATCCATCTGTAGATTGCAGCAGCCCTGGTTGTAATTGGTCTCCATTGGCTCTTTATTGTTGTTGATTGTCTTTGTGTGGGGTCCTTTGCTACTTGGTTGGTCTTAGTGGCTCTAGATTGAGCAACTACTTTGGGTAACCATATTTAGGTGTTACCTTCATAGAATCCTTGTGCTTTGAGTAGCTTCACTGGAATCACCCACTGATTCACTTGTTTGTGTTGGGTAGCTTCATTGAAGTTTGACTTTGGTACCCATACTTGTTGTGTTGCTTTCTTGGAAGGTCTTTTCTTCTGTCCTTTTTTGTTGTTCTTTCTCCTGCTTGAGTTGTTTTTATTTTGTTGATAGCTTTGCTTGCTCATTGTAGAACTTCTTTCTTGAGGTGAGTACATCCCGGCTGTTACTTTAGGCTTTTTGGCCCAAACATTAATGTTTCCTTTGAAGTAGCCCTGAGCAATGATTGACTCATTTGATGCTACCCACCCTATCACCTTTTGTTGCTATGGTTGAACCCGTGTTTCATGTATCCAAAGTGGGTCTTTGACTTGGATGTGCTCTTTGGATACCAACACTTGGTTGATATTCTTCGGCTTCTTCTGGATGCTTTTTTGTGATGGAAACTTTTGTTGATAGACTTTTTTCTTTGGTTTCCATTGCATTGTTGATGGTGTGGCTCTTGATGTAGAGGCTTCATGGGAAATTTGATGGAAGCTCGTTGAAGGTAAAGTCATCTAGCGAGGTTGATATACTTCAATGTTTACCTTTTCTTTAACTTTTTCCGCGATGGTTGGCGATTTCTTCTCTGCATGGATTTGAGAAGATTCATGGAGTCTTATCGTTGTTGTTGTTGAAGCTTTTGATTGTTGTCGAAAGAAGATGTTCCTCCAACTTTCTGTCAGGACTAGACTCTCTTTGATATGATGGGAGTTGATTATGTGGAAAGTATCTTTATACTCTCCGGTACTCAATTTGAGTACAGCTTCTGCCAATCCAAAGCTAGGAGCCGGCATTTTTGAACTTGTGTAAACTGTTTCTTCTAGCTCATTGATTGGTGGCTTTCCCATCATGATCCACGTTTGATAAGTCATTAGATTCTTTGTTGCTTCTGGATATATTGCGGCTGAACATGTAACCTTGAGTCCTGTTTGTCCGCATAAATTGAATTTGATCATCGTAGGAGATAGTCCATCTTCTTCCTTGTCCCTGTTCTTCTTTTGATCTTGCGTTTGTTGAAGATTTGCTGTTGAACTTGGAAGCTTTTTTCCTTCATCTACTTTCATTTGCACTTTTTTTGGAGTCGGCTTCTTTGAAATAGCTTTTGTCATTTCTTCAGGTATGTCAATAATGACATATTCTTGTGGTTGCTCTGCTTCCTTCGTTTTCAATTTTGCCTCATGCTCCAGGATGTAGCTATCTGTCTCACTTTTTCTGCTTTCACACTCACAAAATTCATTAGCTTCCTTCAACACTTTCAACATAAAACATGAAACTAGGTCGTAGCCTTCTTCATTACAAAACTTGGTTGGAGTTAGCTCATTTACACACACATCCAAGGTTGCCAATATTTGAGTCCATCCAAATGGCTCAAATAATTTCTCTGGAAAGGGTTCCGGTATGTAAGCTTCATCGTCCATTGATCTTTCTAGGATGCAATCCTCCTTCACTGAGCTTCCACATTTGGAAGCACCACACATCAAAAAGTTCTTGTTTGGTTTGTAGCCACGCAGGTATCTCTTTCCCATTAACTATAGTAGATTCAATTTCTTCTAAAGGAGTTCTATTCACATCTCTATAGCTATGGTCTTTTATGCTTATTTTTGTGGTGATCTTTTTATGTCTCAAGTAGATATAGTCATAGCCCCAATCTTGAACTATCTTAAGTTGACGCATGAAAGGCCTTCCTAAAATGATATCAAAATTGTTCCCTTTTCCAAAATCTACTATTGCAAATGTATGTTCATATTCAATTCCACAAGAAGTCACAATAATTTGCTCTAGGATACCCAGAGATTTTTCCATGTATCCATCTGCAAGTTGCAGCTTCATTCTAGTTTTCTTAAGCGCTGGTCTACCCCATTTTTCCCAAATGTCTTTTGTGGCTATGGATACTCCAGCCCCACTATCAAGTATAGCCAATGTTTTAATTCCTTTGTATTCCACAAGTAAGGTGGTGTTTCCTTCTTCTCCTTTGCAATATTCCCCCACCTTGTTTATTGGCACAGGTTTAGCGTGTGCACTTTCTTCTTGAGTTTTGTTTGATTGTTCATTTGAGGATAGATCTTGAAGATGTATCTTTAATCCCATCTTCCCCAAATTGTTGCCTACTTCATCCCATACATGTGGTCTAATCTTAAGCAATTCAGATAGAGTAACGGTGCACTGTATTGGAGCTGACATCAACTCTTGCATACTCTTTGTATCCATCATCTTGGATATGGCTTTCCTCTGAGATGGCACCACTCTAGTCTTTGAGTCTGCCTCATGTTCTCCTATGTATGAGGGTAAGGTCTTCAAGGACTCTAGTTTGCTTTCAATTTAAACTTCCGTCCCTGCATCTCCATTTAGAGATTGAATGTCTCCTTGATAGACTTCATGCCCTGTACTGACCTCAGTTATGGGTACAGATTGGAAAGTCGCACTTCCATCTTTTGCACTTCTAATTGCTTCCCACAATTCATTTGGACATGGCTCATCTATCTCTGGGATAGGTGCCATAAATTGTGATCTTGACCTTGCATCATTAGTGGTGTTGGCCACTACTTGATCATCTAGTTGAATTTCTAGGTTGTTGGTTTGTGTTGCAGTCTTTGCTTGGACATCCTTTTGTGATTCTAGCTCAATGTTTCAACAACCTTTGCCTTAGGCATTTCAAATCCAACACTTTTTGGTCTTGTTCCTGGAGGTGGAATTGATGCTTGCGGCTCCATCATTGCCTGTGCAGTTTTTACCAATTCCTTACACATTTTCAACCTCTCAGTCTCTACCTCAGCCTGAGGATATTTCATCCCTCGTTGCTCTAGGGTTTGGTTGGGTTTCAATCTAGCCTCATATGCTTCTAGTGCAGCATCTAATGGCTCTAGGACTTTGTCTACCAACACAGATCCTCTGGAAGACGCCTTCCTTGGTTTCTTATCGCTCAACACTGTTTTGTTTTCCCGTTCTTGTTTTAACTGCTCCTTTGTCTCTTGTAATTCTGTTTGTAGTGTAGTTTGATTTGTATTTTTTTTTGCTTTAATTCTGTCTCTTTTGGCTTTCCAGGATTTTCTCCGAGTCCTCACTGACACACTAGTTGTTTCCCCTTGTTTGGGTTGTTGATCTTTCTCCTCATTAGCTTGGTCCTCAAAATTTTCTTTTGCTTGGGCTCTAGTCACTACCTTCACAGGAATTTTGGGTTCTGCCTCTGATTCACTTGGAGAAGGTAACACTCCCACAACATTCATTGTTGTTTTCCCCTGTTTGTTTGGGTGTTTTGGACAATTAGGAACAACGTGTGTAATGGCACACTCCACACAATATCCAATTATCTTGACATGAGAACAATTCTTGGCCCAATGATTACCTCCACACTTGTAGCATGGTCCATCTTGTTGAGTCACTGGTGGCACAATTGATGGTTGTTCTTGCTTTGCCAGAGTGGTCTCTGGTCTATGCTCTTGATTGGCTATGAACATCAGAGTGTACTCATTCAATGAATAGAGTTTTCTCATAGGTTCTTGCCCTAGCCTAGGTTGTGATACCTCAGTTCTTTGTAAAGCCCTTGATACAACCCTATTTTGAAATAATGGATGATTTGATAATGGAATTTGTTTTTCTATTTGATGTCCAAATAGTATCCCCCTCGTGTAGGTTTGATTATAGCAGCACTCACTCATCTCGTGATTGGTCCATTTTTGCTCAATGGCACACCATTTTATTCATTGTGCTACTTGCTCTTCTAGCTCATCTCAGTTGGTCATTAATTGAGACATAACCACTTGCCTTGTGTTGGTTTCACTAGATGCTAAAGGAGCATTATCCATAGTGATATTTGTATCACCAATTTCCTCACCATAGGCTTTACAATTGTCAACTAGGTATAACGCTTCTCTCGTGACTTGTTCAAAGGAAGTACATCCTTTTAAGTGAAAATATTTCTTGAGAGTTTCATTTATCAAACCCTCTATGAAGAGAATTGATAATCTTTCATCATGTGGTATCTCGCGTTCCAGACATCTCTCTATATATTGTTTGAAGCGTAGCGATGCTTCCTTCACTCTCTCATCTTCTTTTTGCTTGAATGCATATATTTGGGACACTGTGTTATGCTTGATTCCCCTTTTAGAGAACTCCACAACAAATTCTTGCAACAGTTGTTCAATGTTTGAGAAGGCATTTTGTCCAACGGTTGGAACCAATTCAATGCTATCCCTTCCAAGGTTAAGACAAATCCCTCATACTGTGTATGAAAATAAAATACTTGTTCGGCTCTTAACACTTATTTGAACAAGGATGCATGTACGTATGGATCCCTTAATCCATCATACTTTTTCTTGACACATTTGGCCAATTGATATGGTCTCATTGGTTCTGGTTCAACCATGTATCTTAGCGTGTTGGGGTCTCTCACAAAGACATCCCTCGTTTCTTCTTCTCGTCTTGGAGTAAATCCTGGTGGAATCCCCTTTGATATGCGCTCTGGCATCGTTTTTGGCTAAAAGTAAGTAGGAATCGGAGTACCCTTGTATACGTATCTCTCTAAGTCAATTGGATCAACAAGTTTGTACTCTCTTCCATACTTATCTACCATTAAAACTTGCACTCCCTGGTCATCTGTGTATGTGAAGGCATAGAGGTTCTTGTAGTCTGTCAACTCTTCAATGATGGAAGTTAAACATCTATAGAAGTTGTTTTGATCCCCAATAGGTAACCTATAAAGGCCATCATAAGTGTAATCCGTTAGAACTCTCATGGCTTCATTGGTTTTGATGAACCTCACGTTGGGTTTATTGATTAGAGGATGCTTCTCCTCTAAGTCTCCAGCAATTTCCATTTTTGCTCCTCCAAATTCCCACATTTTAGTTGATTGGTTTCGCTTCCAGTGAGCTACATGATCGCTTGACAAATATCCACGAGCCATGCCTTGAGGTTTGGATTGATATGATTGATAAGCCTCATGGTCTTGTCTCAACCCTCTTGTTATAGGTGTTGCAGTGTTTCTGGTTGTTTGTGTAGGTGTCATAGCTCTGAGTTGAGTGGGAAACCCTAATGATGGTTGAGTTGTCATGTTTAAGCCTCACTCAATACTCTCAAGATGGTCCTTGATAAGAACACCTTGGCTTAGTGCACACAATCCCTTTTTGCCCCTGGTCAAGTCTCTAAATAGTCAGGAATTTGTGACTTTTTTTGGTCTCTGGAAACTGGTCTTGGGTACCCTAAAAGTTTGGAATTAGGAAACCTAGAAAAATCAGCTCATTTTTTAAAAGATAACAAATAACTCAAGCGTGCGAGACGAATCCATAGGATTGAAGAAAAATTGATGGATGTCGAAATTAGCTTGGTAATAATAGAGTGGGGAGTAGAGGGGTGAGTACCACCAAACGCGTTTCGCTCTTAAGAGCTCATCAGTGGTGGTGGTGTTGGTAGAATGTGTTTGTAAGGAAAGGGGGAGAGGGTAGGGGTTTATAAAGGGTGCTTGGTTAAGATTTTTTGAGAGGAGTGGAATTCAAGACTGAGTACTAGGGTACATGGAGGGGGGTGGAGTTTAATATTGAGTACCAGGGTACATGGAGGGGAGTGGAATTTAAAACTAAGTACCGAGGTACAGGGAGAGGAGTTAAGAGGAGTTAAGGTGTAGGTCAAAATCCCAGGTACTAGGGTACCAATTTGAGAGTGGAGTTTCTTGGATAGGTGATGCCAAAAATTAAAGTGTAGGTAAAAATCCAAGGTACTAGGGTACCAAATTGAGACTGGAATTTTTTGGGAATAAGAGAGTGGGTAGTAGTGAGAATGAGGGGCTACTGCAGGTGATGACAAAAATTAAAGTGGGGTAGTAGTGAGAATGAGGGGCTACTTTAGAAAAATCCTATCACTGTCACAACATTCTGAGAAGGTACAACGATCGCGATCGTTCGTCCCAAAGTACGCAAAAACAGTAAACGATTGATCCTAAAGGGTCGTTTTAGGGTCCCTAAAGCCTCTCCTAGGGTCAAAACAACATAAAATACGCATATAAACACTCAAAACAGCGATTTAAGGCCTAAACGGATGCAGTTGAAACCTTCACCGAATCTTGAATGCTTACACTTGAATGGAAGAGCAGAGTAAGAGGAACACAATGCAAGAAACAAAACTGAATTTGGATTACCGTAGCCACAATGGCGATGATTACAAGTTGGAGCAAAGAAGTAGCTCTCTGTACGTACGCAGTAGTCCCTTATCTTCACAAAAAATAATCTCTCTTTTCCACTAACCTTAGTGTATTATATACCTAGGGCTTTCTAAAGTGGCCGGCAGCCAACTTCTCATGGACATTTACATACATCACTGGAAAAATTACATCTTTGACTCAGAATTGACATAGACAATTGACATTAGGCTTTTACAAGGTTTGATGTATTAAACATCGGAAAAATAATGTGACCACATCAAAACTTTGGCCGGATGACCCAACGGGCGCCTTGGCTAGGTGGGCACTTGTATGTTGTTATCACCTCCAAACAGCCATCATAACACTTGTAGTTTTACACAATGTTTGTTGGATGAGTAAATCCTAGATCCACCACTTGTCCATTTAGACTAAGAATTCGGAAGTAGGTGTATCAAAGATCCACCACTTGGCCATTATAACGAAGGCTTGAATGGTGGATCCAATTCTTGGTGTACGCTAGATCCACCACTTGGCCATTCTAACCCTTGTCTTTAAGTTAGATGAATCAAACACTTGGCCATCGTAAGACTTATAATTTTAGACAATGTTTGTGGGATTAGTAGACCTTAGATCCATCATAAGATGAATCCCACACTTGGCCATCATAAGACTTATAATTTTACACAATTTTTGTGGGATGAGTAGACCTTAGATCCACCACTTAGAGATCTAGACTAAAAATTGGGTAGTAGGTGCATGAAAGATCCACCACTTAGCCATTTACACTTAGAATTGGGAAGTGGGTGCATCAAAGATCCACCACTTGTTCATTATAACGAATCCTTGAATTGTGGATCCAATTGTTTGTGTCTCTTAGATCCACCACTTTGTCCATTGTAACCCATGTATTAAATTTAGATGCACTTGGCCATCATAACACTTGTAATTTTTGACAATGTTTGTGGGATCAATAGATCTTAGATCCACCACTTGGCCATTTAGACTAAGAATTAGGAAGTAGGTGCATCAAATTTTTACCACTTGGCCATTATAATAACAAATTCTTGAAATGTGGATCCAATTGTTGATGTATCATGGATCCACCTCTTGGCATTCTAACCATGTCTTAAAGTTAGGTGCATTCAACACTTGGCCATCACAACACTTGTAATTAAACACAAAGTTTGTGGGATGAGCGGATCCTAGATCCCACTTGGCCATTCATACTATGAATTAGGAAATAGGTGCATCAAAGATCCACAACTTGGCAATTAGAAGGCTTGATATGTGGATCCAATTGTTGTTGTCTCCTAAATCCCCCACTTCGCCATTCTAACCCATGTCTTAAAATCAGGTGCATTCAACACTTAGCCATCATAACACTTGTATTTTACACAATGTTTGTGGGATGAGTAGATCCTAGATCCACCACTTGGTCATTTAGATTAAGAATTGGGAGGTAGGTGCTGACGGCCGGTTTTCAAAACCGCGACGGCGAGAACCATACCCCAAGAAGGGAAGAGCATATTACCAAAGGAAAAACAAAAAAAGGGAAAAGTTTTTGACCATTCACCACCCTTTAGGCCTAACCACTAGCGCGGCGCCACCAAGTTTTCCACACCTCTCCATTATTGCCAAAAGACAGAGCCTCTCTCTCTCCTACTCCTCGACTCCGCCAACTCTCTCTCTCTCTCTCTCACTTACTCTGCCAGTTGCATCACATGTCACACCCCTCTGGCGGGCCGCCACGCATTTCAAATATTCTCTCTCTCTCTCTCTCTCTCTCTCTCTCTCTCTCTCTCTCTCTCTCTTCGCTTGTCCACATCCCAGCCCTAGCGGGCCGCCATACTATACCCACCCCATCTCCCCTCTTGTCCACACCCCATTCGGCCTCACTCTCCTCCCTATAACCCCCCCGCCCCCCTATTTTCTTCCCAACTCTGGCAGACCACCGGCCTATACCCCCCCCCCCCCACACACACACACAATCTTCCCCTCCCATTAGCTCTCTCTCTCTCTCTCTCTCTCATGGGAGAAACGCCCCGCGGACAAAAGGAGAGAATCTCTCCCTCTCTCTCTCTCTCTCTCTCTCAATTCACTCCCCTCCACATAGCCACTCTTTCCCTATCCTATACCCCCCCCCCCCCCCCCCCCCCCCCCCCCCCTCACTCACACACACTCTCTCACTCTCCCCCACGGTGGGAACCCGCCATATAGGAAACCCTCTCTTTCTCTCTCTCTATAACTCCTAACCCCCCCTCTTTTCTGTTGACTATACCCCCTCCCCCCTTTTGCGCCCTCTGTCGGATACGGGCCACCGAGGCCATGCTCTCTCTCTCGCTCCCGAACCTAGCCCGTGCGGGTGCATTGGAAAAACGATGCCACACACACACACACACACACACCCTATCTCCCTCTCCCTCCCTCGCCACTTCACCCCGCCCTCAGTGTCTCTCGTGTGCTGTGCGCAAGCCGCTATCTCCTCACTCTCACTCTCAGCTCGTAGATGCTGCGCTCACACACACACACACACCCTCCCTTACCCACACACAGCGGCCTTGCACACACTCTCCCCATCTCCCATCGTCGCCGTTCTCTGCAATAAGAACCACCAAAAAATAAAAAAATATATATATACATAATATACTCCCCCCTGTTCCCACGCACATTGGCCGACACACATATACACACACACACGTGCTAATACGCACTTACATACATCCATACATATACACACTCACACTCACACACACACACACACACACATATACACGCACGCATATACGCACACTCACAACATAAAAAAAAGAGAAGAAGAAATACCAAATGACATCGACATTGACAAGAAGGAAGACGACCTAAATCTCGCGACACCGACACCAAAACAAGGAAAGGCACCGAAGGCATGCCCCGACCGACCCCGAAAGTGATGAACGTGCTACACCGACGCACCAGCAAGGTCGCCATTCTCCAGCATCGCATCCACGACGCCCTCTTCAATAAATCGTAGGTTATCATCATTTTTTTCCCAGTTTCAACCAAATCTTGTAAAAATCCCAAATTTGTAAATTCTCATCTCTCTAGGTGATGGTCACAAAGGCCCACCTAGAGGTTTCCCTTATAATATTTCCCAATACAAAGCAAGGGTCAATCACCCAGGGCCCACCACCTTGCTTTGTCTCCCCTGATTAGATTACCTTACTCACACTAGATTATCCTAATCTAAAGCAGCCAACACCTATAAAAGGGCACTGAGAGATCACTATCGGGGGGGGCAAGTTCATAAGAGGTCAACATTTGGTAGTATTTTGGTGGGAGAAAATGGGAGCATTTGCATCACAAGAGAGGCACTTAGTGTAGCAATTTCTTTTGGGAATTTGTACTATGTAAAGGAAGTTATGTCAAGATCTCGATTCCAATGGTCGATGCACACACACTCATGTCAGCAAGTTTTCATGTCAATGAGTCATCTCTAGAGAATGCACCAAGTAGGTTCACTATCTCTCCCTCTATCTCTCTATCACCATGATGTGTCACCTCGCCAAAAATAAGGTTGTTGTAAATATTGCAAGAGAATAATTCTCCCTCACACCCCGAGGGCTTTCATCACCTGTCTATTCTCTCCATTCTCTCTCTCTTGCTCTCTCTCTCTCTCTGTGTCAAATTCATGATATTTCAAATGAGTGTTATCTGCGTCCAAGCCTCTCAAAGCTAGGTGGTACCCCTTGTTCGCTTCACTGTGACTAGCTTGTGGCGTGCATCGGCTCCCGGCATTTCAGAGTCCGTTGGGGTCCGTGTCGCACTTTGCTCCCATCAGTACATCAAAGATCCACTAGTTGGCCATTATAACAAAGGCTTGAATGGTGGATCCAATTGTTTATGTCTCATACATCCAGCACTTGGCCACTCTAACCCATCTCTTAAAGTTAGGTACATTCAACACTTGGTCATCAAAACACTTGTAATTTAACCCAATGTTTGTGGGATTAGTAGATCCTAGATCCACCACTTGGCCATTTATACCAAGAATTGGGAAGTAGGTGCATCAAAGATCCACCACTTGGCCATTATAACCAAGGCTTGAATTGTGGATCCAATTGTTGGTGTCTCCTGGATCCACCACTTGGCCATTCTAACCCATCTCTTAAAGTTAGATGCATTCAACACTTGGTCATCAAAACACTTGTAATTTTACACAATGTTTGTGGAATCAGTAGATCTTAGATCCACCACTTGGCCATTTAGACTAAGAATTGGGAAGTAGGTGCATCAAAGATCCACCCCTTGGCCATTATAAACGAAGGCTTGAAATGTGGATCCAATTGTTGGTGTCTCCTAGATCCACCACTTGGCCATTCTAGCCCATGACTTAAAGTTAGGCGCATTCAACACTTGGCCATCATAATAGTTGTAATTTTTACCCAATGTTTGTGGGATGAGTAGATCCTAGAACCACCACTTGCCCTTTTAGACTAAGAAAAAGGGAGTAGATACATCAAACATTCACCACTTGGCCATTATAATAACAAATGCTTGAAATATGGATTCAATTGTTGGTGTCTCTTAGATCCACCACTTGGCATTCTAACCACGTCTTAAAGTGAGGTATATTCAACACCTGGCCATGATAACACTTGTAATTTTACACAATGTTTCTGGGATTATTAGATCCTAGATCCACCACCTGGCCATTTAGATTAAGAATTGGAAAGTAGGTGTATTCAAGATCCACCACTTGGTCATTGTAACGAAGTGTTGAATTCTGGTTCGAATTGTTGGTGTGTCCTAGATCCACCACTTGGCCATTCTACCCATGCCTTAAAGCTAGGTGCATTCAACACCTAGCCATGATAACACTTTTAATTTCACACAATGTTTGTGGGTGTTGGTGGATACGCCGCGACGGACATCAGCACAGTGAGAACTCACCTAGCAAGATTTGTCAGCTAAGGTCGAACCTCGATCCGCAGGCGCATGGAAGCAAGCATAGGGTGTCAACTTACACTCGACCGACTCTCGACTACTTCCTACAAAGGTCTCTACCCAATGTCTAAGCTACAGCCTTCAGGAGTGCATAAGAGGAGATTTCCTACAACGCTTTCAAGAGCCAAATATCCATCAAACGTTCTCAAAACGCCACGAACTTGAAGGAAACCCTAATAACACCAATAGGTCTCTCTCCCTAAGGTCCATGAACCAAAACCCCAACCCTAAACACCTGGTGAAAAATCACGTAGGATGTCTGGTCGAAATTTGCAGGTCATCGTTTTTCAAAAACTAAAGTGCCTAATGTGTATCTCTACTCATTGCGAACATGTGGATATGCTGAAATGTAAAAACAGACAACGTATGCTCACCGAATCAGCAAATGTAGCTCATGGGTCGAGTTCGCAAACCCAGGATGAACACACGCAATGTAGGTATTGGCGTGTAGCTCTCTTTGGGGGCAACACGCTGCACTTCTCCTCACTCGATTCTGACCACCAGTGTGCGCGTAGCGTCAAGATGAAACTCTCACTCTCTCTCGTACACAGAGTACGCTCACTCACACAGACAGAACTTGTTTAAAAATGACAAAGGTTTTTTTTCATTAAGGTCAAAAGTGGTATAAATACCTTACAATCTCAAACCCTAATGCTCCAATTTAACCATCCCACTCAATCTAAATGTCAAAAATAGGATACAATCAAGAAGCTTCTGCAAGCCCCACTATTTACAAAGGTGAAATGACGGTTTTTCTCAATTAAAGAATAGTTACAAAAAATAATATCCTGCCGAACAATCATTCTCCGTTGGGTGTGTCCAGTTGCTAACACTCCCCCCCTCCTAGTTCATGTCGTCCCCGACATGGTAGTAGAGCTGCTTCTTTAGTTGAGGCTTTCGCGCAACTTTAGAAGGGACTCATATTGCGCATGCTGGGCCAGTAATGTCAGCCTGAGTATCTCTGTGTTGATGGTGAAGAAGCCGGTGTAGAGGCTTCTTCAAAGTCCTAGAGGTGATACGAAGGCAAAAACATGATTCTCTAATAAAGTGCATGTATCACCTCGTGAGAAGGCTGAGCAGACAGATCGTATGCACATCTGTATGTATCTTGGAAGAAGAAGATATTGTACGTTTCCTGTCCAGGTTTAAAGGTTTCGAAAACCGCCAGAAGGGGTTTACATATTTTTCTAAGCATGATGCAAGATAGGTCAGGCGAGCTAGTGAACAATTTAATGGCACCCGTTAGGGTTTTCACCATGTATTGCTCACTCATTCTCTCGCCTGCCTTCAAGCCTGGCAGCTTCAGGTAATTGAGCCATGTGGGTTGGCTTCTCTGCAACAACTCGTGTGCTTTCCATGTCCTCATCCTTGGTAGAGGGCAAAAACTGAGGTTGTCTCTGATTCTTTTAGGAGCCTCTACCAGATGAATTAAATATTGTGGATATTTGGTGAGCCATGTCTTTCTCCGTTTGGTCTGAGAGTCCACGATCAGCTTGAATCTTTCTGGTTTGGAGATATCTGCTTTGTGTCATGGCACTATTGGCTCCTCTCTTATCCATTTGTTGATTGTAGTAGCCTCATACTTTAGAAGAGGATATGGGAGAGAAGGTTGTAGCCATTCACGCCGAATGATATTGGCATCTATCTTTTGAATGGTCATAGATTTAAACACTCTCTCCTCCCACTCCAATGCTTCTTTGGCCATGTCTTGTATTGCCTCTTCGATTTCTTTCTGTAGCGTTTCTTCTTCTTCTTGTGTCAGATCCTCAGGTTCTTGTGAAGGTCCCACAAGGATGTCCTCTTGCAAATTGGTGTCCACTAGATCTGACACATTTTCTATGTCAATGCCTTCCATTGTTGCTGGCCCAGTGCTCACATGTTGCTCTTTCTTCTGTTGTTGGCCTTTCAGTTCATCTATCTGCTGTTGAAATGCCTTCTTTGCCTCTTTCGCTTGATCTTTCATGTTCACTAGGAGGTCGTTTAGATCTGCATTGATTTTTTCCGCCTCCTCGAGCTTCCTCTTGATGTCTTCGTTTTCTGTTTGCCATCTCTTAAATTCCTCATCCATCTTCTTTTTCACGGCTTTTAGCTCAATTTTAATGGCCTTGTTCTCTTCTTCCTGGCGGTTTTGCATTACAAGAGATCCCTCGGCCAACATCAGTCTTTATATTTTCTCTAGTGTCAACTCCTTTTGGAGTTCCTTCATCTGTTCTTCATATAGATCACTTTTTGAAGTTGTGCCAGTCGAGCTAACAGCTCTGACTCTGGCCGAAGATGCCCTTAGTTGTTCGCTGGTCTGATCTTTCACTTTGATTTGATCTTTTAACTCTATCACTTCATCCTAGCTTTTCTCATGTTCTATCTTGTCCTTTTCCTTGGCATTCCTCAAGGTTTCAACCTCTTTGGACTCATCAGCAAGTTGTAGTGTCAGATTGTCCCTCTCTTTCTCCGCATCTGTCAGTGACTTGCTGATTTTCTTGTATTCCTCTTCTGCTCTTTGAAGCTTGTGTTCGGTTGCCTGATTCTGTCATTCCATCTCTTAGCATCTTTGTAATTCCACGTCTAGATTGGCTTGCAGCTTTGTTTGTTTCTCTATGTTCTCTTGGCCCTGTTTTTGCAGTGAGTCCACTTCAGCTTTGATATGAACTTCATTTGTTTTGAGATTATCAATCTCACTCTTAGTGACCATTGATCTTTCTCTAAGCCCGGTTAGTTTTTGCATTACCACATCCCAATCATTGGTTGGTGGTTGTAGGTCCACTATATATGTGGCCATCTCCTTCAACTCTACTAACCGAAGGCTCTGCATATGTTCCTTGGGTCTTCTGCTTGCCAACTCAAAGGCTAAAGTAGCTGCCTCTTCTCGAGAGTACCCAGCAGCTAGTAGATCAAGAAATATTCTAAAGTTTCTTTCCTCTGGATCTGGCTTCTCCTCTTTTGGCTCAGCTTCTGCCGTCTACTCTTCTTCTTTGTTCTTCTCTTGCTTGGACTCTTTTTGTTCCTCAGGTCTGTTCAGCTCCTCTTTTTGTTGGGTTTGTGGAGGACTAAGAGGAGGTGGTGATGGTGGTGGGCTGGATTCCCGGCTTTGACGGTGGAGTTGGTGGCTTCTTCTTGAAATCTCGATCCGCCTTGGTCTTTCTCTCTCTTTTTTGGCCTTTCTGATCTTCTAGCACCTGCCGTCTCACTTCGTCCACCTCTTCTTCTGTAAAAGGGATATTCGGGATATTCCTCGCCGTAGCATCTAAGATTTCAAAGTTTTTGATATAATCTTCGAACCGATCCCAGTGAACCCTTCGAGATGATCCAGACATAGCTTCAAGGGATGGCTTCCACAACTCGCTCAGATCCCCTTTGAGTGCTCTCTCGGCTCTGAAACTTTCCATCCGTCTTTCTAGCGGCGCCTCTTTCTGTGACTTGGTTTTCTTGATTGGCACTTGTAGATTTTCTTTCTTTCCCTTATTTGACTGTGGCGGCTCTTCTAGCATGGTCTCTAATTGTTTCTTCATCCTTGTGGCTACCCTGGGTGCCTTGTGAGGTTCTTCTTCCTTGTCTTCCTTTAGCTTTAGCCAATCATTTTGTGAGGGAGGTAGAGGCCAGTTTCCCTTGGCATGCAATTCTCCATAGAAAAGTTATCAACTCACCAGGTACAATATAGGTGGGAGTTTTGGTCCCCATCTTCACAAGATTGTCGTGGATGTAAGCAGCATAATCTATCTCTTTTGGTTTGCTCTTCTGCATTGCCCTGGTGAAAGTGGTGGCAATGGCTCTAGGTGGCATCTTGTATTTTCGTGGCCGCTTTGTACACATGTGGAAATATTGATTGTATAGTTGGCTCATGATAGCCACCTTTGGGTTTGCAATATCTTCAAATGTGTAGTTATTCTTCTTTTCCGAGTAGACCTTGACTTTATCTCGCCTCTTTGTTACACTGTCTCCTTTGTTTGAGATGTCAAGTGTGGTTGCCACCACCTTCTCTGTGATGACAATCATTCTATCAGGCTTGCCTTGCAGATCTGTGACTCAGGCCACTCCATCTTCTTTGATTGTGGTGACAAATTCCCACACTCTTTTAATATCAATCCCTGCTGGCAAGGCTTCAAAGTAGTTGTGGAGATCCAACTTCTCCAAGTAATCCCCAATCTTGCTCCTGACAAATTCATTGAGCTCTCGAGGTATCATGGGTAGCTCCACTGCATTTCCTTATGGATCTTTGAATACTCCTTTGTAAATTCTCATATCATTGGTCTCTAGTAGATCATCTTGAATCCATGTGCTTGTGGGATTTAGGGTTCCCTCTGGCATCACAAAAGGCTCCACTTCTTCTAAGTAGTCCTTTATAGTCATCCTCTTCTTCTTTGCAGGTGATTTTGCGGATACCATGGATCCTGCTGCACTAAGTAGTCCAAAGTTAGTGTTTTTTACATATTAGCTGATAAACTGAGTTCTGACTACCCAAATGACTTGAAAATTGAAATTACATTTCAAAAGAAACTAGGGAAACTCTGCATTTGTTCATAGTAGCTTTCTGGCTAAAAAATAATCATGTAGACATCCTACGCGTAGGATGTCTACCTTCTCTGTTTTTGGTGAAACTTGGCAGGCTTGTGGCCCTTGACATGTGCAACATGGCTATGTCATTGGAATTGGGTTTGGGCATCAAAGAGTGCAATTTTGGGCAGATTTAGTCTTTTGGCTCACAAATTGGGTAGGATGTCCTAAACAGGTGGCAAATGATATTCAATTGGGTTGAAATTTGATACACAGGCTTCTTATACCATGTTAATGGCTCCCATGAAGTCAGATCCTGCATAGTAGGTCAATATCACATTGGAGACATCCTACACGTAGGATGTCTATTTTATCAAAATGACTTGAAGTTGGTTCTCGGGGTAGCCCTTAGCATGTGGAACATGGCCCTGCTCTTATAATTTTATTTGGATAAGCATTGGCGTTGTTAAGAGCATGTTTAGTGTTTTTAGGCTTAAAAAAGTGCATCTTGGAGGTTTTGGGGGCGAAATGTGATGGGAATGGCTCGAAATTTGATACATGAGCTTATGAAGGTGTTATAAAGAGATCTGGAACTCAAAAATACCAGCTGCAAGTCAAATAGGTCATTTAGACATCCTATGCATAGGATGTCTATTTCATAATTTTCACATCTGACCACGCAGTTAGCTTGGCAGTGTTCTCATGAGTATATTGTGCAAGTTTCATGTGATTTGGACTAGTTTTGGTAGGTCTATGACCCATTATTGCCTCTATGCTCTGACTTTCCATTTTCTGATGCATATGAGGTCATCTTTTGTCCAAATGTGATGAAACTTGGTGGTTAGCAGGTACATGCTATGTAGTAACTGTGTATGAGATGAGATGTTGAGTTTGGTTCCCAGATATTTCCTTGAGACATCCTACATGTAGGATGTCTTCTAATGAAATTTATATGAGAAGTTCTATTGGTGCCTGCCCTGAGTCCCCTGAGTCCCTTTTAAGCCCTATTTCAACAAAAAAGTCAAATAGATAGACAGAAACTCTCTGTTTGGCTTTCAAAGCCTCTGAGTCATTTTCTGACTCTTGGAGTGCTTTTCAGCGATGAAATTTCTTGATTTTAGTCTCCATAGCTTCACGGTTCCTTGGGGATCCTTGCCATATGGTTTTTGTTGACTTTGGCTTCTATGGAGCTCCGTTTGGCAATTTTTCACTCTGGAAGCACCTGTGGTTGCGTTTACATGTCTTCGATGAGTTGTGGTGGTCTACCACCATAGGACTTGGTTGTTCATGGTCTAGGAAAGCCGCTCGTGAAGTTTGGTGGCAAACGGACATCCGGTTTGGCCGTGAGAGCTAGTTCACGCTTTGTGTGTCTTATGTCGTTTTTGAAGCTTAGTGCCGCTTTGGGTCGCGTTATGGCCATGTGGGCTATATAGACTTGAAGAGAATTTTGAGATGCTCCTACCCATGAGTTTTGGTAGCATTTGGGTGCCTTTCCACCGATTTACCATTTGGTGGCCTCTTGCGGGGCTCTAGCAGTTAGGGCTTTTCCCAATGGTTTTCGGCCGCCTTTGTGCATTCAAAAGTGGTCTTCTGTGCTAGGGTAAGCCTCCGATGAAGCCTTATTGCTTTTGGGCTAGCCATTAGGTGGCCACTTCTACGTGTAGGTCTCTACTGCTCGCTTCCCGTGTGTACCCTACGCTAGTTTTCATGACAAAACATGAAACATACACGAAAAGCTCAAGGTGATGAGCCTACCTCTCATGTTTAGAGCCTGTCGGGTGGTCATGTGCGTCGTAGAAACCGCTGGAAGTCCAGTTCGCTCTAGGTGGCAAGAGCTCTCTCTCAAGAAGGCAATAGTAGAAATGAGCTTTAAATGAAGTGAAAAAATCTTATAATGGGGGTCCCCGAACCACTTTCCATGAAATTTAATATGTGCTCCCAAATTCTTGCGAGATTCGGTTTAGGCTCAAAAAATTCTCGATTTGGACTCCATTTGTCCAGTTTTCGAGAAATTTGACGTTTCGGTCAAAATCTAGCGAAAACACGCTTTCCGCTCCATTCACATAATTGGGTCCCCCATTGTACCATAAGTTGCCCTCTAGTCACTGATTTCCCCATATTTTTTTTTCATTACGATCGTATTTCACCTGCTTTTTGTATTTTTTAAGTTTTTCTATCGATAATTAGTAAAATTAAAAAGAAAATAGCAAATTAAACCCAAAAAATCCCCAAAAATCATAGTAACTCAAAAAAATCACCGCAAAACACTATATACACTCACATGTAATCTTTATGGCCGGATTTCTCTGTTTTACCAATATTTTTCCAGAAAAATGGCTATTTTTACCTATACACACACACCTAGGGACTTGATTTGGCGTTTGGCCCCATTTACTTGTAGATTCATGCTGTATAAGGGAATATTTACTTAGGTTAGTCCAGAAAATTTTGCAATCAAACAACAACCCTCTAAAATAGTCAAAAAACATGCCCTTTTTTGCTCTTTTTACCATTGGGTCCGCATTTGAGAATGCCTCCCCCCTCCTAGCCGGAGTCCTCCCTGACGACAAGGTATCGCCTTGGTGTATGTGCCATGCATTGGTTAAAAATTGTGCTAATGCTCGGTCGTGTAATGTGGCTCTATATGATGCATACTCAGTCAATGCATGGAAAAATCAATGTTGTGCAAGAGGAGGGAATAAGCAAGATGCTTATTGGCATTTGACGTCGAGGTTTCCTATTTGTTGTTGATTTGGTTGGTGGATTTTCATTACAAGTAAAAGTTGTATCTCTACAGCTCTCTGTTTGATCGTCTTTCTTGCAAAAGTCTCTTGGTTTGCCACTACTGTTGATATGGCCATGGTTGTCTCCTTGGAGAGAATTGTCGTGGTGGAATTGGCCATATACTTTGTCTCTTTCGCTTTCCATTTGTAGCTTTGTTGTGGAGGTTTTTGGAGGTTTATGGCCACGTTCATGGTCATCATTGTTGTGCTGTTGATCTGCATCCACATAGATCGGTTTGCCGGTTTCATATGTAGTGTATGTCTGCATGCCGATGTTGCTTGTACTGAAGAGAGTTCCTGTTGTTTTGGTTTTGGGATCCAAATGCGAGTCGCTTTTAAGTTGTTACTGAGTGTTCTCTTTGGGATCCATATCTTTTTTATTCCCTTGGTTTTTGGTGGATCTTTGTGCTTCTATTGACTTCTTTTGTTGTATTGTGGTTTGTCTGCCATGTCACCTCTATCCTTTCGCACCCATACTTGTTTTTAGCATTTTGCTAACCTTGATCTTTTCACTGTGGTCTGTGTTGTTTTATGTTTGTAGTGAACATTGCTGGCAGTTCCCCGGTTGGTCGCCATGGGTATTGTGTTGTACTTTAGTGGCACCCATCCTTTTGGTTCTTTATCTAGTGACTGTGGTGCTGCCATCTAGTTCTTCCGGGGTTGTTGAGCAAATGCTACCACCTGTTTTTCTTGTGCATGCTGAATTTTGACTGCATTCGAATTCCAATCTATCTACACATTATACTCTTTTTGCCAAGGTTGTCCCAACAACATGGGTTGTAGTGTGCTTTCATCCTCAACCATGTAAAACTTGTGCAGGTAAATATATTGATGTATTTGTACATGAAATATAGTCCAGCCGAATATTTTTAGCAAATGTGGTGTACTACTTTCCAGCACTTGTGGAGTAGGATGTAGTTGATCTTTGGGCTTGAGCTATTTGTATAATTTGTAAGAGATCAGATTTTCTTGAGCTCCAAAATCAAGCAATGCTGTCGATTCAACTTGATTGCTACCCACTTCGATTGCAATTATAGGCTCCACTATGTCTTCACCAAAATTCGTTAGTCGAATAGCATTTATTCGCAACGGTGATCCACATTGTTGTTGTTGTCATAGAAGACTTCTTTTTGCGATGCGTTCTTTTGCTTCTGCTTGAGCTTCTTCTCGTACCCTCTATTTCTCCTTCATCCGTTGTTTTTCTTGATGGATTTGTTGAAGCATATCATGTGTTAGTGGTAAATGATACTTTTTTAATCGACACCCACTAATCCAATTTGGCATTTCTTCTCCTTCTAATGTAGCAAGTTTGACAGCTCCACTTTGTGATAAGTCACTAATCACAAAGGGTCCCATCCCTCGCTTTTTAAGTTTCTTGGCATGTTGCTTCAAGTTATAAACAAGTACATAATGACTTGTTTTGAACTCTTTCGTGCGCACATGCTTGTCAAAAAACTCTTTTTGTCTTCTCTTTTTAGCATAGATCGAAGCTACAACTCTCAATTAAAGTTCATCTAGCTTTTAAAGATCATCTATTCTTGAAGAGAGATCATGCCCTGTCCATTCTAAGTGTTCCGCTACTTGTAGAGTCGAAACTAAAAACTCTATGGGTTATATAGCATTTATACCAAACACCATGTTGTACGGTGTCATTCCGATTGATGTTTTGTAAGCTAACCTGTATGCCCATACTGTTGAGTGTAACTGTTGATCCCAGTCTGTCCTTGACTTTGATACAATTTTAGTCAGAACAGTGCATAGTGTTTTATTTGTGGCCTCAGCTTGTCCATTTTCCTGTGGATGATATGGAGCAGATTTTCTATGTATGACCATGAATTCCTCTAGCAGATATTCAATGACTTCATTAAGAAAATGTGCTCCTCGATCACTGACAGTTTCTATTGGTAATCCGTATCGTACAAAGACATTCTCATACAAAAATTTTGCAGTGGTTCTTGCGTCTGCTTTTTGTGTTGCTTTGGCTTCTGCCCATTTTGTGAGATAGTCCATAGCCACAATGATATATTGGGTATGGGTGCGATATGCAGGGGGTGAAATAGGCTCCAAAAAATCAATGCCCCGTTTTGCAAATGCTCTTTCTCCCATCATTGGCCGTAGTGGCATCTCATCTCTCTTTAGCGAGACTTTGGTGCGCTGACATTTGTCACAACGCTTTACAAACTCCTCAGCATCCATATGCAATGTAGGCCACCATATTCCTGCTGTTAAGACAATTTTTTCCATCTTATCGCCTGAAAAATAGCCTCCACTTATACCTCCATGTGTGTGTTCTAGAATCAGCAGGTATTCACTTTCACTTGCACAGGGTTCTAAGTTGATTGTCCTTTCCTCGCTTATAGAGTTGATTTCCAATTAAATTAAAGTCACGAGCCTCCAGCTCTATAGCCCTTTTCCGCGCTTTTATTATGTTTTCAGAAAATGTCCTTGTTGTTACGAAATCAATGATATATTGACTCCATGCAGGTGAAATGTTTACCTGAAACAATGTCGCATGATCCATTGGTCGTTTGGCACTACATATAGTACAATTCTTAACATAAGCATGTGTGTCAACATACATAGTTGGCCAGTAAACCCCTAACTGTTTCAGTCTTTGGTGTGTTTTCATTGTTGAACAATGAAATGCACAATCCTGGACATGTGCTTCTTCAAGATAACACTCGAATTCCTCAAGATTTATACATAATCGTAGAATTTGGTCCGAGACTAAATGATACAGTCGTCCTGCAATCAATTAGAAGGGTTTTGTTTGTCGCATTGTTTGTTGTTTGGATATCTCTTCCTTGTTATCAAATCTACCTCCAAAGGAAAGAATTCTATCAATTTTTTGAGACCATTTTGGTATCATTTCAATATTGAAAAGATAAGCATCAGGTATGTCATCGTCTACTTCTTCAGGAGTTTCCCCGTTTTGCAGCCTTGAAAGATGATCCGCCCATAGATGAGTCTTACCCTTTTTTACTACCACTATGAAGTCAAATTCTAGCAATATAATAAACCAGCGTACAATTCTCCCAATAGTGCATGGTTTATTTACTAGATACAAAAGAGCTTGATGATCTCTGAAGAACACAAATTTGTTTGCGAGCAAATAATGCTGAAATTTCTTTACAGCATAAATCATTCCTAACCCCTCTCTTTCAGTGGTTGTGTTGTTCTTCTCTGCACTATTTAGCTGATCGCTCACATAACAAAATGGGAAATCCATTGTTTCGTCTCTAGGTTGAGCCAAAATACTCCCAATTGCATATGCAGATGCATCAATGTGAACAAGGAATATCTTTTCCCAATCTGGTGCTTTAAGTACAGGTGCTGATACAAGGTTTTCCTTAAGCTTTTCGAATGAAGTTTCACACTCCCCAGTCCAGTCGAAAGTAACTAATAAATGATACAGAGGTTGTGCAATGACTACATACATATATATGAATCTTTGATAATATCCGCAGTGTCCCATGAAGGATTGTACTTGTTTGGCATTAGTAGGCTTGGGCAAGTCTACTATGACTTTGATTTTGTCTAGGTCAGTGGTTATGCCATTTCTTGAGACAATATATCCTAAGATACGGCCTTGCCTAGCCATAAAAATGCACTTTTTCGGGTTAAGACAGATTCGATATGTTCTGCATTTCTCAACTACCTTTTGTAAATGGTCAATATGTTCTTCTTGTAGAAGAGAGTGTACATAGAGATCATCCATATATATTTCTAAGAATATTCTCAGGTATTCTTTGAACGCATGAGTCATTAATCTTTGGAAGGTAGGTGGGGCATTGGTTAAGCCAAAAGGCATAACTCTATTCCCCATTCTGTGGCAAACGCTGTTTTGTGTTGATCCCCTACTTCAATTGCCAGTTGGTTATACCCTAAAAACCCATCTAGAAAGGAATAAGCCCATTTCCCAACCACCCTCTCAAGTACATGTTCTGTGATCGGCAAGGGATAATTATCCCTTGTGGTGGCTGCATTTACTTTTTTGAGGTTCACACACACATGCAACTTTTCGTTTTTTTTGGGGACAACCACAATGGGTGATACCCAATCTGTATGTTCGATTTCATAGATGATCTCAGTATCCATCAGCTTGCAAATCTCCTCTTTGATTCGTTTAGCAAATGTGTCATTATATGTGTAAGGACATTATTTGCTAGGTTTGGCATCTGATTTCAACCGAATTGTATGTTGCCATATCGATGGATCAACTCCTTTGAGGTCTTTGTAGGACCAAGCAAACACATCTTTATACTTCTTGAGAAGTTGTGTTAGCATTTCTTCTTCTTTAGGCTCTAAGTCAGTTGCGATATAGGCCGGATGAGGATTTTCACCTGGTGCAGTGAGGTCTTTCCGTTTTGCATTTTTCGGCCCATCGTAAGATTCTTGGTTTATCTTTCCCTGACTGGTGGTGTCATTCTGATTTTTCTGTCCTGGATGGTGAATTTTCGATAGTGGGATGGTACATTCATGTTTCCTTTTTCTGACTCCTCCTTACCATCACTTTCTCCCTCAGTAGTCCATACCTCTCGTAACGACCACTTTAGTTCTTGGTATTTCTTTTTATGCTCCATTTTGGTCCCACTCTGGGTCTTTCGTTTTTTCCTGTTTTGATTTTTGAGATCTTTTTTATTTTGTTTCTGTTTTAGCTTTCTGTACTTGTTTTATTTCCTCTTGCGTCCGCCCTTTGAACTTTTGAGAATCTTCTTGATATTTGGTCTTTTACACAATCCTCTGCTTTGACAAGCATTAGATAGTGAGTTTTATCTTTTATCCTGGGAATCAGGTTCTCTCTAATTTTGTTTTCTTCTCGTTTTTTTCTATAGAGTTCTTGGCGTCTAGGGTAATGATTGACAAAATCATAAAACTTGATATTCGCTGTTGTCTCCCCATGCTCGCTTGAGCTGTCTGAACACTCGTTTTCTACATCGTTATTTACCTCCAAATGCTCAGAGGAGTTATAAAACTCTTCTTGTTCTGGTGGTTCTACATTCTCATCTTTTGCTAGTATAAGGCTTACCATGTAATAGTGTAGCACATCATAGCCGTCCTTATCACAAAATGGTACAATGGTACAAGCATCCAATGTTGCTATCTACAATTCTACATTCGTTGGGCTATCTGTAATGGTACAAGCATCCAATGTTGCTAGTATGTGTTCCCATTCCAGAGGTTCTAAGGCATCTTCAAGAAAAGGTTCCGGAATGTAATCCTTGTCCTCAATAGCTCTTTCTAAGACACATTCCTCTCTTTTTAAGCTCCCAGAATGTGAAGCTATGCACATCCATAGCTCCTTTTTTTTCCCTAACCATGATGGGAGTCCGGACCCTACCAATGGAGCTGAATCAAACTCCTCCACTGGTTTTTGGTTCACATCTTTGTAACTATGGTCTTTTAGGTGTATTTTGGTTGTAGTCTCGCCATGTCTGAGGTATATGTGTTCATAACCCCAATCCTGAACCATCTTTAAGTGTCTCATGAATGGTCTTCCCAAGATGATCTCATAATTGTTCTTTTTGTTGAAATCGACTATTGCAAATGTATGCTCATACTCGATTCCACAAGAGGTGACAATTACTTTTCTAAAAGTCCTAGAGGCTTTTCCATGAACCCATCTGCCAGTTGCAATTTCATTCTGGTAGCTCTCAAAGCCGGTTTTCCCCATTTTTTCCAAATTTCCTTGATGGCGATAGTGACTCCTGCTCCACTGTCAAGAATAGCTTTGGAAACTACTCCTTGGAATTCTACTGGTAGTGTGGTATTTCCATCTTCTCCCTCGCAATATTCTCCAACCTTGTTTCAAGGTACTAGCCTAGTGTTTAGTTGAGGCTTGTCCAATTCTCTGATCCCTTCTTGAAGCTTAGAGGTGGGGTCTTTCACTCCAAATTTTTCTAAGCATTTGCCTAAGGTGGTCCACATGTTTGGTTTGTAGCCTTAGGAGTTCCATAAGAGTGATTGTGCATGCCACAGGGGTGAACACTAACTCAATAAACCCTTGTGAATCCATCACTCTATTAGAAGAAAGTCTTTGAGATGGGATTTCTCTCACCTCAGACTTGGCTTCATAATCCCCTAGGTAAGAGGGTAGAGTTTTCAGCAAGTCTGGTTGGTTGTGCCGTGAACTAATTGATCCCTAGTCTCCCCCTTGTGAACGCATATCAAAGTTCATTTGTGATCTTGCCTCAAATTCTTCAATAGGAGGTAAGATCTCATTTTTCTCTTTTCCCGTGCTATTCATTTGGTCGCTCACCCTATTAGCTTCACTGGCATCGCGGATTTGCTTCCGCGGGTCATCTAGACCGTTACAATCCTTACCCATTTCTACCAATGTTTTAAACTGAAAACCATCAATTGTCTCATGTGTTGTATTTGGCACTATGATAGGTTCTCTCCTAGACTCAGAGGCAATCATGAGTCCCTCCTTCGTGTCTACTTGTTTCTCTGTAGTTGGTTTGATAGGGGTTGGAGCTGGTACCTCGTGCCAACTTGCAGGTTTACCAAGCGGGTTTTCTATCAAGGATTCGGTTGTTTCAATCATCTTTCAACACATTTCCAACCTTTGTTTTTCTATTTTTTCATATGGATAATTCATCCATCTTTGCTCTTCGGTTTGGTTGTTTTTGAGTCTGTCTTCGTATGCTTATAAATGTGTGTCTAACTGCTCATTTACCTTTTTTGCCTGCAGTGATCCTCTTGATCTTGCACTTTTGGGTTCTGCTATTCCCTTGGGCCTATGGTTTCCGCAATGTGTGAGCTTAGACTAGTTAGATCCTCTAACCACTCTAATCTATCCTTTGTGTGTTTTAACTCCTTGGATAGGGCTGTTTGCTCTCGTTCTCTCCTGGCTTTCATACGTGCCTTTCTAGCTTTTCAAGTGCTTCTCTGATTTTTCATTTCTGAACTTGGGGCATCGATTCTTGGCTCTTCAATTATGGGTTCATTCATCATTCTTTGAGCTTGGGCTCGTGTCACTGTCTAAATAGGTATTACTATCTTGTTTTCTGACCCTCCACTGGAAGGCACTGCTTCCAGCATGTTCAAGGTATTTTTTGCTCCTTTGCTTGGGTTCTTAGGGAAATCATGAATCAAATGAGTAATTCCACACTCGGTGCAATATGCTTTGACTCCAATGAGGACAGTCTCTTAGCCAATGGTCTCCACCACACTTGTAGCAGGGTCCCTTAGGCTGTTGAGGTGCTCCATGAGCTCCTCTTTGTTGGTATGCATGTCTCTGTCCTCCCATGTCTCTGTTGGCTATGAACAACAATATTCGTTCATCCAAGCTATATCTTCCTTCTCCTGCTACCTGTGCAGCTGTTGGTGGTCCTGTACTTCCCATCATGCTCCATGGTTCTGGTGTTGGGGGTTCTTCCGGTGGATAGTAGAGAGGATTTGCAGCTATCCATTTGGATCTTTGTAATATGCATGCATAGGTACCAAAGCCTTCTCCTCTGGTTCATTTACTATTGGTGTGTATCTTATGTCGACTGGTCGTAATCCTGGTAGCGGTGGTTGCTGCCCCAACATTGGTTGTGGTCTTTCTACACCTACAGGTCCTGGTAGGTTGCCTGCTTCATACCTAGGCATCGGTGGAAGTTGAGGGGATGCTACCTGAGCTTGGGGAGCATAAGGTTGTTCTCTCACGTATCCCTTGTTATAATAACATTCCTCCGTCACATGGTTTGTCCATTTTTGTTCAATAGCACACCACTTTGGTTGTTTAGCCTTAGTTTTGGCATATAGGTTAATCTTTTTTAGCACTTCTTCTACAAGCTTCTCTTGGCTTACAGATACTTCTCCTTTTGGTGTTATCTTAGCGGACTTGTTTCCACTTTGTTGTGAGGATGAATCGTTGTCAAGATTCTTGAATTCACCCTCTTTGTAGACTGCACAATTGTCTACAAGGTAAAAAGCCTCCTTAGTTAACTCATTTAACATCGTGATCCTCTTCATATGTAAGTCCTTCTGGAGATCTGCATTCCTCAGTCCTTGAATAAATATAAACATAAGTGTAGACTGAGTTGGCAGTTCTTCTAGAGGGCGAAACTTAACATATCTTTTTTAGTCGTAGGGCTGCCTTTCGCACAGATTCCCCTTCTTTCTGTTTGAATTTATGGATTTGTGAGACTGTATTATGAGCTATCCCCCTTTGTGAGAATTCCTCAATAAAATCGTCAACACCTCCTCCATAGACTTGAAGTCTCTACGCTCCACTGAGTCAAACCAAGTAGCAACATCCTCCTCTAGGGTCAGTCCAAACACTGCAAATTGGGTAGGTAAGTCTAATACCTCTTCAGCTCTAAGTACATGCACAAAGGATGCTACATGATCTCTAGGACCTCTGTTTCCCGTGTATTTCTTGTTTACCTATTTTTACACTTGAGAAGGTCTAATTCTATGATGGTCTACAAATCTCATCATCGGTTCTCCTCATCCTACTCGATATACCTCCTATGGACTTTGGTAGTGGGAGGGTTCCTCTCCCAGAGGTGCTCTTAAGCCATAATTTCTGACAATTTTTGCAAGATGGTTCATCTCTTCGAACTCCTTCTATGGGTTGTCTCTAGGCTCTGTTAACTCTTGAGTTTTTCGTTACTCTCACCTTGATACCGTGAATAGAGTGGTGGTTGTTGTAGGTCCCTTAGCCCTCGTGCGGCTGGATAACCATCTTGGTTTTGGTCTTGTTCTAATGTTGCACTTTGTCGAAGCCATGCCTGCAATGATGGTTGGGTTGCTTGTTGGTTTTGGTATTTGGACGTCTGTTGTCGGTTAGAATGCGAGGTCGTATCGTACTCTTCTGAAAATGGATTTGTCGACTTGCTAGGGGTATAGGTGACCCTTGGCACTTCTTCGGGGGCATAGGTTGATGTCTCTAGAACTGTTGCCTTTTCTACCTCCTCTAAGAGAAGACGTTTGTATTCTTGCCTGTACCTATCAACAAAAATGATATCCTTCCCCATAGGAATTTCATAAGAGAATAAGTAAAGAACCTTGTCTTTGCTTAATTCGTTTGGGTAGGGTTCTTTGCATCGAAAGTAAGAGAATACTCCCTCGCTCTCATGCTTGTAAATTCCCACATTCTCATTATAGGTAGAGACCCTGGTTGTTTTCTTATCATACATAAAAAGAGCTCCAGGTCGATCAATGTTTGGAGGTGGTTCTTGAGTTTCCGAAACCATTTTTCCTTTTTCCACGTTATCTCCATATCTATTGTAATCCTCAGGGTTACTAACTATCAGATAGTGGCTCCCCTTTTTGTCTCGGAATCTATCTCCATCATCATAGACTTGAATTATCTCCAGACTCTGAGCAAGTCTTTCTTCAATACAAATACACTTGCGTCCTCGATAGTCAGAATAAACTAGGGCTCCCCTAGAGTTTTTTCCTTCTAAGAAGATTATAGTGAACTTGGAATCGTTCAAAGGAGTTTGGGAGGTGCTTCCTCCTAGCATTGGCCCTTCATCAGAGAAACCTCCTGGCTGTTGACTACCCATCATGAAGAAGGACTTATCTGATGAAGTGTCAGTATCACTGCCCTCCTCATAATCGGTGCTAGTGGATCTAGCCTTGCAGTTACACTCTCCTCGGTGGACACTAAGCTACCCTGATCACCTGCCACCTTTTGATCTCTAAGAATGTGTCTTCCTGATCTTAAATTCATCAAACTTAGAAATTTAATTTATCACAAATCCAACCACTCACCTGGTAAAGGATCAGTTTTCGCCCAACTTCTTGCTTTACCATTGAATATACATGTACACAAGCGTTTAATTTCGGCAATCGAATCAAAGCATTTAACCGCTAGAGGTGGTCTTAGTAATGATTGGTATAACTGGAATGTTAACCTCAACCACTACTGTATTTTATAAACTTTGGATGTTCTTGATTAGGTCTGCTAATCTGGAACTGTACTTCCCTCGGATGTTGGTCAATTTACATGGAAAGTCTTAATTCCGTCTTTGCTCCGTTAAAAGGTCAAACAAGGTCCAAATTCACTTCTGAAAGAAGTTCTGGAACTCTTAAGTCAATTGGAACATCACTCAATTTTCTCAGTCAGCTTTTCTCTTCACTAAGCCTTTGTAGACATCCTACACGTAGGATGTCTACCTACTCTGTTTTGCTTGGATTTTGCACTATAGATTTCCCTTGGTGTGCTGAGTCCACATCTATTTTTACCTTTTTTATTGGACACCTAAAAGCTTTTCAATTGATCAAAAATCTGTTCCAGCAGCCCGATGTTGGTCTGACCAGTCAGATCAGCCCCAATTTGGACCAAAATTGACTAGGAAGCTTGCCTTAGGCTATACAACACCCTGCTATGCCTACAATCAGTTTCTGGTCTCAATATCATGTATTAGATATTCTACACGTAGCATGTCTAGCTGCTCAAAATGGCTTCAAATGCAAAGCACAAACCCCTCTTAAGGTGCTTATCACTTTGGTATGCTCAAAGATGTGTTTGGAGTGCTAAATCACACAGAACACATCCTACGTGTAGGATGTCTATATGATCTGTTGACCCCAAACTTGAGCCACAGCTTCCCCTTGATGTCAGCAACCCAGTGCCATGCTTAGATTTTAGTTTGGATTTCAAAAGACCCCAATTTTAGCTATCCTAGCCCTTTTCAGTCAAAAATGCTAAAGTCTACTTCAAACCCAATTTTCTCACCCAATTGAGATGAAACCTTCCTCAGACACTCAATAAATCATGCAGATCATGCTCATGTAGCCATCCTATGGTTTTGGTCTTAAAATAATGCCTTGGCACAATTTGGGTAGGATGTCTAGCAATTTCCTTTCTATTTGGCCTTATCCTGTCAAGATATGGTCAAACTTCCACTTTCCAAGTGGAAATAGGGTAAAACCTACCTTCTAAACACACTGGTCAAGTCAAATTTTCAAAATTTCCACCAAAACACCCTGTAGACATCCTACACGCAGGATGTCTCCTGGCTTAAAATTTAATTGTTTTCTGACAGAAGTTGTTGGGGTATAGGCGTTTGTGCCTTGCCCGGCCGCCCAGAGTCTGGGCGCCCATTGACTTGTATACCTTATACATAGCATAAGTGTATAGGGGGCTGCTCACTCTTTTGAGTCTCCCCACCCATATCTGTGTCGTGTGTCTCCTTCTCTCTCTCACTCTCCGTTTGTGGTGCTCCCCGATCCCCTTCAGAAGTACTCCTTATGATTTGCAGCTCTCTCAGAAACACCCACAGAAACTTTTGAACTTCACTTCATTTTCCAATCACTCTTTTCTGTCTTTTACAACCTTGTGATGAGACTAACAACAAATATAACATACATGAAGTGCTCCAGATCATAAATCATGATGTCCTACTTACCCTAATCCTACTCATCGTGTGAGATGGTGATATTGGTATCTCGATTACTTCCTGGCCTCTCCGGACTCTCAAACTCTCTTTCCACCGCCTCTACCACTCCAACTCCTACTCTCTACACCACAACTTAACTAATACCTAAAACTATCTAAGTCTACCAAGTCGAAGGATCTAGACCAGACACTCGCTCCCTAGACTCCTCCTAAGACCTAGAGATTCCTCCACCCTCTGATCCTATCTAAATGTAAAATGAGGCTCTGGCAGGCCAGAGAATCCCTATCCACAAGGACTAGTTTCGGTCACCTACCGAGGGTTTTCCTCCCCGACAGCGGTGCCAATGTTGGCGGATACGCCGCGATGGACGTCAGCACAACAAGAACTCACCTAACAAGATTTGTCAGCGAAGGACAAAGCTCGACCCGCACGCGCGTGGAATCAAGCATAGGTTGTAAACCTACACTCGATCCACTCTCGACTACTTCCTACAGAGGTGTCTACCCAATGTCTAAGCTACAGCCTTCAGGAGTGCGTAAGTCCTACAACGCTTTCAAGAGCCAAATACCCATCAAACGTTCTCAAAACTCCAAAGAACTTGAAGGAAACCCTATTAACACCAATAGGTCGCTCTCCCTAAGGTACATGAACCAAAACCCCAACCCTAAACACCTGGTGCAAAATCACGTAGGATGTCTGGTTGAAATTTGGATGTGTAGCTCACTCATTGCGAACGCGTGGATATGTTGAAATGCAAAAATAGACAATGTATGCTCACCGAATCACCAGATGTAGCTCGTGAATCGAGTTCGCAAACCCAGGTCGTACACATGTAATGTAGGTATTCGCGCGTAGCTCTCTTCGGGGGAAACACGCTGCACTTTTCCGCACTCGTTTCCAACCACCAATGCGCGCGTAGTGTCAAGATGAAACTCTCACTCTCTCTCGTACACAGAGTACACTCACTCACACAGACATAACCTTTTTTTTAAATCATAGGTTTTTTTTTCATTAAGGTCAAAAGTGGTATAAATACCTTACAATCTCAAACCCTAATGTTCCAATTTAACCATCCACTCAATCTAAATGTAAATATGGGATACAATCTGGAAGCTTCTCGACGCCCCACTATTTACAAAAGTGAAATGACGGTTTTTCTCAGTTAAAAAATAATATCCTATCGAACAATCATTCTCCGTTGGGTGTTTCCAGCTGCTAATAGTGGGAAGACTAGATCCTAGATCCACCAACTAGCCATTTAGACTAAGAATTGGGAAGTAGATGCATAAAAGATTCACCAATTGGCCATTATAACAAAAACTTGAATTGTGGTTTGAATTGTTGGTGTGTCCTAGATCCACCACTTGGCCATTCTAACCATGTCTTAAATCTAGGTGGATTCAACACTTGGCCATCATAACACTTGTAATTCTACACAATGTTTGTGGGATGAGTGAATCCTAGATCCTCCACTTGGCCAGTCATACTAAGAATAGGGAAATAGGTGCATCAAAGATCCACCACTTGGCCATTAGAAGGCTTAAAATGTGGATCTAATTGTTGGTTGTCTCTTGGATCCACCACTTGGCCATTCTAACCCATGTCTTAAAGTCATGTGCATTCAACACTTGGTCATCGTAACACTTGTAATTTTAAACAATGTTTGTGGGATGAGTAGATCCTAGATCAACCACTTGGACATTTAGATTAAGAATTCGGAAGTAGGTGCATGAAAGATCTACCACTTGACCATTATAACAAAGGCTTGAATTCTGGATCCAATTATTGGTGTCTCCTAGATCCAGCGCTTGGCCATTCTAACCCATCTCTTAAAGTTAGATACATTCAACACTTGGTCATCATAACACTTGTAATTTTACACAATGTTTGTGAGATTAGTAGATCTTAGATACACCACTTGGCCATTTAGACTAAGAATTGGGAAGTAGGTGCATCAAAGATCCACCACTTGCCCGTTATAACAAAGTCTGGAATTGTGGATCCAATTGTTGGTGTCTCCCAAATCCACCACTTGGCCATTGTAACCCATCTCTTAAAGTTAGATGCATTCAAAACTTGGCCATCAAAACACTTGTAATTTTACACAATGTTTATGGGATCAGTAGCTCTTAGATCCACCACTTGGCCATTAAGACTAAGAGTTGGGAAGTAGGTGCATCAAAGATCCACCACTTGACCATTATAAATGAAGACTTGAAATGTGGATCCAATTGTTGGTGTCTCCTAGATCCACAACTTGACCATTCTAACCCATGTCTTAAATTTAGGTGCATTCAAAACTTGGCCATCATAATAGTTGTAATGGTTACCCAATGTTTGTGGGATGAGTAGATCCTAGATCCACCACTTAGTCTTTTAGACTAAAAAAAATGAAGTAGATACATCAAACATCCACCACTTGGCCATTATAATAACAAATGCTTGAAATGTGGATCCAATTGTTGGTGCCTTTTGGATCCACCACTTGTCATTCTAACCATGTCTTAAAATTAGGTCCATTCAACACTTGGACATCATAACACTTGTAATTTCACACAATGTGTGTGGGATAAGTAGATCCTAGATCCACCACTTGGCCATTTAGACTAACAATTGGGAACTAGGTGCATCAAAGATCCACCACTTGGCCATTATAACAAAGACTTGAAATGTGGATCCAATTGTTGGTGTCTCCTAGATCCACCACTTGGCCATCATAAGAGTTGTAATTATACACAATGTTTGTTGGATGAGTGGATCATAGATCCACTACTTGGCCATTTACACTAAGAAATGGGAAGTAGGTGCATCAAATATCTACCAATCAACCATTATAACGAAGGCTTGAAATTGGATCCAATTGTTGGTGTCTCCTAGATCCACTACTTGGGCATTCTAAACCATGTCTTAAAGTTAGGTGCGTTCAACACCCCTCCATCATAGCACTTGTAATTTTACAAAATGTTTGTGGGATTAGTAGATCCTAGATCCACCACTTGGCAAGTTACACTAAGAATTGGGAAGTAGGTGCATCAAAGATCCACCACTTAATTATTATAACAAAGGCTTAAATTGTGGATCCAATTGTTGGTGTCTCCTGGATCCACCACTTGGACATTCTAACCAGGTCCTAAAGTTAGGTGCATTCAACACTTGGCCATCGTAATATTTCTAAGTTTACACAATGTTTGTGCGATGAGTAGATCATAGATCCACCTTTCGACCATTTGCACTAAGAATTGGGAAGTAGGTGCATCAAAGATGAAGCACTGGGCCATTATAATAAAGTCTTGAATTGTTAATCCAATTGTTTATGTCTCCTAGATTCACCACTTGGCCATTCTAACCCATGTCTTAAAGTTAGATGCATTCAACACTTGGCCATCATAACACTTGTAATTGTTGAAAATGTTTGTGGGATTAGTAGATCTTAGATCCGCCAGTTGGCCATTGAGACTAGGAATTGGGAGTTAGGTACATCAAAGACACACCACTTGGCTACTATAATGAAGGCTTGGAATCCAACTATTGGTGTCTCCTAGATCCACCACTCCATGTTTTAAAGATAGGTGCCTTTAACAATTGGCAATCATAATAGTTGTAATTTTGACCCAATGGTTATTGGACGAGTAGATCCTAGATCCACCATTTGGGCATTTAGACTAAGAATTACGAAGTAGGTGCATCAAAGATCCACCACTTGGCCATTATAATAATGCATGCTTAAAATGATGATCCAATTATTGGTGTCTACTAGATCCACCACTTGGAATTCTAACCATGTCTTACAATTAGGCGCATTCAACACTTGGCCATCATAATACTTGTAATTTTACACAATGTTTGTGGGATGAGTAGATCCTGGATCCACCACTTGGCCATTTAGACTACGAGATGGGAAGTACGTGTATTAAATTTCCACCACTTGGCCATTGTAACAAAGGCTTTAATTGTGGTTCAAATTGTTGGTTTGTCCTAGATCCAGCACTTGGCAATTCTAGCCATGTCTTAAAGTTAGGTGCATTCAAAACTTGGACATAATAACATTTGTAATTTTACACAATGTTTGTGGGATGACTAGATCCTAGATCCACTATTTGGCCATTTGGACTAAGATTTGGGAAGTAGGCGCATCAAAGATCCACCACTTGGCCATTATAAAGAAGGCTTAAATTGTGGATCCAATTGTTTGTGTCCCTTAGATCCCCCACTTGGCCATTCTAACCATGTCTTAAAGCTATGAGCATTCAATACTTGGACATAATAACACTTGTAATTTTACACAATGTTTCTGGGATCAGTAGATCTTAGACCCACAACTTGGCCAATTATACTAAGAATTGAGAAGTAGGTGCATCAAAGATCCACGACTTGGACATTATAAACGAAGGCTTAAAAGGTGGATCCAATTGTTGGTGTCTCCTAGATCCACCACTTGGCCATTATAACCCATGTCTTAAAGTTAGGTGCATTCAACACTTGGACATCATAGGAGTTGTAATTTTCACACAATGTTTGTAGGATGAGTAGATCCGAGATCCAAAACTTGGCGTTTTAGACTAAGAAAAAGGAGGTAAATACACCAAACATTCACCACTTGGAGATTATAAAAACAAATACTTATATGTGGATTCAATTATTGGTGTCTCCTAGATCCACCACTTGGAATTCTAACCATGTCTTAAAGTTAGGTACATTCAACACTTGGCCATCATAGTACTTGTAATTTTGCATAATGTTTGCGGGATGAGTAGACCTTAGATCCACCACTTGGCCATTTACACTAAGAATTAGGAAGTAGGTGTATTAAAGATCCACCACTTGGCCATTGTAAAGAAGTGTTGAATTGTGGTTTGAATTTTTGGTGTGTCCTAGATTCACCACTTGGCCATTCTAACCATGTCTTAAAGTTAGGTGCCGGTTGAGTAGATCCTACATCCACCACTTGGCCATTATAACAAAGGCTAGAATTGTGGTTTGAAGTGTTGGTGTGTCCTAGATCCAACACTTGTCCATTCTAACCATGCCTTAAAGATAGGTGCATTCAAGACTTGGCCATCATAACACATGTAATTCTACACAATGTTCGTGGGATGAGTGAATCCTAGATCCTCCACTTGGCCATTTACACTAAGCATTGGGCAATAGGTGCATTAAAGACCCACCACTTGGCCATTAGAAGGCTTGAAATGTGGATCCAATTGTTGGTTGTCTCCTGGATCCACCACATGGCCATTCTAACCCATGTCTTAAAGTCAGATGCATTCAATACTTGGTCATCCTAACACTTTTAATTTTAAACAATGTTTGTGGGATGAGTAGATCCTAGATCCACCACTTCGCCATTTAGACTAAGAATTGGGAAGTAGGTTTAGCAAAAATCTACCACATGGCCACTATAACAAAGGCTTGAATGGTGTATTCAATTGTTGGTGTCTCATAGATCCACCACTTGTTGACCATTCTAACCCATCTCTTAAAGTTAGGTACATTCAACACTTGGTCATCATAACACTTGTAATTTTACACAGTGTTTGTGGGATCACTAGATCTTAGATCCACCACTTGGCCATTTAGACTAAGAACTGGGAAGTAGGTGCATCAAAGAACCACCTCTTGGCCATTTTAACGAAGTCTTGAATTATGGATCCAATTGTTGGTGTCTCCTAGATCCACCACTTGGCCATTCTAACCCATATCTTAAGTTAGGTGCATTCAAATCTTGGCCATCATAAGTGTTGTAATTCTACACAATGTTTGTTGGATGAGCGGATCATAGATCCACCACTTGGCCATTTACACTAAGAATTGGGAAGTAGGTGCATCAAAGATCCACCAGTAGGCCAGTATAACAAAGGCTTGGAATGTGGATCCAATTTTTGGTGTCTCCTAGATCCACTACCTGGCCATTCTAACCCATGTCTTAAAGTCAGGTGCATTAGACACCTCGCCATCATAACACTTGTAATTTTACACAATGTTTGTGGGATGAGTGGATCCTAGATCCACCACTTGGCCATTTAGACTAGGAATTGGGAAGTAGGTGCATCAAAGATCTACCACTTAACTATTATAACAAAGGCTTGCATGGTGGATGCAATTGTTGGTGTTTCCTAGATCCACCACTTGGACATTCTAACCATGTCCTAAAATTAGGTGCATTGAACACCTAGCCATCATAATATTTCTAGATTTACTAAATGTTTGTGCCATGAATAGATCATAGATCCACCAAATGGCCGTTTACACCAACAATTGGGAACTAGGTGCATCAAAGATCCACCACTTGGCCATGATAATGAAGGCTTGAAATGTGGATCCAACTGTTGGTGTCTCCTAGATCCACCACTTGGCCATACTAACCTATGTCATAAACATAGGTGCATTCAACACTTGGCCATCATAACAGCTGTAATTTTTACCCAACGTTTGTTGGATGAGTAGATCCTAGATCCACCACTTGGCCATTCTAATAACAAATGCTTAAAATGTGGATCCAATTGTTCGTGCCTCCTAGATCCACCACTTGGCATTCTAACCATGTCTTAAAATTAGGTCCATTCAACACTTGTGCATCATAACACTTGTAATTTTACACAATGTGTGTGGGATGAGTACATCCTAGATCCATCACTTGGCCATTAGACTAAGAATTGGGACGTAGGTGCATCAAAGATCCAATACTTGGCCATTATAACAAAGGCTTGAAATGTGGATCCAATTTTTGGTGTCTCCTAGATCCACCACTTGGCCATTCTAACCCATATCTTAAAATTAGGTGCATTCAACACCTGGCTATCATAACACTTGTAATTTTGCACAATGTTTGTGCGATGAGTAGATCTTAGATCCACCACTTGGCCATTTAGAATAAGAATTGGGAAGTAGGTGCATCAGAGATCCACCACTTGACCATTATAACAAAGGCGTGAATTGTGGATTCAATTGTTGGTGTCTGCTAGATCCACCACTTGGCCATTCTAAGCGTGTCCTAAAGTTAGGTACATTCAACACTTGGCCATCATAATATTTCTAAATTTACACAATGTTTGTGCGATGAGTAGATGATAGATCCACCACTTGGCCATTTACACCAAGAATTGGGAAGTAGGTGCATCAAAGATCCACCACTTGGTTATTATAATGAATGCTTGAATTGTGGATCCAATTGTTTGTGTCTCTTAGATCCACCGCTTGGCCATCATAACACTTGTAATTTTTGACAATGTTTGTCGGATCAGTAGATCCTAGATCCACCAATTGGCCATTTAGACTAGGCATTAGGAAGTAGGTGCGCCAAAGACCCACCACTTCTCTATCATAACGAAGGCTAGAAATCAGGATCCAATTGTTGTTGTCTCCTAGATCCACCACTTGACCATTCTAACCAATATCTTGAAGCTAGGTGCCTTGAACACTTGGCCATCGTAATTTTTCTAACTGTTACCCAATGTTCGTCGGATGTAAAGATCCTAGATCCACCACGTAGGGATTTAGACTAAGAATTAAGACGTAGGTGCATCAAATATCCACCACTTGGCCATTATAATAACGAATACTTGAAATGTGGATCCAATTGTTAGGGTCTCCTAGATCCACCACTTGGCATTGTAACCATGTCTTAAAGTTAGGTACATTCAACACTTGGCCATCATAACACTTGTAATTTTACACAATGTTTTTGGAATGAGTAAATCTTACATCCACCACTTGGCCATTTAGACTAAGAATTGGGAAGTAGGTGTATTAAAGATCCACCACTTAGCCATTCTAACGAAGGCTTGAATTGTGGTTCGAATTGTTGGTGTCTCCTAGATCCACCACTTGGCCATTCGAACCATGTCTTAAAGTTAGGTACAGTCAACTGTTGGCCATGATAACACATGTAATTTTACACTGTGTTTGTGGGATAAGTAGATCTTAGATCCACCACTTGGCCATATAGACTAAGATTGGGAAAGTAGGCGCATCAAAGATCCAACCCTTGGCCATTATAAACAAAGGCTTGAAATGTGGATCCAATTGTTGGTGTATGAACTTGCCCCCCTCCCCCCATTAATAGTGCATTTAACACTTGGCCATCATAATAGTTAAAATGTGTACCCAACGTTATTGGGATGAGTAGATCCTAGATACACCACTTGGCGTTTGAGACTAAGAAAAATGAAGTATATACATCAAACGTTCACCACATGGCCATTATAATAAAAAATGCTTGAAATGTGGATTCAATTGTTGGTGTGTCCGAGATCCACCACTTGGCATTCTAACCATGTTTTAAAGTTAGGTATATTCAACACTTGGCCATCATAGCATTTGTAATTTTACACAATGTTTGTGGGATGAGTAGATCTTATATCCACCACTTGGCCATTTATACTATGAATTGGGGAGTAGGTGTATTAAAGATCCACCACTTGGCCATTATAACGAAGTGTTGAATTGTGGTTCAAATTGTTGTGTCTTAGATCGACCACTTGGCCATTTTAACCATGTCTTAAACTAAAGTGCATTCTCCACTTGGCCATGATAACACTTGTAATTTAACACAATGTTTGTCGGATGAGTAGATCCTAGTTCCTCCACCTTGACATTTAGAATAAGAAGTGGGAAGTAGGTGCATCAAAGATTTAGCTGTTGGGCATTGTAACAAGGCTTGAATTGTGCTTTGAATTGTTGGCGTGCCCTAGATCCACCACTTGAACATTCTAACCATGTCATAATGTTAGGTGCATTCAACACTTGTCCATCATAACACTTGTAATTCTACACAATGTTTGTGGGATGAGTTAATCCTAGATCCTCCACTTGGCCAGTCATACTAAGAATAGGGAAATAGGTGCATCAAAGATCCACCACTTGGCCATTAAAAGGCTTAAAATGTGGATCCAATTGTTGGTTGTCTCCTAGATCCACCACTTGTCCATTCTAACCCATGTCTTAAAGTCACAAGCATTCAACACTTGGTCGTCATAACACATATAATTTTAAACAATGTTTGTGGGATGAGTAGATCCTAGATCCAGCACTTGGCCATTTAGACTAAGAATTGGGAAGTAGGTGTATTAAAGATCCACCACTTAGCCATTGTAACGAAGGCTTGAAATGTGGTTCGAATTGTTGGTGTCTCCTAGATCCACCACTTGGCCATTCTAACCATGTCTTAAAGTTAGGTACAGTCAACAGTTGGCCATGATAACACTTGTAATTTTACATTGTGTTTGTGGGATACGTAGATCTTTGATCCACCACTTGGCCATTTAGACTAAGATTGGGAAAGTAGGCGCATCAAAGATCCACCCCTTGGCCATTATAAACAAAGGCTTGAAATGTGGATCCAATTGTTGGTGTATGAACTTGCCGCCCTCCCCCCTCTAATAGTGCAATCAACACTTGGCCATCATAATAGTTAAAATGTGTACCCGACGTTATTGGGATGAGTAGATCCTAGATCCACCACTTGGTGTTTTAGACTAAGAAAAAGGAAGTTTATACATCAAACGTTCACCACTTGGCCATTATAATAACAAATGCTTCAAATGTGGATTCAATTGTTGGTGTGTCCTACATTGTGTTTGTGGGATACGTAGATCTTAGATCCACCACTTGGCCATATAGACTAAGATTGGGAAAGTAGGCGCATCAAAGATCCAACCCTTGGCCATTATAAACAAAGGCTTGAAATGTGGATCCAATTGTTGGTGTATGAACTTGCCCCCCTCCCCCCATTAATAGTGCATTTAACACTTGGCCATCATAATAGTTAAAATGTGTACCCAACGTTATTGGGATGAGTAGATCCTAGATACACCACTTGGCGTTTGAGACTAAGAAAAATGAAGTATATACATCAAACGTTCACCACATGGCCATTATAATAAAAAATGCTTGAAATGTGGATTCAATTGTTGGTGTGTCCGAGATCCACCACTTGGCATTCTAACCATGTTTTAAAGTTAGGTATATTCAACACTTGGCCATCATAGCACTTGTAATTTTACACAATGTTTGTGGGATGAGTAGATCTTATATCCACCAGTTGGCCATTTATACTATGAATTGGGGAGTAGGTGTATTAAAGATCCACCACTTGGCCATTATAACGAAGTGTTGAATTGTGGTTCAAATTGTTGTGTTCTAGATCGACCACTTGGCCATTCTAACCATGTCTTAAACTTAGGTGCATTCTCCACTTGGCCATGATAACACTTGTAATTTAGCACAATGTTTGTGGGATGAGTTGATCCTAGATCCTCCACCTGGACATTTAGAACATTACGCAAAATTTGGACTCCCAAAGGGTCCCTTTAACACTAGAATGGTAACAGGACACTTTTATGTCCTTGGGCACTTTTGTGTCCTGTTAAGTGACCATTTTGGTTGAATTATTTGAAGAGTATGAAAATGAATTTCTAGGTGCTATATATCCACAAAGTTGCCTTATGAGCTGAAAAAAACGTAGCATTTTTTTTGGAGTACCAATCTCACCATTAACCTTACTCTTGCACAACATTTTTGAACCTAAACTGTGTGGAAAAACGGGTCCTAATTTTGGCTTTTTTTCAACTTTTGGCAACTATACCACTCTAAACTTCATGTTTGTGAGGTTTAGATGGCTAGAGGTTAGGACTTCATAGTTCTCAACATGTTTTGATGCTTGTAGGGAGAGCTAAGTGGTAAAATTGAAAGTTATGACCAATTTACAGGAATTGCATAATCCTGTGTTTTGGCCAAAATTAGCACTTTTATGATTTTTTTGGTGGCTTTCTTGATATCCAAATTCAATTTTGATTGTGTAAGTGTAATGTATAACATAAAGCTAATCTTCCTTGAGTTTTGGGGGACCTAATATGCTATATAGCGTAGTATATGATGATGGTTGAGTTTTTTGATTGCTAAAGAATACGATACATTTTAGAGTAGCAAGTATAACTTTCTCAATATTGCTAGTTTCTTAGTACAATTGTGTGTATTTTGTAGGTAGTAACCATATCTAATCATAGACTACAAACTTGGCTAGATATTGAGTAGTTTCTATGGGTTTCTAGAGATCATAATGCTAAACCCAATTTTTTCATGTTTGCTGTATTTAGCACTTTATCATTGCCCCCAAGGTTCCAATTGTAAGAGATCCATTATCCTTTTGACATGCTCCATGGCTCATTTTGAATCCAAAGGCCCAAAGGGAACTAAGAAAACATGTATATAGTATCTTTATTGAGCGTGACTATAGAAATTTTGATGATAGGTCCACAGAATGGCAAAAATGCAACTTTTTACTGGTCCATTAACTTTGGAGGCTTGTAGTGACCAAGGGATGAGAAAAAATATAAGTTTCTCATTTTTTCCATATGTAGTAGTTATTTAACTATAAGCTCATGAAAGTATTTTTCAAAATGAGTGGATCTACTATGGTTTTGGAATTTTTTCCCAAAACCCTGAAAGGACACTTTTGTGTCCTGTTAGGTTACCATTCTAGTGTTAAGGAGTTTGACTTACCTCTCTCTACCAAAATGGGTGCATGGATAAATTTTTGCAAACAAAATCCAAAGTCGGCGGAGGTTTGACAGTTAGAATGTCCTCTTCAAGCTCTATCTACTGATATATAGCACGCCATGAGATTCCTCATATTTTAGAAGATTCGTTTTTTGATTCACCTATGATGTGACAACTCTGTCGGAATCTAAGTGAATCAAAAAAAGAATCTTCTAAAATATGAGGAATCTCATGGCGTGCTATATATCAGTAGATAGAGCTTAAAGAGGACATTCTAACTGTCAAACCTCCGCCAACTTTGGAGTTTGTTTGCAAAAATTTATCCATGCACCCGTTTTGGTAGAGAGAGGTAAAGTCAAACTCCTTAAAGGGCCCCTTTTGTGAGTCTAAATTTTGCCTAATGTAAGATGTGGGAAGTAGGTGCATCAAAGATTTACCTGTTCGGCATTATAACAAGGCTTGAATTGTGGTTTGAATTGTTGGTGTGCCCTAGATCCACCACTTGGACATTCTAACCATGTCATAATGTTAGGTGCATTCAACACATGGCCATCATAACACTTGTAATTCTACACAATGTTTGTGGGATGAGTTAATCCTAGATCCTCCACTTGGCCAGTCATACTAAGAATAGGGAAATAGGTGCATCAAAGATCCACCACTTGGCCACTAGAAGGCTTAAAATGTGGATCCAATTGTTGGTTGTCTCGTAGATCCACCACTTGGCCATTCTAACCCATGTCTTAAAGTCACGAGCATTCAACACTTGGTCATCGTAACACATATAATTTTAAACAATGTTTGTGGGATGAGTAGATCCTAGATCCAGCACTTGGCCATTTATACTAAGAATTGGGAAGTAGGTGCAACAAATATCCACCACCTAACCTATTATAACAACGCCTTGCATTGTGGATTCAATTGTTGGTGTCTCCTAGATCCACCACTTGGACATTCTAACCATGTCCTAAAATTAGATGCATTGAACACCTGGCCATCATAATATTTCTAAATTTGCACAATGTTTGTGCAATGAGTAGATCATAGATCCACCGCATGGCCATTTACACCAACAATTGGGAACTACGTGCATCAAAGATCCGCCACTTCGCCATTATAATGAAGGCTTAAAATGTGGATCCAACTGTTTGCGTCTCCTAGATCCACCACTTGGCAACACTAACCTATGTCTTAAACTTAGTTACATTCAACACTTGGCGATCATAACAGTTGTAATTTTTACCCAATGTTTATGGGATGAGTAGATCCTAGATCCACCACTTGATCTTTTAGTCTAAGAAAAAGGAAGTAGATACATGAAACATCCACCACTTGGCCATTACAATAACAAATGCTTAAAATGTGGATCCAACTGTTCGTGCCTCCTAGATCCACCACTTGGCATTCTAACCATGTCTTAAAATTAGGTCCATTCAACACTTGGCCATCATAACACTTGCAATTTTACACAATGTGTGTAGAATGAGTAGATCCTAGATCCACCACTTGGCCATTTAGACAGATATTGTGGCCAAATGGTAGGTGCCGAGAGCTTGGGGTTGGATGACGGAAGTGGGCACGACGATGGTCCATCTTTTGTGGAGCAGCTAGAGGACAATGATGCTGATGGTGAATCAGCCTATGGTAAAGATGATGAGGCTACAAGCTCAAGCTTTTGGGAAACAAGCGAGGAGGATAGAGATACAAGTTACAACACAGACTCTGAAGAGCAGTTATTGGTAAAGGTAAAGTTACCATGTTATGCGCATAAGGATGTGTTGGTTGCCACTATAAAGGATGAGCCGGTGATAGTGGTGGAGCTTGGGAATAAAGACATGCAGGTGAGGGTGCTATGCGGCACCATGCTAATGATGATGCTCATCAAGATAGCTATGGAAGGTGCTTTGATTGTACAACAGATACAAGCGTTTCCCAAGAAGGATAGTGTTGCTGCGGCTAAGAAATAAGAACAGGTTGAAAAAGATGGCAAGGGAGAGGCATCGGATTCTTGTCGAAGGGAAGAGCAGCTGCAATCGCCTATTGATTTCACGGGTGGTGCCTTGGATACCAGTTCTTTTGACTAGCAATGCATTGAAGATGAAGATGATTGGGGGTTTGATGGCCCGGTGGGTGAGATGGATGAAGAGACACAAGTGCTTGTTGGGAAAGCTTTGACTAGAATGCAAATGATACGAGGGTCTATCCCTCTACAACTGGTGATTCTTTTTGGAGAGCAAAAGTCTACTACTATGGTGGTGCGGACAGAGGCAAGTATGGAGGTGAGTATGGAAGTGATGGGGACGGGGGTGTCTATGTTGAAAGAGTTGCCCGCTAAGTGGAGTGGTTCTTTTGAGCATGAAGAAGAGTCCAAGGATGTGGACTTGTTTGAGCTGTCAAAGGAAGTTTGCATATGGTGGTTGAAGGGGATGCTAATAATTGCAGTTGTGAAGTGGGATATCGAGCAGGTGCAAGATTTGCTTGAGGAGGATCTTGCGTTATATGGTTGGGAGGGAGGGCATGGTATGTTCAATGTGAATAATGATGTACACTCGGAGAGTGGTGATGCTTTTGATGGTGTTTTTTTGGAAGTGAACAATATACCTATGGATGCTTGGAGTGATGGAACCATGGCGAGAACAACCTATATGGATTGTTGGCTAGATGCCTTGGTGCGGCACTATGTGAGCATGTTACTGGTGGATGGACGGAATGAATGTCAACTGTTTGACCCAGGCGGTTGATGATAGGTAAAGGAGGGGGTAGGGCAACCCGTATGAACAAAGGCAACGGGTAGCAGATACCAGGTTTTGTACATATGTTACGTGGTTATGTGGTGTAGAGATTTTGTTTTGGTGTGGCAGTTTTTTAGTGCAATAAGTCTGTTTGTGGTTGAACATAAATGTTCCACAAGGGGGTGGGCAATGATAGTGCAGCCAAATTTGGTCTCTGCTATAAAGTGTGCTATGTAGTGCAAAGGGTGTTAACTAGTGCATGGTACAGAGCTAAAGCCAGTATGGGAGACCTCAGCAGGACAGTGGCAACGGAAATGCGTACTTAAAGTTTTATTTTAGGCTAGGGGAGCCTCCAAAGTGAGATAATGATGACGGAAAATCAAGGTGTTCAAAATGCAAAAAATGTGTCCCCAAATGTGGTATTTGAGATGCTCTAGAAGCTCGTCTAGACATCTCGCCAAACAGAGTCCCGGTGTGAAAGTTATGATTGTCCGAAGATGGAATGCTTTGCAGATCCCTGACGGGCAGGGCAGGTACAGACAGGTGGCCAAAACTGGGATCATTGGATACGCGTATAAAGCTTAAGTTGTGGATCATGCCAGTATTTTTGGTTTGCCATTCGGAGCTCAAACGGGCAAGTTAGGGCCTATGGAATATTTGCCGGGGGTTGGGTATGTGCTCAACGGACCATGATGGTAAGCGTGCTGACAGGGATTTTCTTGAGCTTGCCAAGATCTCAAAAAATTGCATGCGATATGGAGAGTGAGCCAAGATTGGCGGCCTGCTAATCAGAGTCATGGACATCAAGATAGGCCCAATTCAAATTGATAGACAAGCAGGGCGAAAAGGGATCGAGTGGTCTTCTCTATCCTCAGACGTGTTTTCGGATACCATGGTACGGAACGGTAGGGAAGCGTGAGGATTTTGGGGCCGGCAAATGGATCTCCCATGCAGCATAGCCGAAAAATTTGTATGGCAAGCCCGGGTTGTGTTGTAAGCAGTGAGCACCAACAATGTGGAAACCATGCCAAAAAAACCCCTTGGCTATAAATTCAAAAGGGAAAAGGGTGACCCCTTGACTTTGGTGGAATTTGCTCAAAAGCAAAGCAAGAGGACTTAAACTCACAAAACGAATCCCAAGGGCAGTGGAGTGGCGCCAGGCGCTACTGCTAAAGAAGGAAACTTTTTTCTTTGCCTTGAAAAAAAGGAGGAAGGGAAAAAGGAAGGGCAGCGTTTTGGACGAGGGGGTTTTTTCTTCTTTTTTTCCTTGGGCTTGGGGAGAAGGAGGAGGAGAAAGAGAAGAGGCTTTTCGTGAGCAGGGCGATCAAAGTTGGCACGCCATGGTGAAGCTTCGGCCGTGAAGCAGCTCGAAACAGTTAGGGCCTTGCAGAAGAAGGAAACAGCGAGGGCTTCCAAGAGAAAAGGCTATTTTTTATGCGAATCTAGGGGTGAATTTTCTCATGGAGGCGTGTGTCGACGGAGTTGAGTGACGAGGGAGGTGTGTGCCCCTCTGTATAAAACGGCGATGGCCATGGTGCAGCGTAGAGCGCCGTTTATGGAGTTTGTATATGGTGTTTTCTTTGAAGGAGAAGCTGTCATTGCTGATTTTTTGGGTGTCGTCTTTCCCCTCTTCCCCCCTTTCTTCTTTGCTCGTCTCCAGGTTGTGTGGTGCCGGTGTGTGTGAGCGTGTGCGTCCCCCGGGCCCCCTGTGTGTGTGAGAGAGAAAGAGAGAGAGAGGTGTTCAATTGTGGAAGTATGAGAAGCGGGCAAGGTCGATGTGGTAGTTGTCTGAGGATTGTGCAGAGTATTTATGCGTTGGGCGAAGTGGAGGTGAGGCCCTACTAGTGTGAGTTGCTTTCTTTGAAGGTGTTTTTGAGAGGACAGGGGTGCTGTGAATACCTTGAGCTATATAGGGGCCATTGCGTGTGTGTCGGGTGTGTTCCCCATTCCCCCTCTCCAACAGCCATGGCATGTACTACTGCCCACATCCAAGAAGGAAGAATTTCAATAGAGGAGGGAGACAGAATCAGATCTCTCCACCAAGGGCGAGACCACCGTCACCCAGGCAACCAATCTCACCTGTTCAAATCCCAACACCAACCGTGTAACCACAACTATCCCCACCAGTTCAATTCCTACAGCCATAGATGCAACCAACACCACAATCACCACTTACCCTCATCCTACGCCCACCACCAATTGGTACCCGCACACCAAGTATCATTGGTGTTGCAGAAGAGGTCAAGATGAAGACAACAGAAGAAGGATCAAATGGTAAGTGTATTAAGGCTAGATAGAGAGTGAAGTGAAGATATGATATTCATACCTCACAAGAGAAACACAATCCGGTCACACCAAAGGAGAAATACCTTGTTGAGTAAGATCACACTCAGTAATAAAGTAACCCCGAGCATTAAGACTTCTTTATGATAAGGAATTTTTGAGTTAGTGCTAAGAATGGAAGAGAAGTGTATTATTGAAGGTCCATACCAGCTTCACTGTCCTTTAATCTAGATACCCCAAAGTTAATGATCATCTTCAATCATAAGTTGACTGAAGATCGAGTCTGACTATTCTCTAAAGCATGTCCCGAGCTGAGGACAACTCTTTCTTTTTGTTGGGGAGTTTGTAAGGTCCCTCCCTAAATCCTAGATCCATTCAGAACTTTTTTCACCTTAGAAAATAATTTAGAAAAAGAAAGACCAACAAAGAAGTCATGCGGACAACGAGACTTTACTCTAGAATGAAAAGACAAGGATATTTCGGATAAGAAATTACGTCATCCCTATATTTTTCCAAAAAGATTAAAGTTGTTTTTATACTTCTTCGTCAAAAGCCGCGTGGAAACTGATCTAGATCGAGAACTAGTAGAAAAATAACTAACTTGATTGAAAGCTAAAGTTAAGAGATAAGAATTAAGAAGAAAAATTGGAGTCCAATAGCATTTGAGAAGAGAAATGGGATCCATTAGCAATTGAGAAGAGAATTGGGATCCAATAGCATTTGAGAAGAGAAATGGGGTCCAACAGCAATTGAAAAGAGAATTGGGGTCCAATAGGATTTGAGAAGAGAATTGGGATCCAATAGGAATTGAGAAGAGAATTCCACCCACCATTTCCTATATAAACACCCCCTCTCCTTTGTATTTTTACACACACATATATTGCTAAGCTACTTGCATACTTACCATGCTCAAGACTATGTGTAAGTAAATCAAGGTTTCCATTAAACCTTGCTCTTGAAGGCCAAACCCTTGAGGGTTTTGTGAAGAAGCTCCTCTCTCCTTCCTCTTCATCCTAAATCCTTTTCCTTCCTCCTTGAGCCTCACATCTCTTCAAGAAGGACTTCAACCCCACTTCCCTCTTGCTTAGAGGAAGTAATCTTCATTTCTAGTAAGATTATTAGTCCATGTGTTTTAATACTAGACAGGTTTACGTGCATCATTTTAGGTTTAAGCTTTAATGGTAACCTTGGAATTAGGGTTAAGTACTAATAGTAGTTATGCATCACTAAATTACGCTTCAAAGGTAGATTTGCACTCGTAAGCTAAGCTTTAATGTTAACTTTGCACTTAGATGTAAGCTTTAGTGATTACCTTGCATATTTAGGTTTTAAGCTTTAATGGAAACCTTGCAATTAGGGTTAAGTGATAAGAGTATCTACTCATCATAAAGTTAAGCTTCAAAGGTAGATTTGCACTCGTAAGCTAAGATTTAATGATAACTTTGCACTTAGATGTAAGCTTTAGTGATTACCTTGTAATTTTAGATTTTTAAATTTAATGGAAACCCTGCAATCATGGTTAAGTGATAACAGTATCTACGCATCATAAAGTTAAGCTTCAAAGGTAGATTTCCTCTTGTAAGCTAAGATTTAATGGTAACTTTGCACTTAGATGTAAGCTTTAGTGATTACCTTGCATTTTTAGGTTCAAGCTTTAATTGAAACCTTGCAATTAGTCAATGATAAGAGTATCTATGCATCATAAAGTTAAGCTTTAAAGGTAGATTCGCTCTCGTAAGCTAAGATTTAATTGGTAACTTTGCACTTAGGTGTAAGCTTTAGTGACTACCTTGTATTTTTAGGTTTAAGCTTTAATGAAAACCGTGCAAATAGGTTAAGTGCTAAGAGTATCTATAAATCATTAAGTTAAGTTTCAAAGGTAAATTTGCACTCTTAAGCTAAGCGTTAATGGTAACTTTGCACTTAGGTGTAAGCTTTAGTGACTACCTTGTATTTTAGGTTTAAGCTTTAATGGAAAGCTCAAAAACTCATAGATTATAGGATGACCTTCTAGCTTCCTAAAATGGAAAGCTAGGTACCATAAGAAAAGAGTAGTTGTCTAAGCTCGATAGAAGTAGTTCAATTTTTGGTATTGAAGAGTTTTTCTAAAGTTTTTTATTTCAAGTTTGTTTGCAAATGCCTATGGCAAAAACTCGCTTGTATTTTCTAAATAAACTTGGCTGGTAGATAACTAAGGAAAGTAGGAATTAAGGTTGATAAATGAATGAACTTAGAAATTACCAACTAGGAGTTAAAAAAAGGAATCTCTAGAGGTGATAAGGATAGCCCATTGCAAAACATAGATTTAACTAGGAGTTTTGAAGATTGTCTAAAAATGATCCGGAACCAAGATGGATCTTCTTGGGGTCAATTTGATTTAAAGGCCGGCCCATTGAGAGGATTCTCTTGGGGAACTTGTCCGAGATTGGCCCTTTTCGGCTAGGGCAGTGTAACCGGCAAGTTGTTATACCTAGGTCATTCATGCCCGAGGGATAAGGTATGAATGGGTTTGTTTTATTTTTTCCCGGCTGGGTGAAGTACCCCCGGATCTTATTGAAAATCGTCCATAATCCGGGTATGGCCTGATGCCAATAGTTGGATGAGAAGGTTATACTCAGGGAGGATGATGTGAATTTAATTAAGGAAATTTATTCAACTTGGTTGCTTAAAAAGAAACTGGAAAGGCTAGGAATATAGGGGATATCTTGTGCATCTGTCACCAGATGGTGCTATACCTCTCAAAATAAAATGCTTAGGAAGGAATGATTAAATTACTTGATGAGCCTTTCCCAAACACTTAATTCTAGGAAATATTGTGAAGGTGATGCCATTTTGATGGCTTGTAACCGATTATCTTGGCCTGAATGAGGAGGTAAGATGAATTCGTTGAAACTAAATGTGTTGCATGATTAGTTAGGAAACTAGTTACAAGCTAAATATAGCAGATAAAGAAAAGGAAATGAATTAAAAGTTTCTAAATAAAGATCTGGTGGGAACAACTAGATGAATTTCCCTAAATGAGGGTATGCAATAGATTGCATGCTTCTTGTTGTTTGATGATATCTGATAGACTATTAATAGTCTTCCTGATTTTGTAGTAGTTAAGTACTACCTCGGGAATGGATTTTCATGAAATGGTCGGGTGGGTGGGCGTATCTGGAGGGTGAGATGGTAGGATGTTGATTTAAAATTTTTATGTTAAACGCTAGGACTACGTGGGATAAAAATGGGTAATCAGGGACGAGCGGGACTATGTAGGATTGCAAGATCCCTCTTCTTAGGGGAAACTGAAAATTGCCATGCCTGCTTGTCAGGAAAAAGGAGTTATCACCATGAACCAAGGGAGAACAAGAAATCAAGATCAGATCCTCAAGTTAAAGATGAAGAGAATAAAGAGTAAGGACCACCATTTTGGGTGCGGAAAGCTGTCAAGGACATACAAATTATGATATGCGGATAGAATCATTGAATCAAGGGATGTACACCCTTGGGTTGGCATTCAAGATAGGCCGGATTCCTCTCTGAATATCGGTCCCAAGTGGGAGGGATACCTACAGATAGCTCTACGTCACTTCCTAGAACTGGCTGGAGGACTGAGGGAGGTGACTAGGGTCGAGTCTGGGTATGGCCCTCACAAGCGGTATCAGAGCAGTACCCCCTTGGGTTGGCATTCGAGATAAACCAGAGTCTTGTCTGAGTATCGGTCCCAAGTGGGAGGGATACTTGCAGATAGATCTACGCCATCCTTGGAACGGTCTGGAAGACTGAGGGAGGTGAGTAGGGTCAAGTCTGGGTATGGCCCTCACAAGTGGTATCAGAACCTATTTTCTGAATCTTGGACCTCGGAATTTAGAATTTTGGATTTAAGATTAATGCATGAGAGAAAATCAACTTAGTCTAGCACCCAAATTTCAATGATATTACAAAATGAATTCTTGATGTTCCAATAAATTATTCAAAAATTTTCAAGATGGCTAGGGATCTGTGAGAAGAAATTCAACGGATTATCTATGAGAGGATGGAAATTGTGATGCTAGAGCGAAGGCTTGCTATGCTGGAACATTTTAGGAAGCTCATAAATGAGAGATTTATGAAGGTTGGAATTAATCAAGATTGGAAGATTACATGGAATGGCAAGGATGGCATTTTTGTTTACATCAATACAATGAAAAATTGAGTACTTATCCACTGAATTGAAGAAGTCTTCTTGAGCACAAGAGTCGCGGATTTTCCAAGTTTTCTATTGTTAGGACTTCATGAGAATTCAAGATTAGTGTAAATCGTACCAAGATAATATTCAAACAAAAGGACTTTTTTGATCAAGTGAAGAATTGGGTTGCCAAATTGCAAGTCATAAGAAAGAATCTTAAGAGTGCAAGTGATGACCATGTGTTTTTTTTAAGTCCGACCAAAAGAAATCCCTTAAAGATGGAAAAGTGCAAGAGATAAGCTCACAAATTCTGCGGATCATTCAAAGATTTGAGAAGAATAAGAAAGAAAACTTATGAGTTAGCCAAGAACTTTAAAGTGGGAATCTTTACTCAAGACTATTGTAGACGAAAGACCATTTGCAGAAATTAAAAGTACATAGTAAAGAGAAGTCATTAAAATTTAAAAAAAAAACTTATTGGCAATTGAAGAATAGAGGAAATACTGACAATACTCAATTTTTTCAAAAAAGATTATTTCTTCAATTAAATCCAAAACGGATTACAAGGGAGGCCGGAAGTAATTACGGAGAGGTAAGAAAAATTTACAACTCATGAAGACACTCTAATATATGGTCACATAACCAAGTATCACAAGCGCCGCACATGTTAGGGTGCTCACCCTCTGGAATGGTTCTACAAGAAACAGCTTGAGCAATTTCTCGGGTATGAGATGAGAAAAGAAAAGGACCTCTAAGAGGAAGACTCTAGATGGTATCGAGGCAAATATTGAAATGGGAGATAAATTGCACATGCAAGAGTAACCTTGTGGAGAACCTAGGATCTCGTGTCCTTTTGACATAGTAGTATGGAGGGCCGAGTTCCAGAGCATCTGTAACCATAGCCAGTCCGGTATTGTTGCGAAAATGGTATCTACCCCAGAGAGTCACTCTTGTGAGATGTCGCCATGTCTTTCATATCATCTGGCCGACACAAGAATTTGGCTAAGGAAAGAGGAGATCTTTGTATGGCTCTAAGAACTGTCTTTTAGTTGCCTCATTTTCACTCTGCAAACAAGATATGCACACATTAAGAACCAAGTCTTCTTGCCAAGACGCCATCGATAAGAAAATGACTAAGTTACAAGAGAGTGAATATCGCAAAATTAAGAGGATAACAAGTGGTACTGGTAAAGAAGAGATTACCATCAGCTTATAAAGAAGAAGTAGCGTATCGAAGAAGCCACAAACATGGTGACTTATTCAAGAAGATAGCTTATTAAGAAAGATTTTTCATGAATCTAATATTATATTAGCAGATTTTTGGGTATGAAGAAGTGTAAGAGATAACTCAAGTTGAAAGCGTTAACAAGAAGTTAAGTCGCAAGACGTAACCAAGAAGATTCATCAAATTACATAGTTTATTCGAGTTAAGGACATCTCTTTCTCTTTTTGTTGGGGAGAGATGCTACCTTCAATAGACTCAAAAACCTCTTTGACCCACAGCCCTGTCCTCATCAACCCGGACAAATTCACTCCTTAGCTCTTCTTTACCCGAGGAAGTTCAACAAAAAATTTAGGCAGACCCCTATTTTAGACCTCTTCTACAAGAGATTCAAGCTCAGAACTAGAGGGAACACTTAACTCACTATACCTTAGCATATGGTCTTCTTTACTACCTGGAAAGCTTCAGCCCCTAGATATTCCTCAGATGAAGTGGGAATTGTTTGAGTATGGACTTTGTCACTCGTCTTCCAAAGACAACTCAAAACTATGATTCTATTTTTGTCATAGTATATATGCTCATTAAGGTGGCTCATCTAATTCCAGTCAAGCAGACAGCCACCGACATCGACATAGCCCAAGTATTTGTCAAAGAGGTAGTAAGATTACATGGAATCCCTACAAGAATCATCAGTGATCGGGATGCCAACTTTACTTCTAAGTTTTGGCAAGCCATGTTTCGATCTCTAGGTACCCAACTGAATCTCAACTCAGTATATCATCCGGAGACTAATGGTCAAACTGAGCGAGTGAATCAAGTCATTGAAGATATGCTTTGAGCATACTGCAACCAATCGCCCCAGAAATGGATCAAGTTTCTTCCCCTAGTTGAGTTGCTTATAACTCTTCTCACCATCGCAGCCTCGGAATGTCAACCTTTAAAGCCTTGTATGGTCAGGGCCTCTTCGATTAGCTGAACAAGCTCTTCATGTTCCTTCCACTAAGTCTATCCTAGAAGAGATAGATCATCAACTTCTAGTCATTAGAGACAACCTGAAGAGAGCTAGTGATAGGTAGAAGAGATACGCTGATCTTCACCACTCCACTAGAAGCTTTAGCAAAGACGAATAAGTTCTCCTTAGAGTCAAACCCAAATGTAGCTCCTTAAATCTAGGGAAATCTCGTAAGCTTGCATTTAAATATTGTGGACCTTTTGGAATCAAAACAATATCTCCCTTTTGTACAAACCCTTGATCATATTTTTGGTTGGTTCTTCGGAACAACTTATAATTATTCTTCAAGATATCAATGGCACTTTGATGTTTTTTTTTTTTGAATTCAAGCATCTCTAGTCAATTAATTCTTTTAAGATTCAAATTTTCTATGGTGTTTTATAAGTCTAATTGTTATGATACATGGAATATCTGATTACCAATTGAAAGATAAGCTATAGACATAAGAGAAATAAGGATGGAGGAAATAAATTGGGTACACAAGGGAGGAGATATTGCGAGTTTTGATTTAAAGATGAGTATGAAATCCTCACTGTCAAGAACATGGTATTAGTTGGATGATATCAATAGAGATATGATTCAACTCTCAAAACGGAAAAACAGGTTAAAGTTTAGGTAAAAATGGTAAGAGTATTAAGGCTAGATAGAGAGCGAAGTGAAGAAATGATCTTCACACCTCACAAGAGAAACACAATCCGGTCACACCAAAGGAAAAATACATAGTTGAGTAAGATCACACTCAGTAATTAAAGTAACCCCGAGCATTAAGACTTCTTTATGATTAAGACTTTTTGATTCAACGCTAAAAATGGAAGAGAAATATATTATTGAAGGTCCATACCAGCTTCACTATCCTTTAACCTAGATACCCTAAAGTTACTGATCATCTTCAATCATAAGTTGACCAAAGATCAAGTCTGACTATTCTTTAAAGCATGTCCCGAGCTGAGGACAACTCTTTCTTTTTGTTGGGGAGTTTGTAAGGTCCCTCCCTAAACCCGAAAGCCATTCAGAACTTTTTTCAGCCTAGAAAATAATTTAGAAAAAGCAAGACTAACAAAGAAGTCATGCGGACAACGAGACTTTACTATAGAATGAAAAGACAAGGATATTTCGGATAACAAATTACGTCATCCCTATATTTTTCCAAAAAGATAAAGGTTATTTTTATATTTCTTCGTCAAAAGCCGCGTGGGAACTGATCTAGATCAAGAACTAGGAGAAAAATAACCAACTTGATTGAAATCTAAAGTTAGGAGATAGTAATTAAGAAGAAAAATTGGGATCCAATAGGAATTAATAAGTGAATTGGGGTCCAATAGCATTGGAGAAGAGAAATGGGGTCCAATAGCAATTGAGAAGAGAATTGGGGTCCAATAGCATTTGACAAGAGAAATTGGGTGCAATAGCAATTGAGAAGAGAATTGGGGTCCAATAGGATTTGAGAAGAGAATTAGGATCCAATAGGAATTGAGAAGAGAATTCCACCCACCATTTCCTATATAAACACCCCCTCTCCTTTGTATTTTTACACACATATATTGCTAAGCTACTTGCATACTTGCCATGCTTAAGCCTATGCTTAAGTAAATCAAGGTTTCCCTTAAACCTTGCTCTTGCTCTCTCCCTCTCTTGAAGGCCAAACCCTTGAGGATTTTGTGAAGAAGCTCCTCTCTCCTTCCTCTTCATCCTAAATCCCTTTCCTTCCTCCTTGAGCCTCACATCTCTTCAAGAAGGACTTCAACTCCACTTCCCTCTTGCTTAGAGGAGGTAATCTTCATTTCTAGTAATATTATTAATCCATGTGTTTTAATACTAGGAAGGTTTATGTGCATCATTTTAGGTTTAAGCTTCAATGGTAACCTTGGAATTAGGGTTAAGTATTAATAGTAGTTATGCACCACTAAATTACGCTTCAAAGGTAGATTTGCACTCGTAAGCTAAGCTTTAATGGTACCTTTGCACTTAGATGTAAACTTTAGTGATTACCTTGTATTTTTAGGTTTTAAGCTTTAATGGAAACCTTGCAATTATGGTTAAGTGATAAGAGTATCTACGCATCATAAAGTTAAGCTTCAAAGGTAGATTTGCACTCGTAAGCTAAGCTTTAATGGTAACTTTGCACTTAGATATAAGATTTAGTAATTACCTTGCATTTTTAGGTTTTAAGCTTCAATGGAAACCTTACAATTAGGGTTAAGTGATAAGATTATCTACGCATCATAAAGTTAAGCTTCAAATGTACATTTGCTCTCGTAAGCTAAGATTTAATGGTAACTTTGCACTTAGATGTAAGCTTTAGTGATTACCTTGTATTTTTATGTTTAAGCTTTAATGGAGACCTTACAATTAGGATCAAGTGATAAGAGTATCTATGCATCATAAATTTAAGCTTCAAAGGTAGATTCTCTCTCGTAAGCTAAGCTTTAATTGGTAACTTTGCACTTAGGTGTAATCTTTAGTGACTATCTTGCCATTTTTAGGTTTAAGCTTTAATGGAAACCGTGCAAATAGGTTAAGTGCTAAGAGTATCTATACATCATTAAGTTAAGTTTCAAAGGTAAATTTGCACTCTTAAGCTAAACATTAATGGTAACTTTGCACTTAGATGTAAGGTTTAGTGACTACCTTATATTTTAGGTTTAAGCTTTAATGGAAAGCTCAAAAAATCATAAATTATAGAATGACCTTCTAGAGTCAGAAAATTGAAAGCTAGGTACCATAAGAAAAGAGTAGTTGTCTAAGCTCGATAGAAGTAGTTCAATTTTTGGTATTGAATGGTATTTCTAAAGTTTTCAATTTCAAGTTTGTTTGCAAATACGGGATGGGGGAGATAGGGATAACTACACGGAATTGTTCTCCGTGTTGTTTGAACCGAAAACTCTACAAGCTTCCATGGAGATGCCCCATGGATGGCAAAGGATTGCAAAAACCTAGGAATCGTACAAAACGGGGATTGAACTTTTAAAAAAATTGGCATTTTCGAAGAGACATTAACCATGAAATGCCTATGGCAAAAACTCGCTTGTATTTTCTAAATAAACTTGGCGGTAGATAATTAATGAAAGTAGGAATTAAGGTTGATAAATGAATGAACCTGAAAATTACCAATTAGGAGTTTAAAAAAGGAATCTCGAGAGGTGATAAGGATAAGCCATTGCAAAACATAGATTTAACTAGGAGTTTTGAAGATTGTCTGGAAATGACCGGGAACCAAGATGAATCTTCTTGGGGTCAATTTGATTGAAAGGCCGGCCCATTGAGAGGATTCTCTAGGGAACTTGTCGGAGATTGGCCCTTTTCGGCTAGGGCAGTGTAACCTGCAAGTTGTTAACACTAGAATGGTAACAGGACACTTTTATGTCCTTGGACACTTTTGTATCTGTTAAGTGACCATTTTGCTTGAATTATTTGAAGAGTATGAGAATGGATTTCTAGGTGCTATATATCCACAAAGTTGCCTCATGAGCTGAAAAAAACTTAGCATTTTTTTTGGAGTATCGATCTCACCATTAACCTTACTCTTGCACAACATTTTTAAGCCTAGACTGTGTGAAAAAACGGGTCCCGTTTTTGGTTTTTTTTCAATTTTTGGCAACTATATCACTCTAAACTTCATGTGTGTGAGGTTTAGATGGCTAGAGGTTAGGCCTTCATAGTTCTCAACATGTTTTGATGCTTGTAGGGTGAGCTAAGTGTTAAAATTGAAAGTTATGACCAATTTACAAGAATTGCATAATCCTGTTTTTTGGCCAAAATTAGCACTTTTATGATTTTTTTGGGGGCTTTCTTGATATCCAAATTCAATTTTGATTGTGTAAGTGTAACATATAACATAAATCTAATCTTCCTTGAGTTTTGGGGGACCTAATATACTATATAGCATAGTATATGATGATGGTTGAGTTTTTTTATTGCTGAAGAATACGATACATTTTAGAGTAGCAAATATAACTTTCTCAATATTGCTAGTTTCTTAGGCCAATTGTGTGTATTTTGTAGGTAGTAACCATATCTAATCATAGACTACAAACTTGGCTAGATATTGAGTAGTTTCTATGGGTTTCTAGAGGTCATAATGCTAAACCCAGTTTTTTCATGTTTGCTTTATTTAGCACTTTATCATTGCCCTCAAGGTTCCAATTGTAAGAGATCCATTACCTTTTGACATGCTCCATGGCTCCTTTTGAATCCAAAGGCCCAAAGGGAACTAAGAAAACATGTATATAGTATCTGTATTGAGTGTGACTATAGAAACTTTGATGATAGGTCCGCAGAATGGCAAAAATGCAACTTTTTTGTACCTTTTTTTTTGCCCAAAAAAAATTAGTGAGGTAAAAGCAACCATATGTTTTGGTCACCAACCCATTTAAATCAACGGGGCATTTTATCTCATGTCCTACAAAAATCCCTACTCTTATTTATATGCAATCAACTGTAAGAAATTGCTGTTTTGGGCAAATGCACTGGTGCATCAACTTTGGAGGCTTGTAGTGACCAAGGGATGAGAAAAAATACAAGTTTCTCATTTTTTCCCTATGTAGTAGTTATTGAACTATAAGCTCATGAAAGGATTTTTCAAAATGAGTGGATCTAATATGGTTTTGTAATTTTTTCCCAAAACCCTTAAAGGACACTTTTATGTCCTGTTAGGTTACCATTCTAGTGTTAAACCTAGGTCATTCATGCCTGAGGGATAAGGGATGAATGGGTTTGTTTTATTTTTGCCCGACCAGGCAAAGTACCTACGGTATCTTATTGGAAATCGGCCATAATTTGCGTATGGTCTGATGCCAATAGTTGGATGAGAAGGTTATACTCAGGGAGGATGATGTGAATTTAATTAAGGAAATTTGTTCGACCTGGTTGCTTAAAAAGAAACTGGAAAGGCTAGGAATATAGGGGCTATCCTGTGCATCTGTCACCAGATGGTGCTATACCTCTCGAAATAAAATGCTTAGGAAGGAATGATTAAATTACTTGATGAGCCTTTCCCAAAAACTTAATTCTGGGAAATATTGTGAAGGTGATGCCATTTTGAGGGCTTGTAACTGATTATCTTGGCCTGAATGAGGAGGTAAGATGAATTGGTTGAAACTAAATGTGTTGCATGATTAGTTAGGAAATTAGTTACAAGCTAATTATAGGAGATAAAGGAAAGGAAATGAATTAAAAGTTTATAAATAAAGATCTGGTGGGAAAAACCAGATGAATTTACCTGAACGAGGGTATACAATAGATTGCATGCTTCTTGTTGTTTGATGATGTTTGATAGACTACTGTCTTCCTGATTTTGTAGTAGTTAAGTACTACCTCGAGAAGGGATTTTCATGAAATGGTTTGGTGGGTAGGCGGATCCGTAGGGTCATATGGCCGGATGTTGATTTAAATTTTTTATGTTAAACGCTAGGACTACGTGGGATAAAAATGGGTAATCGGGGACGAGCGAGACCAGGTAGGATTACAAGATCCCTCTTCTTAGGACATCATTAACTATCTTGTTTCTAGGCTTCAACAAGCCATGGGCAATCCATCTCTCCAAAGTGAAGTGCAACGGTAGCTCCATGCTCATGGGATTCTCCAAGCTCAGCACCATGACGAGAGAACACCCAGGAAGCCTCCTTGTGAGACTCCCAAAAGAGGTCTCTCTCCGATTCGGGAAGAAGAAGAGAATCCATACAAAGGGCTCAAGAATTTACTTCTTGATGATGCATCTCCCTCCGAAAGAAGAACTCAAGAACCTCCACCAAAGGAACGAGAAAGAAGTGAGTCTCCCACCACCTCGGCGGAGATGGCTCCACGAAGATGGCGGGCTAAACGCTCTCCATCACCACCAAAGCGGAGAAGACCATTGCACCCTTCTCCACACCATAATTCAAAGAGGGATGATAAAAAGCAAGAGAAGAAAAAGGCGAGAAAGAGGACACCCTCTTCTCCATCTTCTTCATCCTCTTCCTCTTATGAAAGTGATGGTGAAGACGACAAAGATCAAGACAAGAAAAAGGCGAGTAAGAGGTCACCCTCTTCTCCACCTTCTTCAAATTCTTCACCTTCTGAAGAAAGTGATGGTGCAACCTTTGAACCATCAAAAAGAAGAGGCCATAGGAAATCCTATGCCGCGTGGAAGAGGTTGTCCAAGCTGAAGAAGTTCAATGAGGGAGGGAAGAGCATCTCTTTCCTTACCTATGATGGCACCTTTGGTGCTACGGACAAAGTCTTGGCCTTTATCCAACAGTTTGATGTGGTGTTTGGAGATGAGAGCTTCACGGAGTCCTGTAAGCTACACCAGGTAGCTATGCACTTTCAAAAGTTGGCCAGGCAATAGTGGTCTAGCCTATGAGCCAAAGATGAAGCTCCGCGAACATGGAAAGCTTTAAGAGCTTCCATTATGAAGCAGTTTTTGGCCACCGATGCCAAAGACAAAGTACTCACCGAATGGCGAAGCTTAAATCTCTCTCCCTATGAATCCATCCACAAATATGTAGACAAGTTTTGGGACCTACAACTCAAACCCATTTTCTTCAAAAAGTTGGATTTTGGAGAGCAAAAGCAGCAATTTTGTCCGGGCTTAACCGAAGAAATGGCGGAGTATGTCAACTCCCAAAGGCCACGTACCATATTAGCGGTAATACACCATACTATGGTGGCCTCTCAAATCAATTTCCAAATGGGGGCTAAAAGCAATAATAAGCCCACGGAAAACAAGGGTTCCAACGAGCCTAAGGGGAAGGACAATGTCCACAAGTCTACTAAGGGCAACTCCAACAAAGCTAAAGAGAAGGGAGTTTACAAAGGTAAAAAAAAACTCTCTCCTGAAGAGCTTGAGCGTTATCGCAAGGATAACCGGTGTTTCAAGTGCGGCGAACAAGGGCACGCGTACTGCACTTGTCCCCAAAAGAAAAAACACCAAGATCCTCCTAGAGCTACCTTGGTTGAAATCCAAGAGGAGGAGACTCACCAAACTCACCACAAAGGATCTCCTCTATGCCATGCTTGGGGAAAGGTAACAGAACATGATGATTTTATTCTCTTTGACACTGGTTCTACTCACAATTTTATATTTATAGAGTTGGCTACCAAGCTAGGCATACAAGCCTATGAGATGGGAGATGTCCTACCTGCAGACAGTGCTTTCAAGGAGCAAGAAGGTTTAGTCACTCCCTTAATCGGGAAATTGAGGCTTCATGTCCAAAGCTATGTGGACAAAGAGGACTTCTTTATCGCTCCTCTCAAGCATGAGGATGTAATCCTAGGGGCACCATGGTTTGACCGCCTCGCTGCAAATGTTAAATTTCCTGAAAGGAGAATATCCTTTAAGGAGAATCAACCTGTGCTTACACTACCGGATCTCTCAAAACCATTTGAGGTCCAATGTGATGCTTGTGGTGATTGCCTTGGAGCTGTTTTTCTTCAAGAAGGGCACGACATAGGCTATGAAAGTCGAAGGCTCGACCATGTTGAGCAAGCTCTAGGCATATATGAAAAGGAACTCCTTGCAGTTCTACATGCCTTAGACTCATTGAAGCACTATTTATTGGGGACTCCTTTTATTCTGGGAACGGATCACCAAAGCCTTAAGTACTTCATGACGCAGACCAAGCTCTCCGACAAACAAATGAGGTGGGCAAATTTCCTTTCGCCATTTCATTTTCATATTGCTCACATTCCTGGCAAGCATAATCAAGTAGCTGATGCACTCTCAAGACGACCGAGAGTGAATGCGGTTTCCATAGCAACTCACAATGATCTATCTTCAATGATAGGTGAGTACACTATTGATGCCGATTTTAGAGATGTGATTTCAGCCCTTGCATTAGGGAATAAAGAAGAACCATTTGCTTTACAAGATGGTTATCTTCTCTATGGCAATAGACTATGTGTTACTAACTCACTACGTGCGAAATTAATGTATGAATCTCATGCTCCACCTTATGCGGGGCATAGAGGGATTCAGTCTACCTTAAAGGGAATTGAAACATATTTCTATTGGCCTACCATGAAAGTGAACATACAAGAGTATGTTTCTAAATGTGTGGTATGCCAAAAGATAAAATTTGATAGAGGGAAGCAGCTTCAACCCTTGCCAATCCCAAATTCATCATGGGAGAGCATATCCATGGATTTTATCTTTGGATTGCCTAAATCTATCCATGTGAATACGGGAATATGGACGATAGTAGATAGATTCAGTAAAAAAGCTCATTTTATACCTGTCAAAAAGACTATCAAAGCCCATCAAATGGCAACCCTCTTCATTTCACAAATTTTCAAGTACCATGGCTTGCCAACGTCCATAGTGTCGGATAGAGATCCTAGAATGACCAGTAATTTCTGGAAGGGTCTCTTTGAGAATTTAGGGACAAGGCTAAACTTCTCTTTGTCCTATCATCCACAAATGGATGGCCAAAGTGAAATAGCTAACCTAACAATTGTCGATCTACTAAAAGCCTATGTAACGGACATAGATCAAAGATCCCAATGGGAGAAGTACTTACCCTTCGTGGAGTATTCTTACAATAACAATGTACATACTTCCACAGGAAAAGCACCTTTCGAGGTAATTGAGGGAAGATAAAAAAGTCCCTTGCTACTTAAGATACATGGGAATATCTTAGCTGCAGATGAGTATAGCCATACCTACAAGAATCTTTTCAAAAGAATAAGGATTCTATCTCTATCTCACAGCAAAGGCAAAAGGCTGCTGGTGACAAGCACAAAAGATCTCAAACCTTTAAAGAAAATGATTGGGTCTTATTAAAGTTTCCCAAGGCTCGATTAAGGCACACGACGGGCAAGAATCCTACGGGACACCAAAAGTACTATGCTAAACTAGCAAGAAGGTACTATGGTCCCTTCTAGATTCTTAGGCCAATCAATGAGATGGCCTATCACCTCAATTTGCCCAATCATTGGCTCATAAACAAAGCCTTACAAAGGAGATCCTCCTCAAGAACCAACTATTGAAGACCCACCGGAGATCGAGGACCAAGAGGAGGTGCTACAGCCCGAGTCCATTCTCCGACATGAAGACAAGGTACTAAGAGGCAGTAAGACTATCCGAGGATATCTTATTAAGTTTAAGAATTATCCTTTTGAAGATGCTAGATGGATGCAAGGCATACAATTAAAGGATAACCTAAACCTTGTCAATGCTTACAATGCTTCCCAAGAGTAAGAAAATGTACAAAATGTTAAAAATGAACAAAGTTTTTGTCTTATAAGACTCTCTTTTTCTCTTTATTGTGCACAAAAATGAAGTAGTATGAATGCTTAGTTCAAGTTTGTGGAGACAAAGTCTCCCAAACACCAAGTAGATCTTGTCACTCTACTATGGAATATTGATAGGACTAATGTGCAGACATGCTTGTGGCACCCTCAAGCTCTCAAGCACCAAATGGACTAGTCATCCATTGTGGAATGATGTTGTAGGGTAACATAGGGATCCTCTACCCGCTAAGAAAAGGACTCATGAATATGATTTATCTTCTCTACATCATAGTCGAGGACGACTATGATTTCAAGACAGAGGTAATGTCATAATAATGAATATCTAATTCTCCTAAATGATTTTCTCATGTTAAAGTGATCATTTAATATGGGGAAGTGCCAGGGGAGAAAAAGCTAGAATATTGGTTAAGCTAGCAGACCGGCCACAGTAGGGATCCAAAGGAGGAAAAATAGGTATCCAAAGGGGGGGCCATCTGCAAAAGATCCATGTGCAACAATGCACTAAAAAGACCCTAAGGTTCAGCCCATTAAGACTTCCAAAATGCTAAGGTTCCAAAGTTCAAAGGTTGTGTTCAAAGATCAACCATAGAGGAATTGGATGCTTTGTGTGTGTACAAAAAACTCTTTACCATCCCTACTTAGGAGGGGGCGATCCTCGTATGTAGGGGATGAGAGAGAAAGCCACACACACACACACACAAGCTCCCTTTACACAAAGGGAATGAGGGACACCTGTCAGGTTCCTAGGCCAGATGCCCACAAGCTGTACCCAATTTCTATTGGATGGCCTTGGAGGTGGACCAATGAGAATAAGGCTAGAGTAGATCTAGTTTAATTAATTTAAAAACACTTAATAAAATAACAAATGAGAATTAAGTCCTGTAGAAGACTATTGGCCAGTCTCCCAGGGGGTCCAATGAGCATTCAGCAGCCCAATGGCTTGCCTGATTCCTATTGGCCAGGAGGCAAAGGGGTCCAATGAGAGTTTAGTTGAATTATTAAATTACCTAAAGCTCTCACAAAAGGGGAAAGGGGGACACATGTCAGAAGGCTATCACTTATGCTGCTTAATTGTCATTGGCTAGCCCTAGGGAGGTCCAATGAGAGGACAACAAGAGCAAATAGCAAGAGGGCTCGCCCAAGAGAGAGAGGGGGCTGATTTTTGCAAGGAATTATCACACACACACTCTCACACAATCTATGTGAGAAGCAAGAAAAAGACTATCTCTTCCCAAGCTTCAATGGAGAGCTCATCACCTACTCCAAGCTTGTGAGATAGAAGCCTACATCGACACACTCTTGGAATGTGGATGAAAATCAACCAAGAGCCAAGCTTCAATGCATGCTCATCTCCTCTACCATGCTAATTACTAAGCTAAGCTATGCTAATATGAGTGATTATGTGAGGAGATGTAGATCTTTGTCGTAAGATACTCCTTCTTCCTCTCAATGTACTCTCATACTTAGCTAGCTCTCACTATCTTCGAAGGTGTGTGAGGTCTTGGGTTTGAGACCGGGGATAATTGATGTTGTGTTTGCTAAGTGTTTTGCTTAGTGCATGAATCTTTCATCTTCATTGCACTAGCTAGTCTTGAAGGAACACAAAGAATTTTTTTGTACAATGTCTCTCTTGATGGGAGAAACCATAATACAAGACTTTTGGAGGGGGGACCGGCTCCTTGCAAATCCGGTCCTCAAGTGTTGTCAATAGCTTAATTTCTCTCTCTTTTGAAAGTATTGTTCATGCTATCTAACTAGGTGTTATGCTTCTTGTTGCTCTCTCCACCCAAGCACTCTTGTAAATCTCATTGGGAATCTATGCTAATGAAATGCTCTTTATGTTCATGCTAATTTCCGCTACACACAAGTTTTTAGGCCATTAAATGTTATAATTCATCCCACAAACATTGGGTAAAAATTACAACTATTTAGATGGCCAAGTGTTGAATGCACCTGACTTTAAGACATGGGTTAGAATGGCCAAGTGGTGGATCTAGGAGAGATCAAAAATTGGATCCACATTTCAAGCCTTCGTTTATAATGGCCAAGTGGTGGATGTTTGATGCACCTACTTTCCAATTCCTAGTCTAAATGGCCAAGTGGTGGATCTAAGATCTACTGATCCCACAAACATTGTTTAAAATTACAAGTGTTTTGATGACCAATTATTAAATTCACTTAACTTTAAGAGATGGGTTAGAATGGCCAAGTGGTGGATCTATGAGACACCAACAATTGGATGCACAATTCAAGCGTTGGTTATAGTGGCCAAGTGGTGGATCTTTTATGCACCTACTTCCCAATTCTTCGTATAAATGGCCAAGTGGTGGAATTAGGATCTACTGATCCCACAAACATTGAGTAAAATTAGAAGTGTTATGATGACCAAGTGTTGAATGTACCTAACTTTAAGAGATGGGTTAGAATGGCCAAGTGGTGGATCTATGAGACACCAAAAATTGGATCCACATTTCAAGCCTTTGTTATAATGGCCAAGTGGTGGATCTTTGATGCACTGACGGAAGCAAAGGGCGACATGAACCCCGACGGCCTCTAAAATGCCGGGAGCCGATGCACGCCACAAGCCGGTCATAGTGAAGCGAATAGGGGGCTCCACCTAGCTTTGAGCGGCTAGGATGCAGACAACGGTGATTTGAAATATCATGAATTCTACAGAGAGAGAGAGAGAGAGAGAGAGAGAGAGAGAGAGAGAGAGAGAGAGAGAGAGAGACACACACACACACACACACAGAATAGATAGGTGATGAGAGCCCTCGGGGTTGTGAGGGAGAATTATTCTCTTGCAATATTTACAGCAACCTTATTTCCGACGAGGTGGCACATCATGGTGTTAGAGAGATAGAGGGAGAGATAGTGAACCTACTTGGTGCATTCTCTAGAGATGAATCATTAACATGAAAACTTGCTGACATGAGTGTGTGTGCATCGACCATTGGAGTCGAGATGTGGACAAAACTTCTTTACATAGTACAAATTCCCAAAGAAAATTGCTACACTAAGTCTCCTCTCTAGTGATGCAAATGTTTCCGATTCCTCCCACCAAAATACTACCAAGTGCTGACCTCTCGTGAACTTACCCCCCCCCCCCCCGATAGTGACTTCTCAGTGCCCTTTTATAGGTGTTGGCTAGTTTAGATTAGTATAATCTGGTGTGATTAGGATATTCTAATCATGGGAGACATAGCAAGGCGGTGGGCAGTGGGTGGTAGACCCTTGCATTGTCTTGGGAAATATTATAAGGGAAACCTCAAGGTGGGCCTTTGTGACCATCACCTAAAGAGATGAGAATTTACAAATTTGGGACTTTACAAGATTTGGTTGAAACTGGGAAAAAAATGATGATAAGCTATGGTTTTTATTGAAGAGGGCGTCATGGATGAGATGCTGGCAAATGGCGGCCTTGCTGGTGCGTCGAGTGTAGTGCGTTCATCACTTTCGGGGTCGACTAGGGCATGCCTTCAACGCCTTTACTTGTTTTGGTGTCGGTGTCGCGAGATCTAGGTCGTCTTCCTTCTTGTTGATGTCGATGTCATTTGGTTTTTCTTCTTCTCTTTTTTTTATGATGTGAGTGTGCGTATATACGTGCACGTATATGTGTGTGCGTGAGTGTGAGTGTGTATATGTATGGATGTATGTATGTGTGTATTAGCGTGCGTGTGTGTGTATATATGTGTGTCGGCCAATGTGCGTGGGAACCGGGGGGGGGGGGGAGGGGGGGGAAGTATATTATAAATATATATATAAATATAGATTTTTAAAATTTCTTCATGGTTCTTACTACAGCGAACGGCGAGGATGAGAGATGGGAAGAGTGTGTGAGAGGGCGCTGTGTGTGGGTAAGGGTGTGTGTGTGTGAGCACAGTGTCTACGGGATGAGAGTGAGAGTGACAAGATAGCGGCCTGCACACAGCGCGAGAGAGAGTGAGTGAGGGTGGGGTGAAGTGGCGAGGGAGGGATAGGGAGATAGGGTGTGTGTGTGGCATCTTTTTCCCAATGTGCTCGCATGGGTTGGGTCCGTGAGCGAGAGAGAGAGAGAGCATGGCCTGGGTGGCCCATATCCGACAGAGGGCGCAAAAGTGGGGAGGGGGTATAGTCAATGGAAAAGAGGGGGGGGGGATTAGGAGTTAGAGAGAGAGAGAGAGGGTTTCCTATATGGTGGGCTCCTACCATGGGGGAGAGTGAGAGAGTGTGTGTGAGTGGGGGGGGGGGATAGGATAGGGAAAGAGTGTCTATGTAGAGGGGATTGAATTGAGAGAGGGAGAGAGAGAGGGAGAGATTCTCTCCTTTTGTCCGTGGGGCCGCTCTCCCAAGAGAGAGAGAGAGAGAGAGAGAGAGAGAGAGAGAGAGAGAGAGAGAGAGAGAGAGAGAGAGAGAGAGAGAGAGAGAGAGAGAGAGAGAGAGCTAATGGGAGGGGAAGATTGGGGGGGGGGGGGTTATAGGGAGGAGAGTGAGGCCAAAGGGGGTGTGAATGAGAGGGGAGATGGGGGGGGGTATAGTATGGCCGCCCGCTAGGGCTGGGATGTGGACGACCAAAGAGAGAGAGAGATAGAGAGAGAGGGAGAGAGAGAGAGAGAGAGAGAGAGAGAGAGAGAGAATATTTGAAAGAGAGAGAGAATATTTGAAATGCGTGGTGGCCCACCAAAGGGGTGTGACAGTGGCATCCCGTCTCATGCGCCCACTGGGCCAGGTGATGCAGCGGTAGAGTAAGTGAGAGAGAGAGTTGGCAGAGCCGATCAGTAGAAGAGAGAGAGGCTCTGTCTTCTGGTGATAATGGAGAGGTGTGGCCAAATTGGCAGCGCCTCGCCAGTGGTTAAGCCTAAAGGGTGGTGAATGGTCAAGAACTTTCCCCTTTTTTTGTTTTTCCTTTGGTAATATGCTCTCCCCTTCTTGGGGTATGGTTCTCGCGATCACAGTTTCGAAAACCGGCCGTCATTAGCCCTCCCCTTTTGGCTAGAGGCATTCATGTCTCTAACCCTGATTTTGATTCTTCTTCAGCTGATCTGTAGGAGCCGATATTGAGTTGCCTTCTGAACTAGCCATTCCATTTGGCCATTGGTGAGATTTCTGGGATATTCATGAATCTGCAACAGGTCCGGGTGATAGCCTGTCCTTTGGAATAGTGTGGGCTGGTTAAATCGGGTTCCCATGGTTTCCAGAACCTTTTTCCAGTGTCCTCCTGGATCCCAAATGAAGAATAGGATCATTATCTACAGTGTCCAAACAACAAAATTTGCATGCCAAATAGGACCAAATTTGTAACCACCAGTAGTAGCGAGAGGAGAAATGAGCATCTTGGCTCCTGCAAAGACAGAACTAAAAATTATGATTCCCAAGAGTGTGCCAAGAATCCACCATATATGGCCACCTTGTTGGTGTGGTGATCTCCAGTTGTCTCCAAAATATTGCGTAGTGTCACGATTGGAAAAACTTGCAAGCCTCATCATGCTTCTCTTGGGTGTTCTCAAACATGTCAGCCGTCATTTCTGATGCTGATAGTGAGCCACCTACCTTGCGGCTTAAATATAAGCGTGATCCACTTACCTCTCTCCAAAGAGAGGATGCACTATTTGTAAAAAATTGCACCAAATTGGAAATGAGGCCTTCATTCTTGCACCTTATCGGCCTTTTGTCTATCCATGGCTCCTTAAATTTTATCTCCATGCTGATCTTACCTCTATATGTTATAGCGGCTAGCCATAGCCATAGGTCTGATGCATCCCATGCAAACACAATGCTGCATTGTGGAGGAGTCTGGAACATCCTTAAAAGGTTAGCAACATATTGATCATCAAACTTACTCTGAAGACCCTCACATAAACTCGAGGCATTACCCATCTCCAAGTTTATAACACCTTTCAGTAGACTAGAGGCATTACCCTTCTCTAAGTCTATGACACTACATAATAAAGCCTTTCTTGGCTGCCAAGCCTTTGGAGCAATATCCAACTCCAAACCTTCAATCTTGCTTACCTCTTTGTTATGGTTCTCTAGTGAAACTTCCTTGATGCAAGATTACTTTACACTATCCTTGGTCCATGCTGGTGCACAGGCTTCTGTTTTCAAAGCCCTCCCATTTTCTTCATATGTTGTCCATCTTCTGCAAAGCCTTGCTAGCAGGTTGGTCTTCCTCTTCTCTTGTATCTTCCATGCTCTTTGCATTCCTCTTGCTCTGGCGAGGCCTGATCAACACTCTACGCCTTCTTACCCTTACTACCCAATGCTATCGATTGATCTCTATGGTGCCTATTTCATCCATGGTTAAAGATGTACTCACATTTTTAACACAATTTTCTTGACTTATCTCCCCTGATGGGGTAGCATCTTTTGATTCTTTAACCTCTTGCTCCACTCCTTCAGTCCTTTGAACAAACTTCTCGCTAAGCTTCTACACTCTAAACCCATCTGCGAAAAACGCGTAGGATGACAAAGCAGAATTTTGAAAGTGCCCGAAACTGAAATTTATGAGTACCTATGAGTAGCTTATGTCGCCACGATTCTATAGACTACTAGCACGCAGAAAACAGACATCTTTTGATACACTTACGGCCACAAATAGCTCGTAGATGTGTCGGCGTGTGCACTTCGTCTCACGTGGAATGCTTGGCGTTGTCGCGTAGCTCTCCTCGAGCCTACAACAATGGTGCAGTCAGATCTCCAGTGCGTTGAGCGAGCCGGGCGTAGCAAGAGGATAAAGCTCACGCTCACTCTCTTTCTCTCTCACACACAGTAGACGACACCCTTAAAATTTTATTATGATTAAAGTCTTTTTTACAAAATGACCTAGGTACCTTATATACTAAGGCTACCTTAGGTTTAACCAAAAATGGGGTTGAAAGGGTCAAATGGCTTTGTATTTACAATCTGGAAGTGCCATTGCACCCCGGCTTCTGAAACGAGAATAACTACTCATTACAAATTACGTTTATAGCCATAATCTGCAGCATTTCATAACTCACAAAAGATAAGACTTTGGTACTAAACTTGAGTTATGTTGTGTTGTTGACCCAACGGTCAACATTCCCCCCTTCCGCGTTCATGTCGTCCCTGACATGACCTGATTGTCGATGGCGATGTGGTCTTTGATGTCGTTTTGTTGTTGGAAAGAAAGTATAGACTATAGCCTTTGCAGTAGCTTGTCTTGTTCGTCCAATCTGATGTACATAGTCTTCACATGATTCATGAAAATCATAATTGATGACGAACTTTATGTCTTTCACATCCACGCTCCAAGCTGCATCATTTGTGATGCATGGTTTTTAGGACCCCTTCTGAAGATGCAATAAAGGCACAGTCAGTTGTTGGGGAGATGAGGATACTCTAGTCCAAGGGATCTCGAAAGAGAAGAAAAATCTACTTCACAAGCACCAAAGAGTAAAAAGTGCCATGGACAGAAGATACGTCTGAACGAGCTCTTATGCATGCCTACAACCTATATCTTACAGAATAGCCCATTCTAGGTGTGAATTTCTAGTGAAATTTACACGAGGATGTTCGTGTGGACTCACAGCACAGCATACTCCGTTTTCACTTTTTTACCGATAGTAAATATTTTTTACCACAGTAAATATTTTTTACCTGCAGTAAATATTTTTCACGTACATGGTAAATACACAGTAACTTTTTTTACCCATGGTAAATATTTTTTACTGCACCATAAGTATTTGGTAGGTAACGGTTCACTGTTACTAGAAGCAGTGATTGGGCATCAACAATGCAGTTACAGGAGGAGAAAAAGGGAAAATCTTATGGTAAAGGTGAGTCAACAGGGATAAAGACTTTTGAGTTGAAAAGAGACATGCTGATTTTTTCAAAGAACACATGTCAAAAGAAGCCATGGTTGAGGATTTTTTGAGAATTTGATATTCAGGAGGACCCAGCTGCCACCCCCCCCGCAGGTCCCCCCCTGACATGTGCAGAACCTCCAGTTTCAACAGCTACCTTACCTGCTCTTAAATGCTGGTCAAGGCCTTATCCCCATGTGTCACAATCAGAAAAATCAGCATTTACCCTCCCCTGTCACATCACTCTAGAGAATATCTTGATGGTGACATATCAGGTGACCTCAATTTATTGACCACCCTAAGCAAAAAGTAACCCCAATCAACGGATTTAAGCATGTTTATCCCTAATCCTAAACCCTCTCAGAAACCTATATAAGGAGGCCTTCTCTCACTCAAAACCAACACTTCACCCACTTCACCAAGCAATGAAGCTATGACGACATTGCTCACAACGAGGAGCTATGGATGGAGCTCTACTCTCTCTCCCTCTCTCTCTCTCTCTCCCCCTCTAGTATGCTACATTACTAGCCCTAAAACCTAAATAAGGAGTCTTCTCTCATGCTCCATGGCCACCATCCTCGCCATCATTCTCTAAGGCATTGATGTGTTGCTAGTAGAATCATACCTACTTGCTGGGTTGATTGTTTTTGACAAGGGATTATGCCATCCTTGGCTTGCTTCTCTATATCCTTTTTATGTATGATCAGATGCCGTTGTATTGTTAAGCTGATGTCTTGTGTATATATATGCTACATAAGGTCCCTAAGCTTCGTTTCTATGTGTTTTGCCATATGTTTTGATGCCATCATAATGCCAAAAGTTTCACTTGCCTATGTGCACTATGTGTGAGGTCCCTAAACCTCTTAATTTAGGGTGGTTCCCCCTTTGTTTTGTTCTTTGCTTGTTTGCATGAGGCGTGGTTTGTGGAGTGTACACGAGTACAGAGGCCACCCGATTGCACTGCTCTTTTTCCCGCTATCATTTTGGTGCCCCCACTGAGGAGGGCTACACAGACCTTCAGTCCACAAGCAATGAAGATGTGCAATCTACAACATGGACGAATGGCGTGAGGAGTTTGCAAATTGGAGAACAGAAGAGGAGGAGGCTTTAGAGACCTTAAAAGCTTTCATCGAGGTCTTGTTACCAGGTTGCAGTGCCTTTTTCGTGATCGTCGCCAACAAAGGAGAGTGAGAAGAAGAGCTTGATATACCTCTCCTCTCAACCTATGAGTGCTCCAGGAACCTCCAACGCACACGAGCTTGAAATATTCTACATCAACATACAGGAAGGTACTGTGACACACATTAAGGGAAGAGAAAGCATCACCAGACCTCTCTTTCCTGAGGAGCCGACTAAGAGGAGGAAGATCACCTCTACACCTAAGTGGCCCAAGGCCGCAGCGCGTGCTCAAGCGTAAGGTAACATTTGGCTTAATCTCATTAATAAGGGATTACATGACCACTACAGGCAAGAAAAAGGCTAGTGAGCAACCAACTTCAACCTCCAACTTGCAACCATGACTCTCACCCCTAAATCCTCCTGAAGCAAAGAGGCGAAGGCTTGCCTACAAGATTGCCGCCCGTCTGCGAGTGCTCCCAAAGCACTTTGTGAATCTAGACACCACCAATCCCACGCCAACCTCCTGTCCGCGTGAAGATCACTTTGGATATTGTCCAAAGTGCTTTGGAGACCGGGTGAAAAGCCTCCCTACCCTACCTTTGCTGCTAATTTTCAAGAAGTTATCTCAATCTAAGGAAACTATCTTAGTTGATGATGTGCTGCACATTAATGGTGTCACTTTCATTCGTCATGCTGATTATGGTAATAGCATCCAATTGTTGCTTGCTAAAAGGCTCAGCATTGTACAAAGTGTTGCCATCACGCCTTACGTCTTCACAGATGCATCAGGAAGAGTCGAAGTGATCCGAGGTGCTGACCTTCTGTGGCTGATCAGGCTCATTGGTCCCAAGGTGGTGCAACTAAGCTAGGCTCTTGTAAGTAAGTATGGATGCCAATAATGAGAATGATGATCCCCGCATGTTTCCTTTCCATTTTGTGCGTCATATCCGTGTGAATATTTGTATTGATAGAAAAATCTTTTATCAGCAAAGAATAGCCTTGTTGTTTGGAGCCGAGAGACTTGGGGAAATCTTGCGCTCTCCTCATCCTGTCATTCTACCCTTACTAGACTATTACCATTCCTTTGATGTGTCGATCTTCATCCTATTATTGTAATTACCATACTCTATTTTAAAATAAATTGGAGCTGTTTGTGTAATTGTTTACTCTCTCACTTATGGCCTTCCCTAATTTTTATGGTAAGCCTGGGGAGGTTGCTCCAAACTTTTTGGATAATTTGGAAATTGCCTTTCTGGTATCGGGAAGGGATGACGAAGCTACTAAGTTAAGGGCCTTTCCTTTGGTCTTGAGGGAAGGTGCAAAATTATGGTATCAAACTTTGGCACCTGAAGAAAGAAGAGACTGAGAGTCCTTAAAGATGGACTTCATCGAAGAATTTCGCCGCCATAAGCCTCCAGAGGAGATATGGAGACAGCTCTTAGAGCTACGCCAAACATCACCCAATGACTATAGAAGCTATGAAGGAAAGTTTTCCAACCTGTGGGAGAAATGGTGTGCATCACTAGGTGAAGGAGAAAGGGCGCCAGAATGCCTAAAGAAGGACTGTTTCCTGGCAGGGCTTTACCCCATCCTTCGAGAAAAGGTAAAAGGTAAATTCCTAGATACCTTTGATAAAGCTATGACTTATGCAAGGGAGAAGGATAGGAAGTTAAAATTCCAAGCTCAACTACAAGGGGGAATGGAGCCTCCACCGCTAGCTCAATCTACGGCAAGGGTAGTAGCAGGGACAGGAGCAACAGACCAAGAGTCCTCTCAACAAGAATTACTTCAACAAATCACCAATCAACTAGAGAGCCTGTCCATCAATCTGGTTCAAGGAGTAAGGGCTCCCCAGCCAGGAAATGAACGAAATAGACAAGAAGGACAAAGGCAAGCACGTGAGTACATTTGCTACAACTGTGGAGAGGTAGGTCACGGCATGTATTATTGCCCCCATCCACGACTCTATCAAGGAAATGGTAATCAAAGACGACCTCCTCGCCAGCAAGTCACTCCTCCTCAAGCTAGGCCACTAAATGGACAAAATGCACACGTGGCTCCACCAATCCAAATATTGAGACCCCCTCCTCCACCACCACAAGCACCAGCAGAGATCCCTCCACTACCATCGGGAGGGGAGGACAGGGCTGTCTCTGTCATAAGTATTGACAATGGTAAGGATAAAGGGAAAGAAAAAATGGAGGAAGCTGTTGCCATGCCAATAAAGAGAGTTAGGAGACAAAGAACTGATGAAATGGAAGCTTCAGAGCTGGATAAAGGGAATGAGGGTTCCTCCCAAGTGATAGGAGACACGAAAAGGAAGAGTAGGTCAAGGAGGCACATAGGAGTAGAAGACTTTCCACTTGGGGTAGGATCCATACCTTACGACCTGGTAGCAGATGTGAGTAAGCAAGGACCAAAGATTTCATGGCAGTAACTCCTCCACCTTTCCCCAAAGATGCGTAGAACCTGGTCTAAGATGGTCAGCACCAGGAGGGCTAAGGCAAAGTCAGTTGGGTCTATTAGTGCAAGAGGCATGAAGGATATCGTGTCAGTCATTGATGCAGAGATTAAGAGTCAGCGAGTCTCCAATGTGTACGTAGATGGTGGAGCCGAGATTTGTGTTATGACAGAGAAATTAATGCACAGGTTGGGTTTGGCAGTAAATGAGCAAACTTCCTTACAAGCTAAGATGGCAAATAATGTAAGGGTGTCTTGTGTGGGAAAGGTTAATGGAGTGAAGGTTTCAGCTTTTGGTGTGGAAATCTCAATTGATGCTTATGTGATCCCAACTAAGGGGGAGGGCTATCCGCTAATCCTTGGAAGAACTTGGCTTATGGCTATGAAAGCTAGGCAAGATTGGGAGACAGGTTCCCTTGAGTTGCGACCAAATCATAAGGTAGGTGGCAAGCAACAAAAAATTGTGTATGACATGAAGCAGGGTAGAAAACAAGACCTAGAGATGGAGACCTCTATGGATGAATGGAGCACAAGCAGATGCTCTTCATCTGAGGATGAGTCATCTGAGGAGCATGCTAGCTCTTTGGTCATGGGTATAATACTGCGAAACCCAGAAGGAGAAGGTGGTCAAGACTCTCTAAACAAGGAAGAAGCCACAGGCTTAGAGGAGATGCTAGCTAAGTACCTACTAGAAGAAGAGAGAGAACCCTATTTGCAGGTACTAAAGAAGCATGCTGGCCTCTTTATAACTGATTACGAGCACATTAAAGGAGTGACTGTAACCCAACACCATATCCAATTAAAGGAAGGTGCCAAACCAGTGGTGCAAAGGCTAAGGAGATTAGGGCTAGTGCAACAAGATGCACTCTTAAAAGAAGTAAAAAGATTACTCAAGGCAGGATTTATCTACCCAGTGGAAGATTTTGAGTGGGTGTCTCCAGTTGTGGTAGCACCAAAGAAAAATAGGAAGTGGAGGGTATGTGTGGATTACAAGCCTCTAAACGCAGCCACAAAAAGGGACCATTTTCCTTTGCCTTTTCAAGATGAAATACTAAATGAAGTGGCTGGTCATGAAAGGTACACAGTGTGTGATGGGTACTCAGGCTACTTCCAAATCAGAATTGCAGATGAAGACCAAAGAAAGACTACCTTCATAACACCTTGGGGGTGTTTTGCTTATAGAGTTATGCCTTTTGGTTTAACTAATGCCCCAGCTACTTTCCAAAAGTTTATGAACTTGGTGTTTCAACCTTACTTTGGTAAGTCCATACGAGTCTTCATTGATGATTTTTGCATTTACAGCTCTAGAGAAATACATCTGTCCAAGGTTGATGAAGGTTTCACCCGTCTGGACCAATTGGGTGGGCAATTGAATAAAGACAAGTGCCACATAGGTGAGAGAAAGGTCACTCTACTAGGCCATGTTGTGTCTCAAATGGTATTGAGGCTGAACCTGAAAAGGTAAAGACATTGTTAGCTTTACCTACTCCTTCAAACCTGAAGCAACTAGTCTCCTTCATTCAAAAGGTTCGCTACATGGGACGATTCATACATCTCCTTTCTCAGGCAATCTATCCTTTGCAGCAGCTCACTAAACACACTACATTGACATGGAGTGAGGAGGGTGAAAGGTGCTTTCAAGAAGTTAAAACCATTTTGAGCTCATTGCCTGTCATCCTACAACCCACATGGGGAGAATTATTCTATGTAAATCCTAGTGTAGGTCCAGAAGCTCTAGGAGCTGTCTTGATGCAAAAAGACCCAAAGACATCTCTCATGAGACCAGTCTACTTCTCTAGTAGAGTGATGACAGCTGCTGAAAAGGGTTTCATCGCAACTGAGCAATTGGTGCTAGCTCTTAAGTTTGCAGTGGAGAAGTTTCGGGCTTACTTACTTCCGAGACCATTTGTGGTGATCACAACTGAGGAGGTTTTTCCATATGCCCTACAACACATGGAATTGTCTCAAAGAATAGCAAAGTGGGTGGTGCAGCTTCAAGAGTTTGACTACACACTACAAGTAGAGGATTCCACCCGTGCTTGTTTGGCAGATGTCCTCACACAAAGGTGTTATGAGAAGGCCAAGAAAGAGGCACCTAGTAAGGTACCGCCTATCCCGGAGCCTGAAGTTCTACTGGGAGCACACAGTCTGTATTTTGATGGGGCTTACAAGAGGACCAAAGACAAGGCATCAGCAGGCATAGTAATATTAGGTCCAGAGAAGGAGAAGATCTTTGCAAAAGGGTTTCATCTAAAAGAGGTTCATTCTAACAATGAAGTAGAGTACCATGCCCTTGTTTTAGGGTTGCAATGTTGTCTTTCTCAGGGCATCACAAAGCTAAATGTTTTTGGTGACTCCATGTTGATTGTTAAGCAAATGGTTGGTGTATGGGCTTGTAAAAATGACAAATTGTCTGTTAAGATGAGGGAAGAAAAGGCCTTGTTGAAGGGTTTTAAAGAAGTTCGAGTGCACTTTGTACCTAGAGATCAAAATCGAGAAGCAGATGCTTTAGCAGGTGAAGAACTACAAACTCTCATAGTAGGTGCTATCCTTGTGAAAAGTCCTTTATACCAGGGAAAGGAGGAGTTGCATGATTTACTTTACTTTCTTAAGCATTGTGAAGCACCCTCTGGTATGAGTAAAAGTGAACGTAGGTGGTTGGCAAAAAAGGCTACCAGCTATAGCTTAGTGAATGAGGACTTGCATTGTAGAGGGAAAGATGCTGTCTTAAGGAGAGTTCCTGCATCCCAAGAGATAAAGGATATTTTGTTTAGTTGTCATGAAGGTGTGTGTGGTGGCCACTTTGAACAAGAGATTACTAGCAGAAAGATTTTACAAGCAAGGTTCACGTGGCCAAGCCTCCATCGAGATGTACAACATTGGTGCCGCACATGTAAGGTTTGCCAAAAAGCTGGACCAAGGCATCTTACCCATGAAAATCAGCATCCAATCAAAACCTATGGGCCATTTGAAAAATGGGGGATAGATGCAATAGGGCCACTACCTTGCACTCAATCACGGAAGGAATACATCATTATGGGGGTGGAGTACATGACCAGATGGGCAGAAGCTCGTCCCACAAAGCGCATCACAGCCAAGGACGTGAGTGATTTCATTTTTGAATGCCTTTGTTGCCGTTTTGGCACACCTTTGGAGATTCTCATGGATAGGGGACCGGGATTTCGAGCTGATTTAGTCGGGCAATTGATGAGCAAGTTAAAAATCAAGCGTAGGCACTCTACACCATACTACCCTCAGTGCAATGGTCTTGTGGAAAAGGTAAATGGTCTTATATGTAAAATCATCACTAAGCAAGTGCATTTACATCCTAAGGCATGGGACAAACACCTAGATGCAGCACTTTGGGCCTATAGAACATCCTTTAAAACATCCTTGGGGTATACACCTTTTCACTTGGTTTATGGGCAAGAGGCACTATTGCCTATAGAAGTGGAGCTAGCGAGCCTCCGGGTTCTAAAAGCACATCAAGAGGATAGTCAAGAGAAGCAGGTGGAAGGAAGAATCATCGATTTGGAGAGGTTTGGGCTAGATTGAGAGTCAGCAGTGAAGTACTATGCAGCCCAGGCAGAGAAGAAACGAAAGAAGTTCAATCGCAACCTTCTCAAGAAAGGTATCAAGGAAGGTTCTTTAGTGCTTAGATACGACAATCACTTTGATCGCAAGAAGGATGGTAAGTTCTTGCTTAAGTGGGAAGGCCCTTTGGTAGTGATACAGAGGTTCTCAAATGGTAGTTACCAACTAGGTGACCTAGATGGTAAGGTACATCAGACCCCGGTAAATGGTTGGCGATTGAAGGCCTACCAATGTCGTCTTTCACAGCCATATGCTGGTGAAATCAATGCTAAGGATGGTTCAGAGGAGAGCTCATCATATTCGAGCTCCAACTAAGGTAACAATCATGTACATAGTCGTTTCAAAAAAAAAAAAGGAAAAAAAGAGAAGAAAAAAAGGAAAAAGAGAATGCTACTAGTGAAAGCGGATATTGACAATGGATGGGGTATGGCTTTCAAGGGTCTAGGAGACCAGCTGTTAGTCATGGATGGATACAATTATTCATCAGAAAGGACTAAACAGGGTGCATCAGCCAAGAAAGCAGTAACATGGCAAATTCAATTGGTACCAGGTGGGTAAGTATTCAAGAGAACCCTATTGTAGCACAACCTACAGCTAGAGGCATCAAATACCTCTAGATTAAGGGGGAGGGCTATATGATGCATGGTTTTTAGGACCCCTTCTGAAGATGAAATAAAGGCACAGTCAATTGTTGGGGAGATGAGGATACTCTAGTCCAAGGGATCTCGAAAGAGAAGAAAAATCTACTTCACAAGCACCAAAGAGTAAAAAGTGCCATGGATAGAAGATACGTGTGAACGAGCTCTTATGCATGCCTACAACCTATATCTTACAGAATAGCCCATTCTAGGTGTGAATTTCTAGTGAAATTTACACGAGGATGTTCGTGTGGACTCACAGCACAACATACTCCGTTTTCACTTTTTTACCGACAGTAAATATTTTTTACCACAGCAAATATTTTTCACCTACATGGTAAATAAAAATCACTTTTTACCTACAGTAACTTTTTTACCCATGGTAAATATTTTTTACTGCACCATAAGTATTTGGTAGGTAACAGTTCACTGTTACTAGAAGCAGTTATTGGGCATCAACAATGCAGTTACAGGAGGAGAAAAAGGGAAAATCTTATGGTAAAGGTGAGTCAACAGGGATAAAGACTTTTGAGTTGAAAAGAGACATGCTGATTTTTTCAAAGAACACATGTCAAAAGAAGCCATGGTTGAGGATTTTTTGAGAATTTGATATTCAGGAGGACCCAGCTGCCACCCCCCCCGCAGGTCCCCCCCTGACATGTGCAGAACCTCCAGTTTCAACAGCCACCTTACCTGCTCTTAAATGCTGGTCAAGGCCTTATCCCCATGTGTCACAATCAGAAAAATCAACATTTACCCTCCCCTCTCACATCACTCTAGAGAATATCTTGATGGTGACATATCAGGTGACCTCAATCTGTTGACCACCCTAAGCAAAAAGTAACCCCAATCAACGGATTTAAGCATGTTTATCCCTAATCCTAAACCCTCTCAGAAACCTATATAAGGAGGCCTTCTCTCACTCAAAACCAACACTTCACCCACTTCACCAAGCAATGAAGCTATGACGACATTGCTCACAACGAGGAGCTATGGATGGAGCTCTACTCTCTCCCCCTCTCTCTCTCTCCCTCTAGTATGCTACATTACTAGCCCTAAAACCTAAATAAGGAGTCTTCTCTCATGCTCCATGGCCACCATCCTCGCCATCATTCTCTAAGGTATTTATGTGTTGCTAGTAGGATCATACCTACTTGCTGGGTTGATTGTTTTTGACAAGGGATTATGCCATCCTTGGCTTGCTTCTCTATATCCTTGTTATGTATGATCAGATGCCGTTGTATTGTTAAGCTGATGTCTTGTATATATATATGCTACATAAGGTCCCTAAGCTTCGTTTCTATGTGTTTTGCCATATGTTTTGATGCCATCATAATGCTAGAAGTCTCACTTGCCTATGTGCACTATGTGTGAGGTCCCTAAACCTCTTAATTTAGGGTGGTGCCCCCTTTGTTTTGTTCTTTGCTTGTTTGCATGAGGCGTGGTTTGTGGAGTGTGCACGAGTACAGAGGCCACCCGATTGCACTGCTCTTTTTCCTGCTATCAATTTGTTTCTGTCATTATAGGTCTACTGCCATATCTAAATTCAAAAAGAACCCAATGTCGTTTAACTTGACTCTTATCATCATGGACAGAGAAAGATCCATCCATCACTTGCTCCAGCAAATCTGTCAATTTGGAGTATTTGTGATTCTCATAAACAACTTATACAATCTTTAGAATTGAGTGATTGGCTTTGTGATCTTGTGAGCCAATGAAAACTTTGTAAGGATTTTGTAGAAATTGTATGGCTAAACCCTTAACTTCTTTAGGCCAAGTTGCACTCCAATGCAAAGTCTGTCTGTCGGGCCGAATCCAGGACTTAATTATTCTAATTTGAGGTTCAAAACCCTGCCGAGCATTCGATGCGCATTATCAAGGAAAAGCTTTTGAGATCCTCTGATTACCCTTATGTCTGCTCTTTGTCATTGGGGACTTCTTTGTTCCTGTGCAATCATGTTGTTAGTGTTGTCTGCAGCTTTGTCATTGTAGGCCATTCTTCGACTCGCCATTGAGGAGAAGTATGCTATGATCTGAAATTGGTGCTCCAATTCATTTGTCAATTGTTTTGAGTAGCATTTCCTTATTGTTGATGTAGAAGGAATATGTACAAGAGGATGGTGATAGGTGTCTTTAGATTAGGGTCTAAAACCTGGATGACCAAAGGGAAAAAACCCGGTGGGAAAAAATGCCTTTGGTATACGCTCTTATTGGAGTTGAGCATGCTTATGAAAGGTGAGTGCTTGGGTGAAACATGGAAAGATTGCTTGATGCAAGTGACAATTATGGGACACTCTATATGCATATGAGAAATTTGTCACCAAAACCATGCAATGTGAAAGAAGGAGATGATGGGTGTTTTGAGGAATAAATGTAGCACATGTGACATCAAAAGATGTCTCAATAGCTATCACCTTTCCAAGAAGGGTTTTCGATGTAGAAGTTTCTCCACTCGTATCTCACTGTGCTCAGTGCGTGAGTGTCTTTTGGACCTTCTCCTTCACTTCACCAGACTTAAGTACTTAGACTTCGACTCTTTTTCTCACCTATACCAGCATGAGCGACACAACGTAAATATGATCAACTCTTCCAGCTTGAGCAGTACCTAGAATAGCTAAGACGCTTAGACCACAGAGAATATTACTTGAAGCTTTGGGACTAACACCTCACTCATTTTGTGGATTAGCTACTCGACTGTGACTTGTATGACTTGTCGGTTGCATGTTGACACTGCTTTGTGACAAGTTCTTCGGGTGTTGTAGTGGTTTCTGAGACATACTTCTTGAAGTTTCATCGTTTTCTTGTACCTTCTTCTCTTTGTAGTGCTCAGGCCTCTCGTCAGTCTTTTCTTCATGTGGATTATGGATTTTTAATTTTTTTTTCTTAATAATAAACAAAGAAAATCATAAAACAACTCAACAAAAGAAAAATCATTCAAATAGAAATCTAAATGCTATGTACACTATACACATGTCCCTAGGGGCTCATATATGGATTTTGTCCCCATACTCCTCTGTAACACTACTATGAGGGCATATACTCTAAATTTAGTCAAACAATTATCACAATAAAACGCAAAAATTCAATGCCTCTCACAAAACATTACCCTCTAATAGTCATAATGTTAGGTCCGCATTTAGAATGCCTCCCCCATTCCTATTTGGAGTCATCCTTTACGACAAGGTATCGCAAAGGGTATGTGTTGTGCTTGGGCAATTAAAAGTTGTTCCTATGTAGGCCTTGTAATGTAGCCCTATTATGCATACACAGTCAATGCATGGAAAAAATTTATGTTGTGCAAGATGTGGGTATAAGCGATTGGCTTATTGGCATTTGTTGGCGAGGCTTCCTATTATAAGCAATGTAATGGTCTTTGAAGCTCTTGTATCGTTGTTTGATTGAAGCGACTTGCTCTCTTCTAACTGTACTGTAATCGTAGGAAGAATTGTAGGAATTCAAGCGGCGATGCATTGACAGCAGTTTTGTTGTTCTTCTTTGGGACTCATTTCTTTGCGATTATTGGCTGTTTTGTTGCTGACGCTCGTTTGGGAACCCATACGTGCCCGTGCTCCGTTTGTGTTTGAAGAGAATTCTTTGGGATCCACCTTTTTGTTGTGTGGTCGACAGTGGTCTTTGCTTCAGCCCTTGTACACTTGGTTGGGGACGGGATTTAGGCTTTGAAAGTTGATACTGTGGTTGTTTTGGAATCCAAATGAATTCCTGACTTTTTCGTGCTTGAATCATCTTCTTTGGAGCCCAAACCTGAGTTTTGAAAGCTTGCAATTTTGTGATATTCTTACCCATTCGTGCACGCTTTCCTTGTTTTTTTTTTGGTGTTGGATCTTGTGATTTGACATTAGAGATATTTGTCTTCTTGATCCATATCTGTTTTTGGCCGATCTTGCTTTTTGGTATCCAGATTTGTCGAGCTTTTTGGCTTTGACTTGTTGTCATGTTCTTTTGACGTGTCATGGTTGTTGCTAAAGGGGGTTGGTGATAGTGATGGCCTGAGTTCATGATAGGGGATGTTGTAAGATTCATCACTATCGCTACTATCCTCAGCAAGGTTGACTTCTTGTACTTTCCCTTGATTTTTTGGCTGGTAGTGGAAAGTTACTGTCTGTTTGCTCGTGGGTCGTAGTTTCTTGGAGGACTTTTCTAGCCCATTTATTAGAGCATTGTTAGCTCGTTGCTCTGGTCGTATTCCTCCTAGCTGAGTCTTTGCATCCTTATTAGGAGCCCTGTATGAGGATGATTGTGGTGGTTGTGTCTTCACCGAGGACTTTCGAATCCACTTTTGCTGCACTTTATTCGTGTAGCGATGACATTGATTCCCAAGTCGTTGATATTCTTGAAGCTCGAAGTGTTCTACAGAGTCATAGAAGTCGTCGTCTTCTTCATTCCTCGCGTTTCAAGCTACCACATTGTGAAGCTCCACACATCCAGAGTTCTTCAGGCTTACCTAACCAAGCTGGAGGTTTTGATCCTGCTACTGTGGTGGAATCAAACTCCTCAACTGGTGTTCTCATCACATATGGTCCCTCAAGTTTATCTTTGTTATGGTTTCCATATGTCTCAGGTATATATGGTCATAACCCCAATCTTGGACCATTTTCAATTGTCGCATGAATGGTCTTCCCAGAATGATGTCATAGTTTTTCTTCTTGCCAAAGTCAACAACAATAAAATTTTGTTCATATTCAATGCCACAAGAAGTAACAAGTACTTTTTCTAGCAGTCCTAGGGGCTTTTCTTTGTGTCCGTCTGCAAGCTACAGGGTCATTCGTGTGGATATCAAGGCAGGTTTTCCCCATTTTTTCCAAACTTCTTTGGTTGCAATGGCCACAACAGCTCCACTGTCAAGGATTGCCATGGTTTTTACACCATTGAATTCCATAGGAAGGGTGGTGTTTCCATCTTCTCCCTCCTAATACTCGCCTACCTTGTTTAATGGCACTAGCCTAGTATTTAGTTGAGGCATTTCAAGCTCTTTGATGCCTTCCTCGATTTGAGTCATTCGGGTTTTTACACCAAATTTCTCTAGACATTTACCCACATTAGCCCACATTTAGGGTTTAGGGTTTAGGGTTTAGGTTCCGCATAGGGATATGTCATCCACCTGTGTTCTTGGGTTTGATTGTTTTTGAGCCTCACATCACAAGATTTCAAGAGGGCATCTAATGTCTCATTAACCTTCTCTACCAACACAGATCCTCCTGAACTAGTGCTTCTCGGTTTCTCATCCGTGGATGGTTCTTCTAGAGGTTTAATCATCTGTGTAAGAGAAGGTGCCTCCTTTTACTCATGTTGTTTTATCTTCTCCTCAGCTTTGGTAAGATTCTCAGCTAGGGATTTTTTCTCTCGTTCCATGCGTGCTTTCATCCTAGTCTTTCTAGCTTTCCAACTATTTCGTTTGCTCTTGGTTTTTGACTAGGTGTGTCTATCTTTGGTCCATCATCTGTCTTTGGACTCGTGTCACTTTCTGTGTTCTTTGTCTCTGGATTCTCATCAGCTTTCTTTTGAGCTTGTGCTCTCGTAACCACTTGAACTGGTACGACATTTTCATTTTCTGAGCTACTAGGTAGCTGAACAATCCCCAATGCATTTATCGTGCTTTTCCTGATTTGGTTTGGTTTTTTCGGGAAATCGGGGATCAACTGAGTGATGCCACACTCAAGACAATAGGCATTTACTTCAGTGATCTTCGTATTAGGACATTGTTTGACCAAGTGGTTGTCACTATTTTTGTGACAATCTGTCTCTGGTTGAGGAGATTCTTTTACCATTTCCTCTTGGCTATAAGAAAGCTTTGACCTAGATAAGCCATTATTTGCAATGAATCGCAATGTCCTTTTGTCCATTTCATACCTTCTTCCTTTCGACTGAAACCCAGGAGGTGGAGGTTATACTGGCCTCACCACTCCAAGTGTTTCTCTCACATTTTGTTGCTCCAAAGGATAGTACTCACTTTGGTTGCTATACCACATTGTAGTTGGTACTGGCGTTGGTTTATTTGATGCTTCCATCATTGGCATGTATCTCATGTCTACCGGCATTCTAGCACCTGGCAGCGGAGGTTGTTGTCCTAAGACAAGTTGTGGCCTTAAAACTCCTACTGGTCCTGGCGCATTTCCCGTAATGTATCTAGGTGGAATAGGTGCTTCTGGAACACGTTGTACATACCTCTCCCTAGCATTTTCCATGCTATAATAGCACTCTTCCCCCGTATGGTTCGTCAATTTTCTCTCAATTTTACACCACTTCGGCTCTCCCGAATCAGACCTTACAAGAGGAATCAACCTCTTGACCAAGTCGTCGATAAGCTTTTCTTGATCAATAGGTGCCGTTGGATTGGCAATGGACTCACTTATCTGTGAAACACTGTGCTGAGAGGATGTGCCATCTCCTTGACTCTTTAAGTCCTTTTCTTTGTATGCCTCACAGTTATCCACTAGATAAAGAGCTTCTTTGATCAACTCGTTTAGCGTCATCCTCCTTATCATATGCAGATCCTTCTGAAGGCACGCATCTCTCATTCCCTAGATAAAGATCAGCATCAGTCGTGGTTGCGTAGGTAATTCCGCTCTCAGATAGAGCTTAACATATCTCTTGAGCCGTAATGATGCTTTGCGTACTGATTCATCCTCTTTCTGTTTGAATCTATGGATTTGCAAGAATTCTTCAATAAACTCATCCAACATCTCATCTAGGGTCTCAAAATCCCATTTTTCCACCGAGTCGAACCATGAAGCTGCATCATCTTCTAGAGTCAATCCGAATGCCACAAACTGTGTCGCAAAATCTGAAACTTCCTCTACTCTAATCACTCTTCTAAAAGCCGTTACGTGATCTCTCAGATCTTTATCTCCGGAGTATTTTCTGTTTACCCATTTCTGGACTTGGGATGGTCTAACTCGTCGATTGTCTACAAGTCTAACCAGAGACTCTCCCAATCCTTCTCTCGTTATCGCTCTTGAAGGGAATCCTTGTGGCTCTCTTCTTGGAATTCCTATAGGAATTCTCGTGTTTGGTGGAGGCATTTGTGGTCCTTCATTGACCAAATATCCACCTCCTTCTAGTACAGTATGTGGATTTGGGCTTTCTACAACTCTGTATTCTCGTCCATACTTGTCGACAACTATAGATCTCCATTGACAGTCGACTCCGTATGTGTAGACATATAAGAGCTTGTAATCCGTTATCTCTTCTAGGTATGGATCTGAGCACCTATAAAGATTGACCTCATTGTCGTCAATGTATCTATATAGTCCCTCACTCTCATGACCAATCACCCAAACTCTCTCAACATGATGGATCGTTATAAATTGCAAGTTTGGAAGATCCATTGTGGGAGGATATTCCTCTATCGTCGGGATCTCCAAGATTGTGTAAGCTGCGTTTGAATCTAGGGTAGACATGATTTCTGGGCTTAAGAGCTTTTTCTTGGTTTAAGTAGACTTAGTCCACTATGTTCAAGTGCTTTGGTTAGGGAAAAGTCGAAACTATGTCCAAAACCGCAACCGTTTCGTCACAATTCTCGCAAATTGTCGCTTTTAGACACCCATAACTTGTGGATGAATTTTGAGGCCTTAAACGTCGTGAATTTTGAGATCTGTAGAGCCGCTCTCAGGCTACGTTTTGATATAAAAACTTTTCCGATCCGATACCGTTTGTGAAAGTTATGGCCAAAACAGTGAAATGCAGTTTAGAATGGTCAAAATGAGTCCAAATTCAATTTTAAAAGAAGATTTGGGATCTCTGTGACACTGTGAACACTTCTGTATGGTCAAAATTACAGTTGGACCCAAAACTGGCCTAGAGACATCCTACGCATAGTATGTCTATATGCTCAGAATTTAACAAAATTTGGTCCAGAGACTCTCCTTAAGTCCAGCAACACAATGGTATGCTCAAAATTTCATTTGGACCTAAAAATGGTCTTGAGACATCCTACACGTAGTATGTCTTTTTGCTCAGAATGACTTGAAATTTTCACCCCAGATTCTCCTTGATGTGCTGATCACAGTGGTGTGCTCATAGGTTGGTGTGGAGTCCTAAATCAAGCTGGAGACATCCTACGCGTAGGATGTCTAACTGCTCAGATTTTGTCCAAACTTGATCCCAAGATTCTCCTAGTGCTCAGCAACCCAATGGTATGCTTAGATTTGAATTTGGATGCCAATAGGTCAAGATTTAGGCTGCAAGAGCTTCTAGTGCACTCCAAGCGTAGGATGTCTGACAATTCTTGTTTTTGCTTGGTAAATAGGCCAAACAAGGTCCAAATTCACTTTTGAAAAAGTTCTGGAATCCTTGAGACACTTAGAACCTCCCTATATGGCCAAAGTAGAATTTTGACCACTTTATGACCCTGGAGACATCTTACGCGTAGGATGTCTTTTTGCTCTGTTTCAGCTCAAACTTGCACTGTAGCTTCCCCTTGATGTGCTAAGCTCACAGCTATTTTTACTTTTTGATTCTGACACCTATAGGCTGGTCAAATGATTATGAATTTGTTTCAAAAGCCTGATGTCCATTCTGATGAATTGCCAAGTCAAATCAACTCCAAATTGGACCAAAATTGACTAGGAGGCTTGCCTAAGGCTATACAACACCCTACTATGTCCACATTTTGAATTTGGCCTCTAAATAATGTCTTAGACATACTATGCGTAGGATGTCTAACTGCTCAAAATTGCACCAAATTTGAATCACAGACTCTCCTTAAGGTACTGATCACCGTGGTATGCTCAGAATTTTGTTTAGAGTTCAAAATCACACAGAAGACATCCTACGCGT